>NC_073397.1:18061823-18686823 GCF_028641065.1 Leucoraja erinaceus | reverse complement strand
AAGCACAAGGCATTGGGGGTTCAGTATTGATGTGGATAGAGAACTGGCTGGCAAACAGGAAGCAAAGAGTAGGAGTAAACGGGTCCTTTTCACAATGGCAGGCAGTGACTAGTGGGGTACCGCAAGGCTCAGTGCTGGGACCCCAGCTAGTTACAATATATATTAATGATCTGGATGAGGGAATTGAAGGCAATATCTCCAAGTTTGCGGATGACACTAAGCTGGGGGGAAGTGTTAGCTGTGAGGAGGATGCTAGGAGGCTGCAGGGTGACTTGGATAGGCTGGGTGAGTGGGGAAATGTTTGGCAGATGCAGTATAATGTGGATAAATGTGAGGTTATCCATTTTGGTGGCAAAAAAAAAAGGAAAGCAGACTATTATCTAAATGGTGGCCGATTGGGAAAGGGGGAGATGCAGCGAGACCTGGGTGTCATGGTACACCAGTCATTGAAGGAAGGCATGCAGGTGCAGCAGGCAGTAAAGAAAGCGAATGGTATGTTAGCTTTCATTGCAAAAGGATTTGAGTATAGGAGCAGGGAGGTTCTACTGCAGTTGTACAGGGTCTTGGTGAGACCACACCTGGAGTATTGCGTACAGTTTTGGTCTCCAAATCTGAGGAAGGACATTATTGCCATAGAGGGAGTGCAGAGACGGTTCACCAGACTGATTCCTGGGATGTCATAGAAACATAGAAATTAGGTGCAGGAGTAGGCCATTCGGCCCTTCGAGCCTGCACCGCCATTCAACATGATCATGGCTGATCATCCAACTCAGTATCCCGTACCTGCCTTCTCTCCATACCCCCTGATCCCCTTAGCCACAAGGGCCACATCTAACTCCCTCTTAAATATAGCTGATGTCAGGACTGACAAATATGTCAGGACTGTCTTATGAAGAAAGACTGGATAGACTTGGTTTATACTCTCTAGAATTTAGAAGATTGAGAGGGGATCTTATAGAAACTTACAAAATTCTTAAGGGGTTGGACAGGCTAGATGCAGGAAGATTGTTCCCGATGTTAGGGAAGTCCAGGACAAGGGGTCACAGCTTAAGGATAAGGGGGAAATCCTTTAAAACCGAGATGAGAAGAACTTTTTTCACACAGAGAGTGGTGAATCTCTGGAACTCTCTGCCACAGAGGGTAGTTGAGGCCAGTTCATTGGCTATATTTAAGAGGGAGTTAGATGTGGCCCTTGTGGCTAAGGGGATCAGGGGGTATGGAGAGAAGGCAGGTACGGGATACTGAGTTGGATGATCAGCCATGATCATATTGAATGGCGTTGCAGGCTCGAAGGGCCGAATGGCCTACTCCTGCACCTAATTTCTATGTTTCTATGGACACAAAAGGCTGGAGTAAATCAGCGGATCAGGCAGCATCTCTGGAGAAAAGGAATAGGTGATATTTCAGGCCAACATTTTCGATAGCTGCCATGTTTGATGCCATCTTTTGCCCTGCTCCTGGTCTCGGCCCACACCGATCTGCCGGAGTGTGTCGGAGTCTGAGGGGAGTAGCTGGCATCAAGAGCTAGTGGACGCGCGGACAGACGGACGAAAGCAATGATCATAGTTGGAAATAGGTGACATTTCGAGTCGAGATCCTTCCTTCAGAATGATTCAGGGGAAAGAGAAACAAGAGATATAGACGGTACTAAGGACAAATGAATGGAAGAAATGCCTATATCTCCTGCTTCCCTCGACTGTCAGTCTGAAGAAGGGTCTCGACCCGAAATATCACCTATTCCTTTTCTCCAGAGATGCTGCCTGAACCGCTGATTTACTCCAGCCTTTCGTGTCTGTCTTCAGTTTAAACCAGCATCTGCAGTTCCTCCCTGTGCAAGGTATGTGCAGCTTTAACTGAAGTCGGGTTGGGTCAAAGATAGGGGCGGGTTTACTGAAATGGCGGAAGTTACGCTCCGTTGCGTACTACACGTCAGTCCATTGAATTTTGCAGTAGTGGTCTATCTTGCTCCACTCTAGTATCTTTGGTATTTGGTAAAATAATAGCAATATGAAGACGCCGTGGCCAAAGCAAAGAGACTTGAGCGGAGATGGACGCCAGTTACGGAAATGGGGTAAATATTACCCATGATCCATGTTTTTTTTTTGTCGAATGGACTATCTCTAGCATCTTTGGGCAAGTGTTCCCGCCCAATTAACTGGAAATCATAGCACTGGGATACAACCACAGCTCTGGATCTTGGCTACTATTCAATGGACTTACCCATGATACAGCGAGTCTTTGTGGCATGGTGGGCAGCAGACCAATGCAGCTAATGGAGCCTCTGATCGACAGCGTCAAAAGTGCAGCAAGATTTTGATCAGCTGGGGAAGTTGGCCAAGGAAAGGCTAATGCAGATGAGTGGCAGGTGTTGCAGTTTGGAAAGTCAGGCTACCTTCACCAGTCGCGTTTAAGACTGGCACATTACGTCTTCAAATATCTCAAAATACTTTGCAGGAAAGTAAGGACTTTGGAAGGATTGTTGCCTTTGTAACATGGAACCCAGTTGAAGATGGAGAAGCTTGAAAGCACACACCACCAGACTCAGGAACAGCTTACCCCTTTATTATCTGGCTTCTGAACGGTCCTTCCATAAGTTTGAGTACTGTCCGATTCACCTCTAGTCCATTGCGGACATTGAACTTTGTCTATGGAAGCGATGTGCTGCAAGCGGAGAACTAGATTCTGCATTCTGCATCTTTCCCTTTGCTCTACCAAATGTACTTGTGTTTGGCTTGATTGTATGTATATATACACTATCTGATCTGAATGGACAACATGCAATACAATTAAACCTAAACACTTCTTCAGTCCAGACTCTGCCAACAGTTATGGGGAGAAGGCAGAAGAATGGGGTTGAGAAGGATCATTCTCCGGCCCTCTTGATCAGCCACGATTGAATGGCAGAATTGACCTGATGGGCCGTATGACCTAATTTTGGTCCTATGACGTATGAGTGTTGGGTGTAGAGGTAAGAGAACGTTAACCATTGTCACCTACAGTGCATAGCAACAAGAATCATTACACGGATTCAGGGTTTTTTTTATATAAACATAGCATTCAAACTTCCAGTTCACAACATATTATTACATTAAAAGAAACTTTATTTTTTTTTCTCTTAACATATTTACAGCATGTTTAAGTAAGATTAGGTTGATTTTGTACTGGATTGAGGAGTTCCGTCATGCCACCATTGTGCCGTATACAGCCCATGTTTATGAGGAAAATATATTTTTTAGCTGAAGCAGCATACAGGCGAGGCGGTGTGTTATAGGCTTCTGTAAGTCCAGAATAGAAAAAAGAAAACTAAATTGTACCAGATGAGCAGAAAAATACAAGCAAGCACACCTTAATCTTTGAAAGACACCCAGGAATTTAGAAATAGTCATCTTAAACCAGCAACTGCACCCAAAAACAACAAAAAAACCTTTAAGCAAAAACAAAAAGCAAAAATCGCAGAGGCACAAGGACAGCAAACAAACTCACCAAATCATTTCCTTATATCTGAATAAAATATATTCTTAAGCAGCTTAAATTTTGTGGGGAAGTGAATAATTTACAAGCTTTTTAAATAAAGAGCTCCTTGCTGGAAAAAAAAAACTTTTTGAAAAAGGTCTTCAATTGAGATTTTTTTTGAGAAAGAATTAATCAAAAATAGCAGAAAAGCCACTGTGTTGATCAAATATGCCACCACCTCAAACAATTATGAATGTGTTACAGGAATTCCATTGTTTGTAAAAATGAAAATAGGCACCACAGCACTTAGAAAGGAACTAAAGGACATTATATAATGAGTGGCACTACAATGGGTGGGATGGGGAGAGGGGTGTGGCGCACCTGTCCCGGGAGGGTGGAAAGAGAGGGAGAGAGATGTCCCAAGAATCGAACGTCTGCCCTGTAGTCATCAACACGAGTGAAAATCCAATGAATGATAAGATTTAAAAAAGTACCAAAAGGAGTGTTTTTCTCTTTCCCCATCACGTAGAAACAAACCACGTTGCCACACTGCACACCCCCTTCCCCCTCCGCAAAATGCATTCAAGCGGCCATTCAGAAATTTACTCTGCTCGCAACCCTCGACGTACAACTAAACACCCACAGCCATGACATACGACAATGTCCATGTGTTACAGGGGGTCGCCACTCTCACATCGCCTTAGCCCACTCTTCCAGGTCTCGCATGTCATCATCCTCCTCTTCCTTCTTCTTGGCTACTTGAAGCAGAAACAAACACAACATAGAACAGTACAGGTCTGAAGAAAGGTCCCGATTCCAAATGTAACCCACCTTTTTCACCATAGATACTTCCTGGCTCGCACGGTTATTCCAGCAAATTATATCTATCCTTGGTATATACCAGCACCACAGTGCCTTTCTACACGTAGAACAGCACAGCACTGGAACGGGTCCTCGTGCAGAACATGATGCCAAATTAAACTAATCTCATCTGCCTTCACGTGATCCTATCCCTCCAAATCTATGTGTCTATTTGAAAGCCTCTTAAATGCCACTATCGAATTTGCCTCAACCACCACCCCTGAATAAGACTTGGCTACTCTACATTGGAAATGACAAATTAGAATGTCTTTTTAGTTTAGTTTTCAGTTTAGAAGTACAACCTGGAAACTACCCCTTCAGCCCACGCCGACCAACGATCACCTATTCACACTGGTTCTAACCTACACCCTAGGGACAATTTACAGAAGCCAATTAACCCACAAACCTGCACGCATTTGAGATGTGGGAGGAAACTGAAGCACCCATAGAAAACCCATGCGGTCACAGGGAGAATGTGCAAACTCTGTACAGACAGCACCCATGGTCAGGATCAAACCTGGGTCACAGGTGCTGTGAGGTTGCAATTCAACCTCTGCTCCACTGTGCCATATTCAGAAAGTAGAATATTTAGAACATGGAACAGAATGGACTGGAACAGGCCCATCAGTTTGAAATGTCCATGCCAAACCTGACACCAAGATAAACTAATCTCCTCTGCCTGCATGTGAACCAGGTTTCTCCATATCCTTGTGCCCATCTAAGTGCCCCTTAACGAATTTGCCTCCACCACACCACCCCGGCAGCTCGTTCCAGGCACCCACCACTCTGAGAAAAAAAAAAACTTATTCTGCACACCTCCATGAAACTTTGCCCCACTAATCTTAAAGCTATTCCCTCTGAGTCTTTGACATTTTGACATCAAGTGAAATTAACAAGAAGTTTGTCCTTTAATACAAACGCACAGCAAAAGTTTCAGAACCCGAGGACATGGATTTATGATCAGAGTAAAGAGAAGGAAGAGCTGCCGTCTACTATACCCAAGTTTGACGATTGGATTTGTCTGACATGTCTGATCTGTTTGGATAGCATGCAAATTAAAGCTTTTCTGTGTACTTCAGTACACATGACAATAATAAACATAAACCCAAGGGTGCTTTCCTATGAAGGGCCCCTGTGGTAATTACACGCCATGGTTCAATCGGGAAGAATTTCTTACCTGGTCTTTCTGGGAGAGAGGTTGAAGGGACGTTGGGAAGAGGCACGTTTTCTGCTTCTCCGATTTCCAGCAGGTTTTTGTCCAGCTCTTCTTGCTCCAGTTCTTCCAGCTCAGCCATCAGATCATCCTGCAGAGAGGAAGGTTTATACTCTTGTCACAACACTAACCTCATACCTCAAATGGTTTTGAGCTTTACAGCGTTCAAAGCTATAATTTTATAGATCATTGCTTCATTTGGGGAGTGCAAATCTTCCCATTACTTCTCTATCAGTGTTCAAAGGAACATGAATATGAAGCAGAGGTTTAGAAAGTTCAGCATGTTCCCAACAACAATGTTATATGTAGCATCTCCAAGTTTCCAGGTGACACAAAGCTAGGTGGTAGCACGAGCTGGGAGGAGGATGCTATGAGGCTGCAGAGAGACTTGGGGTTGGGCGAGTGCGCAAATGCAATATAATGTGGATAAATGTGAGGTTATCTATTTTGGGGGCAAGAACAAGGCAGATTATCATCTGAATGGTGTCAGATTAGGAAAAGTGGAGGTGCAACAAGACCTGGGTGTCCTTGTACATCAGTCACTGAAAGTAAGCATGCAGGTTCAACAGGCAGTGAAGAAAGTTAATGGCATGTTGGCTTTCATAAAGAGAGGATTTGAGTATAGGAGCAAGAAGATACTACTGCAGTTGTACAGGGCCTTGGTGAGACTACACCTGAAGTATTGTGCATAGTTTTGGTCTCCTATGCTATTGAGGGAGTGCAGCGTAGGTTCACCAGGTTAATTCCCGGGATGGCAGGATTGACATATGATGAAAGAATGGATCGACTGGGTTTATATTCACTGGAATCGAGAAGGATGAGAGGGTATCTTATAGAAACATATAAATTCTTAAGGGATTGGACAGGCTAGATGCAGAGGAAAATATTCCCGATGTTGGGGGAGTCCTGAACCACAGTTTAAGAATAAGAGGTAGGCTATTTAGGACTGAGATGAGGAAAAACGTTTCAAAACTTTAAAAACCCAGAGAGTTGTGAATCTGTGGAATTCTCTGCCACAGAAGACAGTGGAGGCCAATTCACTGGATGTTTTCAAGAGAGTGTTAGATATAGCACTTGGAGTCTAACAGAATCAAGGGATATGGGGAGAAAGCAGGAACGGGGTGCTGATTTTGGATGATCAGCCATGATCATATTGAATGACGCTGCTGGCTCGAAGGGCTGAATGGCCTACTCCTGCACCTATTTTCTATGTAACCCTCACCAACTTCCAGATACGCCATAGAAAGTATTTTATCAGAATGCATCACAGCACGGTATGGGAACAGTTCCATCCAAGACAGCAAGAAATTGCAGAGAGCTGTGGACACAACTCAGACCAATACACAAAACATGTCTCTCATCCATTGACTCCATCAACATTTCACACTGGCTTAACAAGGCCACCAGCATAATCAAAGACGAGTCACTCTCTCTTCTCCCCTCTCCCACCAGGCAAAATGTACAGAAGTGTGAAAACACATACTCCAGATTCAGGGACAGTTTCTTCCCAGCTGTCCCGGCAACTGAAACATCCTATCACCAACTAGAGAGCGCTTCTGACCTCCCATCTATCTCATTAGAGATCCTTGGATCATTTTTTTTTTTAAATCAGACTTTTCTGGAATGTATCTTGTACCAGACATTATTCCTTTTATCCTGTATCTGTACACTGTAGGTGACTTGATTGTGGTCATGTATAGTATTTCCACTGATTAGAATAAGAGAGCATTTCAATGTACCTCGGCACACATGACAATAAACAAAACTAATATTTTAAAATTGCGGATGCTGGAAATCTAAAATAAAATCAGAAAATGCTGGAAACATTCAGTAGGTCCACTATATCTGTGGGAGTGAAAACAAGGTAATATTTCAGCTCCGACAAATAGGCAGGATGTCATATTTCAGCTGTATAAAACAGCTGCACCTGGAGGATTGTAGAGATGCAAGGAACTGCAGACGCTGGAATCTTGAGCAAACACTTGATGCTGGAGGAATTTAGCGGGTCAGGCAGCATCTGCGGACAGATATTTCAGCTTGGGATCCTCTTCAGACTGATTCTTGGGGTATAGTGTACAGTTCTGGTCACCACGCTGCAGGAGGATGTGGTAGCAATAAAGAAAATACAGACAAGATTCACCAGGATGTTGCATGGAATACAGGGCTGTATGTAAGAGGGGATAGGTTGGGTTTATTCTCACTGAAATGTAAGAGGCTGAGAAGGGACCTTGCAGAAGTTTGTAACATAAGGGACTTCGATAGATAGTTAGTCATTTTCTTCATGTGGGGAAGTTTAAAACTAGAGTTCACAGTATTAAGGTGAGAGGATAAAGATGTAACATGAGCCCGAGGGGAAATGTTTCCACACAGGTGGTTATATGGAATGAAGTGCCAGAGGAAATGGTGGATGCAGATACAATTACGACGTTTAAAAGGCATTTGGACAGGTACATGGATAGGAAAGGAGTAGGGAGCTATGGTTATAATGTAGTGGAACCAACGAGAGAGCAGGCTATTCTAGACTGGGTATTGAGTAATGAGGAAGGGTTAGCTAGCAGTCTTGTTGCGCGTGCCCCCTTAAAGAAAAGTAACTTTGAGGGTATGAGACGTGAATTGGCCAAGATTGACTGGCAATTAATTCTAAAAGGGTTGATGGTGAATATGCAATGGAAGGCATTTAAAGACTGCATGGATGAACTACAAAAATTGTTCATCCATGTTTGGCAAAAGAATAAATCAGGGAAAGTAGTGCATCCGTGGATAACAAGGGAAATCAGGGATAGTATCAAAGCAAAAGATGAAGCATACAGATTAGCCAGAAAAAGCAGCATACCAGAGGAGACATTTAGAGACCAGCAGAGGACAAAGGGCTTAATTAGGAAAGGGAAAATAGATTATGAAAGGAAACTGGCAGGAAACATATAAACTGACTGCAAATGTTTTTATAGATATGTGAAGAGAAAGAGATTAGTTAAAACAAATGTAGGTACTTTGCAGTCAGAAACAGGTGAATTAATCATGGAGAACAAGGATATAGCGGACCAATTGAATAGCTACTTTGGTTCCGTCTTCACTAAGGAAGACATAAATAATCTGCCGGATATAGCAGGGGACCGCGGGTCAAAGGAGATGGAGGAACTGAGTGAAATCCAGGTTAGTCGGGAAGTGGTGTTGGGTAAATTGAATGGATTAAAGGCCAATAAATCCCCAGGGCCAGATAGGCTGCATCCCAGAGTACTTAAGGAAGTAGCTCCAGAAACAGTGGATGCATTAGTAATAATCTTTCAAAACTCTTTAGATTCTGGAATAGTTCCTGAGGATTGGAGAGTAGCTAACGTAACCCCACTTTTTAAGAAGGGAGGGAGAGAGAAAACGGGGAATTACAGGCCAGTTAGTCTAACATCGGTAGTGGGGAAACTGCTAGAGTCAGTTATTAAAGATGGGATAGCAGTACATTTGGAAAGTGGTAAAATCATTGGACAAAGTCAGCATGGATTTACGAAAGGTAAATCATGTCTGACAAATCTTATAGAATTTTTCGAGGATGTAACTAGTAGAGTGGATAGGGGAGAACCAGTGGATGTGTTGTATCTGGACTTTCAGAAGGCTTTCGACAAGGTCCCACATAAGAGATCAGTATACAAACTTAAAGCACACGGTATTGAGGGTTCAGTATTGATGTGGATAGAGAACTGGCTGGCAAACAGGAAGCAAAGAGTAGGAGTAAACGGGTCCTTTTCACAATAGCAGGCAGTGACTAGTGGGGTACCGCAAGGCTCAGTGCTGGGACACCAGCTATTTACAATATATATTAATGATCTGGATGAGGGAATTGAAGGCAACATCTCCAAGTTTGCGGATGACACTAAGCTGGGGTGCAGTGTTAGCTGTGAGGAGGATGCTAGGAGACTGCAAGGTGACTTGGATAGGCTGGGTGAGTGGGCAAATGTTTGGCAGATGCAGTATAATGTGGATAAATGTGAGGTTATCCACTTTGGTGGCAAAAAACAGGAAAGTAAACTATTATCTAAATGGTGGCCGATTAGGAAAAGGGGAGACGCAACGAGACCTGGGTGTCATGGTACACCAGTCATTGAAAGTAGGCATGCAGGTGCAGCAGGCAGTGAAGAAAGCAAATGGTATGTTAGCTTTCATAGCAAAAGGATTTGAGTATAGAAGCAGGGAGGTTCTACTGCAGTTGTACAGGGTCTTGGTGAGACCACACCTGGAGTATTGCGTACAGTTTTGGTCTCCAAATCTGAGGAAGGATATTATTGCCATAGAGGGAATGCAGAGAAGGTTCACCAGACTGATTCCTGGGATGTCAGGACTTTCATATGAAGAAAGACAGGATAGACTCGGCTTATACTCGCTAGAATTTAGGAGATTGAGGGGGGATCTTATAGAAACTTACAAAATTATTAAGGGGTTGGACAGGCTAGATGCAGGAAGATTGTTCCCGATTTTGGGGAAGTCCAGGACAAGGGGTCACAGCTTAAGGATAAGGGGGAAATCCTTTAAGACCGAGATGAGAAAAACATTTTTCACACAGAGTGGTGAATCTCTGGAACTCTGCCACAGAGAGTTCATTGGCTATATTAAGAGGGTTAGATGTGGCCCTTGTGGCTAAAGGGATCAGGGGGTATGGAGAGAAGGCAGGTACGGGTTACTGAGTTGGATGATCAGCCATGATCATATCGAATGGCGGTGCAGGCTCGAAGGGCCGAATGGCCTACTCCTGCACCTATTTTCTATGTATGTAGCCAAATGGGATTACTGTAAATAGGTATCTGGCCCGCACGGTCAGGTTTGGTTGATGGACCTATTTCCACGCTGTAAACTCTGACCATGAGATACAACCTAGCTTGCCAAATCTTTCCAGTATTTTCCACCTTTATTTTAATGTTAAAAGGAATCTTTATTGACCCACAAATTAAAACGCAGTGCAAAATATGCCCAAATTCCTGTATTGCTCACAAATCACTCACTGTTATCGCCAGAACTTTCTGCCACCTCATGGTTGGCTTCATGCAAACTGTTACTTCTAGAACGAGTGCAGAATTTACCCGTAACTCCCCACTCAGCTCACTACTGAAAGTCTGGCTCATTAATTAAAAAAAGTTCCTTCAATTCTTAATGTAACAAATTTCTCCTGAGCTAAGCGATTAAACTGATTTCATACTTGTATATTTTAAACTTAGTTATAGTTATACAGCCCAGGAACAGGTCCTTCGGCCCAACTTGTCCATGTTGACCAAGCTACCCCATCTAAACTAGCCCTATTTGTCTGCACCTGGGATATAGCCCCTCTAAACCTTTGCTATCCGTGTACCTGGCCAAGTGTCTTTTAAATGCTGTTGATAGATCTGCCTCCAGCGGCTGTCATATACCAGCCACCTACTGTGGTTCCTATTAAATCTTTCCCCTCTCACCCTAAACGTAGTCCTCACATTCTTGATCCCTCTATCTGGGTAAAACACTGCGCATTCACCCCATTTCAAAATTGTCAGATGTTACATTTTCCTGCTTATTTTTCCTCTCATCCCTTAATCCAGTCTTTCACCTTCAATTTTAATCACTGGCCTTTGTCCACCCATGTGCCTATCAAAACCCCCCTCACCAGTGTTACCTGCCATGCTTAGTCCTGCCCCTCCTCTCTCCCAGCTTTCATCCCCACCCAACCCGCCCCAAACAATCAGTCTGATCGGATCCTGACCAGAAACGTCACCTATCTTCTCTAAAGATGCTGCCTGACCCGCTGAGTTACTCCAGCACTGCGTGTCCTTTTTTGTAAACCAGATCTGCAGTTCTATGCTGATCTTGCCAGCTCGCTTCCTGACCCTTGCAGCGTAGTTTTGATTTTTCATACACTCTATGAGGATTCACGCAGGAATTTAAAACCTATTCTTGTACTCCAGTGGTAACGCACCAGGGTACTGTAACAGAGGATCTGTATTTATGTTGAAAGTGAGTCCGTTGAGAAATCAGTTGTACAAGAATATTGGTCTGAAGAAGGGTTTTGGCCCGAAACTTCGCCTATTTCCTTCGCTCCATAGATGCTGCTGCACCCGCTGAGTTTCTCCAGCATTTTTGTGTACCTTCTGCAGTTCTATGTCTGTGACTCCATTTCCTAGTTTCTACCTGATCTCTAGTTTTGAGTCCATTTGGGTAAACAGAAACCCATTTGATTTTGCTTCAAGTTTTATTACACTTCAATATTTACCTCATCAAACTCTTCGCCGAATCCGACAGGTTTTGAAATGGCATCGGAGATTTCTTGCGCCAATTCCTGCTGCTCTGTGATGTTTTGCATTAGTTCGTCTACCTTATCAATGTCCCTGAAAAGAGGAAAACATTATGCTGAATCAAATGAACCACACCAACTTTACACAGTCACATTTACATTCGTAAGCTAGAAAAAAAACTTTAAGTTTATTGGCCAAGTATTCACATACAAGGAATTTGCCTTAGTGCTCCGCCCACAAGTAACATGACATACAGTGACAGTTACGAATGACTCAGAAAACACTAAACATTAATAATAATCAAACATTAATGATAAAACACCATTGATCAAGCATGTGAACCAACAAGATACCAGATCAAAGTAAGGCTACAGATTTTTGGCTGTAGAGCAATTACTAGTGGATAAAAACTGTTTTTATGTCTGGCTGTGGCAGCTTTGACAGTCTGGAGTCCCCTTCCAGAGGGAAGTGATTCAAAGAGTTTGTGGCACAGGGTGAGAGGGGTCAGAGACGATCTTGCCCACTCGCTTCCTGACCCTTGCAGCGTACAGTTTTGATTTTTCATACACTCTATGAGGATTCACGCAGGAATTTAAAACCTATTCTTGTACTCTGGTGGTAACGCACCAGGGTACTGTAACAGAGGATCTGTATTTATGTTGAAAGTGAGTCCGTTGAGAAATCAGTTGTACAAGAATATTGGATCCTTTAAAAAGGATAGAGTATAAAAGCAGGTGGCGAGGTTGCCTAAACACTGCTTCAGTAACAACTTGATCTAAGAGGGCATTTCTGGTTATCACCCTTTAGGGAAGATATGCAGGTCTTTCAGAGGATGCTGAAGAGGTTTTAATTGGAATTATTCAATGATTGATGTGATTAATTGTGCAGCTAATTCCTGGGAGACTACAGTCTTGCTGCTCCCGTCTGGCAGAAGGTGAAGTGAAAACCACCAGATTCAGGAACAGCTTGTTAGAAGGCTTACGGAGGTCACTCCATAAAGCAGGGAACTGACCAATCGTGCACACGCGCGCATGTGGGGTACCCAAAGCAGATCCAATCATGGCATTCTTGAAGTGAAAAGAATGGTGAAAATACAAGAAGTAGGAGCATTGGGCCATTAGCCCTGTTGTGTCTGCTCCACTAGTCATCAAACTCATTGTGGAAAAAAAGTGCTGGAGTAACTCAGCAGGTCAAGCAGCATCTCTGGAGAAAATGGATAGGTGAGGTATTAGGTTGAGAACACTTCTTCAGACTGAAACAGTACCTATCCATGTTTTCCAGGGATCCTAACTGACCCTCTGAGTTACTCCAGTACTTTGTGTATTTTTTTTTTGTAAAAAGACATCTGCAGTTCCCTGCTTTTACATCATAGTTATGATGATCTATACTCAATGCCATTTGCCTGCACAATGAACATATCCCTCAATTTCCGCAAAACCCATATCTATAGATCTCTGCACAGAGATATTAGACCATTACACATTATAGACTGGACATGAGATTCATATAATGGGGATAAAATGGAACAGTGGTATGCATAAGTTAAGATCTTATAGACTGTGGAAAAAGGAACTGCAGATGCCCTTTTATACCAAAGATAGACACAAAGTGCTGGAGCAACTCAGCTAGTCTGGCAGCATCGCTGGAGAAAAAGGATCGGTGATGTTTCATGTCAGGACTCTTCTTCAGACCTGACCCAAAACTTCACCCATTCTTTTTCCCCAGAGATGCTATCTGACCAGCTGAGTTAGTAGCATCTTACAGGCCATGTAAGGCATTGCCCCAACAAATGCTATATTTTTCACTTACAATGGGGGGGGGGGGGGGGGGGGAATATATCATAATTGTTGATTTCACTACGGATCTCCCCAGACTTAGAATAAGATGGGAAATATGTTGCCCTTACATGTTTTCATGAGCAGTTTTCATTGCATTGGCAGCGACGCCCATGTTCTTGAGTACTTCTGTGTTCGTGTTTGCATTTTCCAAGGCTTCTCTCTGGAACTCGATTGTGGACAACGTGCCATCGATCTGTGTCAGCTGCTTCTCGTACCTCTTCTTGCGCTTTAGGGCCTGCAGAGCAGCTGTACAATGGGGACAAATAAAAGATTGTGAGTAAGCTCAACTTAGAAAAAATGTCACCAATATGTCTGGCACATCCAAAGCAGGCGCACTATGAAAACATACCTGCACCCAAACCGCTAGCAGAGTTTTTATTTCTTATTTATTTTATTGTTACCTGTACTGAGGTACAGTGAAAAGCTTTTGTTGCATGCTACCAGTCAGCGAAAATGACCCAATATGTTTGATGCTTTGGGATCTCCCCGATATTAGTTTAGTTTAATTTATTGTTACATGTACCGAGGTACACTGAAAGCTTTTTTGTTGCGTGCTATCCAGTCAGCGGAAAGTCAATAAATCAAGCAGACCGTCATCTGCAGACACAGGATAAAGGGAATAGTCCAGCAAAGTCCGATTGAAGATAGTCTGAGGGTCTCCAATGAGGTAGATGGTAGGTCAGGATCACTTTCCGGTTGGTGAGAGGACGATTCAGTTGCCTGATAACAGCTGGGAAGAAACTGTCCCTGAATCCGGCGATATTATGACATGAAGGGGAGCATTTGTGGTGGGATGCAAGGATTCTGAATGGGAACACTGAGAAGCTGTGGAATGAGAGTAGTCATTCAGGCACGTGCCATCAGGGTAAGCAAGGTAGGCACTGCCTACCCTGACTAAAACTATAAAATGATAATTATTAAATATAAATAGTAAAGGCACGGGAGAATTATGCCTACCTAAGAGATCTAGCCCACGAGCTGTCGACGCTGCTTCAAGCCGTCAATTTCAAGGGGAGCTAAAGGCAGCTGAAATTCTGCCTTTGCAGCGCGGACTGCGTACTGCGCATGCGCAGTGGGAAGCAGCTGTAAAAGGACAGCGGTGCTGGGGGGGAGGGGGTGGGGGTGGGAGAGAGTTCCTTTCACAGCGTGTGGGGAGTCTGGCCAGGGGTAAAGTTGCAGGAGGGCAGGAACATCGAGGAGCAGGGGTCGGGAATCATGCCAGCAACCAGCTCAAGAGCTGGGTCAGCGGGTGATGGATAACAGGACAGCGGGCGGTGGAGCTTACTCCATGTGTCAGTGGGAGTAACCTCAATTGGTCTTTAGTTCGCGCTGACACAGAAGCTCCACTGCCCGCTGTCCTGTTATCCATCGCCCGCTGACCCACTCCGCTCCATGATCTTTGCACTTGAGCTGGTCCCTTCACTGTTCAGACGGAGAGCACTGCCAGAGGCGAGCGGGCCTGCAGAAAGCGCTGAGGTCCCGGCGGCCACTCGCAGCCACCCTAGACCGGAGTGCCGCTGCAGCGGTGAGTGAGTGCGTTACTGGCATGATCTCCGACCCACTCCTTCTCAACGCTCCTGCCCTCCCCACAACTTTACCCCTAGCCAGACTCCCCACATGATGTGAAAGGAACTCTCCCCCCAATTGGCCCCTTGAACTAGTATTGTCATTCAATAAGATCACAACTTGTCCCAGTGTGCTCACATTTTTCCCTCCATCTCTCCACCTGCTGTCACCCCCCACCGCCCCACCCATTCAGCAATTCAGAATGAAGGAGATTTGGAAGCCTTGGGCAAATTGAATTGTTACTTTACTTCTTTTTATTTTTACGGAGAGGAGAATAATCTGCGCATGCGCGGTTTAAGATTTTTTTAAAAAAGCCGACTGACTGCATACCCTGAGTAATTACTCACGGCATGTGCCTGGTCACATTGTACAGCTGAGAACCAGGAAACGTCTCCCTGAAAATAAGTTCACGGCTGTACTGAAAGCTGGCCATGATTAACTCAGCCCTTGTGCAAGATCACAGTGTGGAGGCTTACCATGCATACATACATACATACATACATAAACAAGCAGAGCTGTAGCAGCCTTATCCTACTGCCAAAATACAGCCGTTTGCAGTAAACAGCGCTGCTCGTGAATACTAACGTCAAAATTACTATGGCAACATAGCCACAGATGCTTTTATCTGACAGACTGGATTGCTAAACAAGCGTAACATAAAACAATAATAAAACCGGTGTAGCTGCAAACGATCTCAACTTACAAATGAGAGAAAGGTTTACATATACACAGAGTGAACCCGTAGGCAAAACATTCCATCAGCACCTCCACTGGACGATGTTTCTGCTTCAACCAAACCACAATCATGATTCAACATCCAATTACTGTCTATCTTTAGTTTAAACCAGCATCTGCAGTTCCTCCCACACACACGATACTATACTATATATAAGTACTATGTTTACATATTCTGCTGTGCTGCTGCAAGTAAGGAAAGGATTTAATTGTTCTAACTGGGACCTGAGAGAATAAAATACTCTTGACTAATGTCGGTAATGTGGGGGATAGAACTAGTGTACGGGTGATCGGTGGTCGGCATGGACTCGGTGTCTATCTAATTTTGTACACTAATCGCTTGTGTGGGACCATGTCAAAGGCTTTTTGAAAGTCCAGATACACCACATCCACTGGCTCTCCCTTATCCATTCAGTTTAACTTGGTCAGCACAAACATTGTGGGCCGAAGGATCCGTTCCTGTGCTGGAGCTGGGAATACAATTTCTTGCCATCCACTCCCAAAATGTTGTTTCAATGAGGCACCCTCTTCTAAATTCGAACAGGTACACACCAATATTACTCTCTCTCTGCATAAAAGAATCCCCTGCCATTCCTCAGTAACATCGCCTCACAATAAACATGTCTGGTTTTGTGTGGTGATATCAGAACTGCTCGCAAGAGTTGCAGTGAAGGCCCAGCTGCCCTGTACATCAATACCAACACTTAGTTGCTTTTGTACTCTAAGCTGCTTTCCATAAAGGTTAATGGTCCACAAACCTTCCCACCTGTTACAAGCTTACACCCATTTACTTTCTGCACCTTTCTGCATCAGTACACCAGCGTCTACTGCTTTCTCAACATGAAATAGTATTTTAATACTTTTGCATTCAAAGTTTTTAGTTTAGTTTACTTTTGTTTTAAAAGTATGGCGCAAAATGGCGGTGCCTGCATGTGTAATATATGCAAATCAAATTTCACTGTGCAGTTATATACGTGACAATAAAGCACCTTTGAACTATTGAAGTTTTTTTTTTATAAGTACTTGCAGAGTTCCTCCAGCACTTTGTGTCTATCTTCGGTATAAACCAGCATTTGCAGTTCCTTCCTACACATTAAAAAAAAGGGTTGTTCTCTATTCTTCTTGCCAAATTGGATAGCTGGGCGAAGCACAGCGGCACAGCTGCTGCATCACTGAGCCAGAGACCTGGCTTCAAATTGATTCGGGCGCTGTCCGTGTGGAGTTTACACATTCTCCCTGAGACCACATGGATTTCCTCCCACATCCCAAAGACATGTGGGTATGTAGGTTAAATGACCTCTGTAAATTGTCACTAGTGTGCAGGGAATGGATGAGAAATTGGGATAACATAGAACTAATGTGAACAGTAAATCGATGGTCGGTGTGGACGGTGGGCCTAAGGGCCTGTTTCCATGCTGTATCTCTAAACTAAAAAAACAAATATGCCCACATTTATAAAGTATTTCTTCTCCTTTTGCTTACCAAACTAGACAATGTGCTTCCCTTTGCTCACTTTCCTTCTTTAGATTTATTCTGTCAGCAAATGGAACAATTTGATGAGTTTTTAAAATCATGGAGATAAAACAGAAACTTTTCTTGCAGCTTATTACCATCAATTAAAATTGATCGAGGGCCATGAGATCATCATTCTGACACCCCCTAGTAACAGGCTGCTAATGTGGAACTGGTCAATATATCATTCCTCCCGCTGCAATTGGATCCTCGACTTCTTCATCCACAGACCATAGTCTGTACGTGTTCGTGGTGGAAATATGTCATCCTCGATAACAATCTGCACGGGAGCACCTCAAGGCTGCATGCTCAGCCCCCTGATGTACTCGGTCTATACTCATGACTGTGTAGCCGGACATAGTGCGAACTCCATCATCAAGTTGGCCGACTGATGGTGATGAGTCAGAGTATAGAAGTGCGATCGACCGATTGACCAAATGGTGCCAGCACAATAACCTAGCTCTCAACACCAGCAAAACCAAGGAATTGTTTGTGGACTTTGGAAGGGGCAGGATAGGGACCCACAATCCCGTTTATATCAATGGGACGATGGTGGAAAGGGTCCAAAAACTTCAATTTCCCGGGCGTGCATATTTCCAAAGATCTTTCCTGGTCCCAGCACACTGATGCAATTATAAAGAAGGCACATCAGCGCCTTTACTTCCTGAGAAGATTACAGAGTCGGTATGTCAAGGAGGACTCTCTCTAACTTCTACAGTAGAGAGCATACTGACTGGCTGCATCATGGCCTGGTACGGCAACTTGAATGTCCAGGAGCGGAAAAGAATGCTGAAAGTTGTGACCACTGCCCAGTCCATCACCGGCTCTGACATCCCCACCATTGAAGGGATCTATCACAGTCGCTGCCTCAAAAAGCCTGCCAACATCATCACAGACCCACACCATCCTGGTCACACACTCATCTCTCTGTTGTCACTGGGAAGAAGGTACAGGAGCCTGGAATCTGTAACAACCAGGTTCAGGAACAGCTGCTTCCCCACAGCCATCAGGCTCTTAAACACAACATCAAATAAGCTCTGAACAATAACAGTCTATTATTATTATTGCATTTTATCTGTTAATTTATTGTATATATATGGTCTATGGTCTATTGACACACGGAACCTTTATCTCCCATTCTGTATTATGTTTACATATTCCGTTGTGTTGCAGCAATTAAGAATGCCATTGTCCTATCTGGAACACGTGACAATAAAACTCTTGACTTGAACATGGATAGGTGACATTTCGGGCCAGGACCCTTCTTCAGACTGAGGAAATTTAATAGATGTGCGGGGCAAGTTATTCCTCACAGAGGTAGTGGGTGTCTGGAACGTGCTGCCAGGGGTGGCGGTGGAGGCAGATACAATAGTGCCATTTAAAAGGTTTTTAGATAGGCACATGAATATGCAAGGAATGGAGGCATATGGATTATGTGCAGGCAGAGATTAGTTTATCCCTAGTTGGAAATACGACAATTTATAGAATTCACTCAACCTACAAACATGCACATTTTTCGAATGTGGAAAGAAACCAGAGGACCCAGAGAAAACCCATGCAGTCACAGGGAGAACTGTGATGCTGTAATGCAGCAACTCTATCACTGCGCCGTCCCATGCTACTTTATACAGAGACGTATTGGTAACAATGCTGCTGTGCTGGTGATCTGGTATTTCGGCCCTTCCCTCAGCTGCTGTGCGGCAATCCTAGATACAGTCCCAGCTCTTCACTGGCACTTGCCCAGCAATGATACAGTTAGAGTGCTGCATAATTTGGTGTGGAATGAGCAAGTGAGAAAATGAGCAATGGTTTGGGGTTGGGCCAAAGGCCTAATTCTAGCAACGGCCAACACCCAGCATTGGTTGCTCTGACCTAAGAGGGCGTTACCACATTGAAGTCGCTGGGCTGGTGAAGAGCTGGGAAGCGGAGCACAATGGGAGACAGCAGCCGCCATTGCACCCGACAGATGGTGACATGGGGTCTGGGCTGTTTGACAGTATGTGGAGCAGCTGGTGGTCAGCTCCAGGAACTCCTTGCTCACCTGTACCTCACTGCTTGCCTCAGCTCACCCAAAATCAACTTATTTTAAATTAACTTAAAATTATAGTTATTTGCAATGGTATTTACACATCAAACTATAACATCCGCCACCATACTTCAAAACTGCCAAATATTCCTTACAATTTACACATCAAATTACTACATTACAAGAAGATAAACACAAAGTGATGAAGTAACTAAGCAGGTCAAGCAGCAACCCTGGAGAAAGAATGGGTGACTTTTGGGGTCGGGATCCTTCTTCATGTACTCCTACATTACAGTCCTGATCCAGGACACAATCAATCCCCTGCAGCACCTAGAACTCCTCCATGGTGCCAGTGGACACTGCATATTCTTTCTCAAGGGATAGGCATGGACGTAACCCCAGAAAAGGGGCAGGCAGTCGGCTCAGGTGAAGCTTTCGTCTGCCTGGCACCTTGACCTGCGAATGGCCAGCTTGGCCAGGCCCAGGAGCAAACCAACCAGGACAACTGCTGATCACTCGCCACTGATGCGCTACAATGCTGAGAACAATATTCTGCACTCTGTATTGTTCCCTTTGCTCTATCTATTGTACTTGAGTTTGAATAGATGATATCTGAGTGGCGTATCTGATCTGATTGAATAGAATGCAAAAATGCTTTTCACTGTAACTCAGTATGTCACAATAATAAACTTAAAACTATACCACCGTCTTACCGCTAAGGTTTAATTCTACTCTTTAATACATAAAGTTAAAAATAAACCAGAATGGCTAGTTTAAACAAAATAAAACAGTAGTTTGGTGCTGTCATCTTAACAGTGCCACACCCAAATGTCATGTGCACAAATCAGGCGTCACATAGTGAATCTCAGCAAGCAGTGTCCACGACCACGAGATCACTGTATTCACCACAGATTGCTGAAGCTCAACCACGCATACCAAAAATTAGTGTTTTGCAATGATACAGGAAAGATTTATATAAACAAGAAGAAACAAAATGACCATTTAGTTGAATTTATCTGTCGGTCTCTTTGCTGCCTCACCATTTTTGATTGATTCAGCATGGAAACAGGCCGTTCGGCCCACTGAGCCCAATCTGACCATCAATAACCCTTTCACACAAGCTCTACTTTATCATCCACTCCCTTCACAATAGGGGCAATTTACAGAGACCTACAAACCTCCGCTTATTTGGGAGGAGACCAGAGCACTCAGAGGAAACCCATGTGTTCACAGGGAGAAGGTGCAAACACCACACAAACAGCACCCGAGGTCAGGATTGAACCCAGGTCTCCCACTCATTAAACTCCATTTACAATGGAAAGCTAAAAACTAAATAAACTAAAAACAGATAACTAATGCCCAAAATTTTAACTACCATCTTGTCTATTTCTTTGCACTACTTTAAACCCTCCTCATTTGGCTTTACATCACCAGCAAACTTTGGTGTTACAACAAAGTCCTCTCATCCGAGTCACTTACAAGAGCTTGAACAAGTATCCCTCTGCATCACACAGCATACGACCTTAGAAAGATTTCACCATCAAAGGCAGATGCGGATGGCAGTAAATGCATCCGGCACGTTTTCCAATTATTAATCAAAATGGTGACCACTTTACCCAGTTTTATGAACCCTCCCCTCACAGAGCAATCTCCGTCCAGTGTGAAATTTTATCGTGCCCTCCAAAAATTCAAATAAATTACATCAATAGGATTTCTGTTATTTGTTCTGCTATTTCCCCAATACATTATAAAAAATCAAACATTCTCTTTTAAAAACAATCTTGCCTTTAGTGTCTCTCTTCATAATCATATATAGACTATATTTATGTTGATGTCTTTCCAAACTATGTCAAACATGCCAAAATTTTAATCTGACTAGTCAAGAGTATTTTATTGTCATATGTCCCAGATTGAACAATGATAGGTAGACACAAAATGCTGGAGTAACTCAGTGGGAGAGGCAGCATCTCTGGAGAGAAGGAATGGGTGACATTTTCAGTCAAGACCCTTCTTCAGGCTAACAATGAAATTCTTACTTGCAGCATCACAACAAAAGGAGTTAAGATAGACATATTATAAACAGGCATGTATGAACACCCACACAATATAGTACAAGTGTATTTTTTTGCAGAGTATATACTTAGGTGATGTAGTGATTTGCATTTTTTTAAAAAGTAAGCCAAGGTAAACTTTACACACAGAAAACAGACTTGTATTAGTCATTTATGGATGGAATGCTGCCTGTTCAAACAAGCAACCAAATGAGGGCTTATCTCAACTTCATTATTACATTATTGACTTTGCAGTCACTTCCAATTCTATGGGTGGACTGCCATTTGGGCTTTTGCAGGCAAAGAATCATGTTATAAGCCCCACTACCAATGATTTCTCTGGAGTGATTAGATCCAGATCCACAAACCAACTGAGTCCTTCAGTAAATCTGCACAATTCCTTTAAAAACACAAATAACTCTAGGTGAATCCTGCTTGGAAAGTATTGATGGATGAAGAACTGAAGACTAGAAATGCATCATACAGCAAACATTCCATGGGGTAAAACTTTAATCTGGCTTAGAGTTCATAAAATAAAGTATTCTCCTTTATGCACCAAAGCTTTAGTGCAAACAACTTAAAATTAATTATAACCTCGATAATAAAAACAAGGCAGGGGAACATCAGTTACATTGCATGGATGAATAGTAAAACAGCCCAAGGTGCTGCAGGGCAATACAAATTTCAATACAAAGTAAAGAAGATTGCTTAAGCTTTGGCTGACTTCTTTGCCGAGGTGAAATCCTTGAACCTGTCACTTTGAGGAAACCTTCCAATGCTAATATCAGATGGTGTTCCTCCAAATTTGCGTTTAGCCTCACTCTGACAATGGAGTAGGCCTAGGGAAGAAAAGTCAGTGTGGGAATGGGACGAGGAATTAAAGTGTTTGTCAAACAGGATATCAGGTAGACAAAAAAGCTGGAGAAACTCAGCGTGTGCAGCAGCATCTATGGAGCGAAGGAAATAGGCAACGTTTCGGGCCAAAACCCTTCTTCAGACTGATCGGGGGTGGGGGGGGCAGGGACAAGAAAGGAAACAGGAGGAGGAGCCCGAAGGCTGGGGGATGGGAGGAGACAGCAGGGGGACTGAGGAAGGGGAGGAGAAATTGGGAGAATTCGATGTTCATGCCCCCAGGATGCAGACACCCCAAGCGGAATACGAGGTGCTGTTCCTTCAATTTCCGTTGCTGCTCGCTGTGGCCATGGAGGAGACCCAGGACAGAGAGGTCAGAGACGGAGTGAGAGGGGGAGTTGAAGTGCTGAGCCACCGGGAGCGTTCCACACCAGGACATCTGAAATGTCCTCGTTATTCAGGGAACGAGGGTTCCCCATCTCCACCATAGATGAGGCTCGCACCAGGGTCTCTTCCATACCCCGCAACACTGCTCTCTCTCTCCCCATTCCCCCACTCGCAACAAGGGCAGAGTTCCCCTAGTCCTCACCTTTCACCCCACCAGCCTTCACATACAACAAATAATCCTACGTCACTTTCGCCACTCGCCACATCTTCCCCCATATCTGCCTTCCGCTAAGACTGCTCCCTCCATAACTCCCTTGTCAATTCTTCCCTTCCCTCTCGTACCACCCCCTCCCCGGGCACTTTCCCTTGCAACTGCAAGAGATGCAACACTTGTCCCTTTACCTCCCCCCTAAACTCCGTTCAAGGACCCAAGCAGTCGTTCCAGGTGCGACAGAGGTTTACCTGCATCTCCTCCAAACTCATCTATTGCATCCGCTGCTCTAGATGTCAGCAGATCTATATTGGTGAGACCAAGCGGAGGTTGGGCGATCGTTTCGCCGAACACCTCCGCTCGGTCCGCAATAACCAAGCTGACCTCCCGGTGGCTCAGCACTTCAACTCACCCTCCCACTCTGTCTCCGACCTCTCTGTCCTGGGACTCCTCCATGGTCACAGCGAGCAGCACCGGAAATTGGAGGAACAGCGCCTCGTATTCCGCTTGGGGAGTCTGCATCCTGGGGGCATGAACATCGAATTCTCCCAAATTTGTTAGTCCTTGCTATCGCCTCCCCTTCCTCAGTCCCCCAGCTGTCTCCTCCCCATCCCCCAGCCTTCGGGCTCCACCTCCTTTTTCCTTTCTTGTCCCCGCCCCCCCCACCCCCGATCAGTCTGAAGAAGGGTTTCGGCCCGAAACGCCTATTTCCTTCGCTCCATAGATGCTGCTGCACCCGCTGAGTTTCTCCAGCTTTTTTGTGTACCTTCGATTTTCCAGCATCTGCAGTTCCTTCTTAACACAGGATATCAGGTAGGTCCAGGCAGACTGAGCGAAGGTATTTAGCGAAACGATCGGCCAGTCTACATTTGGTCTCGCCGATGCATAAGTCCACGTGTTGAACAATAGATACAGTGGATGAGGTTGGACGAGGTGCAAGTGAACCTCTGCTTAACTTGAAAGGTCTGTTGGGGTCCCTGGACAGAGTCAAGGGAGGAGGAATGGGGACAGGTGTTGCATCTTCTGCGATTGCAGTGAAAGGTACCTGGGGAGGGGGTGGTTTGGGTGCGAAGGGATGAGTTAACCAGGGAGTTGATGAGGGAGTCAAGAGTGTTTTTTTGTCATAGGTCCCAAAACAGACAATGAAATTCTGACTTGAAGCAGGTCAGTAAACATAGTAGGGAGGAGAGGATACGGCAGAATAAACAGAGTTTACCTGATGGCAAGGAAGGCAATGAAATAGCCAAGTCTTAAGCGTCAAAATGTATGTGGGCTGAAGTCACCATACACTTCTCATAGTATCTTAAAATAATACAAGAATGATTAACTGGGATGACTTGTCCCTTTAAGCAGTCATCCTCCTCCCAGAACATTTCCTTTTCAAAGGATAGCCTTTAGGAAAGACAACCATCAGCTATGGCCGCTGTGTCTTAAAGGGGCGGTGTACCCTGGTTATTTATGGTTCAGAATTTGAAAGGAAGAACATAAGAGCGAGCTGTGTTCAAACTATAGCTTTAGCTAAAATAAATTGAAACTTGTTAGTCTGTCAATGCGACTAAGATTCATCACAGCTCAAGGCTGGCCACGGAAATAGAGCAGGCTCTGCCACCATAAACTGCAACCACTCCCTTTCATTCAAATAAGTCACGCTGGCAGTGAGGGGAGCCCTCCCAGTCAGATTCTTCCTGCACCGTCAGAACCTCACTGCCAGCACACGCTGCTATGGAGCGGGTTGCCTATCTCTTTGCAGAATGGATTCGCAAATAATGTCTGGAGAGGTCCGCAAGGGTCCCTGTCACAGTTTATTCGAACAGCTCTGCCACAGAGGACTATGAGATTTAGAGACTATTCCCAGGGACGCATTCTGAGACGGACATTGAGTGCTGCTGGAAGGTCATCATCTTGGTGAAAAACGCTCTTTGGTCTGCCCGAGCATTGTTGTCCACCCAGCGGAGTGAGATGTCAGACGGGGAATGTTGCCGACTGGCCCGCTGTAGACTGCAGGAGTACATGCTGAGGGTCTCACTGAAGCGCGGTGCAGCTAACGCCAAGGCTCGGTGGGGTAGAACCACAGTCTAGGGTCCTTCTGCTGCTGGACATGGGGGGCAGGTTGTGGTGGAGATGCCCCTCAAAATAAGGGAAGGGATTCCACGCCAGTGGGCCACATGAGTGGCAAGGGTGTGGGGTAAAGTTGTAATTTGGGGAAACTGTATAGCGGATGGAATTTTGTAAGGATCATGTATTGTATATATTGATTTCTCGAATAAAGTCTATTTTGAAACAAAAAAAACAAAAAACATTTTGGTCAATTGGTTTACTCCAAGAAACCAACAGATCGCAGGACAAAGATCATGTTTCAAATGCCATCATGACGGAAGGGAAATGTACATTCATTTCCTCATGTTTAAGCTGTTGAGTAACCAGTCAAACATTAGACAAAATTGTTGCTAAAGTATCAAATGTCAATGCACAGGGCTGATAGCAAACAAATTATAACAGCCATCGAATCACCTTTTTGTCTAGATAAAGAGAGCTTGGTCAAAAACAAAAGAGTTTTGTTTTTAATCAATGTGGGCTGGAAGAGAGAAAAAAAAAAGAAGAGAGAGAGAGAGGGAAATATTTCCTTTTTATTTATAAGAAAATTTACCATCTTGTTTTCTGTATTCAAACAATTTAAATATGCAGCAACAATGTAAAATAGTGATAGAACAGAACACTATGGCACAGTACAGGCCCTTCAGCCCACCACATCTGCACCAACCATGATGCCAACTTAAAATAACCCTATTTGCCAACAGTATCTGTATTCTTCCATTCCATATCTGTCTCTTGACCATTGCTACCATGTCTGCTTTTATCACCTCCCCTGGCAGCTTTCCCCTGGCAAGCGGGTGCACCAGATTCAGGAACAGCTTCTTCCCTGCCATTATCAGACTACTCAATCTTCCTCTCCAAAATCCAGGGTGCAGTCCCGAGCTCCCAACCTAACTCATTGAGAACCATAAACCTTTAAAAAAAAATCGACTTGGTAATGATAAAGCTATTACACTATACCAATATATTCTGCACTCCGGTATTTTTCAGGAATGGTGTCTTTCCCGTTGTTATTAGACTATTGATAAACTAAGGGTGTAGTCCCGATCTCCCAACCTTCTCCAGCATTTTGTGTCTATCTTGAAGTATAACTTGATAAGTTATGCCATCATAATTTGATGGCAAATGTTGGCCACCTTGGAAAGAGCACAAGTCTGGGATATTTTATAACTACAAGGAGCAAACAGGCCTCAATTTAACATCTCTATCTGGACAGCATTTACAACATTTAAACTTCCTTTGTAGTAAAATGATGCATCCCCCAAGAATGTCATAACTTTGAGTTAATTTTGAATCCACATTACAAAACCAAGATGCGTTGCCCGATACTTATTACTATTTTGAATAAACATCCTGAATGGCAGAGAGGCTATTGATGAGGATATTGACATCAAATCATTTATTCTGTATTAGGCAATTATTCTGTCCATATGAATGGCTTTAAACTTTTATTACAAATAACACAATGTTAATGGTTATTTTTCCAGACACCCATCAAAATATTTAATTTTGGTTATATAGGTCCAACATACCAAGATTTATAACGTTTTATAACTTTTAGTTCAATTACTTTCCTTAAAATTCACCTGAGAAATTAATAAATAAACACCAGGCGATTAAACAATACACCAGGAAGCTGTCTCCCTTGATTTTCCAGGAAATGCCCACATTCACAGTCCAAAATCTCTGTCTCCCTCAAGGTTCATCAGTTAAGATTGTGGCTGCTTAATATCCCAACTATAAAATGTTTTGATCATTTTTTACTTGAAAATATTTTAAAATTCAATTACATTCTACATTTATAAATTCCGGTCAGTTATTTATGATCAATTGGGAACATAGTCGCCCAACCCCTCCTCCCTATCGGGCCTTACCTCTGTCGAGCCCTATATGTCTATCGATCCGGCCGACCCTCTATCGATCCGGCCGACCGATAACCGCCCCACACGGCTGCCCCCGCACCAGCCCCCTCCCAGCCCCGGCCCCGGCCTACCTCTCTTGTTCTTGGTGCCGTGCTTCTTGGCGGTGATCAGCTCCTGGTAGATCTTCTTCTCCAGGAAATCCTGCTTCTTGGTCAGCATCTCCTCGGTCTCCCGCAGCCGGTGGATGGCCTCCTGCGGGGTAGTCCCTTTGCCCGACTTGCCGGCCGAGCCGAACAACTTGCCGAAGACGTTCATGATGCGATGCGGTGCGGCCCGGGGCCTCGGCTGTGCCGCTAATCCGCCGCCGGGATCTCCTCACACGGACTCGTCTCGACGACCGCCCGCCTGCCTCAGGCCCAGCTCACGTCAACCTGACGTCAACCACCGGGACGCCGTGACGTTGGCCGTCCAAGGTGGGCGTGGCATCAGTCCTTTAATAAGCTGCGACATCGATGTCATATGTGGGCGTGGCCGCAGAACCACAATGATGTCAGAAGTGGACGGGGCCTCCGCGCCTTAATGAGCTGCGGCATTACGTCATAGGTGGGCGCGGTTGGCGGTACTAACCAAAGATCTTAGAGCAGAGATCTTTGGTACTAACAGAACTCAGGCACAAAGAGGGCGGGGTCTCTACATGTTCCGTGGGCGGGGCCTATGCTCTTGCACGTTATTAGGGGCGAGGCATCTGCGATGAGTGCGCGGCATGTACGCATTAATGACGCAGGACGCTCGACGTGGAAAGGGGGCGTGGTTAATGCCATATATGGGCAGGAGCATCGTGTCCCGACGTGGCGGGGCTATGGCCGCTGTGTCTTAAAGGGGCGGTGTACCCTGGTTATTTACGATTTACCGATACTTATTCAACAAAATGTTCAATTAAATTCAAGGAAATGTTTCATAAAATTAAAGGAAGTTAAGGAAAGTCACCAGATATGTTCTAGGCAAATGTCTGTTACCAGCCCTGTGTCAGCCGATGAGATGCAAGGGGGGATGAGGCAGAAACTTTCCATCCTATAACAAAAAGTTAATTTAGTAATTAAATGGAAGTTAAATATTCAAATTTCTCTCGAGAAGGTGAGCACAATCTGCACCTGTCATGTTCTCACCCATTTTACTCATGATTATGAAAATTTCCCCAAATATGCAGAGTGGATGACAGTCACATGGAAACTATGTACATGAAATACACAACATATGATTCACAGAAGAGTTATTCATTGGCTCCATCCAGAAGGAGTTCCAAACAAGGAAGGTGGCAGTTTACAGAAAAACACACAAATAGCTGGAGTAACACAGCGGGTCAGGCAGCATCTCTGTCGAACATAGATAGGTGACTTTTTGGGTCGGGACCCTTCTTCAGACTTAAGACTAGAGGGAGCTAGCAAAGACGGTGTGTCCCTACAACTCAACGAGTCCGAGCCGACCAGCGATCACCCCTTACACTAACATTATCTTACACTCTTGGGACAATTTACAATTTACCAAAGCCAATTAACTTACAAATCTGTATGTCTTTGGGATGTAACAGAAAACCGGAGCAACCGGAGAAAAGCCACCCAGTCACAGGGAGAACGTTCAAACTCCACACAGGCACCACCCGTAGTCAGGATCGAACCTGTGTCTCTAGCGCTGTAAGGCAGCAACTCAACTGCTGGGCCACTGTGCACTGAGCATGGAAACAGGTTTTTCGGCAACCGAGTCCATGCCGACTGTCGATCACACGTTCACACTAGTTTTAAGTTTACCCATTTTCTCATCCACTCCCTACATACTAGTGGCAATTTATAGAGGGCCAATTAACCTACAAAACCGCACGTCTTTGGAATGTGGGAGGAAACCGAAGCACCAGGAGGAAAGTGCACACCACCACACAATTGAAGACTTGTCCCACTCTGATCATTCCTCTTTCTCCCTGCTCCTTTCCGGTAGAAGGCACAGACGTTTGAAAGTGCGCACCACCAGACTCAGGAACAACTTCTTCCCCTCTGATATCAGGCTCCTAAATGGTCCTTCCAGAAGCCAGGGTTCTGTCTGATTCACCCCTACCCCATTGCTGCCTGACCCTCTTAGTTACTCCAGCACTTTGTGTATGTTATTTCCCAGGATGTAAAAGATTGCAGGGAAAAGTTTTGTTTTAGTTTTATTTAAAAAATCTGTTTTATTTGCAGCTTGCTTGCCCCGTGGCTTGGTCCATGTGTAACAAATCAGCTCCCCGCTCTGTAAAAGTTGCCAGGGATGCACTAATGCCCCGTTTCTTCACCGGATGAAATCTCGGCGACTTTTCCCCTTTGCTGTGTAAAGTCCAGGGGAGAGCAGGTTCACTCTGGGGTCTGGACGTAGGCGGGGACGGGGGCCATGGGCAGGGTTTGTCCAGCAGGCAGCCCGGGCACGCTGGCACCGTCCGCCAGCACTGAGTCCTCACTGCCCTCAGGCTCTGGCCAGTCGGCAGCGGCTCCGTCCCTCGCCTCGGCCACCCCGGAGCCGGGCAGCGAGTCCTCGCCTTCGGTCCGCCTGGCCGTGCGGCTCCCGGCTGGAGCTCTCCTGGGCCGGCTGGGGCCCCGGCGGGCGGCGCACCGCCTCTTCCTGACTTGCCGCTCGTCAGCGCGGGAGCCACAGCGGTGCTGCTTCAGGTACTTCTCCCGGGTGAAGCCGCGGCCGCAGGGCACACAGCGCAGTGCGTACGAGTCCGTGTGCGAGCGCTGGTGCTCCGTCATGTGCGCCCGGCGGCTGAAGCATTTGCTGCAGTACTGGCACTTGTGCGGCTTGATACCTGCGACAGGGAGAGCAACAGAAGCTCAGGCTTAGAACTAGGCCCTTTGGCCCAACCCCTCTCTCATCCCACCTGCCCGGATCCCTTCCTACCCAGACAAGAACACAATACTTTAAAGCGTGTAGGAAGGAACGGCAGATGCTGGTTTATACCAAAGATAGACCAAAGTGCTGGAGTAACTCAGCGGATCAGGCAGCATCTCTGGAGAACATGATTAGGTGATGTTTTGGGTTGACACCTTTGCACCCTTCTTCAGACTGGTGGAGAAGGGTCCCGACCCAAAATGCCATCTATCCATGTTCTCCAGACATGCTGCCTGACCCACTGAGTTACTCCAGCACGTTGTATCATTTTGTATATTAATCAGCATCTGCATTCTTTATTTCTACATTTTACCGCTCCACTGTGAAATCTCCTCAAGCCTACATTGAAGCAATTTTCCTCCTCTCTCCGACAGGAGTTCTGTGACACCCTCTCGGCACTCCTCCTCTCTGATTCCTGCTGCTCTACACCATGTTTTGACTCGGATGTCTGAAGAAGGGTCCCAACCCGAAACGTCACCTGTCCACTTTCTCCAGGGATGCTGCCTGATCCGCTGAGTTACTGCAGCACTTCAATGGATGTTTTTCACTATATCTCACCTAAACTTAGACACGAGGAACTGCAGATGCTGGTTTACAAAAAAAGGACACCTAGTGCTGGAGTAACTCAGTGGGTCGGGAAGCATCTCTAGAGAACATGGATAGGTGACGTTTTGGGTCGGAACCGTTCTTCAGACTGATTGTAGTAGGGTGGAGAAAGCTGGAAGAGAGGGAGGGGTGGGACAATACCTGATAAGGAATTCCTCCTCATCTCCTTCCTAATGGTACGCCCTTTTATTCTGAGGCTATGACCTCTGGTCCTAGGCTAGTGGAAACATCCTCTCCACGTCAACTCTCTCCAGGCCTTTCACTATTCGGGATGAGAAGGATGAGTTCTCCCCTCATCCTTCTAAACTTCAGCCAGTACAGGCTGTTAATCCAATGTTAACATATGTTAACCCAATTATTCCTGAGATCTTTCTCGTCAACCTCCTCTGGACCCTCTCCAATAATAAACCTAAACCCTAAAGATAAAGTTACGTAGTGGACAGAGCTTACCTGAGTGTGCGATTATATGCGCCTTGAGTTTATCCGGCCTGTTGAATTCTTTTGTGCATCCAGAATGTACCCTGTAGACAACAGAAAACAGAGGGACCACTCCTAGTCAGTGACTCCTGCAAGATGTCTCGTGGACCTATTTATTGTAGACACACACAACGTGCTGCAGTAACTCAGTGGGTCAGGCAGCCTCTGGTGAAATGGATTAGGTTCCATTTCAGGTTGGAACCCTTCTTCAGATGTTCCGACCCGAAGCGTCACCTAATACTTTCCTCCAGAGATACTGCCCGACCGGCTGAGTTACTCCAGCATTTTGTGTATATTATTAGTTTAGTTTAGTTTAGAGTTACAGTGTGGTAACAGGGCCTTCGACTCACCGAGCGATAACCAGCGATCCCCGCACACTAGCACTACCCTACACACTAGGGACAATTTACAGATTTTAACCCAAACCAATTAACCTACAAACCTGTACATCTTTGGAGTGTGGGAGGAAACCAGATCACCAAGTGAAAACCCAAGTGGTTACAGGGAGAACGTTCAAACTCTGTACAGACAGCACCCGTAGTCAAGAACAAACTCACGTCTCTAGCGCTGTAAGGCAGCAACACCACCGTTGCGCCACTGTGCTGCCTTGCCCATCTATCTTTGGTATAAACCAGCATCTGCAGTTCCTTCTTACACACTTTAGAGTATTGTGTTCAGTTTTGATCACCCTGTTACCGGAAAGATGTTGTTAAGCCTGAAAGGATTCAGATTAGATTTACGAGGATGTTGCCAGGACAGAGGGTGTAGAGTTCCTGGAACATGATGGTGATGGAGGTAGATACAATAGTGGTCTTTAAGAAACCTTTGGACAGACAGTGGACATAAGGTCAAAAGTTCATGAGATAGGAGATGAATTAGGCCATTTGGCCCATCAAGTCTACTCCACCATTCAGTCAAGGCTGATCCATCTTTCCTTCCTAATTCAATTTTCTTGCCTTCCCCCATAACCTCTGATACTCATACTAATCAAAAACCTCTGTCTTTCAAATAACCTTTGACTTGGTCTTCCCAGCCCTCTGTGGCAAATAATTCCACAGATTCACCACCCTCTGACTAAAGAAATTCCTCCTCCTCCTTCCAAAAGGAAAGTACTTCATTTTGAGGCCATGACCTCTGGTCCTAGACTCTCCCACTAGTCTAGCTCCCACATACTCTCCACTCCATCCAAGCCTTTCACTATTCGGTAAGTTTCAATGAGGTCACCCCTCATCCTTCTAAACTCCAGCGAATACAGGCCCAGTGCCATCAACCACTCATTATCTGTTAACCCATTCATTCCTGGGATTATTTTTGTAAACCTCTTCTAGACCCTCTCCAGCCAACATTCTTCCTCAGAATGGGGCCCAAAATTGCTCACAATACTCCAATTGCGGCCTGACCAGCGCTTTAAAGAGCCTCAGCATTACCTCCCTGTTGTTGTAAACAAGCCCTCTTGAAGTTAATGCTAGTATTGCGTTTGCCTTCGTACTACCGATTCGACTTGCAAATTCACTTTTTGGGAATCCTGCATCAGCACTCCCAAGTCCCTTTGTACCTTCGATTTCTGGATTCTCTCCCCATTTAGAAAGTAATCTGCGCCTTTATAACTGCTACCAAAATGCATGACTCCACACTTTGCTACACTATATTCCATCTGCCACTTCTCTGCCCACTCTCCCAACCTGTCAAAATCCTTCTGCAGAGTCCCTGATTTCTCTACGCTACCTGCCCTTCCACCTATTTTCGTATCATCTGCAAACTTTACCACAAAACCTTTATCCAAATCATTTATATACACCTTGAAGAGTAGCGGCCCCAGCACTGATCCCTGCGGAACTCTGCTGGTCACTGGCAGCCACCCTGAAAAAGCCCCCTTTATTGCCACTCTTTGTCTTCTGCCATCCATCCCACCTGCTATCCGTGCTAGTATCTTCCCTCTGATACCATGGGCTCTCATCTTCCTTAGCAGCCTCACGTATGGCACCTTATGAAAGGTTTTCTGAAAATCTAGGTGAACAACATCCACTGACTCACCTTTGTCTGTCCTGCTATTTACTTCTTCAAAGAATTGCAGCAGATTCGTCAGGCAAGATCTCCCCCTCACAAAAGCAAGCTAACTTTGGCCTATTTTATCATGAACCATTATCCTTTATAATGGACTCTAAAATCATACCAACTGCTGTGGTCAGACTAACTGGCCTATAGTTTCCACTCTTCTGCTTTGCTCCCTTTTTGTATAGCGGGATAATATTGGCAATTTGCCAATCATCTGGAACCTGACTAGTGATTCTTGAAATATCAATATTAATGCCTCCACAATCTCTAAAGCCACCTCTTTCAGAACCCTGGAGTGCAGTCCATCTGGCCAGGTGACCTATCCACCTTCAGACCTTTCTGTTTAACCATATAACCATATAACAATTACAGCACGGAAACAGGCCATCTCGACCCTTCTAGTCCGTGCCGAACACGTATTCTCCCCTAGTCCCATATACCTGCGCTCAGACCATAACCCTCCATTCCTTTCCCGTCCATATAACTATCCAATTTATTTTTAAATGATAAAAACGAAACTGCCTCCACCACCTTCACTGGAAACTCATTCCACACAGCCACCACTCTCTGAGTAAAGAAGTTCCCCCTCATGTTACCCCTAAACTTCTGTCCCTTAATTCTCAAGTCATGTCCCCTTGTTTGAATCTTCCCTACTCTCAGTGGGAAAAGCTTATCCACGTCAACTCTGTCTATCCCTCTCATCATTTTAAAGACCTCTATCAAGTCCCCCCTTAACCTTCTGTGCTCCAAAGAATAAAGCCCTAACTTGTTCAACCTTTCTCTGTAACTTAGTTGCTGAAACCAAGGCAACATTCTAGTAAATCTCCTCTTTATTGGATCACGCGCAGGCAGGCAAGGGTTGGCATTGGCATCATGTTCGGCACAGACATTGCGGGCTGAAGGCCCTGTTCCTGTGCTATACTGGTCTACTGAGACTCAGACTGAGAGAGAACCTACCTGAAGGGACACTTGAATTTCTTGACAGGGTCGTGAGTCAGCATGTGCCTCTTGACTTTATCTTTGCGATTGAAAGCTGCTGAACATAACGAGCATTTGAATGGTTTTTCACCTGTCCGGAAGCACAAGAAAAGGGGGATAAAAATATGTTGCAATAAACTGGAAGAGATTAGCCCAGAACAAAGAATGACCACTGCTGCCCCACTGTGGCTTTTTCCAAGGATTTACATATCTTTCATACTTTTCCACACTGTATGACTGCAACTCTAATAGTCAATAGTATTCAATTGTAACATGCACCTTGTTACAGTGAAGTTCTTTATTTTGCCATACAATCTAGTAAAATCATACGACACATATACCCTACCGCACCTGAAGCACAATAAGGGTGGCATGGTGGTACAATTGGTAGATCTGCTGCCTCACACATCCGGGTTCAAACCTGACCTCGGGTGCGGTCTGTACAGAGTGTGTACATTCTCCCCGTGACCTGGTGAGTTTTCTCCGGGTGGTCGTTTCCTCCCACATCCCAAAGACGTGCGGGTTTGTAGGTTAATTGGCTTTGGTAAATTGTCCCCAGTGTGTTGGATAGAGCTAGTGTACGGGTGATAGCTGGTAGGCACGTTTTCGATGGGCCAAAGGGGCTGTTTCTGCGTATTATCTTTAAAGTCAGATGTGCAGGTTTGTTGGTTAATCGGCCCTCTGTAAATTACCCCCAGTGTGTAGGGAGTGGATGCAAAAGGGGGATAACATGGAACTAGTGTGAACAGGGTGATCGATGGTTGATGCGGACTCAGTGAATCAAAGGGCCTGTTCCTGCACCGTATCTCTGATGTGATCGCTGTGAGAGACAGAGAGATGGAACGCGTGGACTTACCAGAGTGAATAAGCAGGTGAAGTTTGAGATAGTGCTCCGTTTTGAAAGATTTTTTACAGATCTGGCACTTGAAGACCCCCCCTCCACCGTGTACGGGGAGATGCCTCCTCAGATACCTCTCGCTGGGAAATACCTGTGGAGAGGAAGGCGGGTTGACACTTTACTTTAGACTTTAGAGATACAGCGCGGAAACTGGACCGTCAGCCCACCGAGTCCACTCCGACCATCGATCACCCGTTCACAGTAGTTCTATGTTATCCCACTTTCTCATCCACTCCCTACAGACTAGGGGCAATTAACCTACAGATCCGCACGTCTATGGGATGTGGGAGGTAAACGGAGCACCCGGAGGAAATCCATGCAGTCACAGGAAGAACGTGGAAACCACAAACACACAGACAGCACCCGGGGTCAGGGTCGAACCCGGGTCTCTGGCGCTGTGAGGCAGCAGCTCTACCGCTGCGCCACCGTGTCTGTGCATGCCAGGTTTCTGATCGATAACGGAAGAGGGGTTAAACTGGACCATGCGCATGGGCTGTAAGCTTTGCCCACACACTGAACGCTGCATGTTGGAGGGAGTTCACACGGTCTGTGTCTCACCTTCTGGCAGTGTGGGCAGGGGTAGTTGTGAGTGGCAGTCTGTAGATGATGCTCAAGAGCCTCCGGTGTGGAGTATTTACTCAAACATCTCGAACACCTGTGGACACACAAGCACAAGAGGAATAGAGTCATAGTCACACAGCACGGAGACATGCCCTTCAGTCCAACCCGTCCATGCTAACCAAGATGCCCCATCTACGCTACCTCCACCTGCCCGCATTTGGCCCATACCCCTCTAAACCTTTCCTTTCCATGTAGCTGTCCAAGTGTCTTTTCAATATTTTAGATTGGAGATACAGCATGGAATCAGACCCTTCGTCCCCATCAACCATCGATCACCCGTCCACACTAGTTCTATGTTATCTCACTTTCCCATCCACTCCCTACACACTAGGGGCAATTAACTGACAAACCCGCACGTCTTTGGGATATGGGAGAAAACCGGAGCACCCGGAGGAAACCCACGTGGTCACCGGGAGAACGTACAACCTCTGTATAGACAGCATTGTAGCCAGGATTGAACCCGGGTCTCTGGCGCTGTAAGGCAGTAAGTCTACCACTGTGCCGCCCAATGTGGACATGTCGAGTGTGGAGAAGGAGGAGACTCACCTGTAAAAGGTGGGCCCTTTCTTGGGCAGCTGCTGTGGGTACAAGCTGTGGGAGTATTGGTGCACGCCAAGCTCGTACAGCGAGGGGAAGATCTTGTTGCAGAGGTGACAGCGGTAGGTGATCTCGTCATCGTGGTTCTTGATGTGTTCCACAAACTCCTCCAGCTTCATAAAGGTCTGCGTGCAGTTCTTCACCACGCACTTGTACACCTGGGAGGGGAAGAGGGGAACAAATCACCTGTGGCCACGGACAGAGCTATCGTTCCCAGTCGCTACCAGAGCTGGGGTAACTCAGTGGGTCACGCAGCATCTCTGGGGCACATGGGTAGGCAACGTTTTATGTCAGGACCCTTATTCACATCCGATACTAAACGTCACCTATCCATGTTCTCCAGAGATGCTGCCTGAACCACTGTTACTCCAGCACTGTCTATTTTTTAGTTTTGGTGATACAGCGGATATAGTTTTGGCAGAAACAGACCCTTCAGCCCACCGAGTCTGCGCCGACCAGCGATTGCCCCGTGCACTAGCACTAGCCTACACCTTGGGAACAATTTACCTGCTGGTTCTTGTGCTGGATCATGTGCGACTTGAGCTGGAAGTAGGTGAGGAATTTACAGGGGCAGAATTGGCACTGGTAGGAGCTGTCGATGACCAGCATCTGCCGCCCCTCCCCACCCCCGTCACCAGGGGGCAGCTCCGAGCTCAGCCGCCCATCCTGCTCCATGCTCTCCGACAGACCTGCTGGAGGGAACGATGGCGGAGTGGGGGGGGTGGGAGAAAGGGTGGAGAGATGAAAGGAGGGGGAGGGAGGAAGGAAGGGATGCGGAGAGATAGAGGCAGAGAGGGAGAGAGAGAGAGGAACGGAGGATGGGGTGGGGAGGGGGAGAGGGATGGAGAGAGAGGAACAAGTGCTCATTAAAGACATCAGTAACCTGGGCTCAGAAGTTTCCAATCCTGCACAAGGTGGGGACAGAGAGAAGGGAGACCCCTCCCCCCACACTACACCCCCACCCCAGGGGTTCAGCACTCTCACACCCATCTGCCCATTCCTATTGGGAGTAATCGTTGCGTGTGTATAGAGAGACCTCTCGCCCCCTTTAGGTCTGAACGGGCCAAGGATGGTTCAGGCAGATGTGGATATCAGGAACTGCAAGCGCAGGTTTAACTAAAAAGACACAAAGTGCTAGAGTAACTCGGTGGGCCAGGTAGCTTCTGTGGAGGTAATGGACATGTTTTCCATAGATGCTGCCTGCGCCGCTGAGTTACGCCAGCATTTTGTGTCTTTTCATGGTTTAGTAATAGACAGGTGAAATGCACCGAGTCTTTTACCTGGATCAGAGGACAGGTATAAGGTGAGAGGGGAAAGGTTTGACTTTTCACTCAGAACAAATCAGAGCCAGCACCCATGACCAAGGAAAAGTGGAGTCCACAATGGTCCATTGTTGGCTGTGTAAGAGGTGATATATGGATACGGACAGTGGAACTAGCAGGACGACTAGAGTGGGGGAGGGGCGGAGAGGGAGGGAATGCAGGGATTACTTGAAATTAGAGAAATCAAATTCATACCACTGGGTTGTAAGCCATCTAAAAATAAAAGGGCGCAGGCTAATGGCGCTGGCGTTTGGTGGACGGTGGACTGACCGATGGCGTCACGCTCTCCCCGTGGCCGCTTGCTCTCCGGGCTGACCGTCACCACCTGCATGGAGACGGAGGATCGGGCCTGACCTGCTGGCCACACCTTGTGCGTCTGCATGTGCTTCTTCACGTTGGATTTCTGCGCAAACGCTCGGCCACATACGATGCACTGGAACGGCTTTTCCCCGGTGTGGCTGGAGGGGGAGAGAGAGAGAGAGAGGGGAGGCAAGCACCTTAGTTTAGTTTAGAGATACAGCGCGGAAAAAGTCCGCACCGACCACCGATCCCCGTACACTAGCACTATCCTACACACTAAGGACAATTTACAATCTTACCAAAGACAATTAACCTACAAACCTGTATGCCTTTGGAGTGTGGAAGGAATCCAGAGCTAATGCGCCGCAGAATGTTTTTTGTATCGAGATGCATCACAACATGGTTTAGGAACAGTTGCATTCAAGACCACAGGACATTACAGAGAATTTTGGACATAGCCCAGATCATCACATAACCAACCTCCCTTCCATCGATTCCATCTACACTTCACTCTGCCTTGGCAAAGCCACCGGCATCATCAAGGACCAGTCTCACCCCGGGCATCCCTCTTCTCCCCTCTCCCATCAGGCAAGAAGTATAGAAGCGTTGAAACGCACACCTCCAGATGCAGGGACAGTTTCTTCCTAGCTGTTATCTGGCAACTGAACCATCCCCTCACCAACTAGACGGCAGTCCTGGCTTCATCTACCTCATTAGAAACCTTCAAACTATCATTAATCGGATTTTACTTTGTCTTGCACTAAATGTTATACTCTTTATCATGTGGCTGGCTTGATTGTAATAAACCAAACTAATGGTAGAGGTTGGATAGACTTAGATTGTTAGACAGACATGGACTGTTTTCTCTGGAATGTCAGAGATTGCAGGGAGACCTAATAGAAATATATTAAATTATGAGAGACATATATACGGTAGGCACTATGCCAGAGGATATATTTCAGAGGTGCAGAGGAGGTTTACCAGAATGATTATAAAAAGACACAAAGTGCTGGAGTAACTCAACGGGTCAGGCAGCATCTCTGGAGAACATGGATAAGTGACATTTCAGGTCTGAAGGTCTGAAGAAGGGCCCCGACCTGAAGCGTCTCCTATCTATGTTCTCCAGAGATGCTGCCTGACCTTCTGATCTACTCCAGCACTTTGTGTCTTTGTGCATGGCCTTATTCCTGCATTTTATTGATTGATGCCTGGATGAGGGGGTATCAGCTACAGAGTTTGGACAGACTTGGAATATTTTCTCTGGAACATCGTGACTGCCTCACAGCGCCAGAGGCCCGGAGTCGAACTTGACCTCGGGTGCTGTCTGTGTGGAGTTTGCACGTTCTCCCTGTGACTGCATGGGTTTCCTCCGGGTGCTCTGCTTTCCCTCCCACATCCCAAAGATGTGCAGGTTTGTAGGTTAATTGGCCCTCTGTAAGGAGTGGTTGAGAATGTGGGATAAGATGGAACTAGCGTGTGAACGGGTGATTGATGGTCGGCGTGGACTCGGTGGGCCGAAGGGCCTGTTTCCATGCTGTGTCTCTAAACTAAACCAATGAAGTATATAAAATTATGAGAGGAATAGATAGGGCAGACGGACAGAACGCTTTTTCCCAGGGTTAAAATAACAAAGACTGGAGGACATAGCTTTAAGGTGACAGGGTCAAAGTTTAATTGAGATATGCGGGGCATGTTTTTTACATAGGTGGATGCCTGGAACGCTTTGCTCGGGGTGGTGGTGGTGGAGGCAAATACGATGGTGGTGTTTAAGATAGGCAAATGGATATGCAGGGAATGGAAGGATATGGATCACGTGCAGGCAGTGGAAATTAGTTTAACGGCATTGCATTTAGCACGGACATTGTGGGCCGAAGGGACTTTCCCTGTGCTGTACAGTTCTGTGTTCTATGGAACGTACCTTCTGATATGTTGCTGGAGATCAAAGTTCTTGGCAAACATTTTGTCACAATAGTGGCATTTGAGTTTTTGCAACTTGCTTTTACCTGGAAGAGAGAGAGGAAGAGTTTGTGTCTGGCTCCTCACCATTGAAGGGATCTGCAAGAGTCGCTACCTCAAAAAAGGTAGCCAACATCATTAGAGTACCCGCACCACCCTGGCCATGCTCTCATTTCACTCCTGGGGTGGGAGATTGCAACCTTGACGTGGCCCACCCTGTTTCGACGAATGCAATCAACCTGGCGTGCACAAACAGAAGATCAAACAGAACAAGTTGTCTTACAACTTTAGGCTGTGCACGCCATATGCAAGAAGAAGATTTCACTCCTGCCATCGGGAAGAAGGAACAGGAGCCTGAAAACTGTGACCGCCAGGTTCAGGAACAGATTATTTTCAACAACCATCAGGCTCTTAAACACTGCAACACCAAACTAAACTATGAACTACAAACTGTCTTGGTTGCACTAGGACTTTGGGTTTTTTAAGCACTAATAGAGTTATTTGTAATTCTTTTTTTTTGGTTTATTATGTTATCTATGTGTATTGTGTTTACAGACCAGTGATGCTGCTGCAAGTAAGAATTTCCTTGTTCCATTTCATAAGACAATTAAACACCCCCAACTCTCCCTCTCGCCGCTCCTCGTTGCCCGAGAGCCATTGGAGATCTTGTCTGGCGGGGAGGTCTGAGGTCAGTCCTGACATTGACCAGCAGAACAGACTCAAGGGGGTGAATGGGGGAGGGGGAAGGGGAGCGGAGGTAGGAGAGAGGGGGAAAGGGAGAAGGAGAGAGGGAAGGGGAGAGAGGAGGGGGGAAGAAGGGTCGAGGGTAGGAGAGGGGGAGAGAGGAGGGGGGGGAGAGAGGGTCGAGGGTAGGAGAGGGGGGGGGAGAGATGGGGAGAGAGGGGGAGGGAAAGAGGGGGGAGGGAGGAGAGAGAGGGGGGAAGGAGAGAGGGGGAAGGAGAGAGGGGGAAGGGGGAGAGGGGGAGGGAGGGGGAATGAGAGGGGGAAGTAGAGAGGGGGAATGAGAGGGGGAGAGAGAGAGGTGGAAGGAGAGAGGTGGAAGGGGAGAGGTGGAAGGAGAGAGGGGGAAGGAGAGAGGGGGATGGACGGGGAAGGAGAAGTGGGAGGGGGTGAAGGGGTGGGGCGAGGGGAAGGGAAAAGGTGGAAGGGGAGAGAGGGAAGGAGAAGGAAGAGGGGAGAGAGGGAAGGAGAAGGAAGAGGGGAGGGGGGAAGGAGAGCGGAGGAAGGGGAGGATGGATGCAGTGCCTGGGTGTGGGTCTTACCTTCCTGGATGCTGATGGGCTGTTTGGTGAGCCGGGCCTTGGGTGGGTCGGGCTGGTAGCCGGTGAGTGTCCCATTGCCGGTGCCGTTGCTGTGGGCATTGACGGGGCTGAGGGCCGGAGCAGCCGCCATGCTGCCGGCCTTGGTCTTGAAGCCATGTTTGCCCGGGCTGTAGACGGGGGGGCTGGTGAACGGTGAACTCTCCCCACACGGGCCCGGAACCTGGGGAGGTGCAGGGGGAGCATCAGCCGGGAACTCCACGACCAGGTGAGTGGGGGGGGGGGGGGGGGATCCCACAGGCAGCCCCCACCCCCCACCCCCTCACAGACAGGGGTCTCTGGGGGAATGGAGGAGGCTGGCAGGGTAAACAAGGTAGGCACATGGATATGCAGGAAACGAGGAAAGTGGTTCACATGTAGGCAGAGGAGATTAGGTTAACTTGGCATCATGTTCAACATGCACATTGTGGGCCGAAGGGCCTGTTCCTGTGCTGTACGGTCCAATGTCGCAACATGAGATGAAGAGGAAGGAGGTGAGGGAAGGGAGAGGGATGAGGGGGAGGGATGGGGAGGAAGGGGGATGGGAATGGGAGGGATGGGAGAAGAAGAAAGGGGGAGGGGAGGAGTGATGGGGGAGGGGGGTGAAGGAAGAGGGAGAGAAGGAGAGGGAGGTGGGAAGGGGGATGGGGAGGGGGGGATGGGGAGGAAGGAACGATGGGAAGGGAGTGGCTGTGCCTCAGACTGACCCCTGGGTTTCTGCCTTCCCCCCCTCCATCGCCCCACCACTCCCCCCGGTGGTCCCACCTGGAAGTGCGGCATGGCTAGCGAGTTCCCGTCTGTGGAGCCGCTGCCCAGCGATGCCAAGGCGCTGTAGACCTGTACCACCGCGCCGCCGTTGGCCGTGGTGTGCACCGGCGGGGGCAGGGCGGCGGGTGCTGGCTGCGGAGGGGGGGCTGGGATGTACAAGGGTCCCGGTGCCAGGTTGTGGCCGCTCTGCAGGGCACAGGGGGCAGGAGAAGGAGATCATCGTTAGTCATCAGAGTAAAGTCACAACGCCAACAGAACAAAGTACAGGGGTAGACAGTCAGGGGGATCTCACGATGGCAATGGGCAGGAGCACACTCCCCCCGACATTCTCCCCTGGATTCCAGCACGTTCCACCCCATCAGCTGTCTCATACAGCACATAACCCTCTGACATTTTCGCTATCTCCAACAGGATTCCACCACCAGCCACACCTTCCCATCTGCATCCCTTTCCACTTTCCGCAGAGACCGTTCCCTTTGCAACTACTTGGTTAATTCGTCCCTTCCTACCCAAACCACCCCCTCCCCAGGTACTCCTCCCTGCAACTGCAGTAGTTGCAACACATGTCCCTATACCTTCCCCCTCGACTCTGTCCAGGGACCCCGACAGTCCTTGTAGGTGAGGCAGAGGTTCACTTGCACCTCCTCCAGCCTCATCTACTGTATCCGTTGTTCCAGATGTGAAATCCTATGTATCGGCGAGACAACGCGCAGACTGGGCCATCGTTTTGCTCAATACCTACGCTCCGTCCGCCTTGGCCTACCTAATCTCCCGATAGCCAAACATTTTAACTCCCCCTCCCACTCCCACACTGACCTATCTGTCCTGGGCCTCCTTCACTGTCAGGGTGAGGCCAAATGCAATTTGGAGGAACAGCACCTCATATTTTGCTTGGGCAGCTTACAACCTCCTGGTATGAATATTGATTTCGCTAATTTCAAGTAGCCTCTGTACTTCTCTCTCCAACCCTCCCCCACCTCAGTCGTCCTGCTAGTTTCACTGTTCTTATCCCTTTGTAATCACCTCTTCCACAGCCAACAATGGACCAATGTGGGCTTCACCTTTACCGAGTCATCGGTGCCGGCTCTGATTTGTTCTGTACCTTTTCATACCTCTAGTTTCCCTCTCGGGTCGAAAGCCTTTGACCCGAATCGTCACCTATTCCTTTTCTCCAAAGATGTTGCCTGACCCGCTGATGTTGAGTCCACCTCTGACCGTCTACCCAGGAATCATAGAGACATACAGGGTGGAAACAGGCCCTTCAGCCCAACCTGCCCACACCGACCAACAAGTCCCATCTACACTAGTCCCACTTGCCTGCGTTTGGTCCATACCCCTCCAAACCAGTTCTAGCCATGTACCTGTCTAATTGCTTCTTAAATGTTGCAATAGTACCTGCCTCAACTACCTCCTCCGGCAGCTGGTTCCATACACCACTACCCTTTGCGTTACCCTTCCAAAGTTACGGCTATTAAATCTATCCCTGACCTTCTCCCCAGGACTGTGATTTGACTGGATAGACACAAAACAGTTTTTCACGGTATCTCAGTGCACGAGACAATAATAAACTGATACCATTATGATTGGCAAGGCGGTCTATCCAAGAACAAACAAGTGGTGTAAACTCTCTGTATAGCAGGCCCTGACCACGAGAAAGTTCATCAAATGTCCCAGCCAAAGTGCTTATGTCGGCTGAGATAGACCAAAGAAAAAGTTACCAGATAACATACTCCAGTGGTTAATTGAAAGATACAGCATGAAAGCAGGCCTTCCGGCCCACCAAATCCATGCCGACCATCCATCATCTCTTCACACCAGTTCTATGTCATCCCACTTTCAGATCATCTCTTCCCCTCTCTCCCATTGGGCAGAAGATACAGAAACTTGAATGCACGCATCACCAGACAAAGGAACATTTTCTTCCCCTGGGTCATGATCTTCCAGCCACCCTCATTGCCACCTGTGAACTTTTTTTAGGTGCACTTTCTCTGTGGCAGTTACATTGCATTCTGCACTCTGGTATTTTTTCCTTTGTACCTGTTGTACTTGTGCATGGCTTGATTTTCTTTTAAAGAGATACAGTATGGAAACAGAATCTTCGACCAACCGAGTCCACACCGACCATCGATCACCCCGTTCATTACTAGTACCACCCCACCACCAGATCGACACTATCCCACTTTCTCATCCACTTCCTACACATTAGGGGGCAATTTACAGTGGGCTAATTACCCAACAAACCCGCATGTCTTTGGGGTGTGGGAGGAAACCGAGGCACCAGGAGGAAACCCACGCAGTCACAGGGAGAACAAGCAAATTCCCCACCCAGACAGAACCTGAGGTCAGGATTGAACCTGGGTCTCTGGTGCTGTGAGGCAGCGGTTCTACTCGCTTTGCCACTGTGCCGCCGTGTATAGTATAGTATGATTTGAGTGATAAATATTGTCACCGTATCCCGGTCGTGTGATGTGATTGCAAGTTACCCCCGCTCCCCCCCCCCCCCACTCTCCCACTCTCCCAGTGACTCCCCCCCCCATCCCCCCCCCCACTCTCCCCCCCCCCCCCCCCCCCCCCCCCCCCCCCCCCCCCCCCCGACACTGGGAGAGGGGGGGATAGGCGGTGGGTGGTTCCCTCCCCGCTCCTCCCACTCGCCAGCACCTACCTGTTGGGGGAGGGACAGGGCCCCCATGGGCTGGTCCAGCGAGGTGAAGGTCGACATGGCCGACATCAGCACCTCGTCACTCACCACGATGTTGCCCTGCACCAGCGCCTGGGTGAGGGGAGAGTGGGGCAGCGTGATGTACGTCGGCACTTGCTGCAAGACGTGGGGGGGGAATAAGAGGGGAGAGGGAAGGAAAGAGAGGGAGATGAAGAAAAAAAGGGAAAGAGATACAGAATGTGACGGAAGGAGAGAGAGAAAGAGAAGATAGAAAGAGGAAAAGAGAGGTAGAGAGAGGGAGAAAAGAGGGAGAGAAAGAGATTAAGAAAGATAGACAGAGTGTCAGAGAGCGAGAGAGAGAAATAGAAAAGGGAGAGAGAGAAAGGGGGAGAGACTGGGAAGGAAATGGAGAGAGAAAAGGGGAGAAAGAGAGAAAGTGAGAAAAATAGAGAAAGACGGAACATGAGAGAGTAAAAGAGAGTAAAGAGGGGGAGAAAGTGAAAGAGAGAGAAAGAGAGACACAGAGAGATGTGATTAATCTCACACGGAGCCAGTGTCAACAACACAATCCTACCCACACCCCATGACACATTACCCCCCTGTCACACTCCCCCTCCTCTCCTCTTCCTGACACACACCCAGGGTGAGGGGAGGGATGAGGAGCCAGAACGAGGGGGGAGGAGGGGAAGGAGAAGGGGAAGAAGAGAGGGAGGAGGGTAGTAGGAGGAGGGGAAGGGGAGATAAGGGGGCAGGGAGGAGAGTGGGAGAGGGAGAAACGCCACCCCCCCTGTTGCCGCTGCCCTTGCCCTCTGACCCTCACCCCTCACCTGTCGGCTGGGCGGGGGGGGTGCGGGTGTGAAGGGTCCGGGGGGCAGGGAGGTGTTGCTGCCCTGGCACTGCTCCCGCTTGTGGGCCACGAAGCTCGGCAGCGAGTTGAACTGCTTCTTGCATCGTCCGCACAGGAAGACGTCCTCCTCGTCTGCGGGGTCAGAGAGAGGTCACAGGGTCAGAGAAAGTCACAGGGTCGCGGGGTCAGAGGTTACAGAGTCGTGGGGTCTGAGATGGGTTCGCTGGGTCGGAGATGGGGTTACAGGGTCAGAGACAGGGTCGCGGGGTTAGAGCCAGGGTCACAGGGTCAGAGAGATGTCACAGGGTCAGAGACAGAGACAAAAAGAGAGGGAGATGGGGAGGACGAGAGAGAGAAAATTGAGAGAGAGAGAGAGAGAGAGAGAGAGAGAGAGAGGGGGGGGGGGGGGGAGTAAGGTTAGGGGTTGAGAGAGGGACCAGTTTATGGTTTGGACGGTGAGAGGGGGGTGTCAGGGGGGGGGGGGAGGAGTGGATCATTGGGCCGGGGGGGGGGGGGGAGGGGTGGAGGGAATCCCAGTCTGATCCCTCTGCTACTCACCCAGGGGGGTCTGTACACTGGGGGGCTGCACCCCCTGCGCACCTGGGTCAGAGACCCCGCCCTGACTGTCGAGCAGCGACTGTACGGCCAGCACCGTCTGGTTGTCTATCCCTGTGAAGAGAGAGGGAGAGAATGAGAGAGAGGGGGAGAGAGAGAGTGACGGGCACTTAGCACGGTGAGGGAGAGCAAGGGTCCTCACAGATAAAGAAGGGAGTGTAAGAACATAGAACAGAGGCGGCACAGTGGCGTAACGGTACAGTTGCTGCCTTGTGACAGTGTGGGTTTTCTCCGGGTGCTCCGGTTTCCTCCCACACTCCATGACGTAAAGGTTTGTGGGTTAATTGGCTTTGGTAAAAATTATAAATTGTCCCTAGAGTGTAGGATAGTGCTTCTTCTTCTTCTTGCGTATGGCGTGCACAGCCTAAAGTTGTAGGACAACTTGTTCTATTTGATCTTACTTGATTGTGCACGCCAGGTTGATTGCATTCGTCCAAACAGGGCGGACCACGTGAAGGTTGCAATCTCCCACCCCTAGGATAGTGCTAGTGGATGGGGATCGCTGGTCAGTGTGGACTCAGCGGGCCGAAGGGCCTTTGTCTCTAAAGTCTAAAGTAAACTTAGAATAATACAGCACAGCAACAGGCCTTTCGGCCCACAGTCCATATACTAATCTCCTCTGCCTGCACATGTTCCATACACCACTATTGTCATCATTACCATCGTAAATCCTCTGAAACGCCACTATCGTATCTGCCTGCACCACCATCACAGGCAATGTGTTCCAGGCCCCACCACCCTGTGTGCTTAAAAACTTGCCTCTCTCACATTAAAGCGATGCCCTCTAGTCTTTGACAACCTAAACTATGGCCCAGCGAGTCCACACCGACCAAAGATCACCCGTACACTAGTTTAGGTTTAGAGGGATTTGGGCCAAGCAGGTGGGACTATTGTGAATGGCGCACGTTGGTCGGTGTGGACAAGTTGGGCCTAATGGCCCATATCCATGTTGTATGACTCTAGGACTAGTTCTTTCCTACACAACAGGACAGTTTACAGACGACAGTTAACCTACAAACCTGTACGTCTTTGGAGTGTGGGAGGAAACCAGAACACCCAGAGGAAACCCACACAATCACATGGAGAGCGTGCAAACTCCGTACAGACAGTACCCATAGTCAGGATTGAACCCGGATCTCGGGCGCTGTAAGGCAGCAACTTTACTGCTGCACCACTGTGCCGCCCGACAGGGACAAAATAAAAAATGGGTTCAAAGGATCCTCACTGAATGTAGGTAGTCAAGGAATTGCAGATGGTGGAATCCTGAGCAAAACACAAAGTGCTGGAGGAACCCAACGGGTCAGGCAGCACCTGTGGAAGAAAAAGGCAGTCTGAAGATGGGTCCTGACCCGGAACGTTGTGTCTATTCTCTCCACAGATACTGCCTGACCTGCCAAGTTCCTCCAACACTTTGCGTCATTTTGGACAGGTGAGGAGAGGGACGTCATTATTGATAAATGGTAGCGGCAGAATTAGGCCATTCGGCCCATCAGGTCTATGACTGATCTATCTCTCCCCCTCAACCCCATTCTCCTGCCTTCTTCCCATTACCCCTGACACCCGTACTAATCAAATATCTATCTACCTCTGCCTTAAAAATATCCACTGATTTGGCCTCCACAGCCTTCTGTCACAGATTCACCACCGTCTGACTAAAGAAATTCCTCCTCATCTCCTTCCTAAAGGAATGTCTTTTTATTCAGAAGCTTTGGCCACTGGTCCTAGACTCTCCCACTAGTGGAAATATCCTCTCCACATCCAGGCCTTTCACCTTGTCGGTTTGCTGGACAATCCAGACGTCCATGGCAGGCAATGGCTGGAGTTCCTGCAGCAGCCTGGGGCATGCCTGGATCAGGCACCGCTCATATGGCCTAGAGTGCGGATTGGACTTTGAAGATGATGCCGAAACCAGGTGCCTCTTGCATGCAAGCTCAGTGGACTATTTCTGTACACTTTACTGTTTGAGGATGCGCTTAGGTATGGCAATACTTGACTGAGCTGTATAGAAACATAGAAAATAGGTGCAGGAGTAGGCCATTCGGCCCTTCGAGCCTGCACCGCCATTCAATATGATCATGGCTGATCATCCAACTCAGTATCCCATCCCTGCCTTCTCTCCATACCCCCTGATCCCTTTAGCCACAACGGCCACATCTAACTCCCTCTTAAATATAGTCAATGAACTGGCCTCAACTACCTTCTGTGGCAGAGAATTCCAGAGATTCGCCACTCTCTGTGTAAAAAATGATTTTCTCATCTCGGTCCTAAAAGATTTCCCGCTTATCCTTAAACTGTGACCCCTTGTTCTGGACTTCCCCAACACCGGGAATAATCTTCCTGCATCTAGCCTGTCCAACCCCTTAAGAATTTTGTAAGTTTCTATAAGATCCCCGCTCAATCTTCTAAATTCTAGCATGTTCTAGCGTGTACAAGCCGATGCAAGGAAAATAATTTTGCTGTGCATTTACACATAACAATAAAGTACCATTGAACCGTTTTGTGTAAACCGGCATCTGCAGTTCCTTGAATAGACGCAAAGTGCTGGAGTAACTTTGCGAGGTAAGCAGCATCTCTGGAGATAAAGGATGGGTGATGTTTTGCGTTGGAACCCTTGTTCAGTCTCAAGAAGCCTGAAGAAGGGTCCCAACCTGAAACGTCAGTCGGAAGGAAGGTCCCGACCCGAAACATCACCCATCCTTTTTCTCCAGAGATGCTGTCTGAGCCGCTGAGTTACTCCAGCACTTTGTGTCCATTTCATAAACCAGCATTTGCAGTTATTTGTTTCTACATCTGCAGTTCCTTGTTTCTACTTCTAGACCATAATAGCAAGTTGAAGCAGGTACCATAACAACATTTAAAAGACACTTGGACGGGAAAGGTTCATGGATAGTCAAGAGTCAATTTAATTGTCATTTGGACCCCTTGAGGTCCAAACGAAATGCCGTTTCGAATACGAAAGGTTCAGAGGATATGGGACACGGGGAAACACGGAAATGGGAATCGCTTAGATGAGAGACTTTGGTCGGTATGGAGGAGTTGGGCAGAAGGGCCTGTTTCCGGGCTGTGTGACTCTGAGACCCAAACAGTCGTGCTGCAAGTTGCATGTCCGCTCTGGTCTACGTGTGCCTGCCTCAGACCTGCATATATATGCATTTCCCCCCCGCAAAAATAAACTTTCTTCAGAATTTAAAATCGCTACAGAAGAACTGCGTGATAACTCTTCCGACATTCTCAGCGCCTATGCATACATTTGTTAGCGTTGTGGACTCATACCCCTTCCCTTGTTTGTGGGACCCATTTATTCAGCCTTATTGCAACATTGCAAGGCAGTCAATCTTCTGCTTGCATGCTGCTGCTGCTGGGACTGTGTCCTTTTAAACCCTGTCTGGCTTTTCCAACAGCCCCCCGTGCCTCCCGCGGCGCCTTTGCTCAGCGGCCGCTGTTCCGGCTGCTCTCCCCCCGGGGCAGCCCGGAGTCACCGCCTCCTCCCGGGGCAGGATCATTCATTAACCCTCCTCTCCTCTCCTTCCACCCCCAAATAAACACGCTCCCATCTGCATTAGATGGGAAGAGAAGGGGAGATTGCAGAACAATAGTTTGCTAGCATTTGTGCTTGGCCAGACTTTGTAATCAATTGCAGGCGGCGTGAATGTCAGCGCTGGTGCATGCAACGAGAATGCACGGATGCAATGGTCGGGGGCGAGCATTAAAGTGCGCAAGAGTAGGTGAAACGTTGCATTTTTACTACCTGCCAACGCCTCGAATATTGCTTGCGCCATCTTGGAGCTTCGCTGCTGTATTTGAGGCTGGGACGAAGGGAAATGGAGAGCGGGCGAGAACCGGATCCCGTCCCAGCAGAGGGAGCCGTCGGCCGCTGAATCAGGCAGCTGGCGGGCGGTGGGGCTGTCTGGTGAACGTGCTACCTCCCCCCCGTCTCGTCCAGTCTCTCCCCTTCCTCCCTCCCTCCCTCATCTCGTCCCACCCCCTTCCCACTCTAACTCTCCTTCTACTCCCCAATCTCTTCCCTCCTACTCATCGCCCCTGCCTCCCATCTCTCCCTTCCTCCTGATCACGACCCATCTCTCCCCTCTTCCACTCCCCATCCTCCCCTCCTCACCCCATCTGTCCATTCCTCTCCTATCCCCCGCTAAGAGTTTGGACCCTTCTGAAGACTGAAGAAGTGTCCCGACGTGAAACGTCACTGTTCCATGTTCTCCAGAGATGCTGCCTGGTCCGCAGTTCTTCCAGAACTTTGTGTACTTTTTCAAGAACTATGATGTTCAGTGGTGTATCAGGCAACGCCTCTGCAAGGAAGTTCACAGTGAATCCTTGATTTTCTTTACAATTGGTTTTTCATTAAGATTGGATCTCTTCCATATCCAACGTCCTTGTCATCACACAAACAGCTACCTTCCACCCATCGTGTTCTACCATTGACCATCTTGTGGGTCTTGGACTGTTTCTGATGCTACGTAATCCAATGGGTGGTCACCATGGAGCATAGGACGATAATGGCCAGTTTAGCATCATTTTGTATCACTTGAGGAATTAGACTGGGCAGTGCTGGTCTGGCTGTAGTTGCTGTTGACCTCTGGTGGGGGAAATATGTTGGTCGGTGGGATAAACAGTAGGAATTGAAATTGATTCCCCTTCCAATCACAATTGAAAAGATCGTAGTTTAGAAACACAGAAATGCAGATGCTGTTTTACAAAATAATACACAAAGTACTGGAGTAACTCAGTGGGCCAGACAGCATCCATGGAGCACATGGATATGTGATGTTTCAGGTTGGGACCCATCTTCAGACTCCAGTCTTACCTCAGCAATGATCAATGGACTTTGTATAAGGTTGCACTATGTACTTTGGCCTGCACTATTGATCCGATTACTTAGTATCATTCATAATTTATTGTATTACTGATTATTTTACTCTCTCTGTGCTTTCCCTCTCTCTGTGTGTGTGTGTACATTTGCCTTTATCTGTTGATGTTTTGAGCACAAGAGTCAGGAAGTCATGCTGCAGCTTTAGAAAATCTTTTTTTAGGTGGGGGGGGGGAAAGAAAGAAAGTTGTAAGAGAGGAGGGCAAGGACAAAACCTGGCAGGTAATGCACAATCTAGGAATCCATTTAAACATACAACCAGGGAAGTCCTTATATTACTGTTCATGTCAATGGTTCTAAAATGAGAAAAATAAGCAGGGTCTTTGCATTCCTTTTAATTTTTACAAATACCACAGTTTTAAGTAACATCATACACATTTTTTCTAAAAATAACATAACTCTTCCTTGATACAATAGTACAAAGAAAATAAAAATGGGAATGTGCCACAGATGCTTGATACATCAGACTGTACATAGAATACAGTGAAAGCAAATCAAATTCTATTAACTTGATTTTCAAAATAAACATATGACATAATAAATACAATTTAATACACTTTAATATTGAGCAACGCTGAGTGCAATAGAGTTGCTTAACTAAGACCTAATATCATGCTTTAAACTAATTAATGCTCGTGAGAAAATACATTGAGATGGTTTGGAGAAGTGGGAAGGCACTATATTGTTGCAAACTTTTCCTGCGTTTTAAATTATGAACAAGTAAAAAATTATAATAAACCAAGCAGCATCAAGAGTCCCCCCTCAAACAAAACAAAAACTCTATATTTTGTCTGTTCACAGTACAAATGTGGAATCAACATTTCTGCCACAAAACAGTTACAATCAGAATACTTATTCAAAGGAACTTGCTCAAACTTTGAGGAGATTGCAAAGAAACAATGGAGTGCCACCATATGCCCAATGAACACACACACACACACGCACAAATACTGTTGTAGGATATATTTTGTACTTTTTACTTTTAAAATGAACTTGAAAGTTAATTTTAGCTTTGCATTCTCACCAACAAAGAGGGATGAAGTACAAGGAACTGCAGATGGTGGTTTACAAGCCTGTTTATGTTTATTAAACTTTATATTAGTACCTGCCTCAACTACATACTCTGGCAGCTTGTTCCATATACCTATCAGCCTCTGTGTGAAAATGTTGCCCCTCAGGTTCCTATTAAATCTTTCTTCCTTCCCCTTTAACCTGTGTCCTCTGGTTCTCAATTCTCCTACTCCAGGTAAAGGACTCTGTGCGTTTACCCAATCTATTCCTCTCATGATTTCACACATCTCTATAAGATCACCTCTCAGCCTCTTGCATTCCAGGGAATAAAGTCCTAGCCTGCGAAACCTTTCCCTATAGCTCAGGCCCTCGAGTCCTGAACCTCCACCAAGAGAACTTGGTGTGAGTCTGTGTCACTCGGGTATTGGTGGTGAAGGGGATAGAAGCTACCTCCCACACATGGTCTGCTGCAATGCCTAGGGCTGGAGACCTTTTAGTCTCCTTAGACAGAAAGCTCAGCTTCCCGTCCCTGCAACAAGTCCTGGAACTCCCCAAAAATGTATGTGCCCTGAGTTCTGGCCCCAGAAGCAGAAACGTGCAAGGAATTGTTGCCACAGAAATAAACATCTGCCTTGACTGAACACATTCATCTGGGAAAATCATTCCCTCGTGTCTTACAGAAACATTGGGAGGGGAAAAGGGTTTACTTCAGTTTTAGACTTTACTTTAGGGATACTGCACGGAAACAGGCCCTTTGGCCCACCAAATCCATGCCCATCAGTGACACCAGCACTGCCCTACATACTAGGGACAATTTACAGAAGCCAATTAACCTACAAACCCGCATGTCTTTATGATGTGGAAGGAACCTGGAGAAAAGCCACGCAGTCACAGGGAGAAGGTACAAATTCCATACAGATGGCACCCGTAGTCAGGATTGAGGCCGGGTGTCTGGCGCTGTGAGGCAGCAACTCCACCACAGCATAACTGTCCTATTGTTGAACAGAACTTGAGATGGAGGACCACGCCTCCCGTGGGGGCTACGGGTAGGGAAGGGGTGCGTTGGGGGAGCAGACCCAACGGGTCTGCACTTGGTCTAGTATGTATATAAAATTATGAGAGGCATAGATAGGGTAAACAGTCAGAACCTTTATCCCCACAGTGGAAATGTCAAAGATAAGAGGGGATAGCTTTAAGGTCCTTGATTGATTCATTGATTGAAAGATACAGCTCATCGATCACCCGTTAATACGGGTTCTATGTTATCCCACTTTCACATCCACTCCCTGCACACTAGGGGAAATTTACAGAGGGCCACTCAACCTATAAACCCGCAAATCTTAGGGTTATGGGAGGAAATTGAGCACCCAAGGACACCCACATAATCACAGGAAGAATGTGGGAATTCCATACAGACAGCACCCAAGGTTAGGATCAAACCCGTGTCTCTGGAGCTGTGAGGCAGCAGCTCTACCTGCTACGCCGCTGTGCCATTCTCTGAGAGCACAATTGAACTTCTATGAAATGTGATATTAAGTGTATTTTTGGTTACTGGAAGGTGCTCCGGATGGAAATTCTATTTGCTGTGTCAAAAAATTGAAGTATGTCTGAATTGGACACAATGATTCAGTCATTAACTGAGTTTTCAATTTATTCACAATGATAATTAAGGTGGGATATACCTTTAAAATACACATACGAAAATACTCAGCACATTATTCAGAGTTAGCTATCAAAATTCTGAAATGATTTGGAATCAACAAAAGTTAATAAAAACAACAAAACCCCCCAACAGTTTCATAACTCCAGATTGCACTGATCCATTTCATATTGATCCTAACTCTGGTTCCATTTCAGATTCAGAAACAGTCTTATTTGAGACCAAATAAAATATTGCAAACCTCACCACAATATTTGCATGTTGGCAGAACGGTTCAAAGGCAAATATCAACACTTTATGTAAGGTCATACACAGAATACAAAATTCATTTACAGCTTTCTCTGTAATGAGTTGGCAATTTGATTTCAGGTTCCATATCGACCATGCATAATCCAGCATTCGTGCTCCATTTATTCCCTCCATAGTAATAGTGAATTTAAACGAACCAAATCCACTGGTGGGATAAGGAGAATCACCACTTGACTTGGAGGTAAATATCATAATTTGATGTAATTGTTCTAACTGAACACTTCCAAACAATGTGTACTTTATAATTTATGACACCAATCTTATTTTTGTCCATGTGTGTGGGATTATAACAATCCATTCATCGTCCAATTGATCAGTTACAAGATAAACAGTGGCATGTTTGACACAAATGAAATGCACAAATCAGTCATGATTACTTTGTTCGAGTTCTCGATGATGTAGCTGCAGTCCTGAGGTCTCCTCTCGAGACTCAAATACTAATTTTCAATGGAAAAGCAGTTCACTCTCCGCAGAGGTAGCTGACTTGTACAAATCCACCCAAGAAAAATTCAGCCAACATTCCCAGCATTAGGAAGCATCCAGCAAACTTTTCCAACGTTAAGAAAATTCCGGCCAACTTTCCCAACATTAAGAAAAATCCAGCCAGCATTCCCAATGCTAAGGTAGGTTCACAAGGACATTAATTCCTAACCCTTCTTGCTTCCTCCTGCCATTTATTTGGAGGGATGGTTACAAAGAAATATCCTTTTATTTCAATTTGCTTTATATTACAAATATCAGTCATTCATATTTGCACACTTATTGCACAGTAAAACAAACCTAAGAGCAAAAAAAAAAAACTGCTGGAGGAACTCAGCAGGTCAGGCAGCATCTGTGGAGGGAAATGGACCGATAATGTTTCCGATCGGGACCCTTATTCTACACATGCCTAATCTTTAAAGTATACCATATTTTAAAGAATGGTCTAGGAATTAATTTTCTGGTTTAAATATACAACATGAACATGTAACATTTGTAAAATTATTACTTTCCATTTTTTTTAAGAACTAAAAGTCCACATACTTGCTCATAATTTTTTTCACATTCTTCTTCCCCTACCACACAAGAGTCTGCTGGCCAGGATAGATTGTCATGATTGCTGCTTGCTTACAAGTGACATTCTCAAGTGAAATTGGAGAGAGTTCCTGTCTCCTTGCAATCATTTCTAGCCGTGATAGGCATTTTCCAAAGGCATTGGCCAATTCATAGCAATGCTGTTGGTGACCATTCAAAATCCTCAAACACAATCCTGAATTATTTTACTGGTTGGAAACAAAGATTTTTATATACCACCGAGCAATAGCAAATTACAGTAAAACGCACATTTTTTGCCACACTAAGTAAACAACCACCTGCCTTAAAGCAGCAATTTGGATCTTTCCTGAAGGTGACCCACAAACTTGGCTTCCACCAAACTACCCGATGAACCATTCTAGCTCTTTCCCTCAGAGGGGTTGCTGGCTCAGTCTTCATGGTTACAAAAGGTGGCCTCCGCATGATGCCTTTCAGATAAATGCTTCAAGCTCTCAATGAAAAAATAATTGGAAGAAGCGAATAACATTGGACTTGACGCACATCTTTAATGCTCCTTGTCTGAGGAATTGCAGCCGTTAACTTGTTTGCAACTGGATAAAAGATGCTGGGAAGAGACCCTTCCGGTGAGGCTGTCCATCTATGTAGCCATTCTAATATAAGGAGGAAAAAATGGTTACATTATTAAACCAATTCAATGTACTGACAGCAATAAGAAGACTCACTGGGGTCCCATGTAGTGGCACCAAATAAATGATATCTGAACACTCATCCCCCTTCGTGGAATTTGTGAGTCTGTGGAATTCTCTGGCTCAGAGAGCGGTGGGGGCAGTTCTCAGGATACTTTCACGAGACAGCTAGATAGGGCTCTTAAAGATAGCAGAGTAAGGGGATATGGGGAGAAGGCAGGAACGGGATACTGATTGGGGATGATCAGCCATGATTACATTGAATGGCGGTGCTGGCTCAAAAGGCCAAATGGCCTACTTCTGCACCTATTGTCTATTGACCAGCGATTACCCCATACACTGGCATTATTTTGCACACTAGGGTCAATTTACAGTTTTACCAAAGCCAATTAACCTACAAACCTGTATGTCTTTGGAGTGAGAGGAAACCGGAGCACCCGGAGAAAACCCACTCAGTCAGTCACAGGGAGAACATAAAACTTTTTTAATGCATTTCGTTGTCTCTGTACTGTACAGGACAATTAAATTGAGAATCTGAATCTGAAAACTTCATATCCCTCTAAAAGATCAACAGACAGTACCCGTAGTCAGGATTAAACCCGGGTTTTGGCGCTGTAAGGCAGCAACTCTACCATTGTGCCATGGAGGATGAAGGATTTAATTTCCATATTTTGATAAATAAAGTCACATCAACACCAAATTGGCTGAGGTTGGTAAATCTCCGGCAACATAATCATACATCACTAGGTAAATACATACCCACCACTCCTTATCATCCTCTCCAATAACTACAATCACCTCGCCCTCCTCAAATGTAAGTTCATCGGCATGATCTGCTGTGCAGTTGTAAATGGCTCTTCCTTTACGAAATCTTGGTTTTGTCTGGGAACAAATAATTTTACATACCTTGACTTTAGTTAATTGGCTCCTTTTAACATCGGCTCCCAACTAAACTGCTTTCCTTCCTCCCCCCACCACACACATTTCTCCCTCGGGTTTTACAAATCGCAACTCTTTGATCCTTTTGTCTCACACCTTCTCATCTGGCCATTTTCAAACCATCTGGATATCAAAACAGCCCACCCCCCCTCCACCTCCCCCTTGCCTGTGTTCATTCACATTACCTGTCATGCTTTGTCCAGCCCCCCTCTCTTCCAGCTTTCTCTCTCCTTACAATCAGTCTGAAGAAGGGTCCTGACCCCAAACACCACCTATCTCCCGAAATGCTCCACAGATCTCCAGAGATGCTACCTGCCACCGAGCTACTCCAGCATTTTGTGTTCCCTTGTCATTCACAACAAAAAGCTCAACCGAGTGAATTAAACATGATTTTATTTTAACAAGTTCAAGGTCCATTTCCTTTATTAATCCACACCTTTGCAAGAGATTCTTATTTTAAATTGTCTTTATTTAATCTGCAGATACAATGGTAGCATTTAAGAGGCTTTCAGATAGGCACATGGATATGCGGAGAATAGAGGGATATGGATCATGTACAGACTTTGGAGACGAGTTTCATTTGGACACTGAGCTCCTCCAGCAGTTCTCCATTTTTTGCAATCAAAGATGTTGCATGTATTTGGGATAGAGCCATACAATTGTACAGCACTGAAACAGACCCTTCAGCCCATCCTGTTCATGATGAACATTGAGTACTCATAGAAACATAGAAATTAGGTGCAGGAGTAGGCCATTCGGCCCTTCGAGCCTGCACCGCCATTCAATATGATCATGGCTGATCATCCAACTCAGTATCCCGTACCTGCCTTCTCTCCATACCCCCTGATCCCCTTAGCCACAAGGGCCACATCTAACTCCCTCTTAAATATAGCCAATGAACTGGCCTCAACTACCCTCTGTGGCAGAGAGTTCCAGAGATTCACCACTCTCTGCGTGTGAAAAAAGTTCTTCTCATCTCGGTTTTAAAGGATTTCCCCTTTATCCTTAAGCTGTGACCCCTTGTCCTGGACTTCCCTAACATCGGGAACAATCTTCCTGCATCTAGCCTGTCCAACCCCTTAAGAATTTTGTAAGTTTCTATAAGATCCCCTCTCAATCTTCTAAATTCTAGAGAGTATAAACTAAGTCTATCCAGTCTTTCTTCATAAGACAGTCCTGACATCCCAGGAATCAGTCTGGTGAACCGTCTCTGCACTCCCTCTATGGCAATAATGTCCTTCCTCAGATTTGGAGACCAAAACTGTACGCAATACTCCAGATGTGGTCTCACCAAGACCCTGTACAACTGCATTAGAACCTCTCTGCTCCTATACTCAAATCCTTTTGCAATGAATTCTATATAAATCCCATTTTATAACGAGTGGTCCATAGCTCACTATACCGTGGCGACTCTAGTGCCTGTCTGGTTATTGCCATGAGTGTTTCCGCCTCCACCACCCTGTTAGGAAGTGCAATCCCAATTCCAGCTTTAGACTTATAGAGAAACAGCACAGAGCCAGGTCCTTTTTATTCTATTGCACAAAGATATATTTAATTTCTTACCATGTATGTTTTACGGGGAAGTGGTTTGGGGTTTCCAGGCACAGCATAGGTATCGTTGCATGGCTCAGGAAATGAAGACTGTATAGGTAAACTAGTAGACCATGGTGACCTCTGACCGACGTCTGAAATATTTTGTGATTTTTTGGGTATGGAGTAGACTTGTTCTGATTTCTTCTGAACCACTAGAAAATAATGTGTCTAATGAGGTCACAATTTAGTGAATTAGTTACTTGCACAATGCTTTCAACTTTTTAATAGAAATAACTTGAAGTAGAAAAATAAAAAGTACCAAATGCACAGTTTTCTAATCCATACTCCCAAAACAGCATGAATGGTTTCCCCTCAAGGCTGTGAATGTTTTGCGAGTGCCACCTATGAAGGTTCTGAGTCTTGCACATTTGACCCAGTCCCTTATTGTGCTGGGTTGCGCAATTGGTTGTCTCAATTGACCTCCACTTCTGAACTAAGAAGTGAAGTTCAAGCAACAATGCAGGCTATTACCTAGAAAACCTTTGCTGAAAAAGCATAATAATAATAATAATAATATATTTTATTGTCATTGCACGTCAGTGCAACGAGATTTAGTATGCAGCTTCCAACCGATGTAAAAGAAAAGTAAAATAAATAAATAAGCTGTGTGACATGACCATCCGAGGGAGACAGTCCAGGGGGGGGGGGGGGTGTGGGGCACTCAGCAGGGCCGGTTCAGAGCCGCTATAGCTCTGGGGAAGCTGTTTCTGAGTCTGGAGGTTCAGGCGTAGAAGGCCTTGTAACGTCTGCCGGAGGGAAGTAGTTCCAACAGTCCGTTACAAGGGTGTGAGGAGTCTTTATGGATGCTGACGGCCTTCCTGAGGCACCGTGTGTGGTAGATGCCCTCCAAGGCTGGTAGCTGTGTCCCAATGATCCTTGGCGCTCTGTGGACGACGCGCTGAAGAGCTCTCCTCTCCGCCTCTGTGCAGCTGAGATACCACAGAGATGCATTACTTTAATATGCTCTCTGTGGTGCAGCGGTAGAACGTTGTCAGCAGCTGTTGGGGCAGACCAGTCTTTTTTAATGTCCTCAGGAAGAACAGTCGTTGCTGTGCCTTCTTGACCAGCGCAGCGGTGTTGGTGGACCATGTGAGGTCCTCTGAAATGTGAGTGCCCAGAAACTTAAAGCTGGACACTCTCTCCAAACTTTCCCCGTGAATGGAGATTGGGGCGTATTCTCTATTATGGGACCTCCTGAAGTCAATAATCAGCTCCTTGGTCTTGGAGGTGTTTAGTGACAAGTTGTTACGTGCGCACCTGTCCGCCAGGTTCTGCACATCCGCTCTGTATTTTGTTTCATCACCATTGGTGATCAGCCCAATCACTGTTGTGTTGTCTGCAAACTTCACGATGGTGTTGGTGTCGAATGCAGGAACACAGTCGTGAGTGAAGAGGGAATAGAGCAAGAGGCTTAGTACACAGCCCTGTGGTGTGCCGGTGCTCAGGGTGATAGTGGAGGACAGGTGCGTGCCCAGTCTCACTGCCTGCGGTCGCTCCATCAGAAAGTTCAAGATCCAATCGCATATCAGCGAGCTGAGGCCTAGCTGGTGGAGTTTGGTGGTGAGCTTGGTGGGGATGACCGTATTGAATGCAGAGCTATAGTCAATGAAGAGCATCCTCACCATGCACAGGAATACTGGATAAATATAAGGAAAAATACAATATCGCAGTAGGATGCAACATCCAACATGGATGTAATGCTGAGGCTTTATAAAGCACTGGTCAGACTGTATTTGGAGTATTGTGAGCAATTCTGGGCCCCATATCTGAGGAAGGATGTGCTGCCGTTGGAGAGGGTCAAGAGGAGATTTACGAGAATGATCTCGGGGATAATTGGGTTAACATAGGATGAGCATTTGACGGCACTGGGCCTGTACTCAGTGGAGTTTAGAATGAGGGGACACCTAATTGAATAGTGAAAGGCCTGGATTGACTGGGTGTGGAGAGGATGTTTCCACTAGCGGGAGAGCTTAGAACGAGAGGGCACAGGCTCAGAATAAAAGAACATACCTTTAGAATGATGAGGAGGAATTTCCTTAGTCAGAGGGAGGTGAATCTGTGGAATTTATTGCCACAGACAGCCGTGCAGGCCAAGTCATTGGGTATTTTTAAGGCGTAGCTTGACAGATATTTGTTTGGTAAGGGTGTCAAGGTTTATGGGGATGGCAGGAAAATGAGATTGAGAGGGAAAGATAGATCAGCCCTGATTGACTGGCGGAGTAGACTCGATGGGCCGAACAGCCTACTTCTGCTCCTATTACTTATGAACCCCATAGCAATACTCATTGTCCAAGCTCGCATATTAAAGGAGATCAGGCAGCTGAGTTACCAGAAGATTGGCATTACCTGGAGAAGGTGAGAACATTCTGTATTCATGCTCGATATACTTTCCTAGTCCCTGAAGGGACAAAAACTTCTATGCACCATTTTAAATGGCAAGGCAGGAATAAAAAAAATCAACAATCAAAAATCAAACATATCTAGTTTCATTCTTTCATTCTCTATTTATAAACACTTTGTTCTTTTCAAGAACATCTGACGAGCAAGTACTTCAGTCTACAGAAACAAATAGTGAAACAGAACCTGTAACTCACAAATTGTACAACATGCAAAGATAATGCACCAAAGCTTCTGGTTTACATTTATGTGGAGTCCTTACCTGTCTCTGGTAACTCTGGGAGAGAATGTAGCCCAGGTGAGATTTTTGGAGAGCCAATACTAAAATGTAATTGGAATGAAAAGGAATATGATGTAGCTTGAGAAAAATATTACCTCTTTCATACAACTGTTGTAGATTTCAATAGAAAATAAAATTAACTTCCATAATGTCCATTGACACATTTGAAAATAGTCTGTGCAAGAAAACTGTGAGAGACCATGTTATCTTTAGAACTCATTCAAGCTAAATCTTATTCTCTCCTGATTGCAAAGAAAACAAATAAACCATTTTGAAGTCCAGTACTGTGCAAATATTGTATAAAGTAACAAAATAGAAAAATAGTAAAGCAGGGGAAAGCAATGTCTAACCTTGATTTTGGTGAAAATCTATCCATCATAGTAGCAGAAGGGCTAGATGGCGGAGTAGAATCTAAACATTTAAAAATAACAGAGAACAATATATAAACACATTGATAATATATTCACCAATAATTAAAACATTTTTTTCTGCAAATCTCAAACACATACAAACTTTACAATTTATAATGCCCTGGCTCAATTGAACAAGGTTTGCCTTCTATACAGGCCAGTGAAATAATAATTGTACACCAACTTAGTTTCCCTCATTGAAGATACAACTGGACTCACTGAAGACAATGATTTTAGCTAATTGTCAAGATAACCTGAATATGGTGCCTTCTGGAAAATGATCTAATTCTAAGTTGCTCAATTTACTGAAGGAGGTGGTGGATTAATATTTGGCTCCAAATTTTAGATCAAGGTGACACAGTGGTGCAGTGGCAGAGTTGCTGCTTTACAGTGCCAGACACCCGGGTTCGATCCTGACTACGGGTGCTGACTGTATAAAGTTTGTACATCCTCCATGACTGCGTGGGTTTTCTCTGGGTGCTCTGGTTTCCTCCCACCTTCCAAAGATGTACAGGTTTGTAGGTTAATTGGCTTTGGTAAAACATTGCAAATTGGTCCAAGTGTGTAGGATCGTGCTAGTGCTGGTTGATGCAGACTCTGTGGTCTGAACGGCCTGTTTCCGCTCTGTATCTCTAAAGTCTAAAGTAACGCCTAATTGGCAGCACAGAGAATAATGAAAAAACCTCTGGTGCACTTTAATATTAGATTGCATTTTAAAGTGCATAACATACCAGATTCCTCCACATATTAGAACATTTAACATTGATTTAAAGTGGAATGTAATAGCATGCATTTCATATCTACTCTTATTGTTGACATATGCAGTCCCTCTGTAAAGATGATTACAAATTGCACTTCAAAAATACCACTCTCAATTGCTTCGAAGCAGAGGATTACCATGAGGAAAGGGGGAAAGGTCATGAATACATTTGGCATTAGCCCAGATAAAAAATGTGGCACCTCTAAATTTTTGAACAAAATTTTATTCTGCAGCTATATATTTAAATTCAGACATAAAACTCTATACATAAAACAAAGTTCTTTCCCAATTTGTTCTTTGAATTACCAGTATAAATTAAACTGAGAACATCTGCTTATAAAACGTACCGAATGATGACTGCTTGCGATTCATAGGGCAAGGAGGCACTGCTGGCGTTGGTTCAGAGAGTGTCCGTTTATGTTTTGTTATGAGTGGAGGTAGGGGTGGTCGTTTCTTCATTGACGGACTTTCAGAGATAAATGTTCCCGTTCCAGCAGGGGGAGTGGAGACAGCAGATGGTGGGGGTGGAGGTGGTGGGACACTTGGAGCTACCAATCAACAAAGTACACACAACTTAGCTTTGCAGAAATATTTTTCATATATGTTGAGCATTCTTAAAAAAAAAAAATGACTTGCAGTACATCACCGTTCTGTACATCCATTTAAGATTATGAATATAACATTTTGACAGCAGTGCTTGGTTTAGTTTATTATTGTCACATGTACCGAGGTACAACAAATGCTTTTGTTGCGTGTTGTCCAGTCAGCGGAAAGACTATATATGATTACAATCAAGCCGTGCTTGTACAGATAAATGATAAAGGGAATAATGTTTAGAGCAACATAAAGTCGGACGAAAAGGACGCCTCCGGGAAGGCCGCTGAGAATCCGCAGGCCGGAGCCCCTCGGGCTGGAGCCTCGCAGGCCTCGAGCCTCGCGAATCGACGAAGCCCATGGTCAATGGCTCCTGGGTCTGCGGAGCCTGCGGCTGGGGCCTGGGTCGGCGCCAGGGAGATGTCTGGAGAGGACCTGGCAGCGATAGTGGAGAGGTCCGTTCGGCCGCGGATGATGGCACCGACAGACGGACGAGGATGGACCGTGTGGAAGTGAGTAAGCCGCTGCAGGGGGAAGGAACAAAGGAGGACCCGGCTTGGGAGAACCACCGTGAGGGAGGGGGAAAAACAATGGACAATGGAGGACCCAGCATGGGGGGACTGCCATGAGGGAGGAGGAAGAACAATGGACAACCCAGCATGTGGGGACCTGCGTGAGGAGATGGGGGGGGGGGGAGAACAAAGGGGGACATGGCGCTGATACTTTGTAAGCCCCCTTTATGCGTGACTCTTTGCATACCTTGGGTATGCAAGCAAAGAATTTAAATGTGACGTCACATGTGGCAATAAATAAAGCATTTAAAGTCCGGTAAATATTAAATATAATCCGAGGGTTTCCAATGAGGTAGCTACTAGCTCAGGACCACGCTCTAGTTATTGATAGGATATTTCAGTTGGCAGAAAATTGTCCCTGAATCTGGAGTTATCCATTTTTACACTTCTGTACCTCTTACCAAAGGGAGAGGAGTGCTCGGGGTGAGTCTTATCTTTAATCTTAAATTTAAATAATCCGAAAACAAAAATCGTATGAAATTATTTGATACATCAGTAATGGTAATGATAGTGCACACAAATCCCATCACTGATAAGAGTCACAGAGTCACACAGCACGGAAACAGGCCCTTTGGCTCAACTCGTCTATGCTGAGCAAGATGCCCATCTAAGTGAGCCCCATTTGCCCTTACTTGGTCTGAGTTTTATGTAATTCCAGAACACATAGTTTGGGGGCAATTAAAGATGGACAATGAACCACTAAAGTGGGTGGTATTGTAGATTGTCAAGATGACTGTCAAAAATTGCAGTAGGATCTTGATCGATTTTGCAAGTGGGTTGATGAATGGTTGATGAAGTTTAATACAGATAAGTGCAATTTGGGAAGTCTAATCATAGCAGGACCTACACAGCGAATGCCAAGTCTCTGGGATGCGTTGTTGAGTAGAAGGATCTAGGAGTGCAGGTACATAGTTCCTTGAAAGTGGCGTTACAGGTAGACAGGGAGGTCGCGGGCTTTCGGCACATTGGCCTTCATCAGAGTAGTGAGTACAGAAGTTGGGATGTTATGTTACAGTTGTACAAGACATTGGTGAGTCCACATTTAGAATATTGTGTTCAGTTTTGGTCACTCTGTTATAGGAAATATGTTGTTAAGCTGGAAAGGGTGCAGAGAAGACTTACGAGTATGTTGCCAGGACTCCATGGCCTGAGCTATAGGGAGAAGTTGAGCAGGCTAGGACTTAATTTCTTGAAGCGCAGGATAAAGAGGGGGTAATCTCGTAGAAAGCGGAGTGGGGGGGGGGGGGGGGGGGGGGGGTGTGGGGGGACGCTGTCTTAAAAACCACACGCTGCAAAGCCAAAGTGATACAGACACACACCGCGATGAACAGGAAGGTTAGCGCTGTAATTAAGACGGCTTAAGCACATAAAACTCAGACCAAGTAAGTCCTTTAAAAGAGGGATGGAGAGGGGGGAGAAGGAGTGGAGACAACTTTTTAAGCAAGTGTGACGTGTCGAGGAGCATGTTAGTTGGCGTGGGCGTTGGACCGAAGGACTTGCTTCTTCGCTGTTTGACTCGATGACAGTCCTTGCATGATTTAGAAAATATTTCAAGTCATTTTAGGAAACCAACAATAGCAACAATTTTCAATTATGTAGAATTTTTAACAGATCAAGGTGTTTCAGAGTAGCATTATCAAATATAATTTGACACAGGCGAATGACTACATTTTGGGCAGATAGGAAGGACTGCCTTGAGGGAGAAAAGATGGAGCGGGAATGCTAAAGATAATTTCTGGTAAATCTTTCCCCTCTTCACATGAATATTTAAAAACCATCTCGTACCCATTTTAAATTAAGTTATTCTGCATATTTAAGTTTCAACGGTAATTATGTAGAAACACACTATGTATTAGTGAATGGACTTATTAGTCCTTGATTGCAAACCTCTGATGGGGATTCTGGGGGGAATAGGCGGCCCCTCTGATAAAGGAGAGGGAAGCTGAGATTCCAAGCTTCGCGGCTGACTGGCCCATCCAGAAGGCAGCTCCCGTCGCCGCTCTCTTGGCAGGTATGTGGAGTCTCTGCTGACGGCAGCTGTATTAGGCTTCTCCAGGCTCCGGGAAGAAGTGCTGGCAGGCTGGTAGCAGCTATAGGGCCGAGAGCGCTCTTTCTTAACAGGTCCCTGTTGAATGAACCGAGGAACAGAAATCTAATATATTAATAATAAGTACTATGTTACATATTAAGCAGAATATGTAACATAGTACTTTGTAAACAATATAATAAAGGAAATTGTTTTAATATATATACATACTCATGCGCATGCACACACAAACATAAAATATACAAACAAGCAATAACAGTGTAAATAAAACAAAACCAATGCCCCCAAGTCTATGTAATTCAGAGATTGTAGTGGTGGTTAATAGCCTCATGGGAGTAGCGAATAAGCTGTTTCTGAACCTGGACGTTACAGTTTTCAGGCTCCTATAACTTCTCCTAGATGAAATGAGTGATATGAGTGTGTAGCCAGGGTGGTATAGGTATCTGATGATGCTGGCTGCCTTTTTGAGGCAACGACTCTTACAATTCCTTTTGATGGTGTGGAGGTCAGTACCAGTGATGTACTGCATGGAAACAGGCCCTTCGGCCCACAGACCATCAATCACCCGTTCACACTAGTTCTACATTGTCCCACTGTTAAAATGGTGAGAGCATTGTAACATGATGCTGCCATTCAAATGGTACCTGCTGCTCTGCGGTAAACAGTCTCCCTGTACCAGAGTTCAGGTATTGCAATGATGGTTGATCAGTGGGTAGAGGATAAGACCCGGAATGTGAAAAACTATTTTTTATTTACTCAAGTGAAAGTCTTGGGTATATCAGCTCCATAATTCAGTTCCCCAAATGTGTCCTTATTTTAAGAATACAGCCTAGAAACTGGCGCTTTGGCCCACTGAGTCTACGGTCATCTGTTCATACTAGTTCCATGTTATCCCACTTTCTTATCCACTCCCTGCACACTAGGGGCAAGTTACAGAGGACCGATTAAACCACAAACCTGCAAGTCTTTGGGATGTGGTAGGAAACCGGAGTACCGCGAGGGAATTCATGCGGTTACAGGGAGAACGTGCAAACTCCACAGAGACAGCACCCGAGGTCAGGATCAAACCCGGTCTCTGGTACCGTGCGGCAGCGGCTCAACCCACTGCACGACTGTGCCGCCTTGCAGTGCCATTGTACCGTTTTTGCCCCAAAGAAAATATCAAAGAACCAACCTTCTCATCTAAATCGTCGTCACTCTCATAAATATCTTCCTGTCCTAGTCGCCATTCATACTCCACATTAGTGTGGAGATTAAATTGGTTTAATTTTGCCTGGGTCAACTTTAAAACAAAAGACAAAGTTTAGAATATTTAAGCAATCAATAATTTTAAAACATTACAATTAACTTAAAAACAAAATAAATATTCATTAGCTTCTTCTTTGAAAGCAGTGATACAGCTTGAAGTGTTATTCCAATGATGCAAAAGCTTTCTGTTTAACATTCCCATTATTTTACCTCACAAATGCAATTGAATAGTAATTTCTATCAGAATGTTTAGCAGCCATGGTCAGTGACATACGCCGGAATAGCTGCAGGGTCAACGTTGTAGTCTTTGTATGGATGTTGGACCTAGAACCAGTTTGTCCTTTAGATAAATGATACTGCAGCATGACCAAAGAAAAATGGGCATTTCTATCAGCATCCTGACCAATTTTAATCACAATGCCAAATAATCGTTATCAGATTAATGTCTTCCTACTAAGTATGGGAATTGACAGTACACATATTAGCTGGCTTATTTCAGGAACGACAGCAGTGAATTTTTCTCTCTCTTCTTCTTTCCCTCTCCTCCTCTCATGCCCTCTTTCCGTTTCCCTCTTGAATTTTCCATCTGCCTCATCACCTTGAAAACCAGAATTTTGGTGCTTCAAAAATAAATTCATCGTGTGAAGTACGTTAAGATGCTTCAAAGGTATGTTGTGCTTTGCATAAAAATATTATTTGTATTTATTTTGTGCAAACGTAACAATTGGTTTCAATTAGAAGAATTTATATTTGTTTACATATGATCTAAAGATCAGATCATCTAATTGACAGATTGATTAACTCTGGCTGTTCCAAACCAACGTGGATTTTATGCCAGAAAATCAAATTAATATTCATTAAAATAAACACAATCTGTTGATTAGAGGAGGAACTCGGTCCCCAGTTGGTCAAAATTGATTAAAGTCAACCATATTTTTTTCAGCTCATATTTTAGCCTATCCCTTATCATTATCTAAATAGAAAAGAAGCTTCAGAGAACCAAGGAAAATGGTTCATAAGTTAATAAAGAGCAAATTGATTACTATACAGCTATTGTAAACAGGCAGATGAACGTGACTATTTCATACCAACTCTTCACAACATTGGTGCTTCAGTCTTCGAGCAATATCCATCGCAGTCTCTCCATCGTCATTTACTGTTTAAGAATCAAACACAAAACTTCAGGTATTAATTTTGCAGTAAAATGTTCATGGGTGAACTTGATCAATGAATGAGCCTTTGGACATCTGTGTTCCTCTCTGCTCTTTCCTTTTTTTGTGTTCCCAATTCCAAACTCCATTTGATCTTGACCTCAGGTTTTGTCTGTGTAGAGTTTGCACGTCCTCCCTGTGACCATTGTGTTTACTCTGGGTGCTAAGGATTTTCCACCACACCCCATAGATGAGCGGGTTTGTAGGTTAATTGGTCTCTGTAAATTGCCCCTATAGTGTGTAGGGAGTGGATGAGAAAGTGGGATAACCTTAAACTAATGTGAACAGGTGTTCAATGGTTGTTGTGGACTCGGTGGACTGAAAGGCATGTTTCTATGCTGTATTGGAATTGATTTTTTCCATTATTGCCACATAAAAATAGCTGTTTTCTGCTGAACACTACAAAGCTAGGAGCACACCAAAGGATGGTTTCCTTTTTTTCAGGATTTGTCTAACTCAAAGGTACAGTAAAGTCAGAGAACAGAACACCACAAAACAGACCATTTAGCCCATCAAGTCTGTATTGGCTCCTAGGTTACTCTTTTCACAAGCTTCTTGATGACTCCTGTTTATTTTTGTCATTCTTTTGACGGATTTTATTGATCTTCCATTGTAGTTATGATAAGGATAACAACGATGGTTATTACCTCTATGGAAATTCCAGGAATGGGCAAAACATTTTAAAATTGAAATAATCGGTGGTGGTAGTCTGTCGCACCATTTTAAGTATATTTCTCCCGGTGTTTACTGGGAAACACAGTACATAGAGTGGTAAAGAAGGCATATGGTATGCTTGCCTTCATTGGTCAGACCATTTAAGAGTCAGGAAGTCATGCTGCAGCTTTATGAAGCTTTGGCGAGGCAGCATTTGGAGTTTTGTGTGCAGTTCTAGTCACCCTATTACAAGAAGGATGTGGAGACTTTGGAGAGGGTTTTGAAGAGGTTTACCAGAATGCTGCCTAGATCAGAAGGTATCAGCTATAAGGGGTGGTTGGACAAACTTGGATTGTTTTCTCTGGAGCTTCTGGAGAAGCTGAGGGATGACTTCTTATAAGTTAACAATTATCTGAGGTATAGATAAGATAGGTGGTCTTTTTTCCCCCAGGGTGGAAATGTCAAATAATATAGGGCATAGTTTGATGGCGAGAGGGGGAAAATTTAATGGGGATGTTTAGGGCTCATTGTTTCACACAGTATGGCAGTGGCCTGGAACTCACTGACAGGGGGAGTGGTGGAAGAAATACAATAGTAGATAGTGGTGGCCTTTAGGTAGGCACATGGATATGCAGAGAATGGAGGAATAAGCATCACGTGCAGGCAGAAGGGATCAAATTAATTTGGTATGATCTTTCGCATAAACATCATGTTCCTTTGATGCACTGTTCTGTGTTCTATATAATAATGTGATTTTCTTAGAAAGATAATTTAAAATTGATGTAAGGATACGTGAATTAATCAGGTGATTAATATATAAACCATATTATAATCTCAAAAGTAACATATCTGACGTAAAAATGATTGCATTATTACCAGTGTGTTGAACAATGCAGTACTTACAAACACTGGTGTTGGCCTTGGCTTTCAGAAGGAGTTTGAGACATTCTGTTTTATTGAGTAGACAGGAATAATGAATGGCTGTGTTTCCCTTCACTGTCTGCTTGCTGAGGTTCCCACTAGGATTTAAAAAAAGTTATACTATTTTCATAAATGAGAATAGATCATCTATTCTCTGGATTACACACATTCCAGACAGTGTGAGATGAGTAATAAATAATACATTTTGCTGTTACGGGGAAGCATTTCTCCCATGTTCCACAGATGCAAGACCACGCGAAGGTTTATGCATATTGTAAGGAGGAGATTTACAGATACTTGATTGGTAAGGGTGTCCAAATGTTGTGGGGAGAAGGCATGAGAATGGGGTTGAGAGGGAAAGATAGATCAGCCATGAATGAATGGTGGAGTAGACTCGATGGACCGAATTGTCTACTTCTGCGCCTAAGACTTATGAACCAGGCGTGCAACCTATACAGCAATGGGAGATTCCATAAATGTGAACCTTCCTCCTTTGCAGTCTCTCCAGATCCTTAACCTCTGCCATCCCCTATCGTGTTCCTCCTCATACTAGAGGCCCTCAGGCAATAGCTCAGCTCTCCTGTTCGCCAGTATGTTCTAGACAAAGGAAATGATAACCATGCATGAAAGGCTATGCAGCAGGCACTGGTCCCAGCACGCTCCCAATCTCCCAACACCCATGTGGTGTGCACTAAAATGTATTTGGTGAGGTTTGCGGTCCATGGTCCTGGTTGCTTGATCACTTTCATTAGCTTGCAGTCACTGGAGCACGGACAAGAAGAAAAGGAGAGCATTTATCAATGACATCTCTGAAATATGTTATTTCTTGAAATGGCAATTGCTCTGCCAAAGACTGCAAGAAATAGGGTATTTTTAAGATGGAGATTGACAGATGGTTGATTGGTAAAGGTGCCAAGTGTTATGGGTAGAAGGCAGTTGAATGGGGTTGAGTGGGAAAGATAGATCCGTCATGATTGAATGGTGGAGATACTTGATAGGCCGAATGGCCTACCTCTGCTCCTATAACTTCTAAACGTACGAAATTGCCGAGTTGTGACGTAGGACAGTCCATCAAACATCAGCAATTCTCACAGCAAAAGATACTACCATCCAAAACCCATCTGCTATCACAGAACTAGCAAATGCACTTTGTATGGTCATGGAAAGGTAGGTATGAAGATTCTAACTTACCAATTTTGAACCAGAAAATCCACAATGTGCAATGAGGTGCGGTCTGCATGCTGTATGGCAAGATGCAGAGCGGTTTCTCCAGGTTCCTGCAAATTAAACGTACACACAGGATGCATATTTAATCTGGAGGCTGCGGCCTACATCACCATATTATTTATTTATTTATTTATTTCATTATTTTATTTTTTAACATCCCAGAAGGTCAACCATAACTTTGTTAAATAATAATGCAGGCTCAAAGTCTTGTGCGATTACCTCTCACCCTATTTCTTATGTATTCTTGCTAACATCAAAGAGAAACAACTGAATTAACTATTTGCGTGAAGAAATACTGCTGTATTAATCTTTACTGCAACACTTACTCTATAAAAGTAATCATGCTTGAGGGGGTTTCGGAAGCGCCTCCAAAACGTAACAAGGAATGATATAACTGGGTTTTAATTTTCGTTCAGTGATTTATTCTGTCAATAACTCCTGTGCAGTGCCTCTCTTACCTGATCAAATAACGTCAGTGATTCGCTGAGGTCAACTTTTTCTGCATAGGCCTGTAACAATGCAAATATATCCTTGCCTTTCACGGAAATGTACAAATTATTCAGCTTTGTCACAGGAGTACCATTGGTCTCTTTTACATATTGATGAGCTATATACTTGGAAACGATGTAATCTTTTCGTGTTGCCCTTTAAAACAACAGAACATTTTGATTAGATTAACTTTCGCTGAGGGTCTATTTTAAATATCAGAACATCTCAATCAGTTTAGATGTTGGTAAAACAACCAAACATAATGTAGACAACTAGAAAGTGTATCATGCTTGAAAAGGCACCTTAAAGCAAACACTAGAAGGGGGTCAAACCCTTGAAATCTTGAAATCTATTAAAACTATAAACATTATTCTATCACTTGCAGTCCCCATGCAGTCAGAACTGGGACAAAGTCAGGCCCTGGACTCCCACCTATATTGTGTGGGAAAGAACTGCAGATGCTGTTTTAAATCAAAGGTAGACACAAAATGCTGGAGTAACTCAGCGGGACAGGCAGCATGTCTGGAGAGAAGGAATGGGTGAAGTTTCGAGTCGAAACCCTTCTTCAGACTCCCACCTATATCGCTGCTCCACGCCAGTAACTCACATGTTACTTTTCTCCCCTTGGCTGCACAATCAGCAAATCATCAAACCTGTCTCTCACCTACTGAATCTTTGTTGCAATCATCTGCATGTTAAACCCCCCTCACGTTTTGACTTATACCTGCCACGCTTTGTCCTGCCCCTCCCCTTTTCCAGCTTTCTTTTACAATCAGTCTGAAGAAGGGTCTTGACCCAAAATATCACCTATTTCTTTTCTCCAGAGATGTTGCCAGACCCGCTGAGTTACTCCGGTATTTTGCGTCTATCTTCAGTGTAAAGCAGCATCTGCAGTTTCTTCCTACACAAGTTGATTATGAGGTTGGGATGAGGATCAGAACTAGCCAAAATGGAAGATGGGGATGTCGGGAAAGAGGGATTGTTCCAGAGTTCATGGGGATTGAATGGGTAGGCACGAGTGGAGATCCAAAAACTCCAGGCACTTGAAATCCAAAATAAAAAATGCTGGAAATACTGAGCAAATCAGGTTACATTTGTGAGAAGAAAAACAGAGTCAACATTTTGGGTTGACAATCCTTCGTCAAAACTGAAAAGAAGACAAAGGAATAGAAAACACAAGTGCTGGAGTAACTCAGAGGGTCAGACAGCAACTCTAGAGAACATGGATAGGTGACATTTCCGATCGAGTCCCCTTCTTCAGACCCGACCCAAAACATCACCTATCCATGTTCTCCAGAGATGCTGCAAGGCTTGCTAAGATACTCCAGCACTTTATTTTGCAAATAGGCATCTACAGTTCCTGGTTTCTAAAAAGACAAAGGAAGTTTGTTAAGCATGGCAGGGCAGAAAGGAATGCCTTTCCAATTGAGTTTCCAAAGCTCCCCAGCAAGCGGAGTATGTGACAGGTACTGGGAAAATGTTTGAAGCTAATTGTTTAGCTAATTGTTACATATCCTTGTAACTAAAGATTTCTTCTTGGTCCTGAGTGTAAGTATATAAGCAGTTGGTTTCAGGAACATTTTAAAAATATATATAGATGTATATGTACAAATGTTTTTTATTGTTATTTAAATCAAAAAACAAGAATAAAATAATTGATAGCAGAAATAATGAAAAGTTATGGTCTTGTTCAGTTAGCATCAACAGCTTTTTTAATGTTTAGTATTTCCTTTTGATTTTTACTCACATGGGACTGTCTGTACTTGGTTTTACTGGTAAACTTGGAAGATTAGCCTCCAAAAGTTCATTGAACTTTGAATTCCCAACATTCTTTGCCAACTGTAAAATAAGCACATCACAAATTAATTTTCACAAATTCTTGAACAAACACAACCTATCAAAACATCAGAAGTAATCCTCACCGAATAGCTAAACAATCTCTACATATTGGAGTACTAAGCTGGTCAGTCTGAACAAGGCTCCCGACTCGAAACGGCACTTGTCCATGTTGTCCTGGGATGCGGCCTGACCCGCTGAGTTACTCCAGCACTTTGTGTCTTTTTTTAAACCAGCATCTGCAGTTCCTTGTACCTACAGAAATAATCCTCTATTTGCTATTCAAAATTACTATCTTTGTTTCTAATTTGGTAAATCCTATGTGTGGCTGGAACGGCAGATGCTGGTTTACACCAAAGACAGACACAAAATGCTGGAGTAACAGCAGATCAGGTAGCATCTCAGGAGAAAAGGAATAGGTGACGTTTTGGGTCTTCTTCAACTCAGAGATCTGACCCAAGATGTCACCTGCTCCTTTTCTCCAGAGATGCTGCCTGACTCACCTAGTTATTCCAGCATTTTGTGAGTATTTTAGTAAAGCCCAAATGATTTACATTATGTGTTCATTAAGTTTTCTATATGTATTATGGAGCTCTCTAAATTGACGTGTGACTTCACTAATGACCATAAATTATACCCTGTGCGGATGTGGCGCCGACAGATGAGAGGCCAAAGCAAAGAAGTCGAAGCCAAAGAACAGAATGGAAACGAGGCCGAAACGACAATAAACCGAAAGAGTCCGAAGACGAAACGCCACTAACCGAAAGGATGGGACGCCTAAATGCAAACTAACCAAAAGGGCGGGACGCCTAAAACCCAAGGAACCGAAAAGCTGCATCGCCTAAAAGCAAACTTACCGAATGGCCGCTCTGTCGAAACGCCACCTACCCGAAAGGCGGCGTCACCTACAGGCCAAAAGACCGACTGCCGCTCAACAGAAAAGTCCAATAACGGGCTTGACGTTGCCGGGGGGGGGGGGGGGGGGGGTGGAACTTTTCAGCGATTGGTCCAGACCCCCGCGTCCATCACATCACTGTGAAGGGATGAACATTGTCCCAAACCTCTGCTCCACCCGACCAGCAGCCCGCGGAGGGTGGTCGTGGGAGAGTGGGGGCTGTCCCGTGCGATGCACACCTTCGGCCGCTATCAACTTGGTGCTTGGGTTCAGATTGCCCAGTCACCTATGGCTTGTGTGGGAAAATGAACCCCACGCTCCCGTCTCCCCTCTTCTCTCTCCCCCTCTCTCTCTCCCTCCCTTCTCTCTCTCCCATCTCTCTTTTCGGTTCCTTGGGATTTAGGCGTCCCGCCCTTTCCTTTAGTTTGCATTTAGGCGTCCCATCCTTTCGGTTAGCAGGCGTTTTGTCTTCGGACTCTTTCGGTTTATTGTCGTTTCGGCCTCGTTTCCATTCCGTTCTTTGGCTTCGACTTCTTTGCTTCGGCTTCTTGTCTGTCGGCGCCACGTCCGGGTACCAAATTATACGCATCCTCTTCACTCTCAGCACTCAGTTCTCCATTGCATATAGAATTCACACTGAGTGAAGACAAAACTTCCTTTAAAAAGTACTAAATTATGCACTTAAGTTCCAGAAAGAGACAAATCATGCACAGATTAGGGGCCCGGTTCAGATATTACCTCACTGAATAGCTGAACATGCTTAAGAAGCTAAACAACCATGTTGGAGGAACTCAGCTGGTCAAGCAGCATCTGTGGAGGGAATGGACAAGCACATTTCAAGTCAGGACCCGTCTTCAATCTGAAAAAGAGCCTCGACCTGAAATGCCACTGATCCGTTCCCTCCACAGATGTTACCTGACCTCCTGAGTTACTCCAACACTTTGTGCTTTGTTTAAGATTCTAGCACCTGCAGTTCCTTGTGTCTCCAACCTATCTCCATGTTACTATGTTCCTTCCTATAAATATCAGGGACATGATGGTTGTCCAACAGAATGTATTTTTCTTTACAGCAAAACAATTCTAAAATAGGCTATTAAAATAGAACAATAAAACAGAATCTCACCAAAAGTTCAGAGGTGCCAAGTTTATCCAAAGAGAGAGATTGTATACGAGAGTAATGTACACCCATCTCCCGATGAATTCCAGAACATTCTATACAAATCAGGATTCCAAGATTGGTAGAAAGCCAGGTTGGACCTGCGGGGAAAATCGAAAATAACTACATGTAATTATTGCAAATACTCACTAATACACAATATAATTAAAAATGACAAAAAATAAATACAGATGTGCTGTGCAAGTGGTAGCTGGCGCGGTTGGGAAATAGTAAACATTTCTAAAAATAATATCGTCAAATAGTTAGCCAGAAAGAGGACAAAGAAAATCATATTCTGTTTTTATTTCCAAGTACTGTGCTTCCTCGTAATTAATTACATCAGTTTAGCCATTTGTAAATTCCAATTGCCCAACCAATTGTGCAGCCTGGTGCCAATTCTTGAAAAGGATTGGAATAAATTATTTTGTTTTCTTCTAAGCATTCTGAAGATCATTTCAGACTTTGTATTTCTCAATGGTAAATGGTTTTGCAAGTGTCCAGTTATAATCCCATGGATGGCAGCTTTGCACTATTAGCTCAGCCAAGCACATATACTGAATATTTGACCTAGAGGTGCCTCTCATTCTGAGCAGGATTACTACTGGAGAAATACTAGGAATAGTCTCCCAACATAATGCTCATTATTAATGTTAATATTGCTTTTAATTAAGTGGGATCTTGCAAGATTAGATCAAATTTAATCAGAGAGAGCTAGCTAACTGCATACAGAAACAAAGAACTGCAGATGATGGTTTATACCAGATAGGCACAAAGTACTGGAGTGACACAGTGGGTCAGGCAGCATCTCTGGAGAAAAATTATAGGTGACTATCCAGGTCGCGACCCTTCCCAAAACGTCACTTTTTCCTTTTCTCCAGAGATGTTGCCTGATCCTCTGAATTACTCCAGCACTTTGTGTCTAATTGCATAAGAATTGGCTTAATGTAGGAAATAGAGGGTGACAGTGGAAGGTTGTTTATCGGTCTGGAACCTTGTGGCTAGTGGTCTGCCCCATGGATCGATGCACAGCCCAAGTTGCAGTTTGCCATCTACAGTGCCCTCCATGTTTGGGACAAAAACCCATCATTTATTTATTTGCCTCTGCATCCGACAATTTGAGATTTGTAATAGAAAAAAAATCACGTGGTTAAAGTGCACATTGTCAGATTTTGATAAAGGCCATTTCTATACATTTTGGTTTCACCATGTAGAAATTACAACAGTGTTTATACATAGTCCCCCCATTTCAGGGTACCATAATGTTTGGGACACAGCAATGTCATGTAAATGAAAGTAGTCACGTTTAGTATTTTGTTGCATATCCTTTGCATGCAATGACCGCTTGAAGTCTGCGATTCATGGACATCACCAGTTACTGCCAGGCCTGTAATGCAGCCATCTTTACCGTATGCTTGTTTTGGGGGATAGTCCATTTTTTTCTTCAGCATATAAAAGGCATGTTTAATTGGGTTCAGATCGGGTGATTTACGGCCACTCAAGAATTGACCATTTTTAGCTTTGAGAAATTCCTTTGTTACTTTAGCAGTATGTTTGGGATCATTGTCTTGCTGTAGAATGAACTGCCGGCCAATGAGTTTTGAGGCATTTGTTTGAACTTGAGCAAATAGGATGCGTCTATACACTTCAGAATTCATTATGCTGCTACCATCAGCAGTTGTATCATCAATGAAGATAAGTGAGCCAGTACCTTCAGCAGCCATACATGCCCAGGCCATAACACCCCCTCTACCGTGTTTCACAGATGAGGTGGTATGCTTTGAATCTTGGGCAGTTCCTTCTCTCCTCCATACTTTTCTCTTGCCATCACTCTGATATTAGTTAATCTTCGTCTCATCTGTCCACAAGACCTTTTTCCAGAACAGTGGTTGCTCTTTAAGTACTTCTTGGCAAACTGTAACCTGGCCATCCTGTTTTTGCAGCTAACCAGTGGTTTGCATCTTGCAGTGTAGCCTCTGTATTTCTGTTCATGAAGTCTTCTTTGGACAGTGGTCATTGACAAATCCACACCTGACTCCTGAAGAGTTTCTGATCTGTCAGACAGGTGTTGGGGTTTTTTTCTGCATTATAGAGATAATTCTTCTGTCATCAGCTGTGGAGGTCTTCCTTGGCCTGCCAGTCCCTTTGCGATTAGTAAGTTCACCAGTACTCTCTTTCTTATTAATGATGTTCCAAACAGTTGATTTTGGTAAGCCTAAGGTTTGGCTGATATTTCTGTTTTATTTTTGTTTCTCAGTCTCATAATGGCTTCTTTGACTTTCATTGGCACAACTTTGGTCTTCATGTTGATAAATGGCAATAAAAGTTTCCAATGGTAATGGAAAGACTGGAGGAAAGACTAGGTGCTGAGAGCTCTCTTATACCTGCATGAAGGAGGCAATTAAACACGCCTGAGCAATTACAAACGCCTGTGAAGCCATGTGTCCCAAACATTATGGTGCCTTGAAATGGGAGGACTATGTATAAACATTTCTGTAATTTCTACATGGTGAATCCAAAATGTATAAAAATACCCTTTAATAAAATCTGACAATGTGCACTTTAACCACATGTGATTTTTTTCTATTACAAATCTCAAATTGTGGAGTACAGAGGCAAATAATAAATGATGGGTCTTTGTCCTAAACATTATGGAGGGCACTGTATGTCAATGATTAGAATGTGGATATAGAAGGCATATTCAATAAGCTCATCAGGAAGGCTGGCTGTCCTGAGAGTGGAGTTGGATACATTGGAGGTGATCTTGGAGGGGTGGATCCTCCTCAAAGTGCGGAGCATCTTCGACAATGCAGCTCACCTCCTCCATGACACACTGGTCAACCTGAGGAGCATCTTCAGTAACAGATTGGTTCCACCAAGATGCATCACAGAATGCCATTGGAGATCCTTTCTCTCTGTGGCTATCAAACTGTACAACCCCTCCCCTTTTGTCGTGGGGTTGACTGAGTAACCCCCCCCCCCACAATCTTTGCACATCCCCAATCCTGGACTTTCCACTCGCCACTTTAATTTCATGTTTCACTTTTATGACTCTTGGCAGACCGATTTCCCTCCTGGGATAAATAAAGTTCTCTTGTACCTTATGATTAGTACGTCTTCAGATGACACAAAAATTGGTGGTATCGTAGACAGTGATGATGGCTATCAAGAATTACAGTGGGATCTTGATCAGTTGAGCAAACGGGCCAAGGAATGGCAAATTGAGGTTAATTCAGGTAAGTGTGAGGTGTTACATTTGGGAAGTCAATCAATGGTAGGGCCCTGGGTCCTTTGCAGAACAGAGGGTTCCAGGAGTGCAAGTAAATAGTTCCCTGAAAGTGGCATCGCAGGTTAATAAAGTGGTGATGACACTTGTCACTGTCTACCCTCTCGGTACCCTTTATAATGTTAATGTCTCAATTTGTTCTTTTCTTTTGGATCTGCGCTTCTTGTTTAATTTTTCTTGTTATCTATGGCTAGATTACTCCTCAGGTTGGATTTTGGGACTTAAAGGGATATGTATTTCTTGTAAATATACTTATTCTTTAAATATTAGCCTTTGCTATAAAACACAGGCCTGAATTAAGCAACTTTTCTTCTTTTAATACGCAAGATTGTGTATCACTGGCAAGCTCACGGCTTTATGGTTCATCTCTGAAATAGGTGCAGTGAGCCACCCCGACTGAAATACTGCAGTCTATATAATAAACCTATAGGTAGAAATTACACGATTTTGAAAGAGAGGAAGGTGAGATAGAGAGGTTAGGAAACGCCCATTAACCTTGGACTTCCCGGAAACATGGTCCATTCCTGCTCTTATTTCTTAAGCAGAGTTTGTGGGTACTGATGAAAGTTCATCAACCTCTCTACAAAAGTCTGATGCGCTGAATATATCCAGAATTTTCTGTTTTTATTTTGGATAAGAACAAAGACATTTCATCTCACTTTCTTAACACCATCGTCTCACCTTCTGCTCCACAATCACAACACTCGCTATTCCCCGACATTTGTTGGATATCTTCAATGATGGCTTTGGTTAGGTCTTCAATACTACTCTCTGCACTACTGTGCTCTTCATGGAAAGCCATATTTAGAGCCTCTTGCTTGCAGTTAGTTAAAACAGAAATCCACCTTGACAAAAATGGAGAGGAGCATTCATTAAGTTAATCTCTGGTCATTCACAATATCTAGTTAGCCCGAGACATTTATTGAAACGTAAATGTACAAATATCTATTGTTACAACTATGATGCAAAGATAACGATAAGACATTAAAGCTGTAATACTGCTTATCCAGTTTCTCCTCATAACCGAAACATTCCATCCCAGTCAATGCCCTAGTCAAGGGTCTGAAGAAGGGTTTCGGCCCAAAACGTCGCCTATTCCCTTCGCTCCATAGATGCTGCTGCACCCGCTGAGTTTCTCCAGCAATTTTGTATACCTAATGCCCTAGTCAATCTCCTTTACACCTTCTCCAGTGCAAGCACATACTTCCTATGGTGCAGTGACCAGAACTCCACACAATATTCCAGCTGTGGAGTAAGCAATATTTTTATAATATTTTGTCAAGACCTCCCTGCTGTTATATATAGTGTCCCAGCTAATGAAGGCCAGCATTCCCTATGGCTTCTGGACTACCCTATTTACCTATGCCCTCAGCTTCAGGGATATCTGTAGAGCAAGGTCCCTTAATTCCTCAATGTTCCCTAGGGCACAATCATTCAAGGAACATATTATTAGCCTTCCTGGTAGGATTGCCTATTAATTTCCATCTGCCATAGCCCTTCCCAATTTATCAGTTCAAAGATGGGCAGGGCAATGACACATGGAATTTAATCCTGAAAGGTGACAGAAAAATAATTACATATAAAAAATATCAACTTAAAAAAAAAAAAAGGGACACCCAATGGACAATAGACAATAGGTGCAGGAGTAGGCCATTTGTCCCTTCGAGCCAACACCGCCATTCAATGTGATCATGGCTGATCATCCACAATCAGTACCCCGTTCCTGCCTTCTCCCCATCTTGACTCTGCTATCTTTAAGAGCTCTGTCTAGCTCTCTCTTGAAAGCATCCAGAAAACCAGCCTCCATTGCCCTCTGAGGCAGAGAATTCCACAGACTCACAACTCTCTGTGTGAAAGAGTTTATCCTCATCTCCGTTCTAAATGGCTTACCCTTTATTCTTAAACTGTGACCCCTGGTTCTGGACTACCCCAACATCGGTAACATGGTTCCCGCCTCTAGCGTGTCCAAAACCTTAATAATCTTATATGTTTCAAAAAGATCTCCCCTCAACCTTCTAAATTCCAGAGTATACAAGCCCAGCGGCTCCATTCTATCAACATATGACAGTCCCGCCATCCTGTGAATTAACCTGGTGAACCAATGCTGCACTCCCTCAATAGCACGAATGGAACATGGAAGTGGCAATGCAATATAAAATGAGAGGCAAGTTTCAATCAGATATGTGCAGATGGCACTGTGAAGCAACAGCCTAAAATAGTCTAACCACAAACGCAGAACTCAAAGTATGAGAGTCAATTCAGATGCCAGTGGTAACCATCATAATTCTGAATTACTTTCCTGTTAATTGACTGTAATCAGCACCTATCAGTACATAAAAAGGGACTAAATTGCAAGCAGCAGCTTTCTAGCTGCACTCAAATTGAAAGTGATGCTCACTTCTATATGGAGTTAAGTTCAAGTGTGAAAGCCAAGAACAGAGAAGAGACACAGGAAGTACATGTGTTGCTGACACTCACCAATAACTCTCTCTCCAATGCTCTTTTTGCCAAAAACATTTGATCAAAATATTTCAGCCTTGATCCAGATAGATACAAGAACAGAGTATCAGGATGGAGAGAGTAGCTAAATATGAAGGTAGTATTGATTGATTTAAGGCATCTAAAACTAGTCGTATGGCAATGGAAAACCATCCACTGGATGCATATCTAACATCAAACATGGTTGTGCAGAAACAAGGAACTGTAGATCCTGGTTTACCAAAGTAATTCACAAAATGCTGGAGTAACTCAGCAGTCAGGCAGCAACCCTGAAGAACATAGATTGGCGACTTTAGGGTCTGAAAAAGGGTGCCACCTACTGGCATTTAAGTGACTTTTGGATAGGCTCATGGATATGCAGGGAATGGTGGGATATGGATTACATGCGGGCAGATAGGAGCTGGTCTCGCCATCATGTTCGGCAGAGACATTGTGGGCCGAAGGGCTGCTTCTTATGCTGTACTGTTCTATGTATAACCATAAAGAAAATATGAGAAAAATATATCTGGACAAAACCATTGCTGATTTTAGGTCTATTTGTGTGCAAATACATCTACACCGTTCCAGTTAATCAAAGCATTGCAATAAAATCCACGCTCAATTTTAACATAAGCAATCCTTTCTACACTCGGTTTGAAAATTAACAAATTGCTGTAATCAAATAAACGAGAAAATTGAAGAGATTTCAAAAGTGACAGCAATAGCACATAAAAAAAATACAACCAAGTAAAATATTCAGAAAATTTGTCCTGCAGATAAAAAATTCACCCACGTGTTAAATGATAAGAAACTATAGATTTATTAACATCAAAATACATAGTTGGTTTTGGCTAGCTTTCAAAGGAAAAGTCTCAAATTATTTGAGCCCATAGACTGAGAGCTTTCTAAAATGCTCAGCAATCTATTATCTACATGTGCGAACCCACAACTGGTCAGCTGTCTACTTACGCCATACAGTCCAGCTCATCATCTGCCAGGAAATGATAGGTGCGGTTATCTAAAAGCAAAACAAATTATATTACATTAGAATAACTGAATGAGATAAAACAACTACATTGTAGACCTACCTCTATGATATGAAATTAATTCCTCTTTAAATCTAGTTATATTTGGATCTCAAAGCAAATGAAAATAAAGATCATATAATTTGATCTAGAATTATAATTATTCACCACATACCAAGTGAAGGGACACAAGTGAGAAAATGGGGTTGGAACTCTCTGCAATGCAACTGCTTCTTTCATAGCTTGCATTTGTACTTAGAATAAAGTACAATTTTATCTTAGAGAAAGACAATGTACATGTGTGCACATATGAGCGGGGAGGTGATGATGCAAATTTATAAAACACTGGCAAAGCCACATCTGGACTACTGTCTATAGTTTAGTTCACCACTCTGTAGGTAGGATTGCAATGGAGAGGATTTATAGACATTTACCAGGATGTAGCCTGGGACTGAGTACATTCACTTAAGGGTAGGCTGGGCTTTCTTTTTTTCAATGGGGGAGGCTCAGATGACCCAAAAGTAATGTACACATTTATAAAGGGCCACAATAGGGTACATGGCACAGAACATTCCACTGCAAAAGTAACCAAAACAAGAGGAGATAATATATGGCAATATTTGAGAGGTTTAGAAATGATCTGATGAAGACAATTTTCACCGAGAGTGTGATTGGAATCTGGAAAACAGTGCCTGAGTAAGCATCGGATGCAGATACTCACACAATGCACGCAGGCTGTGGACCAAGTGCTGGTGAATTGGATTAGCAAAGATAGATACTTGCTGGTCAGCACTGACATGCTGGGCAACAAATAATGCTGCTCATAATGGTGTGTAGGAGTATCATATTTCAATATGTAAAAACCTCTGAGTACTGACAAATGATATGCCAACTGCTAATCATAAGTAAGTTTTATTAAGCAGCATGATTCATAGAGTGATGGAATAAGCACATATTAGGGAATAAGCACATATTCAATAGTGGAAAAAAAGCAAAATGATTGTCCATACGTGAAATTAGGTCAAAGCATTTTTTATCTTCCAAACTAGGCTTCACTTGACAGGTGAGGAGGTTGAGCTTTGCTGGCTGTCGGTTTGGCTGGAAAAAATAGAAATGAATAAAAGGACATTAAGATAATGTATCCTACTATTCCATTCCACGTTATAAAAGCACAGGGGAAAAAAGAACATTTGCTCACTGCTGAACACAATGTGGTTCCTGCAATTGCATGAAAATATATCATGCTAGTTCAAAAATAAATCATGACTGCATAGTAATATAGGATGTAGCTCTGTTGCAGTTGTAAGATTAAGAATTATATTTGGGGCAGTATAAGGTATTCTCACATTAGTTTGGGGAAGTCTATAAAATAGAGACGTGAGGTTAAAGAAAAAAGGTACCGATGATGTACTTACTGAACAATGCCAGTCTTTATGTTCTAAAACAAAACGTTTCAGTCTCTAATGGTTCGTACTTAGTGTGATTCTGCCCCAAACCAAATGTCATGATCCAAGCTGTTTATGTTCATGGAGGAAATAAATATTCACAATCGCATGGAATACATTGTAGGGATAGTTTGCTTTGTTTGTGCATTGGAAATTGGGAAGGTAAATAACAATGTAAAAGGCATTTTACTATCCACTCAATTCCTGACCGTTTTCAATAATAAGTGGCAGAATTTTGTAGGTAACAAAACATTTTCCTGTAGTAGCAGCAGTCTCAAGCATTGGTGCAAATTAAGATCCTCTTTTGCTCATTGGCTCTATCCACCTCTAGTCACCTCAGCTTTTCTATTTGGCAAATACAATATAGCAGTGCCGGGGTAACTCAGTGAGTCAGGCAGCATCTCCGGAGGTGCTGGTTCGGTGATGTTTCGTGTCAGGACCCTTCCTGTAGACCTGAAACGTTACTTATCCATGTTCTCCAGAGATGCTGCCTGACCCACTGAGTTACTGCAGCACTTTATGTCTTCTTTTGTAAACCAGCACCTGAAGTTTCTTGTTTCTACAGTAGAGCAGTTGTATGGAAACATGGAAAGTATTATTCAAATCAGTACACAACTTCATCACACAGGAACAGGAAGAGCTGACACTTTATTGAGTCACAAAACTAACTTACAAGCCTCTCAGCCTTCAACTCCCACTCTTACTTCTATATCCTATCCCGGCCACATAGCCTGAAGCTCATGCATGGCTGAGGGTGGCTTGGCTTTTCACTGCTAATCTGTGCACTTCTCATTTTTGTTGCAAGAGTATTTCAATTGACCATTGTTACAATTACAGTGGCCATGTGTGGATCCGCCATGAGAGGAAAAAAAAAATCCTTTCCAAATTAAATGTGTACCAATGTTCCTGGACTTGCTGTACACTTCATCATGATGGTGATTCCGTTTTAAATTCCATCTGATTTCCATGAATGCTCCTAGTTATGTGTTTTTATGCTCTGGGGAAATTAGCACTAGTCAGTGTGAAAGACAAAGTTGTGTGAAGAAATTTGAATTTATTCAGTCACCAGGCGATTGTAAACTGAGGGGCATTTGGTGGCAGATAAAATCAACAACAGATGATTTCCCATGTTAAACTCACTGTTCCATGCGATATGGTGAGGTAACAGTTCTTTACGATACATTTCCTCTTCTGCCAAACTTTCCTCAACCTGAATGAGAAAATATTTATAAAACAATACTGCTCAATTTCAAATATTTTTTAATCAAGAAAATATCATCAAACCCATTTATATAACAATGGGGTAAAAAATGTATACACAGAAAGTGAATGCTGGGATTGTGAAGTGAAATAGACCCATGCACATTTAACAAGGTGCAGAACGCACACAATATTCCTGCTGCAACCTCATTAAAAAAATGTTGGAACATTCTAAGCACTGCTATTTATTGTATTGGCCCAGGACCATGTTTCAATTTATTGAGTGATTAGAATCAGTTTAAGCTAGCCAAAGCCAATTTAAACAATGCCTACAGTTCTTAAAGGGGAAAGTAGCAAGCTAAAGACAGTAGACACTGGAAATCTAAAATAAAAACAGAATCTGTTGGAATATGCAGCAGATCAGGTACTAGCTGTGGAGAGAGATACATTTAAAATTGCGGTTTGATGGCTTTGGGTATTTGTTTTGTGCCTATATTTAGTGATGGAAGTTGGCAAGAAAGCTGCAACAGAGAATGGACTGCTGTGGGCACCCCACCTCTCTGACATGGCTCTGGTTGATGAAAAGAAGGACAAACACCTCTTTTCACATGTGCTGGTTAAGTTCCCATGGCAGAGAGTCAATCATAAAGAGAAACAAGGTCAAAACGAGGAATCAAGCCCCAAAGATAGATACAAGGCTGCAAGATATTTGATGACTTTTCAAGCAGGGAAACTACTTTATTTCCACTAATTCAATCAGTTCATACTACCCATCCTAAATTGTTGCGAGCTCTAAATCCAAAAACTCACTACCCATTAGATCTGTAGGATTACCTTCTCTGGAAGGACTATGGTGGTTCAAGAAGGTGGCTAACCAACACCTTCTCGATCACAAACTCAAACTGTTACCCACATACTCTTAGGTTAAGATAAAAATGCTGGAGAAATTCAGCGGGTGAGACAGCATCTATGGAGGGAAGGAATAGGCAACATTTCGGGTCGAGACCCTTCTTCTGACTGATGTCGGGAGGGGCGAGGAAAAAGAAAGGAAGAGGCGGAGACAGTAGGCTTGTGGGAGAGCTGGGCAGGGGAGGGGAAGGAGGGAGAAACCAAGGACTACCTGGAATTGGAAACTATCCAAGTGAAATATGAGGTGCTGTTCCTCCAATTTTCACTGGGCCTCATCCTGGCAATGGAGGAGGCCCAGGACAGAAAGGTCGGATTCGGAATGGGAGGGGTAGTTGAAGTGCTGAGCCACCGGGAGATCAGGTTGGTTATTGCAAACTGAGCGGAGGTGTTGGGCGAAGCGATCGCCAAGCCTGTGCTTGGTCTCACCGATGTGGAGAAGTTGACATCTGGAATAGCGGATGCAGTAGATGAGGTTGGAAGAGGTGCATGTGAACCTCTGCCTCAGCCGGAAAGACTGCTTGGGTCCTTAGATGGAGTCGAGGGGGGAGGTAAAGTGTAGCATTTATCAGCTTCAGGAGGACACAAAATGGGGAACACGCCCCAATCTCTATCAATGGGGACAGTGTGGAGAGAGTGTCCAACTTTAGGTTTCTGAGCACACACATTTCAGAGGACCTTACATGGTCCACCAACACCGCTGCGCTGGTCAAGAAGGCACAGCAACGACTGTTCTTCCCAAGAACATTGAAAAAGACTGGTCTGCCCCAACAGCTGCTGACAACCTTTTGCCGCAGCACCACAGAGAGCATACTAACACATGGCATCTCTGTGTGGTATCTCAGCTGCACGGAGGCGGAGAGGATAGCTCTTCAGCGCAGAAGATTATTGGGACACAGCTACCAGCCTTGGAGGCCATCTACTACACACGGTGCCTCAGGAAGGCCGTCAGCATCCACAAAGACTCCTCACACCCTTCTAATAGTCTGTTCAAACTCCTACCTTCAAGCAGACGTGACAAGGCCTTCTACGCCCGCACCTCCAGACTCAGGAACAGCTTAATCCCCAGAGCTATCGCTGCTCTGAACCGGCCCTGCTGAGTGCCCCCCCCCCCCACCCCCATGAACAGTATTCACGCACATCGACCCGGCACAGACATATTTGCACTTTTGACTGTTTTACTGTTTTTTTTTAAATATAAAATGTTTCTCGGGGTATCTAAATTTAATTAGTTGTTTAAGTTATGATTATCGGATGGAAGCTGCATACCAAATACAATAAAATATATTATTATTATCATTATTATTATTATTATTTCCTGCGGTTGCAAGGGAAAGTGGAGGGGGTGGTTTGGGTGGAAAGGGACGTATTGACCAGGGAGTTATGGAGGGAACGGTCTCTGCGGAAAGCAGAAAGGAGAGGGGATGGGAAAATGTGGCCAGTGGTGGGATCCCGTTGAAGGTGGCGAAAATGTCGGAGGATTATATGTTGTATGCAACGGCTGATACGGTGGAAGATGAGGACAACGGGGACTCAGTCCTTGTTACGAGTGCAGTATGGGGAGTGAGAGCAGAACTGCGGGATATAGAGGAGACCCTGGTGAGAGCCTCATCCATAATAGAAGAGGGGAACCCCCGTTCCCTAAAGATTAAGAAGAATGCTTTTACAGAAGGAAGCATTCACAATGAAATGGTTGGTCCATTGGCAGACATACCTTAAATTACCCATAAATATAAAGCAATGTGAGGGGGAGTCGAGCTCCAACCTTCCACATGTCTTTGGTTGGAGCCTGGAGTCAATTTTTCCATAACGTAAATAATGCCCATCTCAACTTGCAGATTCAGCCTAACTTGCGGATCCAACCATTATGCAGCATTGATGATCAATATCTCATCTCCTCCAGGAGCATGAGGAATCCATTGGATATGTGCTTGCTACGGTGGAATCCCAGATGTGTGGCTTGGCAGCTATTCCTGACGTGGCTCTCAATATCGATGTTCGGTGACATTTTGAGGGTATCACAACACACTAGCAGCCTGCTAGGATTGCTAGGATCGCTGAGATGCAATCTTTGGCATGACGCGGTGGTTTCATTACAAAGTTTTGCCTTCTCTCGGGATAATAGTATTCAGCATTCCCATCCCCCTGCTACTTGACGAGTGTTCTTCTGCTGTCTGTGTCCCAGACGGTCTAGACTATTGCCTCTCAGTGAGCTGGTCCATATTGCTCAAGACACTCAACTGTGGCCTTCTTCCCTGTTATACAACAGCCTTTTACTAGCCACAGAATACCCATTGGAGAAGCAGAGTACAGGGTCAGGCAAAGACATGCACAAGACAAGCATTAAGAACATGGCCAGAATGAGTACCACTGCAAATGAGCAGCATCTCATATTTCGCTTGAGTAGTATGCACCCCAGCGGTATGAACATTGACTTCTCCAATTTCAGGTAGACCTTGCTTTCTCCCTCTTCCCCCTCCCCTTCTCAGCTCTCCCACAGCCCACTGTCTCTGCCTCTTCCTTTCTTCTCCTCCCCCCCTCCACTCCCACATCAGTCTGAAGAAGGGTCTCAACCCGAAACGTCACCTATTCCTTCGCTCCATAGATGCTGCCTTACCCTCTGAGTTTCTCCAGCATTTTTGTCTACCTTAAGAACATGAATGATACTTCTGTTTTTCATCATGGTTAGATGCATGGTTTTAAAAGCTGATATGGCTTAACCTTGTGCCCATCAAGTTTGGTCGAAAAGATGCAAAGTGATCAGCAGCAGAGGGATAGGAAGATGAGATATGGCGCAACTTTTTTTAAAGCATTATTGTAAGCATTATTGGCACAGCCAGCATTTCTGTGTGGAGAAGAGTTAAAATGTCTTTTAAAGTGGATTTAGGAGAATTGCTTGCAGCAAAATGAGTATTTTGAAAACAGCATTTGAAATGCCTTTTAGGAGAGGGAGGTGAGAACAATTTGAAGTACTTAGTCCTTCTTGAATTATTCTTAACAAACATTGTTCAAAGTTCAATATTTATGAAGAGCATGCAAATGTTCATACCAGACTTTATTCCAGCAAAATCCTTGATAATATTATTTGTTTCCAGAGTATTAACATTATGTTAGATGACAACAATAGATATAAAATACCCAAAAGCATAAGAAGTCACTTAGCCAAGATCTTTGCAATTCAAAAATACTCGTCTATATCCTCAGCAGCTTGATTATTACAGAGGGCGAGTCCTCCTAACTATTATAACTCTGAGCAATTAGTTTCCTTGATTTCTTTTTGGCAAATACAAATTCTAACTGCTGCAGACTAAACCACAAAATAAATCACAGTTTGAAGGCATATCCCACCGGAGTGAAATACTTGTAAGACCTATGATTTCCAGGTAGATGAGATTACAATCATACTAACCCATCACTTTTCTTGTACAGGATTCCCACTTTTTCAGTACCATATTGCTTATTGCCCTGAAGTTGGTGCATACTGTAAACGGACTGGCGGTTCGTAGAATCCTACAGGAAAAGAAATCATAAACAAATGACAACATCGGTGAAAGTCCCTTGGTCATGGTGTTCAAAACTTTGCTTGTGCACTTCACAAATAAGCAGAGTTTATTATTATTGAACATGTTCTTGCAGAACATATGCTGGAAATAATATGTACGAAAACTTTGCTTGAAAAGAATAGAAAATAAATAAAATGATTAAAACAAGGGCTGATTTAACTAATAATGAGAAATTCATCCCATTGTAAAGTAGAAATCTAGATGGCATACCCATAATGTCAAGATTAAATTTTCATTTGAGCTATTCATCAATTTTTCAAGTTTCTTTGTAGTTTCAGGGGTTATAGTATCTGATCTGAGCAGTAGGGTCTTTGTAATATTTATAATGTTAATATTTATTTCTTAATTAAGCAATAAAATTGCATATAATTGCAGGTAAGTGTTATACATAACACAGCCAAGACCACAGCACATTCCGTTGATACATACACCACATGTGACTTAAATAATACATGAGCGCCAACATGACTGAACAAAGCTGACTTTTTCCTCCCTCATTAGATCTGGAAACAGCATATTAATTAATTGTGTTCTCAGCTTTATATTCAATGCATTACTAGACAATGAGAACACTATATATTAAAGCAAATCTATATCATGGCAATTCAATAAACAGAACAGATTTGACAAACCTCCTTGTGGTCTAACTGTAAAGTTGGTTTGAGCTGATCTCGAAGGCTACATAGCTTCTTCTTTTCCTCCTCCTGGTTCTGTTTAATCTGGAGCAATGACAGACAAATGGTTTAATTGAAACTGCACATCAGGAATTTGTTCTTTTCATCCCACGCATTTTACAAGGGATTCCATGCAGTTCCTCCCTGAACAAAGCGTATTCTTTGGCAACACTATATGACTTGGGCCAAGATAAAATAACTCATTTAAACTGGCTTCCCTGTGTTTGTTGTTCTTTACTCCAAATCATCAAGGTTTTAATTCCTAGCTTGCTGAAAATTAATTTACACATGCTGACCTCTGACCACTTAACCAATTCTCCAACATTTCATGCAGTTTAGCTTTGTTTAGTGTAGCTTAGAGATACAGCATGGAATCAGGTACTTCGGCCCACCGAGTCTGCAAACATGCACGTCTTTGGGATTTGGGAGGAAACCGGAGCACCCAGAGCAAACCCACGTGGTCACAGGGAGAACATTCAAGCTCCACTCAGACAGTACCCGAGGTCAGGGTTAAACTGGGTCTTTGGCATTGTGAGGCAGCAGCTCTACCAGCTGTGCTGCTCTTGTCAATGTTTCAATTATATGCAATCTGTATCCTATGGTTACCAAGCTTTGTATTGCTGGAAGTAATTTTTTCTTCTTTCCTGTCAAACTTATAGCTGATTTTAAATATCCATATTGTGTCCTTGCCCACTCAAATGACAATAACCCCAGTCTCTCTGCATAAATGAAGTCAGTCACTCTGAAAATATATTACAGTAAACCTCTTTTGCACTCTCTTCCAAGCTTTGACATCCTTCTTAAATGTGGTCACAATGGGCTGTAATTAATTGTTATGTGAAATTTCATAGTCACCGCATGAAAAACCTTTAAATATCTTTTTGATAATATTGATTCAGTGAGAATTGAGAAAAATACCCACTCTTCCTAAACTACTATTATCTCTGGAGTCAGGGTCTATAGGTGAGATCCTGAATAAAAACTAATCAGCAATAGTAAAAATTGACTTAGTAATTGGACGATTCAACAAAAGGGGAGGTGGAAGTGTAGTGCAAACCTCCATAATAAGAAGGAATTTGATGCCTCAGTGGGCTAAGGAGACTAGGGCACGCACTACAAAGAGTAGAATCCTTGGGAATACAGAGGAGCAGACGGATCTTAGTTTACAAGTTCAAAGATCCTTGAAGGTAGTAGTGCAGGTAGCTAATCATGCTTAAGACGACATAAGGGATACTGGCCTTAATTAGTCAGGGCATTGAATACAAAGATAGAGCGGTTATTTGTAAGTCATTTTGTAAACTAGCACCTGCAGTTTATGTTAGCAGACAGATTATTCTCAGTTGGAGCACTGCATGAGGCTCTGGTCCCCTAACTGTAGGAAAGATGTGATTCACTGGAGAGTGTGCAGTGGAGAATCACCAGGATGTTGCTGGGTTGGAGAGACTGGGGTGACTAGGTTTGTTTTCCCAGCTGTAGAACAGAGGGTATATAATTCAGGTAGACTTTGGCTATCTATCAATCAAACATTGTTGTCTGCTGTTCTCCATGTCTGCCTTTAATCTGACCCATGTAGTCCTTTGAAAAATGAACCTTCTAAACCTATAGTAAAGAGAGTGAACCATCTGGGCCCATCTTTGGCTGTTTTCCCTTACAGCTACGTAGTATCCATACATCAGCTCTAAGATTAGGGCTGTGAATATTTTTTACTGTTTTTCTGCTCAATTCTTTTTTAATCTTTATCAAATTTTGTCACTAATTGCAATATATATATCAAGGTGGGCAACTGATGCTGTTGGTAACTTATATTTCTGACAACAGCTGCATGACTCAGGAGCTTCAAACAAAGGTGCTTATTCTGACTCTAATAGGAAGGAACTCCCTCCACATGATGCATATATGTATACTTGACGTCACTAAATCCCCAAAATATGTTACTCACTTAGATAATTACATACAAACCACAAAATGATGGGTAGAACATCCACCATTTCCTTTTTTTCATTTTCTTTATAGACTCTATTATAATTTATGTGGGTTTAATGATATACCTATTTTAAAAGATGGAAATATCTTAATATTTCCATTCTCCAAATTTTCACATTTATCACATTCTGGATTCAACCCCCCCCCCCCCCCCCCCCCCCCCCCCATCCTTCTGTGAAGACAGGCACAGACACATTTGGACCTTATCCATGTTTTACTTCTCTATTTCAAAGGCTTTTATTGGGCGCCAGTCATTCCTCTTACCATTTGTCTTTATAAAACATTGTTGTATTTTCCCTTATTTTGCTTATTATGCTTACTGAGCTGTTCTCTTCATTTCATGCAAGCCTAAACAACGTCTCTAATTATATTGTAATCAATCAACACTGTTGATCATGATGTAATACAGGGTCAGGTGAACTGGAACATTGTATAGTGTACTCACGTTCTGTAAATCTGCTGCAAGCATTTCAACGTAATGCCTAATCTTTTCAGCTGTTTTCAAGCCTTCTTGAAAGAATCTGTAACCAATGACAGTAAAGCCTCATCATTGTTTTTAAATATTAGACTAATATCATTAGACTTTCCAACATCGACATTTTTCCATTGATAGCAGACTTCCAGGGTCTACATTTGTCTTCAGCTGCATGTGATTACAGGTCCACAACAAGTCAATGGAACTAAATTTTCAAAAGGCATTTAATATAAATGAACATTTTCCCCTCTCCTGCCTAAGTGAGCATTTTCAGCACATGCACACAAATGAACATTTTCAGCACATCCAATTGAGGACAAACTACCACCAAGTTATGTTTCAAGTTAATAGTTTACATTTCTTCATTTAACTTCATTATGTCTGCACTATTACTTTATAAGTGTATTTGTTAAACTCAGCATATTTAATGAAATATGTGTACATTATAATGTAATCAGTATTCATGGCATGGGTTAATTACATAACAACAATAATTGGAACACATACTGACAATTAATAACCTTAATTCATGACAAAATAAGAAATATCTCATGGATGATTTAAAAAGTGTCTCCACTGGAATATTGTTTTATATTTTCTAAATCTTCACTGTCATTTTAATGCATTAATGTCATTGCCAATAAGGCTGAGAATAGTTCAAAACATCTGTGCACAGATGCCTTCATCTGTGGTCCTGATGATGCCATCTTCATAATGGCTTGTGCTCCCCATGACATGGGTTCAATTGCCCATCATTGTTTCAGGGGTGGGGAGGGGTTTCTCCATCTCCTTCATCTTCTGCTGTTACCACTCGCTGTAAATACAAACCCGACCCCCTTTCCCCAACACCTTCACTTTCCCTCAGCCAGAGGCTACCATGGACAGAGTCCCTTAACGACACAACTAACTTTTCATGAGCCAACATGTTGTGTGCAACTGTCTGCTTAATCATACAGGTGAAGCTTTAATGATTTAAGGGAGGAAACTTCAATAACAATTTCTTTAAGCAAATTAACTTTTTTGCTGACCTTTGAACTGACATTAGGCCAAAGATGAGGGGGGGGATCTCATTAATACCTACCGAATAATGAAAGGCTTGGATAGTGGATGTGGAGGGGATGTTTCCAGTAGTGGAAGAGTCCAGGACCAGAGGGCCACAGTCTCAGAATGAAAGGACATGCATTTAGAATGGAGATGAGAAGGAATTTCTTTAGCCAGAGGGTGATGAATGTGTGCAATTTATTGCCACAGACAGCTCTGGAGGCCAAGCCATTGGGTATTTTTAAAGTGGAGATTGATAGGTTCTTAATTAGTAAGGGAATCAAAGGTTACAGGAAGTAGGCAGGAGATGGAAAAATAGAGCAGCCATGATCGAATGGCAGAGCGGGCTCGATGGACCAAGTGGCTTAATTCTGCTCCTATGTCTTATGATTTTATGAAGTGTTCTGCTCATTTAGCACAACCAGGCTGTTGAAATGCATGTTCTAGGCATATAGGCATGGTGGAAAAATCCCAAATCCAACATTAATGAGATAGCCTGCTCTCTTTCAACAGTAAAATTTAATGGATGTTCTAATAACAACATCAGGTGTAGTAGCAAGAAATTGACATGGGAATGGACAACATAATTTAGATCTCGCTGCTTTATATTCCTTTCAGCAACTTCCAGCTGCGGATTAGTATGTATAATATCTTGGCACAGAATCAGTTTGACAATATTACAGACCCAGCTCCAAACCATCATTCATATCTAATGAGATTCAACTTTGGCAGCAGGCCCTTGAGTGTTCTGCCCTCTAGATATATCTCGGGAGAATAATATGAACCGCCAGACAAACCACAGACCATCCAATTTTATGTTTTTACAAGCTGAAGTAATTTAAATTTAAAATGGCTAATTTAAATGTTTAAGAGTTCCACCAGGCATTTCTAGTTTGTACAAATGTATCCTTTTTACAATTAAGGCTAGCAATCTGTTAGCCAACCGAAATATAACACCTTAATATAATACCACTAATGGTGGGCCAAAACCACCTCCAGCATCTGTGATAATTTTGCAATGCCATATTGTTTTTCTGGGGCCACTGTAACTGACACAAAAATGCTTACATTTCAAAAAATAGAGTAACTATTCTTTTGTACTGGTATACCATTTTATTTTAAATGGGAAGGGAAATTGCTAGTGTAAAACTTGTGTGAGAATTTGATCATCAATGAAAGGTGCTATCTTCCAGTCCGAGTGACGGATATGTCTTTCAATCAAATCCTGGCGCTGTGGCTCAACCGGAGAGACCTACATCAGGTAACGCCGTAGTGGTAGGTGACTCAATAGTGAGAGGTGCGGACAGGAGATTCTGTGGCAACAGGCGAGACTCGAGGATGGTGTGTTGCCTCCCAAGACGTGTCGGATCGATTGCTGAGCATCCTCAAGGGGGAAATGGGAGCAGCCGGACGTGGTTGTGCATATCAGCACAAACGGCGTCGGGAAGAAGAGGAAGGAGGTTCTGCAACGTGAGTTTAGAGATTTAGAAAGAAGGCTGGAAAGCAGGACTTCTAGGGTGGTTATCTCTGGTTTGCTTCCAGTTACTCGTGCTGGTGAGGGCAGGAACAGGGAGATAGGGGATCTGCATGTGTGGCTGAGGAACTGGTGCAGGGAGCAGGGATTTCGATTTATAGACCACTGGGATCTCTTCTGGGGGTAGGGGTGACCTGTACAAAAGCGACGAGTTGCACCTTAACTGGAGGGGGCCAACATTCTGACAGGCAGATTTGCTAGTGCTACAAGGGTGGATTCGGGGGGGGGGGGGGGGGGGGGGGGGGGGGGGGGGGGGGGGGGGGGGTCGACAAATTGGAAGTATAAGGATGGAGTTACAGGGAAAGAGAGTGCAGATAAAGTTACAAAAGGTACCCTAATTAATGGGATGGAAAGTTCAAGTAGGGATAAGAGAGTAAGGTTAAGTGAAAATAGGAACCGGTGTGAGAGGGAAGGTGAATACCGAATTAAAAGTGTTATATATGAATGCGTGAAGTATAAGAAATAAAGTAGATGAGTTTGGGGCTCAGTTAGAGATTGGTAGGTATGATGTTGTGAAAATTACAGAGACATGGCTGCAAGAGGATTGGAGCTGGGAACTGAATAATCAGGGGTATACGTCCTATCGAAAAGATAGACAGGTGGGCAGAGGGGGTGGAGTAGCTCTGTTGGTAAGGAATGAAATTCAGTCCTTTGCGAGGGGTGACATAGAATCAGAAGATGTAGTAATTGTGGATAGAACTGAGAAATTGTAACGGTAAAAAGACCCTAATGGGAGTTATCTACAGGCCCCCAAACATTAGCCTGGATAAAGGGTGCAAGTTGCATCAGGAGTTAAAATTGGCATGTAACAAAGATAATGCTACGGTGGTTATGGGAGATTTCAATATGCAGGTAGACTGAGAAAATCAGGTTGGTACTGGACCCCAAGAAAGGGAGTTTGTGGAGTGCCTCCAAGATGGATTCTTAGAGCAACTTGTACTGGAACCTACCAGGGAGAAGGCAATTCTGGATTTAGTGTTGTGCAATGAACCAGATTTGATAAGGGAACTCAAGGTAAAGGAACCATCAGGAGGTAGTGATCATGATATGTTTTAATCTGCAATTTTAGAGGGAGATGGTAACATTAGAAGTGTCAGTATTGCAGTTGAACAAAGGGGACCATGGAAGCACGAGGGAGGAGCTGGCCAAAGTTGACTGGAAAAGGGCCCTGGCAGGGTTGACGGTGGAACAGCAATGGCAAGAAATTCTGGGAATAATCCAGAAGATGCAGAATCATTTCATTCCAAAGAGGAGGAAAGATTCTAAGGGGATTACGAGGCAACTGTGATTGACAAGGGAAGTCAAGGACAGTATAAATCGAAAAGAGAAGTCGCAAAGATGAGCGGGAAGCCAGAGGATTAGAAAATGTTTAAAGCACAACAGAACGTAACTAAAAAGGCAATACGGGCAGAAAATATGAAGTACGAAGGCAAGAATATAAAGGAGGAGAGTAAAAGCGTCTTTAGGTATGTGAAAATGAAAAGATTAGTGAAGACAAATGTGGGTCCCATGAAGACAGAAACAGGCGAATTTATTATGGGGAACAAGGAAATGGCAGACGAGTTGAACAGGTACTTTGGTTCTGTCTTCACTAAGGAAGACACAAACAATCTCCCAGATGTACAAGGAGACAGAGGATCTAGGGTGCCGGAGGAACTGAAGGAAAGTCACATTAGGCAGGAAATGGTGTTGGGAAGACTGATGGGATTGAAGGCTGATAAATCCCCAGGGCCTGGTGTTTTGCATCCCAGGGTACTCATGGAGGTGGCTCTGGAAATCGTGGACGCATTGGTGATCATTTTCCAATGTTCTGTAGATTCTGATTCAGTTCCTGTGGATTGGAGGATAGCTAGTGTTATCCAACTTTTTAAGAAAGGAGGGAGAGAGAAAGCAGGGAATTATTGACCAGTTAGCCTGATATCGGTGGGGAAGAGGCTGGCGTAAATTATTAAAGATGTAATAGCACCGCATTTGGTTAGCAGTAACAGGATCGGTCCAAGTCAGCATGGATTTACGAAAGGGGAAATCTTGCTTGACTAATCTTCTGGAATTTTTTGAAGAGGTAACAAGTAAAACGAATAAGTGGATGTAGTGAATCTGGACTTTCAGAAAGCCTTTGATAAGGTCCCGCAACACACATTAGTGGGCAAAATTATAACACATGGTATTGGGGGTAGGGTATTGATATGAATAGAAAATTGGTTGGCAGATAGGAAACAAAGAGTACGAATTAACAGTTCCCTTTCAGAATGGCAGGTAGTGATTAGTGGGGTGCCGCAAGTCTCGGTGTTGGGACCGCAACTATTCTTAATATATATTAATGATTTAGATGAAGGAATTAAAATGGCTAGCGGAATCGGGGATATGGGGGGAAGACAGGAATGAGGTACTGATTGTGGATGATCAGCCATGATCACATTGAATTCTCTTTAGATTCTGGAGTAGTTCCTGAGGATTGGAGGGTAGCTAATGTAACCCCACTTTTTAAAAAGGGAGGGAGAGAGAAAACGGGGAATTACAGACCAGTTGGTCAACATCGGTAGTGGGGAAACTGCTAGAGTCAGTTATTAAAGTTGGGATAGCAGCACATTTGGAAAGTGGTGAAATCATTGGACAAAGTCAGCATGGATTTACGAAAGGTAAATCTTGTCTGACGAATCTTATAGAATTTTTTGAGGATGTAAGTAGTAGAGTGGACAAGGGAGAACCAGTGGATGTGTTATATCTGGACTTTCAGAAGGCTTTCGACAAGGTCCCACATAAGAGATTAGTATACAAACTTAAAGCACATGGTATTGGGGGTTCAGTATTGATGTGGATAGAGATCTGGCTAGCAAACAGGAAGCCAAGAGTAGGAGTAAACGGGTCCTTTTCACAATGGCAGGCAGTGACTAGTGGGGTACCGCAAGGCTCAGTGCTGGGACCCCAGCTATTTACAATATATATTAATGATTTGGACGAGGGAATTGAATGCAACATCTCCAAGTTTGCGGATGACACGAAGCTGGGGGGTAGTGTTAGCTGTGAGGAGGATGCTAGGAGGCTGCAAGGTGACTTGGATAGGCTGGGTGAGTGGGAAAATGCATGGCAGATGCAGTATAATGTGGATAAATGTGAGGTTATCCACTTTGGTGGCAAAAACAGGCCGATTAGGAAAAGGGGAGATGCAACGAGACCTGGGTGTCATGGTACACCAGTCATTGAAAGTAGGCATGCAGGTGCAGTAGGCAGTGAAGAAAGCGAATGGTATGTTAGCATTCATAGCAAAAGGATTTGAGTATAGGAGCAGGGAGGTTCTACTGCAGTTGTACAGGGTATTGGTGAGACCACACCTGGAGTATTGTGTGCAGTTTTGGTCTCCAAATCTGAGGAAAGACATTCTTGCCATAGAGGGAGTACAGAGAAGGTTCACCAGACTGATTCCTGGGATGTCAGGACTTTCATATGAAGAAAGACTAAATAGACTCGGCTTGTACTCGCTAGAATTTAGAAGATTGAGGGGGGATCTTATAGAAACTTACAAAATTCTTAAGGGGTTGGACAGGCTAGATGCAGGAAGATTGTTCCCGATGTTGGGGAAGTCCAGGACAAGGGGTTACAGTTCAAGGATAGAGGGGAAATCCTTTAGGTCTGAGATGAGAAAAACATTTTTTCACACAGAGAGTGGTGAATCTCTGGAACTCTTTGCCACAGAAGGTAGCTGTGGCCAGTTCATTGGTTATATTTAAGAGGGAGTTAGATGAGGTCCTTGTGGCTAAAGGGATCAGGGGGTATGGAGAGAAGGCAGGTACAGGATACTGAGTTGGATGATCAGCCATGATCATATTGAATGGCGGTGCAGGCTCGAAGGGCCGAATGGCCTACTCCTGCACCTATTTTCCGTTTCTATGAATGGCTGAGCTGGCGAGGGGCCGAATGGCCTACTCCTGCACCTATGTTCTATGTATTTATGTATCAGCAATGTTATCAGCTTCATTTGAATCCTTTAAATCCTCTTGCACTTCCCGGGGTATCTCAGATTTCCTATTGAATAATTTTTTATCACTTACATTATTGGCTGTGGCTTTTATTTATGTCCACAAAAATGAACCACGAGTACAGGTTATTTTAGGCACACTATACATCATACACTTCCCTAAAGAGGTCTGAAGAATGAAGAAGGGTCCCAACCCTGTATGAATTGGGCAAACTGTTATCATTTCAACATTTAAAATTAAAATTTAAACTGAAGGATAATCAATATTTTAAATAAATACAGATATGTGACTTTATGAAGAAATATACACATAGATTTCAAACTATATTTTTAGACCCTTTAGAAGAAGCAATGAATATTAAGGCTGATTCACAAAAACTAATATCATACTTTTATAATAATATATTAAATAGAGAATTACCCTCAACAGAAGCACTAAGAGAAGATTGGGAACATGAGCTAATGATAAAGATCTCGAAGGATAGATGGGAAAAGTATCTGATGAACACACATAATTGTTCTATTAATGCAAGACATAATTTAATTCAATTCAAATTATTACATAGACTATATTATTCAAAAGCAAAGTTGAATAAATTTTATCCAAACATTTCTCCCAGATGCGATAAATGTTTGTTTCAAAACGCTAATATAACACATTAATTTGTAGGATGTACAAAGTTGAATAAATTTTGGAGCGATATATTTGATATATTTACAAAGCTTTTCAAGTCAAGAATAGAACCTAAAACGGAATGGATTATATTTGGAATAATAGTAGAAGATATCAATTTAAATAAAGACCAAAATATTTTTTTAAATTATGGGTTAATAATTGGAAAGAAATTGATACTTAAATTCTGGAAAAATACAACCACACCAACTGTTAAAATGTGGATTAGGAATATGATGGACATAGCATGCCTTGAAGAAATGAGACTCCGACTAATAGATAAATATGACCAATTCTTAAGGAGTTGGTCCCCTTTCATCGACTTTTTGGAATCATGTGATGCAGCGGTACCGTAAAGATTGCTGATTTTAGTTCATGCCGTGGATAGATCTACACCTCCGAATAAAGATTCGAAAATTTCTCTTTTAAGGGGCCTTCTCTCCTATTTCTACTTTCCACTTTTTCTTTTTTTTATATACACACTTCACTTACTTCCTTCTCAAAACATAAAACTAGAGGTTGTACATAGAATGGATTACGGTATGACACAGTTGGCACCTAAAATTAGGTTCCACTGTACTGTTTTGTACTGTATTAACTTCTAATAAAATAAACAAAAAAAAACAAAAAAAAAAACAAAAAAAAAAAAAAAGAAGGGTCCCAACCCAAAAGGTCACCTATCCATGTTCTCCAGGGATGCTGCCTGGCCTGCTGCATTACTACAGCATTTTATGGGGTTTTTTAAAAACTCTTTCTCATTGTAAGGTTCACTACACTCTGGCAACCAAGTGCCTCAATTCGCAGTACCCATGAACTCCTCGACTAAATTCAGTACAGCAATCTTCTTTTCTGAACTAATCATCCTGTGGCTTGCCGAGATGACATTGGTAAGTAGTGCTGAAACAGAATAAGCTTTGTGGCACTGCTCCATGCTTACCAGAAACTCAGATATATGTCATTATGACCCACACATCTATCTCCTTACACAATACAATTTCAGCCCTAAACATTATTTAATCAGTCCAGAAGTGTACCTATGAATAGGATAAAATCATGAAAATAAAAACAGTTGATTCTTACATAAACTGTGCATGGCAATAGCTGGTGAAGTTCTGCAGTAAGTCCACTCCTTTTTTCGTCTTTATCTCATTCACTTTTATCAGATACTAAAGATAAACCAAAACAAAAACAATGCATAAATTATACTTCCTTTACTCCCTTCAAGAAATCGATTACTTTGTGAGTGGCTGTGTTTTAAGGTTCTTAAAAGCCAGTTGTTTCAGAGGAAGACAACAAATACTATTGCACATGTGCTACAAATTCAGCTGATGTTGCAGGTCGAATAGCACTATTGATTTTGGGGAAAAGTATCTGCCCGACATTTTCACCATGTTAACGTAACTAAGAAGCCCAAATACATTGAAGCACATCTATATTGTATCTGTTTATTGTAATATGCCACAAAAAATTATTGTTGCTGACAGTAAAAATGTCAGGTATTCTTTGGCAGCAATGTTGTTAGAAAATTTGATTAAAATCAACAATTTGATATAATTGTTTATAGAAATAAAAATGACGTGTTGACAAAGAGAAAGGTAGCCAACTTAGCATTATTTGGCACCACCGCTGAACCATTATATCTTCAAGCAGGAAAGTAAACCTGGCAGTGAAAAACTGCATTTGTCACAGAAAGATTCCTGGAAAATTTCAATAACAATCAACAGTGAAGGAAAATTAGTCATCAGTGGACGACTGAGCTAGTGGAAAAATAAAAATTATTAACAAGGGTAGAAGAGAAGACTCCAGCTTTTGTACAAAGCATGTGGAAACAGAAATGATCTTCCAAAAATCTGATGAGATTGTCAAGAATAAAAAACAATTAAGATGATCTTGTAAAATGTTTGTTATTACACGAAGATTCAAAAGGTATAATGACATCCTTTCAGTCGCATTAATTTCTTCTGTCTACAGATAATTGTGGACTTTCTGGCTGAGCTCAAGACAGAATTTTCAACCAGCTCTGAAAATATCTGCACTACCCACACCCAACAAGACACAAACAATGATTAGATTTCCTGTACACAAGCACACCAGTGGCACAGAATAATTGGCTTTTCTCGCTGAGCAAGGTGAATTGCAAATTGCTGGAACTGAATACCAAAGTGAGAAAATACTAGTGTGGATACTACTGGCAAGCCTTAAAGGCAAGCTGACGTATCAACACAATACGTCAGCATTTTCTAGAATGGGAGATTTCACAATGTGTCTACTGAGCTGAATTATTTTTTCCTCTCCAGGCTGAAATATTATTGCACCACAATAATAGGAGGACCATTATCCTGGCGGACAGGTTTTCAAGTGTACTGGGAAGGTTTATGTATAATTAGCAGGAGGACAGGATCAGCCAGGAGGCTTGTGACTAATGGGGTGTCTCAAGGATTGGTTTTGGGCTATTTGGTGTTTGTCAATCACATCAATAAGTAGGAAAGAATTGCAAATGCTGGTTGAAATTGAAGGTAAAGCCAAAATGCTCAAGTAACTCAGCAGGTCCGACAGCATCTCTGGAGAGAAGGAATGGGTGACGTTTCGGGTTGAGACCCTTCTTCAGGCGTGATTTATCAATGATTTGGATGAGAATGTAATAGGTATGATTACTATCTTTGCAGATGACAAACCTAAAATAGACAGTAAAGATAGTTATCAAGAATTACAATAGGAACTTGATCAGCTCGGCAAGTGGGCCAAGGAGTGGCAAATATAGATAGATTCAGCAAAATTTGAGATGTTGCATTTTGGGAGGTAAAATCCTTACAGTGAACAGTAGGGCCCTGGGGAATGTCTTAGTTGAGGATTCCAGGAGTACGTACATAATTCCCAGAAAATGGTGTTATAGGTAGACAGAGTGGTGAAGAATGCCTCTGCCTGCCCATCATATGTCAGGGAAGTGAATATAGAAGTTGGGGTGTTATGTTACAGTTATACATGAAACTGGTGCAGCTGCACTTGTTGTACCGCGTTCAGTATTGGTCACTCTGCTACAGGAAAGATGCCATTAAGTTGGCAAGAGTGCGGAGAGGATTTGCAAGGATGCTGCTATGACTCGAGGGCCTAAACTACAGGGAGAGGTTGGCTGTAGTCTAGGACTTCATCCCTTGGAGCGCAGGAGGTGAGAGATGATTGTGTGGAGGTGTATAAAATCATGGTGGGAATGGATGGAGCAAATACACAGAGTCTTTTCCCAGAGCAAGGGAATCAAGAGCGAGAGGACATAGGTTTATGGTGAGAGGGGAAATAATTACCAGGAACCTGAGAGTTTTCCCTCACAGAAGGTGGTGGGTATATGGACAGAGCTTCCAGATGAATTTGCTGAGGCAGATACAATAACAATATTGGTAATATATTTGGACAGGTACATAGATAGGAACTATTTGGAGGGATGTAGGCCAGGCATTGGTAGGTGGGATTTGCTTGGATGGGGCATCTTGGTCGGAATGGACGAATTGGGCAGAGCTGTTGTTTCCGTGTTGTATGAAATATTATTCCATTTATAAACTGCTAATGGTATGGCTCGCATCAGCGATTTTGGTGAACCACCACACTAACACTATCTCCTTTAGCAATTAAATTTGAGAGCAGAGATATGATGAGCACATAGTGAATTGGAATTACTAGATACAAAATGGTAAATAAAAAGTGAATAAATAGAAGGGAAAGACATAAAAATGACAAAATCTCAAGGAACAATTCACTACCTGCAGGAGTGAGACTCCTCAATTCCAGTTGGTTCTTTTCATGGTTTCCAAATATGTGTGGCATTGCAGGAACACAGATCTTGTTATTAAAAGGTTAATATGTCATTACATACAAATCCTAACTTTCTGCAGCGTCAAATTCATATTTATCAGCAACTGTTTGAAAATCATATGAAGTCTGTAAGATTAGCTTTTGTGAGCTGAACATTGAACATCAAAATAGTCTGACATTTTTTGATGGTGCCACAAACTACTGCTGTATTAAAATATGTGATTGCCCCCAAAACTATTACGATTTAACCAATTTTGGAGCCATTATTCATGCAGCAAAACTGTTATAAAGATTATGAATAAAAGAGTGGAAAAAAAAAATCAAGAAATACCTTTTACATTGAAAAGTGGTTCTCGTTGATATCTTGTATTATGTCATTGTGGATAATTGAAATAATATTGTATAATCAAGGAACTGCAGATGCTGGTTGTCATTGCTGGTTTACAAAGGAACACACAAAGTGCTGTCGTAACTCAGCATCCCTGAAGAACACTCAGGTTCTGAGTTGGGACCCTTTTTCAATCTGAAGAAGACTCCTGACCCAGGAACGTCACCTATCCATGTTCTCCTGAGATGCTGTCTGACCCGCTGAGTTATTCCAGCACTTTGTGTCTTCTTAAATAATATTGTGTTGGGCAAAACTAATCCACAGTGATTATTAATTATTTTGAATGAACAGGTGACACATTTGAAAGATAATTTATCAGGAAAAATTCCATAAATATCTAGATGATATTGAACAGGCTGCAATTCAGGAAAAATGGCAGAATCTCCTGGAAATCAATTACATAGATATATGATGACTGAAGTCAGCCTTGTAAATGATTTCTCACTTGATCATTGCATTAAGCCAAACACAACAAGTAGCGGGGGGCTTTCTGTTTCAATGTCACCTTCTCTGAACCGTAAAATAGCTGCATCAGAAATTCTCACCAACCTCACACATCTGTAGCTGAAACATCCTCCGTTCTTTTTCCATTTCCTCTGCTATTTCACCTCCGGTTACCTCAATTCGAACCATTCCGTACTGCTTTGCAAGTTCTCTTTTCTCTTTTTCAATTTTGGTACTGTCAAACAAAGAGAATGCATTCAAGTGACAAACTTATCTTATTTTAAAAGGTTACTCACAGGTGATGCAAGTATGTACGCCATGAGTGCTTAACCATCCTGGTGGTTGGGATCATGGGTTTAGAAGGTGCCCACAGTCTTGGTGAATAATTTCAGTAGTTTTGCAGTCGGCACATATTGCATCTGCTGTGTGATGATGAAGGGAATTAGGTTGATGTTTGGGTTGTTTAATGGGGTGCCAATTCTTTTAATGCCTAGGTCTTGCTGCATGCTGACACGGGCTGCTTCATTTGGTCAGGAATTGTGACCATTTGAACAATGTGGAAAGTTTGGTCTGAACACTATCAATCATCAATGAATATTCTCAGTTTTCACCTTATGATAGATAGTCATTGATTCTTGCCCACTGAAGATGATTGGGGTCAAGACACTGTCCTGAGGAACTCCTGCAGCAATAGTCTGCAATCAAGAAGAATGACAACATCCCTATAAAGCATAACTCCAAGTACTTAGATGGTTTTGTATTCCATTGACTTCCGTTTGATAACACACTTGGTCAAATTTTGCCCGTTTCTGAAGAAGGGCCCCAACACAATCTTTGTCTGTCTATTCCCTTCACAGATGCTGCCTGACCCGTTGACTTTCTCCAGCACTTCGTGTTTAGCTCAAGTTTCCAGCATCTGCAATTCCTTGTATGTGTCTGTAAGGATAAGGAGGTCGTTGATGAGAAAGTGTCCAGTATGGATAAACCTTCCACCATTTACTGATGATCGAGACTAGACCAATTAGCCAGAGACAAGTAATTGCCTACTTTGTGAGCTTCGTGAGATTGCACCTGGGCTACTGCTTTCAATTTTGTGACTGGAAATTCTTTTGTCTTTTCTTTCCAGTGCTACAAGTTTGAAAATAGATATTCATAAAGTACAACATGATTACTTTATTTTCCAAATAGAACCTAGGTATTGTAGAAACTCAATCAGGCACTTCCTGTAATGAATTAAACTTGTCCACATAAGCATTTTTGTGTTGGGTGGAGACATAATAATTTTGTTGCAAATGCAATGGTATTACCCGGAGAAATTAAGTGTAGCTGACCCAAATTTTGCTGGGCACTCACAACTCAAACAAATGTTCATCATATTGTTTGCCATGCAGCTGTGTAAATTAAATGGGATCTTCCCAAGCAGAGATGAGAAGCCCAGGAATGAGGATCCTGCCAGTTTAGGTCTTCTTTAAATAATGTAATTAATAGATCTCCTTTAGAACACTACACCACCAACTCAAAAGCTCACAACCCTTTCCCTTACAACCAATCTGCTGAATCTTGCTAGATCAATGGATATTTTTAAGGCCGAGATTGACAGATTCTTGATTAGTTAAGGTGTCAGGGGTTATGAGAGAAAGTAGGAAAATGGGGTCGAGAGGGAAAGATATATCAGCCACGATTGAATGGTGGAGTAGACTCGATGGGCCGAATGGCATAATTCTGCTCCTATAACTAAAGAACAAGAACTTATGAATCTCCAACCTACCCCTACCCATTCCACCTGCCGCCCCTTGTCAGACGTTCTCCTATCCCCAGCTCCATTGACTTGATCTGCATGCCCAACATCCCAACCATTGCCTCACCCCCCACACCCCCCTGCCGCCAGCCCCCAACCTCACCAATCCTCAACAGCTGACTTTGCCCCTCTACCCACCACCTGACGTGTGACACTCCTCCACAATTCCTGATACTCAAGCAAGTCTCCCTTCTGAACTTCCCCATCCCTGTAACTTGATCTGGAACTTTTCTGATTTTCTTTGCAATGACACAATCAAAGACCTTTGTACACCATTAGTTTCAACCTGCAGTCTTTGGTGGTCCAAGTGACGCGTTACAGCAACGCCTGGGTTGCCCTCAAACTAAGTGTTCGCCTGCCACGGACCAACTTTTTGTAACACAACTAAACAAGCACCTTTCAATTTTAAATCATATTTTCCTGATTTCAATCTTATAACAGTAATAAACAATGTCTGGTGCACTCCTCAATATCTCTACACTATCCAATCTAAAATGCATAACTCAGAAATCCTGCCAATAACATAATTGGTCAGATTTATGAATATGGATTAATCATGCTTTCAGATTGGAAAGTCTTGACACAAACATAAACCAAAGTCTTGTTCATTCATAATAAACATAAAGACTTCCTTAAAACATTTCAGTTAATCTTTATTGCTCGTTGGTTTCTGTATCAACTTCCAGCAGAATCCTTCAAAATAAAACTTAAAGCAAAGTTTATCTAAATTTCATTATTGTTTAGTTAGTTAACAATTTTATTTTAAGGAAGTGATCTCAAGTTATGATGGTAGATTCATTAACAACTTCAAAAAGGTAACTGGATATTTAATTGCAAAACCAAAATTTACCCAGCAACATAAATGAAAGGGAGAGAGATTAATTGGATAGCTCTAATATTCAGTGGACAGAATAGATCATAATGCTTTGTTCTGTGCTGTGAGATTCTGTGATCTTTGCTAATAACTATCAAAAGCGAAAAGGAAGAAAAAAAGAAAATACATGACATGTTAAAACGATCTTTTTTAACTCACAATTTGCCTTCATAATCTTTCCAAGCTTTGTCAAAAGGTTTCTTTATATCCTGCAACAAAATATAAAAAGTAAATTGAATCAGTAAATATGTTGTCTGTTATGCAGATTAATGGTATGATTGGAATTATAATATCTGACGTGTTTTTCACGTTTCATGTTTAGACATTAGACTTTACAGATACAGCACGGAAACAGGCCCACCGAGTCTGCACCAACCAGCGATCACCCCATATACGAACACTACCCAACACACAAGGGACATTTAACAATTTTTTGGGAAATAATTTATTGGTAAATTTTGGTAAACAAAGCCAATTAACCTACAAACCTGTATGTCTTTGGAAGTGTGGGAGGAAACTGGAGCACCAGGAGACAACCCATGCGGTCGCTGGGAGAACGTATAATCCCGTACAGACAACACCCGTAGTCATGATAGGGTCTTTGGCACTGTAAGGGAGCAGCTCTACCACTACGCTTCCCCAGTTGCAAGTTCAAATGCTAAGAAGCCCGAGTATGATGAGGCGTACGTTGCACATTCCCTTTTGACCAACACATTGTGTGACCCAACTATGCCTGCAACTGCTTTATAAATTAAAACTACAGATGATGGAAATTTGAAATAAAATACTGAAAACATTCAACAGATCAAGTAGCATCTATGGAAAGAGAAACATTTAATGGGTCTAGTTGACGATTCTTCGACGTTCCAATGTCGCCTAACCTGCTGACTGCTTCCTGCATTCCTGCTGCTAATATTGCTTTCTTAAGTAAGTTTTATTTATGTAGCACGTTTTAAGTCAACTCGCATTGACACCAAAGTGCTTTACATAAAATAGATAATAAGTTTCCATACAAACCATAGAAAAAGGTTAAAAAATTTTTTTTTTTAAATGGACACAATACATTATAGAGTTCAACACAAACGTCCCCCCACAGCAGAATCAAAAATTTCCACTGTGGGGAAAGGCACCAGAAAGTTAAGTCCTCTTCCTCTGTGAAACACCCGAGGTACCATTTGTGGCCTTGCAGCCAGTCTGATAATTTTCAGGGCCCTCTTGTCGTGAAGATGGAACTCCGGCGTCGGGTGAAACATTCCTCAGCGGCTTGGAAAGTTATGGGAATTATGCAAAAATATAAAGCTACACGTAGAATGCACTCCAAATTCTATGAAGAAATTCTAAAGAAAACAAAATTAACTTGCCTGTTCTATCTTTACTGATCTTAATCTTGGTAGCTCTCCATGAAACAGAGTTGCAATAATTGTTTCTGTTTTACAATCAAATCTTTATCTTGTTTGTATCATATCTTTGCCAGTAATAATTCAGCTTCCACTAGGCAGAGAAATTCTTATGCCGAATACCTCAACACTTACTGCTGTGCTTGCCTTCATTTGGTGTATTCCATTTTCCTGATAATGTGTTTTTTTAATTTATCCAGTCCAACATTCATCCTGTCAAGAACTTTAAGGGTGCTCCAATCAAGAACGTACATGATTTGGGATGAGCCACCCTTCCTCAATGTCCCCAGACAAGGCTAAGTACCCAAAAGTCTTGCTCCACTTTGTTGAGATTCACTTCTGCAGATCAACCTTAATATGGTTCATATATCTGGTAACAAGAGTCTGATACAGGAGGATTGTTTAGAGCCATTTTCAGTATGGATGATAACTCTATAATATAACTTATTTCAAACAACTTCTGTCAGATCATAGTCAATACTTCCTTACCCCCTTGACTCCTTTCAGTTCTCCTCTTAGCAGGGAGTTCAGAAAAAATACAATATGGTTCGCACTCTGCAACTGAAAGAGAAAATTATGGTCAAGAAAATTATGGTGAAAGAACTGAAAGATAACATGGATCAAATAAATGAAGGAGTGATAGGGAATACATGTACAGCAACTGTAAAATTAGGACATGTAAATATAATGACAATTATGTTTTCTATAAAGACAACAAGGTTATGGAGGTAAGTAAAAAAGGGAGGGCCAGCTTTAATTTTCAGCTTGCAATAATTTGAAAAATGTATATCACCTGAATGGGAGATTCAGTGAGGAGCACTGTTCCACAGTCATGTTCAGTAGACAATGCTGTAAGAATGCTCATTTGGATGTCAGGTTAGGACAAGAATGGGCATGGTTATGCCTGTTGCAGTATAATTGTCTGCCAGTACTCTCCTAAACCTCATAAAGATTTACTGCTTTTTGCTTCTTAGAATTGTAACAAGAAACTGGTGCCTTTTAAACAATTGGAGAGAGAAGTTTCAGAAAAGATGAATCGTGAAAAGTGAGCTATGCCATATTATTTGTAATACAGTGTGTGTTTCATTTAAATCAATGAAGCTGCCAGATTTTTGTTAGGTAAAGTTATCAAAGGACATGAAGCATAACCATGTAAAAAGAAACAGGTTAGTCATGCTGTAACTGAACAAGGCAGGGACACTGAATCCAGTTTCTACTTTTGACATAAACTAGATTATTTAAATACTTTGCTAATGAGTCCTGGTATAAAGTTCATTTATGATATACTGATCTATGGCAAACTTTCTTAAATGAGTTCCACAGGGGAATTACTTGAAGAGTTAGATATTTTCTTGACATTGTTCTGGCTTGTCTTTCGCAAACTGGAATTAAAAGCAAGTTGTGTCATGTTTTGGAACACTTTAAAAATATTGGTGTTATCAAAATAACTGGTAGAATACTGAAATTCTCTTCATCATCGAAATGGACACATCTTGCACTAGGATGTTTTCATCTAGCATCCTCATTTGAACTAATAATTCCCAAATATCCTTTTGTAATATTTAGCTCATTGAATTTTAAACATTTGGATAAAGTAACACTTGAGAAACTAGGTCAGAATAAAAACTTTTACTATAACTAGAATGTGCAAATTAACTGTTACACATCAATGCATGTGTCAGATTGAATTTCTATATTAATTCTTTTGATATTGCCATTTACTGTCCACCCTTAATCACCTTGAACTGAGGAGGCAGTTGACAGTTACAATGGTGGTGGCTCTGGAACAATAACGGCAACATTGAGCAATGATAGTATATATCCTTTCCTGTTGGACATTAGATAATATATGGCCTTTTAACAACTATACAACAATTTTAACATCGTTGCTTAGAATTTTATTTAAATGTAAGGTATTTAATTATTTTAATTTCAATTCCCCAGCTTGGTTTGAAATTTGTAAGATGATCCAGTAACTTATTCACTGTGATATCACAATGTTATTCATCGATAGCTAACTAGGTTGTGCCTAAGCAAAGAATCATAATAACCTTTGTTTGACTAACAATAGTGCAATTATTGTTTATGTATCACAGGGCATACAACTTTTTGTACTCTACAAAACCTTTTGCAGAGCAAAAATAATACAATAGATAGCTTTAAGGTGTGACATCATCTTAAGCTGAATAGATGAACTTCCGTTCTAGAAAAATGAAGCCACAAACGCTCTTCTCCATTTCCCCCACATTCCAATCTATCCCCCTGCTGTTTGTTCTCACTTTAATTACGTTTCCCTGCCCTCACAAACCGAAAGGCTAATTGCCATTAACCTCGTTCCATCAAATATTATTTTATTATATCAACATTTGATTTAAAACCTAACTTTAAGGGCGAGTTTACATGAGCTGGGATATTTTGATATTTGGGGTACATAAAAACTTTTGCTGTGCTTGAATTCTAGGTTCACAATGAAAATGGATATAAGTATTCAGTAAAACCTAAAGGCCTTCGACTTTTACTGTGTAAAAGAACAGCATGTTTCCCAATGGACATGCATTACAGCAGAACTACATGTATTCCCCAAAACTTGCAACTATCCAAAGGTGAACTAAGTCTTATTTTTGGGTTACGATATTTCTTGCAGTGCTGTCACTGTGCAAAATAGATATATAGGCTATCTCTGATGACAACAGCAGGTCGGTATTATTGATCAGAAGACCAAACCATTTCAATTTAGAATTCTAAACCATTTTAATTTAGAATTTTAACTTTAGCTTTATCTATAAATGTATCTAAACTTTTTGGCTCTCTGTTTCATTTTAGTTTCCATTAAAGATAAATTCGAATACAAGTAGGTATTTTGGAGTCACTATATATTTTGAACCACAGATTCACAAGTAGCTTACACAGCATATCAGTCAAGTAGATAGTCACGGCTCACTCTCTAACCATTCCACACCATATTCAAGTTCGGTAGACACCAGCTGTCATCAGGCAACTGAACCTTTCTATCATCATTCCTCCCATTTACTTCATTAGAGACCCTCGGACTATCTTCAGTCGGACCTTACTGGAATTTATGTTGAATTGAATGTTAATCCCTTTATCCTGTATCTGTACATTGTGGACTGCTTAATTGTAATAATGTATAGTCTTTCCGCTGATTGGGTAGCATACACCATAAAAGCTATTCACTGTAGCCTGGTACACGTGACAGTACACAATTTTTAGTTAATTTTAGTTGTTGGTTTTTTCTTAAATGTTTGTGATTTATTCAATTTTTCTAAATTGTTTCCTTTTATTCATACCTTATATTTAAACAACTAAAACCAATTGAACAAAGCTGGACACGAGTGTCAACCCGACTTACAGAATAATGTTTACCAGTGTTTTGCAAATACAAGTAAACTGCAAATATTTAACAAAATATATAGGAAGGAACTGCAGATGCTGGTTTGAACCAAAGAAAAAGACACAAAGTGCTGGAGTAACTCAGCGGGACTGGCAGCATCTGTGAAGAGAAGGAATGGGTGGCATTTCGGGACTAGAGTCTGAAGAAGGGTCTCGACCCATTCTTTCTCTCCAGAGATGCTGCCTGTCCCGCAGAATTACTCCAGAGGTTTGTGTCTATCTTCAAACAAAATACATACTTTGTTTAGAAACATACAAAACATTTAGAAGGTGCTGTCAAAACAATTTCTGTAAATCTTATGCACAATTATGTGGTGTGTGTTCTGTTCTAAACATTCCAAGCAAGGCACAAGTTTGGTGCTATATCACTAAACTTTTGAAACAAACATTCAAGAAATGTCAAAAAAAGAAAAATATCCTCTAAATCCTTAATTCTTCAGAGTTAATTTTTGCACATCGACTGCGGGCCTTACCAGGTTTCTCATTGGTGTCAGCAGCTCTCTAGAGTATTCCGCAAATTTACTGAAAGCTTCAGCCAGTACTAGCTCTTCATTACTTTGGAAATTAGCTACAAGTTTTTCCAGTTCATTTATGAATGTTTCCTGTAGGGATATGTCTTCTGCAAATGTAAATAGAAACAGAAGTTATTTTCTGGAAATGGATATATTCCCATATATAGCTTAATGTTACTAATGTTTCTTTGACTCTACTGCATTTATTTTCATGGATGTAAAAAGAAACTGATTCATCTTCTCACATCTCAAAGCATTACTTTTTGGCAATTGAGCTCTGACCAACCTGTAATGGGAAAAAAGGCATGATCTACATTTACCAGAAAAAAATCACAAGAGACATCCATCAGTACTGCAAAACTCAGAACAATATTCCTTTCTCTAGTTGAGGCGGGGAGAAATAAAAGAATATATTAAAATAAATCACAATAATGAATAATGAATTAAAGAGCACTTTATATTTGTTAATGAAGTCCACACTGTGTCATCCATGGTGATGCTTTACTTTGTGTGTTCAGCATATGTTTGTTGTTACCATAATATAGTTCACCATTGCAGGATTTTGTAGTTTATGGCAGACATTTAATGTGATGTAAACTTCTTATAATTCATAGAAAATATGAAATCCAATTCTGTCACCTTTTAAAGCCACCAATATTTGAAGCTGCCCAACAATTTTGAGCTCTACACTTCATTACTAGGTCAATGAATTGGTTTATAATGACACAGATAATTTGAATATGTGTCACTTGCACTCAACCCTTAGAAAGCAGAATGTCATGAGAAATTGTGAAATAAATATAGAACAGCAAGGGAACAGGGCCTTCGATTCACAGTATCTGCGCTGAACGTGATGCTAAGATAAACTAATATCCTCTGCCTGCACATTACCCACATCCATCCATTCCTTGCATGTTAATGGCCCCTTAAATGCCACAATAGCATCCGTCTCCACTACCACATCTGGTAGTGCATTCCAAGTACCCACCTCACTCTGTGTAAACAAAATATGCTCTGACCATCTCCTTTCACCTTAACGTTGTGCCCTCTAGTATTTGACATTTCCACCCTGGGGAATAAAGTTTAAATGTTTACCCCTATCTATGCCTCTTATAAGTTTATAAACTTCTATCAGGTCACCCCTCAGTCTCCAACATTCCAGAGAAAACAATCCAAGTTTGCCCAACCACTTATATCTCCTCTAATCTGGGCACTATCATCTGCACCCTCTCCACATCCTTCATGAGGTGACAAAACTGCAAATAATACTACAAATGTTTTAGCAAAATTTTATAAAGCTGCAAAATGAATACCTGACGTACTCAACGCCTGACGGATACAGGCAAGCATACCATACTCCTTCTTTATCTAAAAGACATAAACAAGCATTCCTTTTCTGATGAGCTCTGATGTTATAAAATTGGTATAATGGCTGCAGACGCAATTAAAAGAAGCATGCCTTCAAAATTGAATTTCTAATACCAAACTGACAATTGTAAAGTCTAGTGATGAATCAGCGCCGTCAATTTTATTGTGGCAGTCGGGATAGCTACAAAGCTTCAGGACAAATCACAGTACAAATTTACCTTTTTAAATGCAGTAGTAATATGTTTATAAGAGTTATTATGCTGACTGTAGCTTTGATTACTTTTTTTGCACACTAACCTGACAACAGCTTTCATTAGAAACAATCAATGCGTAAAGATTACAAATGACCTGGTGTATCTTTTGCTTAATTTCTGTGCAGATACAAAAGTGGCTAAAATCTCATTCAGCTTGATGAAAAAATCAGCAGCAGCTTTCCCCTCACAACTCACTCACGTCACATGAGATTGGCTAAAACTGGCAAAAATAGGTCATTTTAATTATAGTGACTAATTCAGATTCAAATCTGGTCATTTGGATTGTTATACAATGAAGTGAAAGAATCCTACATCAATAAGCCATAATTACAATACACCCAATGCATACATTCGTCAAACATCAATCACATGGACGCCTTGGATATCAAATTCCATAATAATAAATGCATCAACAACAACGATCTGTATTTACGCAACAAGGTCCTTCAAAGGGTAGTTAGTTTAAATGTCTTGCAGCTGAAATGCTTAAGTACTTAAAGGTAGGGCTGTTCAAGAGGTTAGAACTGATGGAGCACAAATATCTTGGAAGTTTTGGTTCAATGGTACTTTATTGCCACGCATATCTCAGTAGTGACATTTCTTTTTTTGCATACCTTTGCATAGTCTCACCCCAGTCACTCCCTCTTCTCCGCTCTCCCATCAGGCAAGAGGTACAGAAGTGTAAAAACGCACACCTCCAGATTCAGGGACAGTTTCTTCCCAGCTGTCGTCGGGCAACTGAACTATTCTATCAACAACAACCATTCTATCAACAACTGGAGACCTGAGCTACCATCTACCTCATTGGAGTCCCTCTGACTATCTTTAATCTGGCTTTTGAGGACTTTATCTTGCACTAAACATTATTCCCTTTAACCTGTATCTGCACACTGTGGACATAATGGACACTGTGGATTGTAATAATGTCTAGTCTTTTTGCTGACTGGATAGCATGCAACAAAAAGCTTATCACTGTACCTCGGAACACATGACAATAAATCAAACTAAACGAGGGGTTATTTAGAAAATTAGTAGTGAAGGTGCACAAATATCTTGGAAATTGCAGGTCCTGTAAATAAACATAGAAAATAATGGAAGCACTCAGCAGAAACGTCAAAGTGTTTTATTGTCATATGTCCCAGAAAGAACAATGAAATTCTTACTTGCAGCAGCACACAGAATATCTAAACATAATACACTGTAGAAAATAGAATAAATGAGAAAACCCACCCCCAAAAAACACCCATATAAACATATATAAATATACACACACAAAAACAAACAAACATTAATAATGTAATAATAACAATAATAGTCTATGTAGTTCTGAGCTTATTTGGAGGTTGTAGTGTTTATTAGCCTAAGGAGGGTAGTAGGCTGTAGAGATGAAGCTGTTCCTGAACGTTATCCTTCATCAGAACTGGAAAAATTAGAAAGCAAATATGTTTTAAGTTGCAGAATTTAAAGGGAAAGTTTGTGACCAAAAACGAAAAAAATAAAGTTTGTAAATCAGATACAAGCACTACTCCAGAGAGAAAAGAAAATAATTTGAAATTGTCAAATTCAATATTAAGTACCAATGTACTCAGACACAGGTGCTGATTGCTGATCCATGAGCATATATTGGGCCAAATGGGTGAGACGCACAAAGCAAAAATGGGTGCTCAAGGATGCTCTTGCAGAATGAATTGAAGTATTCTGAAAAGCAATTATCCCCTCATCTTTTGCTTCTCTTCAATGCAGAGATGAATGCATTGCGAGGACCAAATACAATGCATGAGATTGGAAGAAGAGCAAGTGAACTACTAAAGATTTTCGGTCCTTACATACTGCAAGGCCATGTATTGAGCCTCCAGAAGTTGCATGGAAAACTGCCATGAGAAGGAGAATAGATGGTGGAGATGGAGGAGAGGACCAAATAATTATTAAGGGAATGGTCCTTTCAAAATGCAGAGTGTCTGATAGTGAAAATTCATTGGAGTTGTCAGAAACTATTGAGGGTAATCCAATGACTGTGTAGATCGGTGAGACAGATGACACAAGGTGATACCTTTGTCCTGGCTAGGAGGAGATGTACTGGAGTAGTAAGACTCATAATGTGAGCAGATATGATGAAGATAAAGAAACTGGGAGAATGGAATGTACCGGAAGCAGAGTAATAATTGAGATAACTATGGGAGTTGGTGAATTTATAATGGGATATTGGCTAACCTATTATCTGAAATGGAGATAGAGATGTAAAGAAAGGGAGGCGTCTCAATTTTACCATATGAATACTACAAGGGGGACATATTGGCAAGGGGGGCAAATTGGAATATGTGTGTTCTGTACGACAAGAAGACAGATGAGGCAGAAAAAGCCTGAAAAGCACTTTAGCAAGGACTCTTCCTCATATCAAACAATCCAGAAAGGCAATTTGCACCTTTTAATTATGGAAAGTGAGTTGGTGAGAACGGATTTGAGTCAAAAAGTTGTTTAATGTACACAAAGGTTCAACCAGTAAAGGAATAGGGTGATGGAAGAGAACAGATTGTCTTCCATTCAAGCATGAGTGATGGGTCCTCATAACATCTTGGTGGCCATACACAAGAATCAGAAGTCCATAGTGAAGAAGAGCTGATTGGAACCGGTAAACTGAAAAGTGTGGTGGAGGGCTTCAAAGGCATTACAGATATGAAAGAAAAGGAGTATACAAGGAGGGAAAATGAATTAAGATAGGAAGAAATAAGTTCCATGGGACAACAGCATGCAAAAAATAATGGTTTACCAGCCCTGAAGAAATGTCTCGACCCGAAATGTCACCTATCCATTTTCTCCAGAGATGCTGCCTGACCCGTTGAGTTACTCCAGCATTTTGTATCTATCTTTGGTCTATCGGAATGGTCTTGCTTGTGGATTTTGGGGAGGTGTAATAAGAGAGGTATTTGGGAGGTTGAGGAACAATAAGATTGGAACTATAGAAGATCAGTGACCGTCTAGGAGACAATGACCTGATGCTCATGGGTGAGCCAAGGTTCGGTTAGAGCTGCATGAAGATGCCCTAGAACTGACCTTCATCTTTTGCAGGTCAGACTGTGTCTCTTATTTCTTTAGACTTAGACTTTAGAGATACAGCAAGGAAACAGTCCTTTGGCCCACCGACCTCGATCACCTCCTACACTAGCACTATCCAACACACTAGAGACAATTTACAATTTTACAGAAAATTTTCCAATTTTAACCTTCAAACCTATACGTCTTATGAAAGTGTGAGGAAACCAGATCGCCCGGAGAAAACCCATGTGGTCGCATGGAGAACATGCAAACTCCGTATAGACAGCACTCCTAGGCAGGATCAAACCCGGATTTGTAGCGCTGTAAGGCACTGCGCCACCTTAAAAAAACTGTTTGTTTGTTTTCTGTCCCGAACTCCTAGTTTAAAACTAATTGTTACCATGACAACTTTGGTCTGCACCTGATTGCAGACTGCTTCTCTCCCCACTTATTGTGTTTGATCTGCTGAGTGTTTCCATTATTTTCAGTTATTATCTGGGATTTTTACAGGACTGGAGGAGATTATAGAACCACAGAAGGGTGAGATTTTGGAGAGGTTTGAAAACAAGTGTGCTTTTTTTTTAAATTTCAGGAACTGCCTAACCAAGAACCAATATAGGTCAGAAAGCACAGGCGTGAGCACGAGTTGGTAGATAGAAAATAAGCAACAGAGTTTTATTAACTTCAAGTTATGAAGGGCACAAGATAGGAGGACATCCAAGAATGTCTTGGAGCGATCAAGTCTAGAGATGTTAAGGACAAGGATAGGGCTACATCAACAAAACTAAATATGTGAAGTCAAAAGCCGGCAATTTTATTTTGGATTCAACTGAAAGTGGTACTGATTTGGTTATTATTGTCATGTGTACCGAACTACAGTGAAAAGCAGGAAAGATGTTGTTCCTGAGTTTGGTGGCACTCAAGCTTTTGTATCTTCTGTTCGACTGAAGATTCCAATTGGATGTTTCCAACAAAGAAGTTGGTAAGAGTTGTTGGAGACATGCCGAACTTTGTTACATTTCACAGGAAGTAGAGGTGTTGGTCTGCTTTTTTGTCCAATGTTGATCGAGGACAAATTGTTGGTGATATTTATGCAGAAGGAATTGAAGCTCTCAACCATCTGGAGATGGTCGCCACCATTGATGCTGACATGGGCACGTATATCACTTTGCTACCTGAGGTTCATAACAAGCTCCTTGTCCTGCTGACAACACAAAATAGGTTGTAGTTTTGACACTATGTTTCTAAGCTTTAACTCCTTCCTGTACCCCATCACATCATTGTTCGAGATTCAGCCCACCATGGTAATGTCATCTGCAAATTTCAAAATGGATTTAGAGCACAATTTGGTCACATTGTTATAAGTGTATAAAGAGTATAGTAAGGGCACTGATGTTAGGCATTATCATGGAGGATGTTTTGTCGCCTGTCCTCACTGATTGTAATCTGTGGCTCAGGAAGTCATAGATCCAGTTGCAGAGCAAGGTGCTGACTCCTAGGTCTAGGAGTTTTGTTGAGATTACGTTGTTGAAGGTGAAGTAATAATCAACAAAGAAGAGTCTGATGCAGGTGCGTGGTGGATCTATCTGAGATTCCTGATGTGTTAAATGCAAAATTATAAGATCTAAATATTCACAATTATGTATAACAAAAGACCGTCCTTGAATGTGTTTTTAAATATTATTAAATTTAAAGATGTACCAGAACTCTTTACCTTGCCCTGTGGTGTATCTTGTTTTGACTGCCTTCTTCATTTTCTGGAGTACAAATCTGTCCTTGTCTAAAGCCTAGGGAAAGACAATAAGACATTCATGTATAAAACGTCAATGGATCTTTACAAGTATAATAGTTAATAAAAGTGACCATAAGTTGGAGAATTTGCACAATGATTTTAAGACGTTATTGGTTATATTAAAAAAAAACATCAGTCTCAAATTTGCACTTGACCATGCAAGTTTATTTGGAATTTGGAACAAGGTGAAAAAAAAATGCTTTCAGAGGTTATGGTGATAGAAAAGGACAAAGCCACAGAGGGTTTACACAACACATAGATGTGAATGTTGGGTGACTGGAAACAATGTAGGTTTGTGGGAAATTGGGTGAAGTGAAGTTGATGAGTGAGATACAAGCAACATGGTATTGGACGAATTTACCTTTACAAAGTGGAAGATGGGTAGCTGTTTGGGAAAGCAATGGCAAAGTAAATCTCAACATTATAAATGCAGAGCTGATGGATGATGATGGACAATATTATCTCAATTTTGGAAATGATAATTGAGATAAGCAATGGAATTGCAACGATTCAGAACTATCAGCCTTTTCAACATAAGAAAGTATTTATTTCCCAAATAAGCAACACTGTGGTCTTAATGCATATAGCTAAACTTTTGAAATACTCTCCTTTCCTTCAAATCATACAACTATTGTATTCTTAAATATTATCACGACCTTTGTTTTAATCACTAATTCAAATAGGTATAACCATATAACAATTACAGCACGGAAACTGGCCATCTCGGCCCTACAAGTCCGTGCCGACACAACTTTTTTTCCCTTTAGTCCCACCTGCCTGCACTCATACCATAACCCTCCATTCCCTTCTCATCCATATGTCTATCCAATTTATTTTTAAATGATACCAACGAACCTGCCTCCACCACTTCCACTGGAAGCTCATTCCATAACGCTACCACTCTCTGAGTAAAGAAGTTCCCCCTCATGTTACCCCTAAACTTCTGTCCCTTAATTCTGAAGTCATGTCCTCTTGTTTGAATCTTCCCTTTTCTCAAAGGGAAAAGCTTGTCCACATCAACTCTGTCTATCCCTCTCATCATTTTAAAGACCTCTATCAAGTCCCCCCTTAACCTTCTGCGCTCCAGAGAATAAAGACCTAACTTATTCAACCTATCTCTGTAACTTAGTTGTTGAAACCCAGGCAACATTCTAGTAAATCTCCTCTGTACTCTCTCTATTTTGTTGACATCCTTCCTATAATTGGGCAACCAAAATTGTACACCATACTCCAGATTTGGTCTCACCAATGCCTTGTACAATTTTAACATTACATCCCAACTTCTATACTCAATGCTCTGATTTATAAAGGCTAGCATACCAAAAGCTTTCTTTACCACCCTATCTATATGAGATTCCACCTTCAAGGAACTATGCACGGTTATTCCCAGATCCCTCTGTTCAACTGTATTCTTCAATTCCCTACCATTTACCATGTACGTCCTATTTTGATTTGTCCTGCCAAGGTATAGCCAAGGTATATTATACAATATCAACATTTTCTGTTTTGTGGGGAACTGGAGGAGAGTAATATGATGAGCTGGTTGGAAGGAAAGTCAGTGGTTTACCTCTGGTGCAAGAATTGGCACATTTTAGAATCCCATTAACTTATTTCTCCTGACATTAAAGGAGTATTGTGCATCTAGTGGCGAGAAAGCATCATCCTTAAATTAGTTTACGTTTATTATTGTCATGTGTACCAAAATGGTGAAAATCCTTGTTTTGTGTATTACCCAGGTAAATCGTAGCTTACTGAGATCAGGTAGTGCAAAAGAGAAAATAAACTGAGTGCGGATTACAGTTAGAATTACAGAGAAAATGCAGAATTGAAAAAAGTATAAGGGCCAAAATGAGGTTTCATTTGTGGCAGTGGGAGGGGGTGGCCTGTTTGCATGTAAAGATACAATCTGCAATCAGAGGTGTTAAGTTAAAACACTTTTATTAAATCACTAATATGCAAGGGCATTTTCAGATCAAGAAGGAGGTGGTGTTGGGTCTCTTGAAGTCCTCAGGGCTTGCTGGTATCTATCCCTGGAGATGGGACAATGGAGAAGATTGGTGAGGCCTTCACAAAGGTCTTTGTATCCTCTCAAGCCACAGGCCTGGTTCCGGAAGGCTTGAGAGTAGTCAATGTTTTCCAAGATGCCTGCCTACACTAATCCCATTTGCCTGCTTTTGGCCCACACCCTTCTAAATCTGTCATATCCATATACTTTTGAAAGTGGTCTTTTAAACATTGTAACTTTGGTGGACTACAAGTAATGTAGGTTAGCGGGAAATTGGGAAGCTCAATCCAGATATCTTTCACCCTCTCTGCGAAGAAAACTCTCCTCAAATTTCCTTTAAATCTTTCCCCTCTCACTTTAAAACTATGCTCTCGAGCTTTAGACTTTGATATTATGGGAAAAGGACGACCATCAATGGCCCTCATAATTTTACAAAGCTGTAACGTCATTCCTCAACTTTCTTTGCTCAAGAAAAATAGCCTCCACTTGGAATTTCAATAATTCTCCATCATCTGGGGAAATGAATTTCTCCTCATATCTTTTTTGTGTCCTATAATGCCATAAACAATTATTTCATCAATCTTTTGAACTAAAATGCAGTTTAGATTGTACATAGCTCTTGTATAATAGCTTAGTCACTAATCATTATGCCATAGGTTGCAACTAATTGCTTACAACTTAATAAATAAAAAGAGATGAGTTTGAATATACCCTTAAAAAGTTTCTTCAAATGTTTTCAAAAATCTCAAATATTCAAAGTGAAATCAAAATAAATAAATACGTTTCTTATTATTGGCTCTTGTACTGTAATTTTAAGGCAGAATTTACAGAAATATTGATTATAAATGGCAATAGATTATGTAATCTCTGGTGTTATATCAGCAATCTATTTGGTAAATAGTTATAATTTTCTGAGATTGAAAAATGAGGGAATAGTTCATTCTACACATCAATCAAATGTTGCCCCTAAATAAATGTATGCTATTCCCAATAGAATAGAAATTACCATAGGTGTTTTATGGTGGGGTTTTGTAACAAAGAATGAACAGTCGATATCAAAGTGCGAACACAAATGACACATAGAGAAGATGAATTGAGGAAATTGTCTGGTTCCTTATAAAGTACAATGATGTACAAGCAAACATGAAACAACTATTAGAGCAAAGTGAACAGGGAGTAAAGATAGTCTTCATTTTGAACTCTGTTCAGGAACTTCAATGATGTGACTGGCTCTTTGCCAAATGGCCTTTATTACCATATATGGAAAGATAAAGCCCAAACCCCTGTTGAAATAGTTTTGGAAATCCCATAAGACCATGAAGTGCAATTGTGTATTTCCTCATTTGGTTTCAGTGCTGACATTATTTTAAAGCATTCTTTATATTTCAAATCCAAGCCTACAACATCCTCTCCTGAAGTGTAATGCTTAACATGGTTCCAGTTCCCATTATAAACAAGTCCTAATGCCTAAACTGTCCACTGATCCTTCATGAATAATCTTAATGGCAACAGGAGGAATTCACAATTTTTTATAAAATTGGAATTAAGCCCACATATTTCAAGAAATTATAAATGAAAGTGTAGCAATTACAGCTTCATTAGTCATATTAGCAATGATAGAGTTCTGCTTGGATATAAAATTAAATGGCAACATAAATCCAACCTACAAGCCATCTGAACATGTCAGAATGGAAGGCAAATTGTATGTTGGTCTATACTTAAAGAGAAATTGTGTAGAAGGGTAATGACTTATTTCTGCAATTACATTAGGCCCTTGGAAAACTGCAACTAGAATACTGTGGGTGACGTTTCCGGTCTCTATCCGAAACGTCACATTCCTTCTCTCCAGAGGTACTCATATGTCAGGCTGTTATTCATTGATTACAGCTCGGCATTTAATACAATCATCCCCTCCAAGCTGGTTACCAATCTCGCAGAACTGGATCTCTGCGCATCCCTTTGCAATTGGATTTTCGACTTCCTCATTCACAGACCACAGTCTGTTTGTGTCAGTCTGGCCACACACTCATCTCCCTGCTACCTTCAGGTAGAAGGTACAGGAGCCTGATGACTGCAACGACCAGGTTCAGGAATAGCTACTTCCCCACAGCCAACAGGCTATTAAACTTGGCTCGGACAAAACTCTGAACATTAATAGCCCATTATCTGTTATTTGCACTTTATCAGTTTATTTATTCATGTGTGTATATACATATATAATTGTATATGGACACACCGATCTGTTTTGTAGTCAATGCCTACTATTTTCTGTTGTGCTGAAGCAAAGCAGGAATTTCATTGTCATATCAGGGACACATGACAATGAACTCTCTTGAATCTTGAATCTGCCAATCCCGCTGAGTTACTCCAGCATTTTGTGTCTATCTTCAGTTTAAGCCAGCATCTGCAGTTCCGTCCTACACGCTGAAATACTGCGTGCCAGTCTGATCTCACTACCTCAAGGACATATGGGACAATTGGAGGGTAACAAAGGTTATATAGTTTGATTCCTAAGTTGGGAGACTTGGTCTTTAGCCTGGAGTTTAGATGAATGGGATGTGATCTTGTTGAAAAATACAATTTTTTTACAGTTCAAAAAGGATGGAGTGTTTATTACCAAGGGTCATAGTCTTAAAGCTATTAATTGGTTATCCAGTATTAAGATGAAAAGAAATGTCTTCATGCTGAAGCAAATCTTTTAAATTATCTACCCAAGATACTCTCTGCCTGTCCATTTCCCTCATGCATGTAGGTCTGCTCAAATTTGTGTTCAATCTAGTGTTGACAACCAATCTTAATTTTCTTCTCAGATACACAAAATGCTGGAGTAAAGCCCCTGTCCCACTTACGTGTCCTTGGCACGCTAATTACGCAACTTCGTCGTCGCGTGGAGGCGCGAAGGTCGTGCAGGACTTCATGCGTCCGCACAGCTGTCTGGAGCGTGTGACGTCATTTGAAGATGGACACAAAATGCTGGAGTAACTCAGCGGGACCGGCAGATTCTCTGGAGAGAAGCAATGGGTGACGTTTCGGGTCGAGACCCCTTCTTCAGTCTGAAAGAAGGGTCTTGACCCGAAACATCACCCATTCCTTCTCTCCAGAGATGCTGCCGGTCCCGCTGAGTTACTCCAGCATTTTGTGTCTATCTTCATTTTTCTTGGCCCCACTCTGGGAGTAGAAGTGGGAGCGGATCCGGACCGCAACGGCCGTAAGCCCCAGGCTGAGTTCGACGATCGTTTGCCTGCTTCTGCTGCTGTTGGAGGTGAGATGTTGCGTCGTGCCAGGGTCTTGGGCTTGTCGCCACCGGCCGTCAGTTACGCGACAGGCCGGTGGCGAGCGAAGATTTAGTTCGCTACAAAATCCCGGAGCGCCGTGCGATACCGCGCACAACCCCATACCCCTCCGCGCTTCTCAGTGGGACCGGCCTTGCGCGGCCACACGATGCCCGTGCGCCTCAACGCGACGACGAGATTGCGTAATTTGCGTGTCAAGGACACGTAAGTGGGACAAGGCCTTTACTCAGCGGGACAGGCAGCATCTCTGGAGAGAAGGAATGGGTGATGTTTCGTGTCGAGACCCTTCTTCAGACTGATCAGTTACTCCAGCTTTTTGTGTCCATCTTTGGTTTAACTCAGCATCTGCAGTTCCTTCCTAAATCCTCCCCCTTCCCAGTTCTCCGACCAGTCTTACTGTCTCCGACTACATTTTATCTGTTTGCTTTGTTGTTGCCTTCTCCCAGCTAACAATAATCTATTCTATATTTTCCTTGACCTCCATTCCCTTTGCCCTATTTTCACACCTTCCCACTTCCTTATCTATCTATCTCCCACCCCTCTGACATCAGTCTGAAGAAGGGTCTCGACCCGAAACATCATCCATCCCTTCTCTCCAGGGATGCAGCCTGTCCCACTGAGTTACTCCAGCACTTTGTGTATAAAGCAGAAATCAAGGCAGTGTTCGTAGTCACTTTCCTCAATGAATGGAAACATTACATTTTTAGTTTAGTTTAGTTTTTTAGTTTAGAGAATTATAATTTCATATTCAATTTGAGGTAAAAATGTCATATAAACCTAAGCATTAAAAAAACCCTATTCTTAAATAAATCTTATACAAGGGAAAATTATACTACAGTACATTGGAAAATTACATTTTGACGGTATAACAATGGATAAGCAGTAACAAACATTTAAATGACGATTTTACACAGAAATAAAGTTTTCTTTCTCTTTGTGTTTAAACTTTTCAGTGATGAAAGAAATTGGAAAATATTATTGTTCTCCATTTGTGTCATCACTGCAATAATGCTGATATTTTTCCAGTAACTATTTACCTTGTACAATCAATAAAACTTCTGATCACAAAAGGCGATGTTTCCCCATTCACTTGATCTGCCACCCATATGCAATTTGGTTTGAAAGTTGTTAATGGTTATATATTCCAATCACTGCAGATTTTCTATTTTTAAATGCACTGTTGAATGTGTGAATGTAAAGAATTGGCCATTAAAAATAATTATGGTAGACAATAAATATTAGTATGTAATGGACAATTGGCATGTAAAAAAGGGCTGCAGCAAAGATGTAAACTGTCATATCTAGTCATTCATCCATCAGCCTGGGGCTTACAAAATCAATTCCTTCTTGAAATAGGAATCAGGATTGTTTGTACACCATGGGATTCTAACCTGCATATTAACCATTAACTAAATGTTAAAATTAAAATGTGTGACTGTAAAGGCCTGTCCCACTTAGGCGATTTCTTTGGCGACTGCCGGCGGTTGCAGTCATTGCAGGTCGCCGAAAAAGCGGCGACTGGACCCCCTCCCCGCCCCCCCCACGACATTGTCTAAGACAATCTACCACCTAGTCGACGTCAAGCTATGGCAACTTAGAACGTCCACCTACGACTATGCCTACAGTAACCTACGACCACACAGGCGACAACCTACGACAACCGAAGTCAACCTGCGTCCACCCACGACAAGCTACGACCCTGTCGGCGTCAACTAAGAAGACAATTCAGTCGCCAGTACCTGTCGCCGGTTGACGTAAGTAGTCGCCAATGGAATTCACTGGTCAGCACCCAGCGACACCTGGCGACAACATGCGTCATCCTGGCGACAACCTACGACAGCACCTACGAAAGGAGAAGACAAGCTATGGTCAAGCCCAGTCGTCGAAAAGTTTTGAACATTTCAAAATCCAGCGGCGACCAGAAAAACATTATAACTCTTTAGGCGACGAGGAGACTACTCACGACCATACAAGCGTCACCCTGTGGCCAGGTGAAAAAAGCCTAAGTCGCTTGTAGTCGCCGAAAAAAATCGCCTAAGTGGGACAGGCCCTTAATGCATTGTTAGCCATACATTTGCAGTATGGTTTACATGCAGGTCTCTGTTCTGTTTGTAAAAATATTTCATTGCCTCTCTCACTCTTTGATTTCATTGTAATAACCATCTCCTCACCCCTATCTCTCCCGCCACCAACATCCCCCACCAGGCTGCTACCATTTCCATGTTTCAGTTGCCTGGGAGGTTCCACAATAGTCTGTGTCTGTAGCTGTGAAAACAAAGTGTTGGAGTAACATAAATAACTCAGCAGGTCAGGCAGCATTCTGGAGAACATCGATAGGTGATATTTCGGGTCGGGACCCTCCTTCAGACTGAAGAAGAGTACCGAACCAACACATCACCTGTTAATGTTCTTCAGAGATGCTGCCTGATCCGTTGAGTTATTTATGTCCTTTTTTGTAAAACAGCATCTGCAGTTCCTTGTTTCTGCAGTCTGTAGCTATGGCCTTTTATCGCTGGCTTTTCTGCCTAGTTAGCCTATCTGATCATCTACCAGGAAATAAATAACACAACACATTTAACGGTTCTGATAGTAAATTCAGCAGGAGCTCCGAGGATTTTGTCCACTGTTCCTTACATTCATACTTGTCTCTTTCCTCACTATAGTCTTTAGGCAAATTATTTTACCAGGCATTTGATGAATCAATGAATGGGCTCCCCATGGAGTTCTTGGAAGCAGAGACTATTCAAATGCTGCCCAATTCACAAAGTGTGATATCTGATCTGATAATGCTCTGTTTTGGCTGCCACATCCTCAATTAATTATAAACAGAAAAATAAAACAAATGAAAGAAGCACAGCAACTTGTAATCATTATACTGTAATGACTTGCATCTTAACAACACAAATAGAACATAGGGTTATTGCAATGGGACGTAGCTTCTCCTCATGTGAAGACTCTTTCAGAGTAATGTGCGACTGTGCCAATTTGTATGAAAAAGCATTCAAATGCTAAAATATAGCCACTTGGGAGAGGGGGATTGTAGTAAAGGTATTTGTGGGAGTCAGTGGATTTGTAGATGTCTTTGGAGACAGTGGAGAGATGTCAGAGATGGTCAAAGTGAATTTGAGGGCAGGGTGAAAGTTGGTGGTGAAGTTGATGAAATTCACGAGTCCAGCATGGGTGCAGGGGGCAGCCACCAAGCAATTGTCAATGAAGCAAAGAAAGACTTGAGGTTTGGTGACAGGTTAGGTTTAGTGCAAATTATGTTCAAAAAGCCAACAAAAAGATATGCATGGAGAAGGGTCACGACCCTAAATGTCACCTATCCATATTTTCTAGGGATACTGCCTGACTTGCTGTGTTGCACCAGCACTATGTGTCTTTTTCTGTAAATCAGCATCTGCAGTTCCTCCTTTCTACGAAGACTGGCATAACTAGGGCCCATGTGAGATACCATGGCTCCACCTTTGACTGAAGAAAGTGAGGTATTAAAAGGAATGTAGATGAGGGGAAGGAAAGTTCCATCAGGCATGGGGAATATTACTTCAAGGGAGCTGAACGGATGTCTGTTTTCGGGAGAAATTGAGAACTCTGATGCATTTGTGATGGAGAAGGGGTAAAGGAACTTGATGTTCCATTTGATAAAGGTGAAGCAGTGGGGGGAAGCCAGGACTTGGAAGTTTTTGGAATGTTGGAGAGCTTATAAAATGTCCCGGATGTAGGGGGAAGGGACTGGACAAGGGAGGACAATATACCTTTTGGATGCTTCAGAAAACATGCAATAATATGTTAACATAGGATTTGAAAGACTCTCCAGCAGTTCCACTATCCAGCATTTTAAAACCTTACTTGGTATGGTTGATATTTTAACTTTCAAAATTAATTGCCCTGGAAATAGTATATTCGTACAGGCAATTTTGTTATGATGTGTATTTCCATAACACTAATTGGATATAACAAGACTGATTAATTAGGGAACACGTGAACCAAATTAGTTATAACTTTATTTCAAATGGGAACTAGTGAATCATTAACAGTTACTTTGGAAATTGACAACCTGGAAAAAAAACTGTCTTGGGAAAAAACAGTCTGCGGAAAAAAGCCTGTTTCCATGTAACCCCCCACTTTAATCAGAAACATTGTATCCTGAGAAAATAGCTGCTAGTTTCACCCTGGGTGGTCACCGAAATTGACAAGCAATTGTTTATATTGACACATGCGCAATGATACTCTAATAAACAGTTGCATACAGCCTTTAGTATTTTATGCTTCCTCTCACCAAAAAAAGAAACTTAGAGCTATTAAAAAGACCTTTATTCCTAAAAATCCTGCTGGAAAAAAAAACTTGTTATTGCAAATCTGAAACTCTCTGGCTCTTAACCCACTTTCCCCACGAACATTATTGCTTTTCTAACACAACTTCCTATAAAGCAATCTTTCCTTGGGAATGGGACTATCGCATAGCTACCTGCAATGGATTATTACTTTGTTATATGAAAGAGCTGTGGATCTTCCCTACTTCACAGCGAATTTTAGACTTTACAACACGGAAACATACTTTTTTGTCCACCCAGTCTGCTCCAACCAGCAGTCTTTTAATTATTTTAGGATTTCAGAGATACGTTTATCTAATACCTAAAGCCCCTGTCCCACTTTCCCGAGTTATTCACAAATTCTCCTGAGTTATCCCCTTGATTCACACTCGGAGAATGTCCGTAGCGAGTCTGTAGGAGTCCATAGATATTTTGTGGCGGCTCGTAATGCTAGCCGTAGGTACTCGGGGCATCAGTTAAGTCAGGATGTTTTTTCAGCATGTTGAAAAATGTCCACGAGTAAAAAAAATAGCCCCGAGTACCTACGGCTGGCATCTCCGAGTTTGAATCAAGGGGAAAACTCGGGAGAATTTGTGAGTAACTCGGGAAAGTGGGACAGGGGCTTAAGCGGCTATTTGATGTCAATATAATGAAAGTATTCTAGCCAACCAGAACAATAATATTAGTAAGATCAGCAATGGAATGATTATGTTAATACACAATAATATAACAATTCATGAAATTGCAGAATGAAAAAGGTTACTAAAAGACCATAAGAATACAATTAAACAGAAGCATGAAGAGCCCATTAGCTTGCTCCACCATTTAATAAGATCATGAATATCATTGATGAATCAGGGCCATGCAAGTTTTAGTATTAGAGATACAGCGTGGAAACAGGCCCTTCAGCCCATGCCGACCAACAATCAACCATAAAATAGACACAAAAAGCTGGAGTAACTCAGCGGGTCAGAGAGCATCTCTGGAGAAAAGGAATAGGTGACATTTCGGGTCAGGGTCCTACTTCAGACTGAGAGTCATGGGAAAGCGAGATAGAGACGGTGATATAGAGAAATATAGAACAAATGAATGAAAGATCAGCCATTGTTAACAATGGCCTGTTTCTTTTATCATTGTTACTTTTTTGCATATCTTTCATTCTTTTGTTCTATATCTCACTATATCATCGCCTATATCTCTAGTTTCCCTTTCCCCTGACTCTCAGTCTAAAGAAGGGTCTCGACCCAAAACGTCACCTATTCCTTTTCTCCAGAGATGCTGTCTATCACGATGAGTTACTCCAACTTTTTGTGTCTATCTTTGGTTTAAGCCAGCACCTGCAGTTCCCTCCTACACAACGATCACCCATACACTAGTTCTATGTTATCCCAGTTTCGGTTCCAATACACTGGGGTAATTTACAGTAACCAATTAACCTTCCAGCCTGCACGTCTTTGAAATTTTGGAGAAAACTGGAGCACCAGAGAAAATCCATGTGGTCACATGGAGAACATATAATCTCCACATAGACAGCATCCAAGATCATGATCAAACCCAGGTCTCTGGTGCTGAGAGGCAGCAACTCTGCTGCTGCGCTACTGTGCTGCTGGGTAAAAGGAACCATTTTAAGGTAAATAGTTGGAGTTCGGAGGGAGGGCCTGTCGTGTTGAGGCAAACATTTCTAAAGTTAAGACAAAAGTGGTAGTTAGTGTAGTGAAATTGATAATGATAACAAGAGTCTGGCAGGAAGTGATTAAGGATACAGATTAAAAGTATACTTCAAATTAGTGTACAACTATATACAAAATTAAAGGATCTTTATCTGGATGCTTGCAGAATTCAAAGCAAGGTGGATGAATTAATGCTGCATATAAATGAATATGATCTAAAAGCTCACATTGTAGAGATATGGTTGCAAAGTAACAAAGGCTGGGAATTAAATATTTCAGGACACTTACACCTTAATTAAAACGTTTTATTGATGGAAAAGAAGACATAGCTGCAATAATAAAAGGATGGGAGGATCTTAGCTCGGAAATTTAAGTAGACTGGTTTGGGTGAAATTAAAATAAAAGAGCAAAGGGTGGGAATGTTCCACATGTCCCCTAACAGTAGCGGCAATCTATAAATCAGGAGACTAGACTTAGGTAATTTAACAAGATTAATGCAATGTCACGGGAGACATCAATCTACTGTACATATAAGCAGGGCGGCCATATAAACAGTAATAGTGTGGAGGACAAATTCAGAGTATACAAGAAATTATTTTCCAATCAGTGTGGCACTGCAGACTATTTTAGATTTAGTATTGTCAAACATGAAAAGATTGATTAGCAATCTGGTAATTAAGGGGCCTCGAGACCAAACTGATTATTTGATATAATTTCACATAGAATTAAATCTGAAACCAGAGTGTTAAATTGAATAAACAAGCTAACTATAAAAGTATGATGTATGAATGGGCAATGGTAGATTGAGATTACGTTAAAAGGCACAATAACAAATAAAGTAATGGATAACATCCACAAAATTAATGCCATAAATAGGAATACGAATAGATTATTTAGTTCCCTGAGCTGCTCTGCCACTAAATGGATCACATTTGATCAGACATTCCTCAAGTCCACTCTTCTAATTTCTCTTAATCTTCAATTACCTTACTGAACAGAAATCTACCTATCTTAGCCTTAAAAATTATTGCCCACAGTTCTCTGTGGCAAAGCGTTCTAAAGACTCACAACTCTCCGGACAAGAGTCTTGAATATGCAACCCCTACTCTGATACTTTGCACTCTGGTTTTAGACTCTCTCATGTGAGGAAATGTTCAGTCAGCATTTACTGTGTAGCCCCTACGATTCTTATGTTTCAATAAGATCGCCTCTCATTCTTCTTATCTCCATTGAATAGATTCCAATCTGTATAGGCATGCCTCGTCAAACAACTCTTCCATGTCACAGATCAACTTGCTGAATCTTCTCCCAGTTAATAGGGGGAACATTTTCAGGTGAAGTAAGCTTTAACTACATTTATACTCTAAACCACTTGAAATAAGATCCAACATTCCTAATCTTTCCAATTTACTGCTGCACTTGCATGATAGTTTTCTTCTTTCAAGTTCAAGTGAGTTTATTGTCATGTGTCCCTGACAGGACAATGAAATTCTTGCTTTGCTTCAGCAAACAGAACATAGTAGGCATTGACTACAAAACAGATCAGCGTGTCCATATACCATTATATAAATATATACACACATGAATAAATGAACTGATAAAGTGCAAATAACAGATATTGGGCTATTAATGCACATGGCATTGGGGGTTCAGTATTGATGTGGATAGAGAACTGGCTGGCAAACAGGAAACAAAGAGTAGGACTCAACGAGTCCTTTTCACAATGGCAGGCAGTGACTAGTGGGGTACCGCAAGGCTCAGTGCTGGGACCCCAGCTATTTACAATATATATTAATGATCTGGATGAGGGAATTGAAGGCAATATCTCCAAGTTTGCGGATGACACTAAGCTGGGGGGCAGTGTTAGCTGTGAGGAGGATGCTAGGAGACTGCAAGGTGACTTGGATAGGCTGGGTGAGTGGGCAAATGTTTGGCAGATGCAGTATAATGTGGATAAATGTGAGGTTATCCATTTTGGTGGCAAAAAACAGGAAAGCAACTATTATCTAAATGGTGGCCGACTAGGAAAAGGGGAGATGCAGCGAGACCTGTGTGTCATGGTACACCAGTCATTGAAAGTAGGCATGCAGGTGCAGCAGGCAGTGAAGAAAGCGAATGGTATGTTAGCTTTCATAGCAAAAGGATTTGAGTATAGGAGCAGGGAGGTTCTCCTGCAGTTGTACGGGGTCTTGGTGAGACCACACCTGGAGTATTGCGTACAGTTTTGGTCTCCAAATCTGAGGAAGGACATTATTGCCATAGAGGGAGTGCAGAGAAGGTTCACCAGACTGATTCCTGGGATGTCAGGACTGTCTTATGAAGAAAGACTGGATAGACTTGGTTTATACTCTCTAGAATTTAGGAGATTGAGAGGGGATCTTATAGAAACTTACAAAATTCTTAAGGGGTTGGGCAGGCTAGATGCAGGAAGATTGTTCCCGATGTTGGGGAAGTCCAGGACAAAGGGTCACAGCTTAAGGATAAGGGGGAAATCCTTTAAAACCGAGATGAGAAGAACTTTTTTCACACAGAGAGTGGTGAATCTCTGGAACTCTCTGCCACAGAGGGTGGTCGAGGCCAGTTCATTGGCTATATTTAAGAGGGAGTTAGATGTGGCCCTTGTGGCTAAGGGGATCAGAGGGTATGGAGAGAAGGCAGGTATGGGATACTGAGTTGGATGATCAGCCATGATCATATTGAATGGCGGTGCAGGCTCGAAGGGCCGAATGGCCTACTCCTGCAACTAATTTCTATGTTTCTATGTTTCACAGCATGGCAACGGAGGCGTTTCTCGTTCGGGTCCTCGCCCGCCCGCGGCCTCACTCTCTCCCTCCCTCACTCCTTCCCCCCTCCCTCTTTTTTCCATCCCTCTCTCTCTGCCTCTCTCCCTCCCTCTCTCTCACTCCCTCTCTCCCTCTCCCCTTTCTCTCCCTCCCTTTTCCTTCCTCCCTCTCTCCCTCCCTTCCTTCCTCCCTCTCGCTCCCTCTCTTTCCCTCCCTCCCTCTCTCCTCTCTTTCCCCTTTCCGTTTTTCCCCTCCCTCCCTTATTCCCTCCCTCCCTCTCTCTCTCTCCCTCTCCCTCTCCCTCTATCTCTCTCTCTTCCTCTCTCCCCTCTCTCCTTCCATCTCCCTCTCTCTCTTCCCTCCCTCTCACTCTGCTTCTCTCCCTCCCTCTCTCCCTCCCTCTATCTCTCCCTCCCCCCCTCCTAGGTGAAAGTAGAGGGAGTGTCAAGAGGAGGGGGACAGAGTGCTGTGGGATGAGGGAGATCATGCGCAGTTGGGGGCTATGGCTTAATGGTGGAATGTTGCTTTGGAGGAACCAGGCCTCCCGTGTGATAAAGGGACCCAACGGGTCCCACTTAGTCTAGTATTATACTAAAAGTCTCGTCTTGTTTGGACGTCTGTCTGCCTGCGTGCGTGTGAACGATCTCAAGGAACTACGCCAAAACGGTACACAATAGTGCAAAAGGTTTTGCAGAACCGTACTCAGCTTCTACCCGTCGTCGTTCTTACAAGTTTCCTTCAGATTTTATGTTATATTTCGCGTTATTGATATTTAAAGTTTAATAAAAGGCAACTTTGAAAACAATAACTGCCTTTGAGAGGGGGACTCTTCCAGTAACTTCCAGTGATGATGTCGCAATGGCATCTCACAGTCATCAATTACAATGGGATCTCATTTACCCAAGCTGCCGTGAAGATTCCGAAAACCGATAATGACATCACAATGGGATCTCCACTGCCAATACACGAGCTATGAGAGTGTTTTTACATTGTTGTAAGGAGAGGGATGTAGTGGGGGAGATTTAAAAGTTTGAAAGTGACATTTAATAGTTGGATTTCTCCAAATCTGCACTGGCAGTTATGACGTCACAATGCCCTAACGGCTACAATGTTTCTATCCTAGAACACTGAGTCCTTCACAGCAAATGTCCTCCAGGGAAAGAATCTGCCAGCCTAAAACTCAGCACAACAAAGTTTAATGATTAGATTTGGATAACAAAAGATGGCCTTGTCGATGGCACCTCTATCACATTAAATCTTAGTGCAATTGCATTATTTAAAGTTTAAAATGACCTGCACAGTTGGGGGCTATGGGTGAGTGGTGGAATATTGCATTGGGGGAACTGGTGAGTGGTGGAATCTTTCGTTGGGGAACAGGATGCGTTGGGGACCAGGCCTCCCGTGGGGGCTATGGGTGAGTAATGGATTATTGCGTTAGGGGAATGGGTTGCGTTGGGGGAACAGGTGAGTGGGGGGAACGGTTGAGTGGTGGAAACGGGTTGTGTTGGGGGAACAGGTGAGTGGTGCATTATTGCGTGGGGGACGGGGCCCAACGGGTCCCACTTGGTCTAGTATATATATAACTAAAACTCTCATCTTGTTATCTGCAGGTTTGCGTTGTTTCTCTATGTGCAAAACGATACACGATAGGGCTACGATTTCTGGCTCACATTACTCACCACTGTCTTGTGCTGTAAATGAAACAAGTTTTGTTCAGATTGATGGTATATTTTAAAAGTTAACTTTTAATTAACTTTAATTAAAACAGCGTCCCCACCTGTGCATGCGCAGTTGGGAGAGAGTTCCCATGCGCATCTTTACTGGCTTTGCAAAGGGCACCCGACGGGTCTTCAGCCACGCCTGCGCAGTTGGGGCCTTTCCAGAATAGAGATCACCATCTTTTTGTCACAACGGCGACTCAGGTAAGATTTAAAAAACAGCATTTTACTGCTACTCTGGGCCCGTGGCGATCCAGGTCCTGGGCGCTGAGGCTGCCGTCTCCAGGGTCGGGGACGGGGAGAGGCCACGCCGACAATCCAGGGCCTGAGCGGTGTGGCTGGCTGCGGCGACCAGTTTCCGGGGCGGGAGAGGCCGCACTGACGATCCGGGGCCTGGGCGCTGAGGCTGGCTCTGAGGCCAACCGCTGCTGCTGCTCCAAGCCCAGGCGGCGGGCTGATGCCGCGCCGAGGATCCGAGGCCTGGCGGCTGAGCCTGGCCCTGAGGCCGACGGCTGCTACTCCTCCGGGCACGCAAGGAGGGAAAGGAGTGGCACCCTTAAGATCCTGGGGAGGTGAGGAGGGAGTGGGGAGATTGAGGGAGAGGAGGGTATAACGAGGGAGAGGGGGAAAGTGGGGGAGGTGAGGAGGGGGAGTGGGGGAGGAAGGAAGGGGAATAGAGGGAGAAGAGGAGGGAGTAGGGGAGGTAGTGAGTGAGTGGGGTATAGAGGGAGAGGAAGGCAATTGGGGAGGGGAGAGGGATAGTGGGGAGAGAGGAGGAGGTGTGTAGTGGGGAGGTGGGGGATATAGGAGGGGGTATGGAGGGGAGAGGGGAGAGTTATGGAGGGAGTACGTAGGGGAGAATTATGGAGGGAGTGACTGAGGGTAGGGGAAAGGAGAGGGAGGGAGAGGTGGGAGGGATTGGGGGAGAGGGGAGAGGGGGAGAGAGGGGAAGGAGTGCTGGGGGATGAGGGGAAATGAGCCGCGCCTGCGCAGTTGGGGGCTATGGGTGAGTGGTGGAATATTGCCTTTGAGAACTGGTTGCGTTGGGGGACCAGGCCTCCCATGTGACAGGGACCCAACGGGTCCCACTTAGTCTAGTATATAATAAATTTACCATCCACTTGGTCGAGACTTCCTCCATCAATTTTCATAAATTTATCAGACCCAATTTCCCCTTCATGAACAAAGTTAACATTTTTAAAATTAGATTAGGATTTTCCAAATGTGCTGCTATTACTTTCTAAATAATTGATTCTAACATTTTTTCCACCAATGGATATCAGGCTAATCAGCTCAATTAGCCCTTGCTGCCTTTCTCCATTTTTAAAAAGGAATGTCACATTGGCAGTTTTCTAATCTTCTGACACACTCCAGGAATTAAAGATTTTTGGAAGATAACTAATGGATCCACTCTCTCTGCAGACACCTCTTCTAGGATGCTAGGATAAAAGATATCCAGTCTAGCAGACTTATCAGCCTTTAGCCACATATTATGCCTTATACCAATTCTCCAGTGATAGTATAGCATTTATTGTATGTGACAGTGCGACAATTACGATAGACAATGATAGCGTTTGATGGCACTGAGCCTGTACTCGCTGGAGTTTAGAAGAATGAGGGGAGACCTCGTTGAAATTTACTGAATAGTGAAAGGCTTGAATAGAGTGGATGGGAGGGGATGTTTCCACTAGTGGGAGAGTCTGACTAGCGGTCACAGCCTCAGAATTAAAGGACGTTCCTTCAGAAAGATGAGAAAATAATTTCTTTATTCAGAGGGTGGTGAATCTGTGGAATTTTTTGCCAAAGAAGACTGTAGGGGCCAAATCAATGGATATTTTTATAGCAGATTCTTGATTAATACAGATATCAGGGTTTATGGGGAGAAGGCAGAATGGGGTTAGGAGGGAGAGATAGATCAGCCATGATTAAATGATGCAGTAGACTAGGTGGGAAGAATGGCCTAATTCTGCTCCTATTACTTATGACCTTATGACTTTACCATTTCTTTCCTGCAAAATTAATGAGTGTCAAACAGCACGATAACAAGCCTTCCATGCCGACCAAGATGCCCCATCTAAGATATAACCATTTACCCCATTTTACCCATATTCCTACAAACCTTCCTTTGCACATACCTGTCTAACCAGAGCAATAAGTATATAGTATTTCAAAATTCCCCAAAAGAAGAACCAATAATTTGATAATGACAAAAAAAGCAGAACACAAGTGAGCTAGTGAGGAACGAAAAAAGATTGTAAAGATTTCTGCAGATACATAAAATTTCATACAGACTGGGACAAGTGAACATAGAACTGTGCAGCACAGGAACATGCCTTCTGCCCAGCATGTCTGTGATGACATGATGCTAAGTTAAAACAAATCCATTATAATGGGGAGTAAGGAATTGATAAGAGGTAGTATTAATTTGTAGACACAAGGAATTGCAGATACTGGAATCTTGTGTAAAATGCAAAGTGCTGGAGGAACTCAGCTAGTTAAGCAGCAGCTCTGGAGGATATGGATTGGTGATGTTTCGGCCTGGACCCTTCTTCCGTCGCCTATTCATTCCCATCAGAGATGCTCTGTGATCCAATGTATTACTCCATCACTTTGTGATCTACAAATAATTTGCATCAGTCTTCATGGAACGAACAAAAAAAAACTCCTGGAAGTGGTGGAGAACAAAACTTTTGGAAATAGTGGAGAACAACAGGTTTAGACTGAGTGGAAAAAATATTAGCATTAGTGAAAACAATTGGAGAAATTAATGTGATCAAAAGCAAATCAAATTCTAGATCCTGATAACTTGCATCCCAAGGTTTTGTAGGAGATAGTAATGAAGATAATGGGATGCGCAAATTGTCATCTTCTGAAATTGCAAAATACCTCCCCAAATTGAAAGGCAGCAAATGTAACCTCGACTATTTGTGAGAAGAAACAGGAAACTACAGATCAGCTAACCCTGCATCAATAGCAAGGAGATTTCTAAAATCTATTATGAAGAAAATGGTAGAACGCTTTAAAAAAATAAAGGGCTGCCCACAGCCAATGTGGATTCATGAAAGGGAAATAACGATTGACAAATTTGAGTTTTATTGGGGTTGTTACGAGTAAAATAGATCAGGTAAACCAGCGGATGTGCTGCATTTGGTTTTTCAAAAAGGCTTTCAATAAGATTCCATAAAAGATGTTATTAAAGTAAACTTGAGCTGATGGAACAGAGGGTATTAAACTAGTATGAATTGAAGATAGAAGGAACCGCAGATGCTTATTAATATACAAAGGAAAAAGTGCTGGAGCAACTCAGCAGCTCAGACAGCATCTGTGGTGAAAATGGATAGGGGACATTTCAGGTGTGGATTGAAGGTTGGTTAATAAAGAGAAAACTTAGAGAGTAGGAAGAAATATCCCATTGTTGGGTTGAGAGACCGTAACTAATAATGAGCGACAGAGATTAATGCTGGGGCTACAATTGTTCCCAATCTATATCAATGATTTGGATGAGGAATCCAAGTGTGACACATCTAAATTAATTGATGATACAAAGCTAAGTAATAGCATTAGTTATAAGGAAAATGGAGAGTAACAAGTTTAAAATTTTGCTACGCCTTAGGTAGCTAAAAAGCAAAATACTGTAGAAAGCGAGTCATAAAGTCTTGCAACTAAACAATGCGAAAATAGACCCTTTTGCCCAACTTGTTGACGCCAATCAAGTTGCCTAACTTAGCTAGTCTACGTGCCTGTCCCTGCCCCATGTCCTTCTAAAACTTCGCTATCATGTATTTGTCCAAGTGTATAGAGTCATAATGTTACGCAACACCGGTTTTGGTTTATTATTAGCACGTGGAGATCACTATAAGTTTATACATGTACAGTGATCTCTGCTATAGGCGGTACAGTGACAAACTTTGTTTGGCAAACTATCCAATCACATCTGATATTACACATAAACACAATCAAGCCAAACTCAAGTACAATAGGTAGAGCGAAAGCAAAGATACAAAGTGAAGAAAATAAATTTAAGAGTAGAGTGATTGTATTGGGTGATAGTAGATCCTCAGGCAAAGCTGCCCTACAATCCAGCGCTATCTGGCATGGGTTAGTAACAATAGGTTAGTATCATGAATGGTCATAAATCCAGATGGCAATCCCATGACTTTAATGGCAAACCTTGAATTTACTGTCCAAACCTAACTGCTCCCCAGCTTGCCTACTACAGTTACAGATCTACCAGACTGGGCCGGAGATGCAGATTTTCCATCAAGCAAATTAGGGAACCAGATGGGGGTTTTTTTATACAACAATCTGGTCACTTCAAGAGTATGGATAATAGTATTTCATTTATTTCGCTACCATTTGTTCAATTTCAGATCTCCAGCCAGTATGGTGGGACTCCATCTCCAGATGAATTGTCCAAGCTTCTGGACGATAATCTGTTAAATTGGCTAAAATGTTAATATATGCATTATGGAATAAAATCATGTTCTTCGCTATTGCAGTGTTATAAATGTCCAGATATTCACCCCTGGTCAGCAAGGCTAAATGTTGCAAAGAGTAATGCCACATGATGCATTGAGCATAAGAGTCAGGAAGTCACATTGCAGCTTTAGAGGAATTTGGTTAGGATGCATTCGCAATATTGTGTGCAGTTCTGCTCTCCCCAACATAGGAAGGATGTGGAGACTTTGGAGAGGGTGCAGAAGAGCTACCAGAATGCTGCCTGGATGGATTAAAGGGTATTAACTATAAGGAGAGTTTGGACAAACTTGGATTATTTTTGTTGGAACATAACAGGTTGAGAAGAGACCTGGTATAAAGAGGTTTTGAAAGGCGTAGTAGATAGGGTAGACTACCAGAACCTTTCTCCCAGGATGGAAATGTCAAAGGCTAGAGGGCATACACAGCTCTAAGGTGAGAAGGGCAAAGTTTAAAGGTGAACTGCAGGGCAAGATTTTTTTTAAAACACAGAATGTAATGGATCGTGTTGCCAGGGGTGGTGGTGGGGGCAGACATGATAGTGGCATTAGAGGCTTTTAGGTAGGCACATCAATGTGCAGGGAATAGATGGATATGGATAATAGGCAGGCAAAGGAAATTCATTTAACTTAGGAACCTTGATTGATTGAAAGATGCAGCATACAAACCAGCCGTATGCTGCACGGACATTGTGGGCCAGGGGCCTGTTCCTGTGCTGTACTGTTCTATCTTCTATCCCTCCGAAATTTATCATCAAGCTATATTGCATCACTATAATACTATTATAATTGTATGTTTAACACTACAGATTTATTAAGGTGGCACAGTGGCACAGCTGTTAGAGCTGCTGTGTCATAGAACCAGAGACCCGGCTTCAATCCTGTGTGTGGAGTTTGCCTGTGTGGAGTTTGCACGTTCTCCCATGACTGTGCAGTTGCTGCCCACATCCCAAAGACGTGCAGGTTTGTAGGTTAATTGGCTCTCTGTAAATTACCCCTAGAGTGTAGGGAGTGGATGAGAATGAGGGATAACATAGAACTAGCATGAAAGGGTGATCAGCATGGTCAAGCTAAGCTGAAAGTCCGGTTTGTGTGCTGCATTTTTCAATTTTTCCCTACCTTTAGATTCACCCGAGGGCTTGGTTTATCATCTGAGCGGGAAGATGGCACCTTTGACAGTGCGGCACTGCCTCAGTGCTGCAGCCATGAGGCAACCTGTGCTCCTGTCTCCGTCTGATGATGGATACAGCAATGGAAACAGGCCTTTTGGCCCACCGAATCTATGCTGACAAATCGATCACCTGCACACAAACTACAGATTCAGGCTTACCCTGAAGATAGACACAAAATGCTGGAGTCACTCAGCATGTTAGGCAGCATCTCTAGAGAGAAGACTCTGAAAAAGTGTCTCGACCCCAAATGTCACCTATTATTCCTTTTCCAGAGATGCTCCCTCACATGCTGAGTTACTCCAGCATTTTGTGTGTATCTTACTTGTACACACTAGTTATATGTGATCCCACTTTTTCATCCACTCCATACACACAAGGGACAATTTCCAGAGGACCAATTGACCTACAAACGTATGTCTTTGGCATGTGGGAGGAAAACCTGAGCACCCGGAGGAAACCCGCATCCACGCATTCATAGGGAAAGTGTGCAACTCCACACAGAAAGCACCCGAGGTTAGGACCGTGCCATCCAATACTCAATGCCCTGACCAACGACGGGCAGCATGCCAAAACACTTCTACACCAAATGAGAAAAGATACACAGTGCTGGAGGAACTGAGAAGATCACGCACCATCTGCGGAGGGAATGGACAAGCGATGTTTAGGGTTGGGACCCTTCATCCTTCAGCACCCTGTCTACCTGTGACCAAGGAGGGACATTTAAAGGGAGGGTAGGAGCCTCTGGGAGGGGGTGGGATGTACGGCAGGGACCTGGGGGTAACCTGAGGGGGGACTTTACCTCCTCCAGCGCTGTTACCGTGTTCCTGCAGCTTGCCATCTTGGTGGTGAAGGAGGAGGTCGTCGGCGAGCTGTGGTCCTCCTGGGTCTCGCAGATAAATTCCGGCACCGTGATCACCTCCGGCATGTTTGCTTTTCGTTTGTTTTATCCGGATTTGATAGATTTTCTTTCTGATCTCTATATATATTTTTTGCAGTCCCGTCAGGAGAGAGGGGGGAGGAGGAGGAGGAGGAGGAGAAAGATCTCCCCCCACACACACAGACACACATGTAGTGAGGGAGAGACTCCCCGCTGCCGCCCTCACACCAGCGCCGTCCGCCCGGCAACAGGGGAAGGAAACGCTAGCGGGAGCGAGGGAGGGAGGGTGAGGACGGACGCGCGCCCGGCTCAATCGCGCGCGCTCCCGCGACCGGCGCCTCGCGAACGACCGTCCCCATCACGCGCGCCCCCAGCCTCGCAACCGACTCCCATCTCTTCGCGCGCCTCGCAACCAACCGTCTCCCACCCCGCGCGCGCCTGACATTCCTGCTGCTCGCGCCCAAGCGTCCTATCCCGCGCGCGCCTCGTGCCCAACGTCCCCGCGCCTTCTTCCCTCCCTTTCCCACTCGGTCAGAGGGGTAGAATAGCCGCCCGCCCTGGGGGAGTCGGATATCTTCTGGTCCATCGAGGTCACGGTCAACGCAGTCGGGATGGGGACATCTTCACCATCCATCATGATGATGCCCGGTAACTCGTATAGAGTCACACAGCTCATCGACCCATCTCGCGCATGCCGACCTAAATGCTCCATCAATGCAAATCCTACCTCCCCGTGTTTGACCCATATCCCTCCAAGCACAAGACACAAAGTGCTGGAGTAACTCAGCGGACCCGAACGTCACCCATCCATGTTCTCCAGAAATGCTGACTAACCCGCTGAGTTACTCCAGCACGTTGTGTACATCTTTGGTCTAAACCAAAATCTGCAGTTCTTGCTTTCTGCACTGGCCCCCGCCGAACCTTTCCTATCCAGTATCTGGATAGGAAAGGTTGGTATAGAACCTGCCTCAACTACCTCCTCGGACAGCTGATTCCATACAACCACTTTGATTAAGTTGTCCCTCAGATTTCTATTAAATCTTTCCCCTCTAACCTTAAACCTTGGTCATCTGGTTCTTGATCCCCCTACTCTAGGGAAAAGACTGTGCATTCACCCTATCCCCCTCATGATTTGGCACACTACTAAAAGATCATCTCTCAGCCTCCTCCACGCCAAGGAATAAAGTCATAGTCTGCTCAACCTCCTCCTATAGCTCAGGCGCTCGAGTCCTGGCAACATCTTTTGTCTTTTTTCAGTTGCCTCCAAACTTTGGAAGTGTATACAATTCTCTCTTGGGTTTGTTCAGGTCTTCTCCGATTCCCTTAAAATGTATTGACTATTGCAAATGGTAGCATCTACTTTGCCCATGAAATGGTAAGGTGAGATATTGGCCATGCCAACAATTTCAGAGATGCTCCTCATGAAGTTGCCTCAACATCAATAATCAATATAACCTTTCCCAAGAGCAGAGGAAAATGGATATGAAATTGCATGGTGTGATATTGACCAAGACAACAGTGATGCTCCTTGTGAAATTACCTACAGGGACAAAACCAAACTAACTTTTCTCAAGAAAGGAGACAAGGATCTGCTAATGCTGGAGTATTGAGCAAAATATACAAAGTGGCAGAGGAACTCAGTAGTTCATGCAGCATCTGTGGTGTGAATGGAGAGGCAATGTTTCAGATCAGGCCCCTTCAGACCTTCTCAAGAGAAATACCATGGGCTCCTTTGGTGTCCACCTGAAGGAGATGTTAAGGGGCTCCCTTTAGCATATTCCAACCAAAAGATGTTACATCCAAACTGAAGTAAGAGTCTGGTGCTTTGTTATCACTACAGCCAGGATTTTGCCATACATGTGCCTTTTCATGCCTTTTTTTGATGATTTCACCAGGATAATACCTTTTTCACGATCGATTGCATAAATTAGCCTTATTTTGCCGTTTTGCTAAAGGTCGGGTTATTTTCTCTAATGTACCGTGATTACAATGATGTTTTCTATGTTAACACGTTAATATTAAAACCGGGGGTGCCACTGTCATTCATTCGTTCGTTCCGCTGCCCGCTGGTTCAGACTTCTCCAAGATCTATTTAAGAAAGAACTGCAGATGCTGGGAAAATCAAAGGTAGACAAAAAATGCTGGAGAAACTCAGCGGTGAGGCAGCATCTATGGAGAGAAGGAATAGGCGACTGGTGTGGGGGTCAGAGGAAGAGGCGGAGATAGTAGGACCAGAAGTGGAGCTGGGATGGGGGAGGGGGAGGGGGAGGAGAGAGAAGACAAGGGCCATCTAATATTAGAGAAGTCAATGTTAATACCGCTGATTAGAGAAGTCAATGTTCATACCGCTGGGGTGTAGACTACCCAAGCGAAATACCCAAGCTGGTCTCCTAACTACATTTACTACTGGCTCCAGTTGCAAATCTGAGTTTTTGAGTGATCTGTGCAAGGCATTCATTGATGCTGGAATTCCACTGTGGAAATTGGAAAACAAATCCCTCAGAGGTTTTTTAGAGAAATACACAGAGGAACATATACTGAGCAAGTCATCATTATGGAAAAATTATGTTGACAGCAACTTCAACATTGTTGTGCAGAAAATTAGAGATGAAGTTGCATACAACAAAATATGGATCTCAAAAGATGAGACAACCGATGCTGTGGGGAGACATGTTGCCAATGTGGTCATCGGTACACTGGAGGCAGGTCAACAATCAAAGGAATATATGTTGACATCGGAAGTATTGGAGAAGTCAAACAGCTCAATTATTACTCAGTGGTTTACATCTTCACTTGTTGGACTTTGGTCAGAAGGTATAAAGCACGAGAACGTACTTCTGTTTGTGACTGATGCAGCAAAGTACATGAAAAAAGCTGCTCTTGCTCTTAAAGTTTTATTCCCCAAAATGTTGCATTTGACATGCTTAGCTCCAGGACTTCATAGAATTGCCAAGCACATACGTAGCTTGTTTCCAAATGTCGATCGCCTAGTTTCCAATGTCAAGAAAATCTTCCTCAAAGCACCGTCACGTGTGCAGTTGTTCAAGGAAATAGCACCCGAGATTCCGCTACCTCCTCAGCCCGTTTTGACTAGGTGGGGTACATGTACTCGACTATACTGCAAATTAAAAAAAGATAAAATAAATCGTCAACTGTTTTGAAGAAGAAGAATCTGCTGCAGTCAGGATCGTCAGTGAAATCATGCAGAAAAAGTCCCTCCACAGCGATCTTGTGTTTATTGCTTCCAATTTTGCAAACTTCCCACATGTTATCACTTCCCTTGAGAAACGTGGCGAAACATTAGTGAATAACTTGTAGGTTTGCAACAAAGTAACTGACGATATCCGTAAAGTTCCTGGCGATGTAGGTAAAGACTGACAAGGAAAATGTGAGAGTGATTGTAGCTAACAAAGATCTTGAAGAAATACACAACATAGCTAAAGTTCTCAAAGGTAGTTGTAATGCACAAGATATTGACATGGATATAGAGTCTGTAGCTTGTTTCGGGTATGCACCAGTGACCTCAACTGAGGTAGAAATACATTTTTCACAACAAGCATTTTATGATGACAGACGGCATTGTTTAACACCAGATAATTTGAAAAAATTGCTAGTAATTATGTGAAACCAGGCAACTTTGGTCATTTAATGTTGTATACCTTTATATTATCATTTTTAACCATATTTTGGTGGTGGAAATACATGCTTTTATGCCTTATTTTGGTCAATAAATGCCTATTTTGTGCCTTTTTTGTAATTTTATTATGCCTTTTTGCCTGCCTATTTCAGTTTTTTTAGTGCTAAAATATCCTGGTTCTAGTTATCCCCCTTCAAGTGGGGATTGGTGAACAAATGTCTGTCTTGAAGTAAATGGGTTACTCTTTGTACTTCGTAGTAAGACCATAAGCTGTTCGTTCCTACAGAACAGTAATATATAAGAAAGGGGCAGCACAATGGCACAGCTGGTAGAGTTGCTGCCTTGGTGCCAGAGACCCGGATTCGATCCTGACTCGGGCACTGTCTACGGAATTTGCATGTTCTCCCTCAAACTATGTGGGTTTCCTCTGGGTGCTCCAGATAAATTGGCCTCTAAATTGCCCCCAAGTGCTTTGGGAGTGAAAGTGGGATAACTTAGAACTTGTGTAAATGGGTGATCGATTGTCAGCCTGGACTTGGTGGACTGAAGGACAAATTTCCATGCTGTATCTGTCAATCAATCAAAAAGAACAGTTTCTATACACGGACCCCTGCAGAAAATTACTGTGTTTCTGGCGTGAGAAGCTGCCATTCAACATTATACTTTCTGCCCCTTAGTTATTCTGTATCCATGCTGCCACAACGCCTTTAAACCTCTTGACTTTAATTTTCTACAAACTCTCTTATATGACACTTCACCAAATGCAGTTTGAAAACCCACACATGAAATGTCAACCACTGGAAAATGGCATCTTAATTTATCGAGTGGTTAAATTACTGGATATGTACTCCAGAGTTCTGTTCTGATCAAACATTCAACAGATGGGAAATTTAAATTTGATTAACTGGAATAAAAAATATTGCAATTAGAATTGATGATTGGTGAGTTACCAGTGTTATAAATCTCTAAACGAACACAAAATATTTGTTGGAAATATTCAGCAGTCAGGCAGCATCCATGGAAAAAGAGAGTTAATGTTTTAAATCAATGATCTTGCAACCCTCTATCAATTTTGATTTATTATTGTAAAATCCCAAAGAATTATTCTACTTACATCATTAAAAAATATAGTAGTTCCAACATATGATTTTAACAAATCTATTCTTTTTTTTGTCTGATTATTCTTTCCAAAAGAAAAATCCATCCAAAATTAGTTTGATCAATTGGTATATTTTCTGAATTTATCCCTTTTTGTTTTAAATGAGAATTTTGACATTTGCAACCCTTCATATCTTAAGAGGACTGCAAGATTGTGAATGGAGGCTCTACGATGTCCACCCTTCTCTCAGTAGCCTGAGAACTATCTTATCAGGACTAAGTGATTTCTACCATCAACTGTTTTAAATAAACAGATTTTTTTTAAACTGAATACTAGAATTCTGAAATAAAAAGAGAAAATACTGGAAAAACTCAGATGGTCAGGCAACATCTGCGGAATGAAATACAATGTATATTTCAGGTCAAATGCCCTTCATCAGAACTGAGGAAGAGAGAAAGCAAACAAGAACAAAGATAGATTTGCGTGAAGAACAACCCCTTTGACACCATCTATACTTCATGCTGCCTCAGGAAAGCAGCCAACATAATCAAGAACCAATTGCACCCCAGTCATTCCTTCTTCTCCCCAGTCCCATTCAGGCACCACATTCAGAAATAGCTTCTCTTATCGGACTATAGAATAGACCTCGCACAAGCTAAGTATGTTGTCCCGATCTCCCAATCTACCTCGTTGCAGATCTTGCGGTTTTTTTAACCTGCATTTTCTCCGTGGTTGTAACATTGTATTCTGCACTGTTTATTTTCTCTTTGCACTTACTGATGTACTTATGTACTGTTTAATTATGGTATGATTTGCCTAGATACCATGCAAAAGAAAGTTTATGCGCTATAACTTGCTGCACACGACAATAATAAACCAATACCAAGAACATAGTAATTAAGTGGGTAGTTAAGCTTCTTTGTCTGTGTAATATATTGCTTATGTTTGGGTGATGCATAAATCTAAGTCAGAGATACACACGTGTCCTTGGACCCGACGAGATACAATGGACATCAGGACCAGAACGTTGAATTAAGGTAGAAAGTCAATAGTGATCTAATTGAATAAGGTGCAGACATAACCATATAACCATATAATAACCATATAACAATTACAACACGGAAACAGGCCATCTCGGCCCTACAAGTCCGTGCCGAACAAATTTTTTTTCCCCTTAGTCCCACCTGCCTGCACTCATACCATAACCCTCCATTCCCTTCTCATCCATATGCCTATCCAATTTATTTTTAAATGATACCAATGAACCTGCCTCCACCACTTCCACTGGGAGCTCATTCCACACCGCTACCACTCTCTGCGTAAAGAAGTTCCCCCTCATATTACCCCTAAACTTCTGTCCCTTAATTCTGAAGTCATGTCCTCTTGTTTGAATCTTCCCTATTCTCAAAGGGAAAAGCTTGTCACCTGATTCTATTTCCAATACAGATAATCACAAACTATAATGTATTCTGGTGTCCTTTGATATCATATGCCAATTAAAGCCATTGTTGTCTCTCATCTGGAACCAGAATGCACAAATGAAAGAAAAGCAGCAACGATGGCCAGTTCTGAGATGACCAGGAGCAATGTATTTGAAGTTGGATAATTGACTGTTTTATGTACATTATTTGTGTTTTTATCTTGTTCAGTTTGCTGCTTTCTCACTATTTACTGAGAAATGGACAGGATTACTTTCTCTAGTGAAGACTGATACAAGGCAATCGTTTGGTTCCTCTTCCTTTGCCTTTGGGGGTCTATAGACGAAGCTTTTGGCTGGTCAATTAACCCTGTCCTTCCGTTGATTCTTTATTTACTATTCATGTATTTCTCTCATTTTTCACAGATTTTGTTTAAAGTGCACAGTTTAATGTCGCACCATGCCAAATCACAGCTTGACTGGCATATTGGGATTCAGAACGTATTGAAAGTATTATGGAGACACAGTAATCCTCCAGATACAGTAAATAGAATTCAAGTATAGAGTGCTAAACCAAACCCATAATATGTAGAATCAGTTGCTCAAATAAAGACATTTCCCAAATACTGGAAATTTGATCAAGAATTCTATCTGAAAAGTTATTGATTCATAACTGATCTTCGAGTCTACCACAAAAGTTATTGATCTGTCACTTAAGCCAATCTGTACCATTTTTAATTTGGATCTCCTAAAACCCCTATATGGCTTGCAGGATCCGGAAATTACTTCCAACTTTAAATACGCCATTTATCCTACAGAGAATGATTTGGTAAAACTATTATTCATGTCTAAAACAAGCCTTTATTTGCAGCTTTGTACACTCAGTATTGATATTTTTAGAGACTATTACAATCTCCAAGTTTCCTCTATGCTCCATAATCTTCAACATCCAAAGATCAGGTGTTCATATCCAATTCTTCACCACATCCTGACTACCATGGAATATTTCCATGTTTGCTAACCTGAAATAGGTTCAGATCGTTTATCGCCTCAGATTTAGAATACTACTTTTTTTGTGTTCACATCCCTTCATGAATTCAACTACGTCTCTGTTTATCTTTCTATTCTACTGGTTGTGATATCACTCACTATGAAATGAGGTAAAAGCAATCTACCTTTACTACCTTTTCCACCTTGACATAATAAAACATCCCGACCTATCACAGAAATGTTACTAAACAAATTGGTTGCAAATCCATGAAGAAATATTAGACAGTCTTTTAATTACTTGGTCAAAGAGATAGGTTGAGGTTTTGCTTTAAAGTATAATAAAGAGGTGGAGGAGTTAAAGTAAGAAATCCCAATATTTGTAGCAGCCAATAATAAAGCGATAAGGGGCAAAGTCTTCAAACTCAAGCAGGAGAGTTTAGAAGAATAGTTGGTCATGGGCCAAATCTAGCAATAGATAATTGTTCTGCCTAATTGTTTACCGGACGAGTAGAAACTAAAGGTAAATTTAACAATCTGAAGTTAACATCAACAGATCAGAATTAGTTCATATTGGAATAGTGGAATAGAATTGGAATTTGTAGATTTAGTGACCCACATAGAATTTAATTGGAATGTGGAACGAGCTGTTAGAGGAAGCGGTAGAGACTGGCACAATTGCAACATTTAAAAGACATTTGGACAGGTAAGTGAATAGAACCAATTTAGAGGCATATGGACCGAATGCAGGCAAAGGAGACTTGCCCAGGTGGGCAACTTGTTCAGCGTGGTCAAATTGCTACATAAATCTATGACTACGACTTTCAATGGTTGGCTGGACCATCTCCCCATTGAAGCACTGGACCTTTTTACAAACTAATTGGCAATGTAAAACTTAAATCGGGTGGTGCTGTATGTGGCAGCCTCGCGAACAGCCGGTCTGTTCCTTTCTTCTTTTGTTTTTAATTTATTTTATTTGTATGTTTTAGTGTATCTTTAGTTTTGTATTTTCACAGAGTAACAGCTACACAGTTTCCTTGGGGGAACTTTTTTTACCTCTTCCCTCGACGGAGATGTGACTTTTTCCGTATCGTATCATATCTCCGTCTGCACTGCGGCCTAACATTGTAGAGCTGGCGGTCCCTTTGTTAGGGATTGACTTCGGGAGCTCCAACCACAGGAGCTTCGACTGTCCCGATCGCGGGAGCCTCGATCGCCCCGTTGTGGGGGCTTCGATTGCCAACTGCGGGAGCTTCGATCACCCCAACTGTGGATGTTTCAATCGCCCCGAACGCAGGAAATAAGGAGGAAGAAGTTAAAAGTTATTTGCCTTCCTTCCATCACAGTGTGGAATGTGAGGTCGCCAAAAAACAAGATGGACGTGCTGCCTGCACGGGTGAGGACCCGGATGGATTACCGTGAGTACAGTGATCTCAGTGTTTGCAGGGACATTGCACCATGAGGACATCCCAGAGTCTGTGGATGGCTTTCTGACTGTTCGGGTGGACAGGCACTGCAAAGATAGTGACAGCGGTCGCTACAACTTTGGTCACATCATGGTAAAGGAGCGTGTGTGAGTCCCGGATATTGAACTGATGGCTGTGGGTCTCTGCTTATGTTGTGTGCGCTAGGGATTCTCACATGCCGCTGTGGTGGCTGTTTTTGTTTAATCTTTATGCTTTTTTGGTGTGACTATGGTAAATCAAGTTTCACTGTATCTCGGTACACGTAAAGGAACATTGATCCACCATTGAACCATTGAAACCTTATTGAAATGTTAAGGAAATTATAAGTATACTTTACACTAGAAGTTTTATGTTTTGGAACTGGGAGAACAGCCTTGTGGTAATCCAATTTCACTTTGCCTGTCAGTATGGGTTTACTAGGTATTTGAGTTGCATCAGTCAGATAGTGAGCTACCATTTGCGTGACATTGAGAAGACTGATCTTGAAATGGCTCACCCACCTGGCGCTTGCTTCAGTAATTAATAGCTGAAGATTAAGAATCTAACTCTAAGATCAATTACTATACTTTGGTTAATCTAATATCAATTTTAAATGGAAGATCTTTTCAAATTATTGCTTGAGATTTTTATTTTACGTACAAGTGGTTATTTTGCATTTCATCTGGTGGTACAAAGATTTGTTTGGACAGTTGTATACATGCAAGACCACACTATATTCTGCTGGTGTCTGCATACAATTATAGGAATGTAATGATTTGTCCAGGTTTGATATACATTTAGTAACCACCTTGTACATATTTAGTGGTTCAGAAAGCTGAATGCTTTCTGGGTTCATATATTTCAGTTTTCAGAGAATAATGTAGAAGTAGAAACAATGAAATGCAGATGCTGGTTTACAAAAAAAAGACACAAAGTGCTGGAGTAACTCAGTGGGTCCGGCAGCATCCCTGAACAAAATGTATGGGTCAGAACCCTTTGGAAACCTAATTGGATTAAACAATCTGAAGGACAGTCTTAACCCGAATCGCCACCTATCCATGTTCTCCAGGGATGCTGCCTGACCCGCTGACTTTGTGTCTTTTTTAAATGGGGAAGTAGCTGTTACTTTGTGAAAAAAACAAGTGACAGCCACTTCCTGCTATTTGTTGATATTTAGTACTCCAATAGATTAACAATTATAGACCATGAGGCAAAGGGCCAGAAGAGGCCACGGCAAGTAAAACAAACTTCCCTGGGACCTCAGAGGAACAGGCTTCTTCTTCGGATCTCAGAAAGAATGTTTTCTTTCATTTGTCGTGTAGAATCTCCTCACTCGCTTCCAAATAATCTCTCTTGTCAAGGGCCATTTGCTAAGGTTCATAATGGCTTCCGCATTCAGTTGTTTAATTCCTGCGCAAACCTACAGCTTTGGACAAGAAACCGAACTGAAATGTTAAAATGAAACAGAAATGTCAGATTTAATTATCAATTAGGCCAGTGTTTTTATTTGTGATAGTAAGCACCAGTACAGTGTACCGGCACTTCTAAAAGGTTAAAAATAATATTAATGTTTTAATTTTTAAGATTTGTTAACCTTATACTTTTCAGTTTTTCTTTATACTTTCAGTTTCAGTTACTCTAATTTTATTAAATTAGAAGTTGATTGGCCACAAAATTCAAAACAGTAGGGAGGCGTTGTATATTGATGGCATAAAATTGTTGATAGATGTAGCTTAATTTTTAATTGATCTGTGTACTGGTACGTTTTATTTAAAAAATCCACTGGTTCAGTCATTTGTGCTCAAGTCTCTGCCCCAGGTTAAAACCAAAACTGCTTTGAAACTCCGTTTTGTGTTCTGTATCTTTATGAGTGGTATCTAAAATGAATTAAAGAAGTAACAAAAATAACAGAACTTTACTTTTGTTAGGCTGAGAGGATCACAGTTATCTGCTGTATTGGAAATATCTCTGTTAAACTAATCTCCTCTCCCCACATGTAATCCATATTTCTCCACCTATGTATATCTATATGCCTATCTAAAAGCATCTTAAATGCCACTATCATATGTATACACCACCAAGCACACTTATGGTATGTCTGACTATGTGTAAAAATAACATGTTCCGCACATCTCCTTTAAACTAACTCTTTCATCATAAAGCTGTGCTTTTTAGTCTTTGACAATTCAACCCTGGGAAATAAAGGTTCTGACTGTCTATCCTATGTATACACCTCCTAAAACTTTATACACTTCAATCATGTCTCCCTTCAACCTCCGACGCTCAAGAGAAAACAATCCAAGTTTATCCAACCTCTCCTTGTAGCTAATATCCTCTAATCCAGGTAGCATTCTGGTAAGCCTCCTGAATCCTCTCCAAAGTTTCTACAACCTTCCTGTATAGTCATTCATAAGAACATAGGTTTCTTCCCACAGACACTTTCTTTAATCATTTTCTTGAACTAAGTGGCAAATGGAAACCATGTTTTATAAGGAAAATTGATCTACATTATTGTGTTGAAAAATTTGTCTGCTTATATTTCTGCAAACTATCATAATAGGTGCTTACGAAAAACAAAAAGTATTTGATTCCTCAGCTCAATGTGCAGAGAATGACTCTTCTGTAAAATGTCAATCTGCAACTCTTTGATGGGTAGTTCCTCATTTATTGCATTTTATAGGAAGTTAAGAATCTGTTCTATACTAATGCTTTAATTTGCAGCAAAAAAAGAAATAACATCCATTTTCCAGTTCAATTCCTAACCAAATTAGATACCTAATCAAAATATGTGACATTATCCTCAAAATAAAATTAGATTTTTCAGTGAAATCAAGTTGGAAGTTAGACAGTTTAGCATATGTTCAATTTTAACATTTTTACTTCAGAACTCAGCAGGGAGTGGCAGTTGCTGGAAGGCACTTGCTTTCATTTCCTCTGTACATACACTGGAAATCATATGCAACTTAATTCCCTACAGCAATTTTTAAATGGAATGGTCAGAAAAAACTGTCTGCACAATTGCAGGCACTCTGTCTTGGGAGCGATTGTAGACATTCAAACTAGTCTTGCAATCTTTCCAGAGTGTTGCATTATTTGCTGATTTCTCAATTCCATTAAAAAAAAAATATAGGCTGTTGGAAAATAAGATAAAATTGCACATCTTTAATTTATCATCCATGGTTGTTAGTTGACTTTTAATGCTTTTATTGGAGAACAATTTAATCTGCGCCTATAATGAAGTAGAATATTCAAGGCATGTTATAGGAGCATTATCAAACATTTGATGCAATTTTACACCATTTACAGATAATTAGGATAGATATCTTAAAACTCATTACAGAGGTATAGAAAGGGAATTTGGGAATCTGGTATCTGAATTGTGATGCTTTGTTTCAGCGGTCATTCTTCAGTATTTCATAGTGTAATTTTTTATACAGATGCAACCTATCTTGCATGTTGTAAATAGTCATACAGTGTGGAAACAGGCCCTTCAGTCAACGTGCCCACACAGACCAACATGTCCCATCTACATGAGTCCCACCTACCTGCATTTGGGCCATATCCCTCTAAACCTGCCCTTTCCATGTACCTGTCTATTTGTTTATTTAACATTGTAATAGTTCCTGCCTCAACTACCTCCTCTGGCAGCTCATTCCATACACCCATCACCCTTTGTGTGAAAAGGTTACCCTTCAGATTCCTATTAAATCTTTTCCGCTTCACCTTAAACCTATACTAAAGTCAATGACCAATTCAAAGATTACCTAATCTGTATTCAAATACAATTTTCTTCATTCAGGGTCCCACTATACCTTTAAAGCACACATTAATTCAAAGATATTTGCATTTTCGGGAGGTGATCCTATTCTTAAATAGCCCTGGCTGTCTTCTTGCCAATAATAATTTTTTACATGAGACCTGATTAGATTTAGCTATTTGTTCATTTACACCACCATTTAATTTTGATATGAACCTTGTAGATAGATGTTCCTCACCAGCAGAAAAAAAGTGAATGTATCACAGTTTCTGTGTGGACGTAGAAAATTAAACTGCAGTATTTCAACTATAATTGGTTAAAATGTAACCTGAATGTAATGTTTTTTTTATAACAGATCCCATAAAAGACAGAAGACTTGGAGGCAAGACCCTGATGATAGGCAGAATTATCAGCAAATAAATGAGACAAGGGAATTGCAATAACATATACTGAAGTAACCCAGAAATTCAATTATGAAGAAAATTACTATCTAATCATAATTTCAGCACCTGTTGTTAAAACAAGTGTTTGAGAAAGAACTGCAGATGCTGGTAAAATCAAAGGTATGCTGGTAAAATGCTGGAGAAACTCAGCAGGTGAGGCAGCATCTATGGAGAGAAGGAATTGGTACGTTTCGGGTAAAGAGGAGGAGAACTTCTTCAAAATAGACATACCTTGAGGAGATTTTGCAGTTGAGTGGACAAGTGTGTTCCTAAGAGAAAGTGGAGCTATTTGAAAGCAAATAGAAAGCAAATCTTGGATTTATATAATTTTTTCAAATCTTCAGAATTTCCTAGAGTACTTAAAAACTGACAAATTATTTTGTGGAGGCAGACATGAAAGCAAACCTGTACACAGGAATGTCCCAAAAAGGGCATTGAGATGTACTATTACATTGGCTGCATTACATACAATATTAAGATTGGTCAAATTATCTTCTAAATTTAATTTATAACTGTTTTCTTCAGATTTATTTAATTGAATTCCAATTCCAATTATATTTCTGAAATATTTACAGCTGATTCATGAACTCCCAAAAGTACCCAGAAATAGATGGCAGATTAGAGGAAACAGTTCAGAATAGTTTTCCTCATGGCTGACTCAATTATATACATTGAGGAGGTTTCAGATTTGATCTTTATTCCTAATTAACCCTTTTTAAGCATTGTCAATTTTTGTACAAATATTAGGCATCATTATTTGATGGAAAGCTGCCCCTATATCTAACATGCATTCCAAAATTAGACACGTACCATCTTCCTGTTTACCAACTAAGGGAAAAAAAGACTTGCACATATAGAGCTAGTCATGAAGCTCAGATGTTTACGGTCAATCTGGCAACTTGGAATCATGGTAGCCAAAGTGGCTACAAGATGGTTCCAGAAATTGCAGTGGATTAAATGACTAATATGTTCTATGAAGTTGATTGAACCGGGCACCAGAGCAATCCCTCCTACTTGGGAAAATAATGCTCCTGAGGGTGTAGCATTTTCTTAATTGAGTACTCGAGAGTTAGCCTAATCAACATTGTGACATGGAGCACCAATACAAAAAGCATAACACAGCTAAAGCATCAATCTAACCTCTTTGGACAGAGTGCCCATTGTAAGGAACAACGTCATCAATAATCCTATGGCAGCTTTAGTTTTTGACTGCATCTAGAAATATGTTGATTCAGGCCATACTTAGAATAGGTCATGGAACTTAAGGTTCCAATAAGCACTGGAAACTCTCCTTTCAGTTTCATGCCCATGAACAACACCAAACAGTTATCTTTGTCAATGCCTTACATTGATTCTTGGCGATAGATGAGTTCCATCAGTAGCCTGGATACAAATCCATCAAAGCAATTGAACTCACAAGGATCCCAACAATTAAACCAAATCGACACATGGCCGTAGTTGCGCATATGAAAACATTGATGCCCCCCCCCCCCCCCTCTCCCCCCCCCCCCCCCCCCCCCCCCCCCCCCCCCCTCCCCCCCCCCCCCCCCCCCCCCCCCCCCCCCCCCCCCCCCCCACAAACACATCCTGCCAGTCCCCAATGCCAGCTCTGATATTTTATGCAGCTTCCTATTTGACTTTATGATAAAACTGAATTTGGCAAAGGAACTGAAAGGTCTTAACCACAAGAAAAGGGAACAATTTATGCAGTTAAACAATAGAGTAAAAAGCAGAACTATTTAAAACAGTAAAATAATAAGGCTTTGAAATTGGATTTCAAAGTGGTTGTTGCTTGAACTCCATGGATGTAAATTTGGCTAGAGCTGCTCAAATTGAATGCATTCACGTGTGGCATGAACTGGAACTATGCATAGTTGAAAGGAGGATGGTTAGATACTTATTGCACAAGAGAACAGTTTGGTGCTCGGAGAATTAAGAGGTGCTTGCTTGTGCTATCTGCAGCTAAGAAGAGATTGTGGTTTGAAGGGTAATAGGATGTGAAAAGGAGGATTCAAACATTTTAAATTTGTTTAGTCATGGCTGGCATTCAGTCCTGCGAGAAGAATGCTAAGATCAGCTGTGGTTGCTCTGCTTGGGCCCGAATGGTTTGCCGTACCATCACAGTTTTGTACAGAAAGAAAGGAAAACATTGCACAATATTTTTGGGTCTTAAGCCTACCATTAAAACAATTGCGAGCAGTGAAATCTGTTGGAAGTTTGGAGTGGCTTTGTTTAGTTATAGTTTTAGAAATACAGCATGGGAACAGGCACTTCGGCTCACTGAGTCCACACTGATCAATGGTCACCCGTACACTATGTTATTCCACTTTTGCATCGTACACATGGGAGCAATTCACAGAAGCCAATTAACCTACAAACCTGCACATCTTTGGAATGTACCTTTCAAGTATCAAGTTCTGAAAAATGATCGAGTCTTATCGGCATCAAGTCAAGTCAAGTCAAGTTTATTCGTCACATACTCATACGAGATGTGCAGTGAAATGAAAAGTGGCAATGCTCGCGGACTTTGTGCAAAAAGACAAACAAACAAACAACCAAACTGAATCACATATTCTTTACATATTAAATATTGTGGGCAGAGGGGAAAAAAAACAGCAATTTAAAAAAGAAAGCAGTAGAGTGGTACAGTAAAAGTTAGTCCCTGGTGAGATAGGAGTTTACCGTCCTAATGGCCTCTGGGAAGATACTCCTTCTCCATCTCTCCGTTCTCACAGCATGGCAATGGAGGCGGTTGCCTGACCGTAGCAGCTGGAACAGTCCGTTGCAGGGGTGGAAGGGGTCTCCCATGATTTTATTGGCTCTGGAGCTGCACCTCCTGATGTATAGTTCCTGCAGAGGGGCGAGTGAAGTTCCCATAGTGCATTCGGCTGAACGCACTACTCTCTGCAGAGCCTTCTTGTCCTGGGCAGAGCAATTCCCAAACCAGGTTGTGATATTTCCGGACAAGATGCTTTCCACAGTCGCTGAGTAGAAGCACTGGAGGATCCTCGGAGACACTTTGAATTTCCTCAATTGCCTGAGGTGGTAAAGGCGCTGCCTTGCCTTACTCACAAGTGCTGCGGCGTGTGATGTCCATGTCATATCCAGAGATGCGGACTCCCAGATATTTAAAACAGCTCACCCTATCCACAGTATCCCCATTTATCCTCAATGGAGTGTACGTCCTCGGATGATGTGCCCTCCTAAAGTCCACGATCAGCTCCTTTGTTTTTTTGATGTTCAAGAGGATGCTGTTGTCCTGACACCAGAGTGCCAGATCAGCCACTTCCTCCCGGTAGGCCTTCTCATCGTTGTCTGAGATCAGACCCACCACCACAGTGTCATCAGCAAACTTGATTATCACATAATGATTCAGTGGATATTGGTAATTAAAGAGTTAAACTTAGCGGTCACATGCATTAATTGTTTGTATCGCTTTGAAAATTAATTTAAAACAGTGATCTAATCAGGATATTTAAGTGTCAAAACTAATAGATACTGAGAAACTGTCCAGAGCCTTAAAAGTTAGAATTAGGCTTTCTAGAATAATATCAGAAAGCCCATTTTCACACATATCATCCATTTAAAAAAATATATAGATCGAGTGGGAGAGCTAGGGTACCATGATCAGGTGCTCTAATTTTCAAGATAGTGGTGTGAGATTTTTTTATGCTCAAATGAACGAGTAGATGGAGCCTAAATTTAATGTAGTCAGAAAGTTACTATCTCTGATATAATTGCACACCATCAGAAATACAGCAAGTGTTCATTCAGACTATTATGATCAAATCAGTGGAATGGAATTTGAACCTAGATGCTTCTGATGTTGAGGTGAAACTATTCACATTTAAATTGTCAATTGTAATTCATACCAGGCTATTATTGTTAATACTATATTTAATGATTTTTAGCATCATTCTGTCAAAATCTTGAAAAGTAAAATGTCAAAGAGCACAACATTTAATGGAGCTATTGATGGCTTTAAAGAAAATGACATTTATGTACTAAGAAAACATATATTTGATGTAGCTTATTTTGGGATTGATAGGCCCAAAAGCAAAATACGTCATCTGCCATTTCTTCATGCAGGATGTTGTGCAAATTAGATTTTGTATTTTCTATATAAAGAAAGCATATCTTTATGAAGAAACGGTTTCTTGCAACACAGTGCTAATCCAACAATTGCTTAGAGAGATTTGATTTTGCTATGAAAAAGACTTCTCAATGCTTAAAGGCATCTCTGAGCATTTAGACATCCCTGAATGGCATTTCAATTTTCTGACACCAAGTTGCATTTAGGCAACATGTTCAAACAAGTTGGCGAGCAAACGAATGGCGAGCAACCGATTGGCAAAACTTTAAGCAGAAATTTAAAGGAGCTGCAAGACAAATTGTTGATACAAAAGTAGAAAAAACTAGATAAGAATAAAGATCTCTGAAGGCCCGAGGAGGTGACAGACATGCAAACGCTTTGGAGCACATTGAGCAATGGAAAGCATGGTATATGAAAGAAACAAGGAACTGCAGATGATGGTTTACAAAAACAGACACAAAGTGCTGGAATAACTAATTGGGTCAGGCAGCATCCCTGGAGAACATGGATAGGTGATGTTTTGGGTTGCGACCCTTCTTCAGATGAATTGTAGGAGGGGGGAGGAAAGCTGGAAAAGAGGAAGAGCGGAACAAAGCTGGGCAAGGAATAGGTGAACGCAGGCGAGGGGGGTGGGGGGTTTGATAGGCAGATGGTTAGACAAAAGTATATTCTATTTTAACCAAACTGAGTTAGCAAAATAAAATATCCCATAAATCCTATGATATTGTAACTTGTCAATGTCCTTTTGTTAAATGGAAAGTAAAATATCCCATTTATTTGTTTCTTGATTAGTTGCTGTTGAACCTGGCCATTGTAATTTCAATCTGTTACTGAACCAAGGGCCTGTGTAACTCAGCAGACATAGAGCTGATGGACAATACATGCAGGAGGAGTATTATACTGTTATAAAGCAGATGTTATTATTTCAGTTATTGCTATTGCCAAGCTGGTTTGGTGACACAATTCTTCTTCCGGATGCACACCACAGCAGAATGGCACCCCAGGGGCCAAGTTGGGTGTTGCAAGAAAAGTAACAAGCACAACAAGAAGTCCAAGCATCAGAAAGGCCCATTTCAATGTTTACGATGATCCAGTTTCCACCACCCACAAGGTGGAGAATTCCAGATACATTACCTTCTGCTGGAAGAAATTTCTAAAAAGCTCAGTTTTAAATATCCAGCCTCTTGTAGTTATATCCCCGTTGTTCAAAACTCTCCAACAAGTTGGTATATTTACAAATTAGAATTTAGCTGTGATTGCATAATGGATTCTTTGGTTGGCAATCTTTCCTAATTATAATCGTATCTGACAATTTGTACACCTGAGTTTAATTGCCCTTGTTTGCTTATTAAAGCAAATGTCTGCTCATCCATTGATCTCGGCAGCATCCAATTGATTGAGACATTTCAGTATGAAGGGGTTTCATGTTTAACTGCTGATTATTGTAAACATTTGAACAATTATCAACTAATCAGAAGTAAGCCTACGAATAAAGCTGCTAAAATGAAGTGTATGCTCCCATTGCCTACCATATCCCGAATATATAATGACTGTTTAATTGGTCAGTCTATATTGTCCCAGGTATGTAAGAGAATCTGAGTTGTGCTAATGGGAATGGGAGGAGAGTAATTTGGGATGAGTGTAAAAATGGTCAACAGTGAGCATGGACGATGTCCAAATGGCCTGTTTCTATGCTCTATGATCCTATATGGATCATAGAATTGTTGCAACATAGAAGGAGCTTTAGGATCTTTGAGCCAGAGCTTATCTCTAAAATGATCTCCTATGTCTGCAGAAGGGTCCTGACCTGAAAAGTTATCTATTCATGTCCTCCACAGATGCTGCCTGACCCGCTGAGTTACTGACCCGCTCCAGCACGTTTCGCTATATGCAAGATTCTAGCATCTGCATTTCCTCGTGTCTCTTTATCAGTATCATGTATAATAGTAAGATTAAACGAGTACTTACCAGTACGAAGTTTGATCTGTATTTTATGAGGAGTTACGATGAGGGATTACGTGAAGAACCCACCCAGCGCGCAGGCGCGGCATACTTCCAAGCAGCGGTGTGGAATCACAGGTAGACACAATATTTGAAGTAAAGATAGTAAAGATTAAGGAGACATCAGTTTTCTAGTTTGATCCATATAATGAGGGTGGGAGCGGAGGGCACGTAATCCCTCATCGTAACTCCTCATAAAATACAGATCAAACTTTGTACTGGTAAGTACTCGTTTAATCTTACTATTTTACTTCGGAGTCACGTGAGTGACTACGTGAAGATTTCAAAGGTCTGTGATTTCAAACCGTGTAACAGCTATATCACTCGCTGCCGAAGTTTTTGAGGGAGGAAGTGGTATCTAAAGACCAACGAATCTGTTTGTTTTTTAAAACAAAAATGTTTATTTAACTATAACAAAATTCAAAAATAGCTCCCCCGGGCTTAAATTATAAATTTGCAGTTTGTAAGATCTTTTCTGCAAATAGGTCTGGTTTCATCAGCGGTTTATCGTAGAATTTGCGGAATGTCGACTCCCTTGACCATCCTGCCGTATTTAGGATGTGGTCTATTGGGACATCCATCCGTTCCGCCGCTGATGTAGATGCTGCCCTATTGGAATGGGATTTAAAAACGTCAGTATTAATTCCCGCAGCTTTCAGGACCTGTTTTAGCCACCTTGATATGGTTTGGCTGGTTACCCGTCCAAAAGGTTTCCTGTGGCTGACCCATAAGGCTTTCTCACTCCCTCTAAGTTCATGGGTTGTGTCTACATAGTTCTGGAGATGGGTCACAACACATAGCCTAGGTTCTGGAGGGTAGGCCCGGAAGATAATTGGTGAGTTGGGCATACCTGGCCTACTTTGTTTTACTAGACCTGGCATGACAAATGTGATGCAGTCTGGGGTAGTTACCATGTTGTCCAGTCGTAGCTTATGTAACGACTGGACCCTTTGTGCAGATACGAGCGCCATGAGCATAAGTGTCTTAAGAGTAGATTGCTCTAGACTGAGGGATCCCACTGGTGGCCATCCTCTGAGGTGTGATAACACAACACTAATATCCCATACATGGGTATATCTGAGTGTTGGGGGTTTGTTGTTATAAATCCCCTTGAGGAGCTTTATCACTAGCGGGTGGGACCCTATGCTCTGGTGTCCTGTTGGTCTAAGGTAAGCAGACAGGGCACTTCGTGCTGCATTCACGGCACTGTAGCTCATCTTCTGATCATGGTATAAGTGGGCCAGGAACTCCAACACGTCGGTGATTGAGGCTTTGTCATATGATGTCCCTGCGTCCAAGCAGTATTTTTCCCATTTCTTGACGTACGTCAGGTACTGCTTCTTTGTTGAATCCCGCAGGGCTGCCGACATGGTGGCGATTGTTCGTTCTGATAGCCCCAGTCCCTGGTAAGGTCTGATTAGAACCTACAAACCAGGAGTTTTATATTTTGATGGCATGGATGACTCATGCCGGATACTGGGTGAGTCAGCAGTTGTGGGTCGCTATGAAAGACCATTGGTGACTCAACCACCATGTCGTGAAAGACTGGGAACCATGGTTGGGTAGGCCAGTCGGGTATGACCAAAATTCCAGAAACAGAGTCAGTCTGAATTTTCCGGAGTACCCGACTGATGAGGCAGAAGGGAGGGAAAGCATAGAAGAAGAAATTTCCCCAATCCAGCGTGAAGGCATCTACCGCTGCTGCCTCAGGGTCTGGCTCCCAAGCCACATACATGGTAACTGGTGATTCAATCTCGACGCAAACAAATCTATATCTGGCGTTCCATATTGCTTGATAATTTTCGCAAAAATTTTTGGATCTAACATCCATTCGATGTTATCATTGAATTTTCGTGACCTGGTGTCTGCCACTGTGTTTAGGTTACCTGGTAGATAGGCAGCTGATAACCAAATATGTCTCTTGACATACCATAGCCAGATTGCATTAGCCAATTTGTCGCATGATAATGATTTTATGCCACCCATGTGGTTGATGTAAGCCACCACCGTTGTATTGTCTCTGTAACCTAACATGCACGTGCTGCATCTTAGATGCATATGCTTTTAGCCCATAGTAGGCGGCCAGCATTTCCAAATAGTTTATGCCCAGTGAGTGTAATAGCGATGACTCTGAGTTAGTCCATCTGCCACCTGTGCTGGATATAGAGTTAGTAGCTCCCCAGCCTAAAGCACTGGCATCTGTTCTGATGACTAAGTTAGGATTAGTGATGACAATGGGACTGAAACTGTGCCAAACATTTTCTGACCACCACTGTAGTTCTGATATAGCTTCAGTGGGTAAATACATTTTTCGGTCATAATGACCCCAACATTGATGTGTGCATGTACCTTTGCTCTTTGCAGATTTTGATAGCGCAAAGGTCCGAATTGTGTAGCTGGAATTGCTGCTACAATACTTCCAATTACTCTGGCAACTTGTCGGATCGTTGGTTGTTTGTTAACCATTAAATTGTTGCATGCTTGTGCTAATGCAACCTTTTTATCCCTTGGCAGAGTAACAGTCATATGGATTGAATCAATAGTGAAGCCTAAATAGTCCATGTTAGTTGACGGCTTCAATTTTGATTTATCTGGGTGTAGGATAAACCCCAACGTTTCATGGAGCTGTTTAGTAGCTGAAACTGCTGCCACAGCTAATTCCTTGGTGCTTCCCAATATGAGAATATCGTCCAGATATGCCATGACTATATATTTTTGTTCTCTTAGTATTTTCATGGCTACTTTAAGTATTTTGGTAAATAATCTTGGGGCTGACGTTAGGCCATTGGGCAATGCTTTATACTGCCATTGTTGCCCCATCCAGATAAATTTTAGATATCTATAATGATCCTTATGAATGGGTACTAAATAGTAAGCATCTTTGATATCTATGCTTGCCATGAAGTATCCTTTTGAGATCAGTTGTCTGGCAGTGACAAATGTCTCCATTTTGAAATGTATATACTCAACAGATTCATTTAGTGATGTTAGATCAATGATGATGCGACATCCACCATCTTTTTTGGTTTTGGTAAATATGTTTGATACAAATTCCAATGGCTCATGTCTGGTCCTTTCAATGACTCCTTTTGACATGAGCCTATCTAGTTCAGCTTGTCCTTCCCGCTTTTCTTTCTCAGTGGGAAGGAATACCCTTTGGAGTATATGCTGAACCGGCGGTATTATGCCTGTTTTAAATTCAATTTTGTATCCACTAAGACTGTTGAGTATGTATTTGTTGTTAGTGATAGTACCCCAAACGTTTTTGAACAAGCGTAGTCGCCCTCCTGTTAATAGAGCACCCTTGTTCAGCGTATGTTGACAGGAACCAGACCCACCTACCTCCAAGTTCATTCTTATTTTTGGGAACGTCTTCTTTTGTAGGCTTGGGTCGATGGTGCTGTTAACGGTGCTGTCATAGGGCGGCGCATCTTCCCACGGCTCCGCTCTGGGCCCCTCTCTAAAATAGAACTGTGGGGGTAATTGAGGAGCGGTCACCAGGCTTTCACCAGTCCTTGGTCGGTATTTGCTGGTGGATGCCGAGGGGTGCTGCCAACTGGGTGTTTTCGCCCTGCTCGGTGCTGGGCCTGCCCTCATGAGGCCCACAGGTTTGGCTGCCTCTTCCAGTTCTTTTAGCCTTTTTGCAAGGTCGGCCCCAAACAGCAGTGCCTTTTTTTCTGGTGCAGGGGCTTTGCATAGCCCCGCATATTTGGGGTTAAGGGCAGGCCTAATGTTCTCCCGCCTCAGATTATTCATCTCATACTGGGTGTTGCACATGAGTGCCAGTACGTCCTGTTGACAGGTGGTGAGATCGGTGTTTTCAGCGGACCGAGCAAAGGCGGTGATGGCCGCTGTGTGGAGCTTTAAGATGCGCTGCATCTTCAGTTCTTGGCTACGGATATGTTGTCCGAGCTGGCTCCAAATTTGTCCATTGACTGTTTTGACTCGCAGTTTTCAGGTGCTGTGTAGGTTTCAAGTGCCTCTAGAATCACCTTCTCCTGCAGGGCTTTGTTCGAGAGTCTGTTTATGCTTGCTGCCATCCTTGGTTCCAGCATTCTCCCTGCCCTTGGAGGTGCCGCATAGCGGTCAACTACACCCAGCAGCTCTTCGTGCTCCTGCTCCCCTGGCATGCTGGCGCAGTCGTCCGCCTGCCCATGAGTTAAGCCAGCCCAGCCCTGGCCTCCCTTGCTAACCTCAAATAAAGAGGGAGCAGAGGGGTGTGATGACAGTTTTGAGGAGGCCTCAGCCCGTCCTCCATAGGGATGCTTCTCTCGCATCTCCTGCTCGAGCATCTGCTCGAGGAGCTGCCTCATGTAGCTCAGGCGGCTGTCTCTCCGCTTCGCAGGGGGAGACTCATCCCGTTCCTCCGATGAATCGGAGACCACCGGCCGGTCCGTTTTTCGGGTGGACTTCCTCCCTGTGCGCGGTGTAGAAGTCGGCGGCACAGGGAGCGGCTCGGGTTCAGGTGTTTGGGAGCGCTCGAACAGCTGTCCCGCCGCCAGTGGCTGCCGCCCGGATATCGAACCCTCCTCGGGGGTAGTCGGGCAGGCAGTCCTTTTTGCTAGTCGCTTTCTCGTAGCCATACTAGCGACTGCTTTTTCCAATACAACAAAAAACACACTTACCTGAGGTCTTGTTTTTATCCTGCAGCTGGAGAGCCTGACTCCAGCTGCCGCCGCTGTTGCGCTGCTGGCGTAATGCCGCGCCTGCGCACTGGGTGGGTTCTTCACGTAGTCACTCACGTGACTCCGAAGTAAAATGAGAAATAAACTGAATAAACCCTGGATAGACACAAAATGCTAAACTCAGCGGGCCAGGCAGCATCTCTGTAGAGAAGGAATGGGTGACTCTTCTTCAGACGTCTCGACTCAAAACGTCACCCATTCCTTCTCGCCAGAGATGCTGCCTGACCAGCTGAGTTACTCCAGTATTTTGTGTCTACCTTCGATTTAAACCAGCATCTGCAGTTCTTTCCTACACATGACTAAACCCTGGTTTGTCCAATTGATTTATTCTTTTTTAATACATGAACATATAATATGTGCTATTTAAAAGGCTTTCATTAATTGAGAATTAATTTTATGGCAGTTTATGGCAGAGGGATAAGAGAAGACTGGTGCATTGATTAAAGTTACTTTTCAAAAGTAAAATCCAAGAAGGGAAGTTTGTTCTTTCCTCATCTTCACCACAAGTTAAAACTGCCACTTCAACATACAGCCATCTTTTTCCTAAAGGGAAATACAAGTAATCAGAAAAGAAATCGTTTGGCATTGCCAAATAGGGATTTCTGTTTGGAAATAGTAACTATGAATGTAATGTTAGATGAAGAAAAACCCAAGACTGACAGAGTTCATAAACTTTGCAGAGTTAAGTTTAGTTTAGTTTATTATTGTCATGTGTATAGGATACAGCGAAAAGCTTGTTCTGCATGTTATCCAGTTAAATCATGCAATACACGAGTATAATAGATCCCCTTCTGGAACAGCACGTCGAGAGTCACCACATTCTTTCACAATCTTGCAACTTCCAGTCTCTAAAAACTCCAAACTTGGCCCAGAGAGATGTGTAATTCATTATTTTCTCACTGTAAGGCCTTGTGTCCCGGCGGCATTGGATCGATAACGTAGGGGTTAGTCTGGCCCAGAGCAACGCTGTCGGCTCCTTCCACCACTGTTCCATGAAGCTGCAATGGGCACTAGGGAAACTGTTCATGAGATAGTCACAGCAAAAACAAAATGGGGGTGGTTGCTGTATCTGACTAGATAGCTGAGTCAGGTGTGTGACAGGGTGGTTACGGAGAACATCAGAACCTTGTGGGTGGAGAACAATTAGGGTCGTAGCCAGGAGTCTGGATGTAAGAGCTTGGGCCAAGGGGTTGAGGGTTGATTGTAATTTGGAAAATATGGGAATCAAAATATGGTGCATGGCCTTAACAACGGGTTAGAGGATCAGAGTGGGTGGAGGTTGGTTTATGTGAGTTTGGTCTTTTAGGCATAGGGATGGGACCTGAGGTGAGGAGGAAACAGGACTTCTGGCTTTGCTGCACTAGCATTGGGTTATTAATTTATTGAATTGTTTTCATAACTTCCAGGAGCAGAATTTGGCCTTTCAACCCATCGTCTATTCCACCATTCAATCATGGCTGATCTATCTTTCCCTCTCAATCCCATTCTCCTACCTTCTACCCCATAACGTCTTCTTCTTCTTCTTCTTCTAAGTAGTTTTTTTTTGGCGGTTGGCAAACAACTTTTTAGTGCATTACCGCCACCAACTGGTATGGAGTGTGGATCAAATAACATATAACTTATATACTAATAACCTATATCTTTCCAAACAAATTGGTTACCCTGAGAAAAAGCATTAGGATTTGATAGCACTTATAGGAGTTCTTTTGTAAAATATCTATTAAATCAAATTGTACTCTTTCTTTTCTGAATCGTTCACTCATTTGTCTTCTTTCTTCCTCATACCTCTCACAATGTACAATGACATGCTCTATTGTCTCTTCTTGCCCACAATATTCACATCTGCCTGTATTATGCTTGCCTATTATAAAAAGTGTACTGTTCAGACCAGTGTGTCTTGAAATTACTGTCTCCTCTTTTCTGTTTTTTCCCGCACATCTCATTTCTCCCACTTTCCTCTGGACTCTGTAGAACCACCGTCCTTTCCGCTCTTCCTCCCATTGCTTTTGCCATCTTTCCTTCCGTCTTTGCTTAATAATGTCTTTGATTTCAGTTTTACCTATGTTAATACTTAAATCAATCTTACTTCTTTTTGTTACCTCTTTTGCTACCTTATCTGCCATTTCGTTTCCTCTAATGTCAATGTGTGCTGGTACCCATAAAAATATGACTGTAAGCCTACTAGTCTACTGTCTGAATGGCTGTGCTGTAAACTCTTTATTGCTAAACTTGAATCTGAACAAATAACTGTCCTTAAAGGCCTGGTATCCTCGACTCACGGTACCGCTAACAATATTGCAATCATTTCACCTGTGTATACTGAGACTTCATTATTGATCCTCTTCCCTACTTTGATGTGAAATTCTGGTACAATAAATGCTACTCCTACTTTATCTACTGAATCTTTTGATGCATCTGTATAAATTTGGACAAAGCTGTAGTATCTGTCAATGTATTCCTGTATGATGAATGAATTATACATACGTTGTTTATCCTTGTTTTTCTGTTCTAATATTGTAAAGTCTACTGTTGCATCTGGAAGTATCCAAGGTGGAATTGAAGGTAATGGAACCGTTGGAACCACATTTAATTGTGCTATGCTGATTTGTAATGCTCTCTGGGTCACTGTCCATCCAAAACTTTTTGTTTCCCTTCTCTCCTTTTCCCAGCATGGTTTGACAGTAACTTGTGCTGGATGTTCTTGACTGTGGCCCTGTAGGTTAATCCAGTAATTCAATGAAAGCTGTATCCTTCTCATCTCTAGAGGCATCTCCCCCATTTCAACCTGTAATGCTGCTGTTGGAGTTGTTTTTATTGCACCTGTACATATTCTCAATGCCTGATATTGAATGTTGTCTATTTTCTTAAGAGAAGTACTTGATGCGGACCCATACACCACACAACCATAATCTAACACAGATCTAATTAACCCAGTGTATATAGCCTTCAAAGCTGTTCTATCTGCCCCCCAATCACATCCAACTAAACATCTCATTACATTAAGTATCTTCTTACATTTGTCCACTACTTTCTGAATATGAACCATCCATGTAATCCTCTCATCAAACCATAAACCTAAAAATGTATAGTATTTTACTCTCTCCAATTCCTGGTTATATAATTTTAGTTTAACCTCACTACCAATTTTCTTCCTAGTAAAAAACATTATCTTTGTCTTTTCCACAGAAAATTTGAATCCCCATTTATATGACCACTCTTGTACATTTATTATAGCCCTCTGTAGACCCCATAAAGTCTGACACCCTGACTAATCAAATTGGCTTATTTAGTTGATTACACGTTATCTATGCATGTGTTTATAGGCCTGTTATGCTGCTGCAGGTGAGAATGTTCTGTTGTGAGTACATATGACAATTAAATACTTTTGACTCATCTGACTGGAGTCCCAACCCAAATCAATTCTAGCATAAGGTACTGGGAGTGATTTTGTGGGTGGTGGTTTCATTGGATTAGTGAAGAGTGAAGTCATTCAGTTCTGGTCTGGTGTGGAAATTGCATCAGATGCATAAGGTTTTGGTTTATTATTGTCATGTGCACCAAACTGACCAGATATATCAGGCATAGTTACAATCAAGTCAAACTCAAGTACAATAGATAGAGCAAAGGTGAAGATACAGAGTGCAGAATATAGCATTGTAGCGCATCTGTTCCATAGACAAAGTCCTTCGTCTGCAATGGTGTAGAGGTGGATCGGACAGTACTCTAGCTTTTGGAAGCCCGATAACGGAGGGGGAGAAGATCAATCAGATTTTTCTTCTGATACGATGCATATTCTGTTCCACAAAAAAATGATTTCCAGACTTGCAGCCCACAAAAACCAGCCCTAGCCATCCACATTCCCCGGTCTAAATGCTTTATTTGCCATGGGTTGCAACTAACAGGATCATTCCAATCTCCACAGCTGCCTTAACAGACAATATTAATAAATACCTTAACAGACAAATAAGTAAACCTTAGGTGGACAAAAATGCTGGAGAAACTCAGCGGGTGTGGCAGCATCTATGGAGATTCTCCATAGATGGTGCCTCACCCACTGAGTTTCTCCAGCATTTTTGTCTACCTTTGATTTTTCCAGCATCTGCAGTCCTTTCTTAAACAATAAGTAAACCTTATTCCATTTTACATCAGATCTTTTGAAAGATAAAATTCACAAACAGTTGTCAGTCATTAATTATAACACTATTGTTGCTCATCTCTAGGGAGTATGAAATTGAAGCCTGAACCTAAATACACATGATAGGCTGCTCTGCAGACATATCAGGGCAGCTGTTGGAGCAGCAGTACAGTTCTGCCGAAAGGCTCCAGAGACCTGGGTTCGACCCTGACTGCAGGTGCTGTCTGTATGGAGTTTGTATGTTCTCCCTGTCATCTGCGTGGGTTTTCTCCAGGTGCTCCGATTTCCTCCCATACTCTAAAGATGTACAGGTTTGTAGGCTAATTGTAAATTGTCCCTTATGTGTGTAGGATAGTGCAAGTGTGCAGAGATCGCTGGTTGGCATGGACACGGTCGGCCAACGATCCTGCTTCCATCTGTATCTCTAAACTAAACTAAACTAAACAAGGATGAAACTGTAACAATAGAAGTTTATAGAGCATCTGCGTCACAGCTCCAGTGAATTGGATTCCATCTAGAAACGCAGTTTTGTGACAATGCGGGGGATTGGGAAACTTCCAGGTTTCTTTCCCTTCGTCCCCCCCCCAGCTCACCACAGGAACTGAACAGCCTTGGTTAAAAGTATATTTGTGTAAAGCCACCAGAATGGACCACATCAATAGTGGTTTAGTGAAGAGATTACAAAATCACATGAAATCAAACTGCAAACAATCTCCTATCTTCTTTGCGAATCTTGTAAGTGGACTTACCAGGATCAAAGGTATTCACAAAATTCGATCTCTCCCTTGAAGTTGCATAATTGAATATTGACAAAGACAGTCAGCAGATCCTGACTGTTAAAATGCACAGTGTGTTCCACAATCAAACATACCCTATGGTTAAGATTTTCCAGCCCATGGTCGATAGAATCTTGCAAGAATTTCATATGTGACCAAGAAGGTCTGTTGATTGCTAACAGTCTAGGAGAAAATAAATCTGATTTGTAGGAATTGACAAGTCAGGGGTGTTTTATTGTCATATGTCCTAGATAGAACAATGAAATCCTTACTTGCCACAGCACAACAGAATATGTGCACATAGAATACTCTAAACATTATGATAAACAAGAGAGAAAAAAAAGTTCAGTGTGTATATATACACATACTCACAAGTACACACGTTCAGGAGAATACATGAAAAAAAATAGGAGAATACATGGATCAGTCCTGACCAAAAACATCATCTGTCCTTTTTCAACAGAGATGCCGCCTGCCCCACTGAAGTACTCCAGCATTTTGTGCCTATTGTCTGTCCATGTTCTCCAGAGATGCTGCCTGTCTCACTGAGTTACTCCAGCACTTTGTGTCCACATGAGTTCAATGCAAAGTTTAAGCTCAGCAAATTTCTGCAAGAATAGTGTACCTTAGTTTGAAAGCAGATGCCAATAACCATGAAAAATGATGTATAAGCCGTCACAATATGTAATTGACGGGCGGCACAGTGGCACAGCTGGTAGAACGGCTGCCTCACAGCACCAAAGAACCAGGTTCAATCCTGACCTCGGGTGGTGTCTGTATGTGGAGTTTGCACATTCTCCCTGTGACCTTGTGGGTTTCCTCCTGATGTTCCGTTTTCCTCCCACATTACAAAGACATGCGCATTTGTAGGTTAATGTAAAATTGCCCCTAGTGTGCAGTAGATGAGAAAATGGGATAACACAGAACTAGTGTGAATGGGTGGTTACACAAAAAAGCTGGAGAAACTCAGCGGGTGCAGCAGCATCTATGGAGCGAAGGAAATAGGCAACGTTTCGGGCCGAAACCCTTCTTCAGACGGTGTGAATGGGTAATTGATGGCGTGGACTCGGTGGGCCGAATACCCACTGTATCTCTAAACTAAACTAAACTAAAAACGTCATTCTGCTCTTCTTAGATAGAAGAGCATTCTGGCAATAGAACACAAAGGCATTACGTTTGAAGTCATGCAGAATCTTGATGAGACAATACTGAGCAGAAGCATGAGGAAAGATTCAGAGAAGGATTAGCAGCATGTCAACAGAAGTCTGAACGTGCATCTGCCAGGAAGGATTGAGAAAGCTGTGGCTCTTTTCTCCAAAACAAAAAGGTTAAGACAGCAGATGTATATCATAGATGATGAATAGGTTCATGTAGTTTCAACAGTAATAACAGCATGGGTCATCCCATGTAGTTTCAATGAGTGTCTCTGTTTAACGACACATGCCGGGACTTGCTCTTTGTAAATCCCACCTCTCAGTGGAAACCGACTTGGAACATAAACCTCAAGGGGGAATCTTTTCAGGAATGTGAAACTATGCTTTTAAAAAGTAACACTGATAACAACGTATAGAAATGTGGCTTTCCAAAATTATCAAAATCGATTTTCTTGCCGAGATTCAAATTGTTCTTTGAGGCCTGTAAAACTCCCAGTTCAAAGTGAAAATGTTATCTCTTCTTTCGTATGTAATGTATTTAAAATTAAAATTATTGTTTTAGATTATTCCTTCACAGGGCATGGATATTGCTTGCTGGTAAGGATGTAGCTTTAGGGTGAGAGGGGCAAAATTTAAAGGAGAAGAGCTGGACAAGTTTACGCATAGTGGTGAGTACCTGGAATGTACTGCCGGGGGGTGGTGGAGGCAGAAACAATAGTGGCATTTAAGAGTTTTTTGGATAGGCACAAGGGTGTGCAGGGAATAAAGGGATATGGATTATGTGCAGGTAGATAAGAGATGGGCTTGTCATTGTGTAAGAAGGAACTGCAGATGCTGATAGAAACCGGAGAAAGACACAAAAAGCTGGAGTAACTCAGCGGGACGGGCCGCATCTCTGGAGGGAAGGAATGGGTGGCGTTTCGGGTCGAGACCCTTCTTCAGGTCATTGTGTTCGGCACAGACATTGTGTGCCAAAGGGGCCTGTTCCTGTGCTCTACTGTTCTATAGCGGCATTTATTATCAAGCTCTGATTGCCCCTGCCCCCCACCCAGACAGTCAATTGCCAGATTCACTCAGAGCATTGTTTAGTGTGTCTGGATACACAGGTGGGTCAGGCATGGGAAGGGCGAGCAGATTTCTGACCCTGGAGGATATAAGTGAAGCAGATGGGTTTTTAAATCCCCTTGCTTCTGTTATGAGCTTCCAATGCAAGTTTCCAGATGAATAATTTGAGGCTTTTGAATGCCAGTCCAGTGACTATGCCATTGATGTGAACATAATTGTTCTTATAATCTATTTATATGCCCATATTATTTATTTATTTTATATCCATCTGGAATAGTGAGCTCTTAATTTTCATTTTGGTTGGAAGAGAGGCACAGCTGATAGAGCTGCAGCCTCACAGCGCCAGAGACCCAGGTTCGATCCTGACCTCGGGTGCTGTCCGTGTTGAGTTTACACGTTCTCCCTGTGGCAGCGTGGGGTTCCTCTGGATGCTCCGGTTTCCTCCCACATCCCAAATACATGCGGGTTTGTGGGTTAGTTGGGCTCTGGAAACTGTGCTTAGTGTGTAGGGAATGGATAAGAAAGTAGGATAACATAAAACTGGTGTGACTGGGTGATCTATGAACAGCATGAACTCGGTGGGCCGAAGGATCTGTATGTAGGGAGCCCCTAGTATGTAGGGAGTGGGATAGCATGGAACTAGTGTGAACGCTAAGTTACTCCAGCAGTTTGTGTCTTCTTTTTTGTAAACTGGCATCTGCAGTTCCTTGTGTCTGCTATAATTTTTTATGGGTGTTTTTCCATTGCTATTCGTTTTGTTATTAACAGCAAACTGCTAAGAATCAACGGTTCACTGGTGCTTTCTTGTCACACGTACCCAGGTACATTGACTATGGGAGAGGGATGTGGTGGAGAAGATTAATTTGAAAACATTACCCGCTGTACGGAAATGATACGTGGATGTAGATGTCACAAAGGAGCAGATGTAAGGATGCCGCATGCATTTAAAGCCCTGTGATTGATGACTGGGCGTGGAGTACTTAACATTAACTCTCTACCAAGTCCAGACACGTTTTGCTCTCTTGCAATGAATTTCTCACCTTGATGATGATCATGAGGATCCTGAAAGCTTCGGCTCGGTGCATTGAAACCATGGATCAGCTGGCAAATGCAACCTATTTGTCAAAATAATGCTTTAAATAGACTAGATTAAAATGCCTTCAGGGTGGTATTATCCTGGATTTGGCTCTGCAATTTTATTCCTCATTTCTGGGCGATCAATACTGCTCCAGGCTTCAGCCAAATAAAAAAAAAACGATTGAAGATTTAGTTTAGTGAGGTTTTGTTTAGAGATACAGCCTGGAAAGAGGCCCTTCGGCCCACCGAGTCCATGCCGACCATCGATCACCCATTCACACTCGTTCTATGATATCTCACTTTCCCATCCACTCACTACACACTAGGGGAAATTTAGAGAGGTCCAATTAACCGACAAAACCTGCATGTCCATGTGGGAGGAAACCAGAGCACAGGAGGAAACCCACATGGTCACAGGGAGGACGTACAGACGCCACACAGACAGTACCTGAGGTCAGGATCAAACCCAGGTCTCCGGCATTGCGAGGCAGCAGCCACTGTTGTGCCCAAAGATGGGGAATATTTATTTAAAATACTGCAGCAGTAAAGATTAGTTCTAATTTCTGGTGAATAGAGTCTCTGCCTCACAGTGACAGGGGAGGTGGTGGAGTCAGAATGAGTCACTATGTTTAAGAGACATTTGGACAGCCACTAGTTGTCTTGTAACAGTAGCACAGCTGGTGGAGCTGCTGCCACATGGAGCCGGAGATCCGGGATCGATCCCGACATTGGATGCTGTCTTTTGTGGAGTTTGCATGTTCCTCCGGGTGCTCCGATTTCCTCCCACATCTCAAAGGCCATCCGGGTTCGTAGGGTTAATTGGCCCTCTGTAAATTGTGGAGTAGGCAGTGTGGAGGGAGTGGATGAGAAGGTGGGATAACACGGAACAAGTGAGAACGGGTGATCGATGGTCGTCGTGGACTCGGTGGGCCGAAGGGCCTGTTTCCATTCTGTATCTCTAAACTAAACTAAATTGAAATCCTATGCATCAAAATAGCTGCACCATGATTGTAACTTTTCTCAGACATCTTTTGCTACAGTTTGGAGATACAATGTGCAAATATCCTGGCACCTTTTGCATTGAGAGATCCAAGCGAATTAGTCGTGCTCAATTCACAATGATTACTGAAGTAGAACTTCAATGTATTACAGCACATAAATAAATGTTTTATAATTCTGTAACATGATAACAGCCACTGTCCAGATAATGAAAACAAATTGTTTAAAATATAATTAAATTTATTAGACTGGAATGAGAGGCTGCAGAGTAGATTCAGGAGCCATTACACAGCCTCTTTCGTTATCTATTCATAAGAGGTCACAATGGACAACATTCTCTTAGTCAAGTGCATCAACATATGCTCCACGAATAGTTTAAATATAGGTCAATGCTTTCAATTTCCCCGAGCAATGAACTTTATACTTTGAATTAGCTTTACTGTTGAATGCCCATGCACTCCACTAGAGGCACAGCAGGGAAACCTTCAAAATTATGATACAATTAAAATAGTCAGTAACATGGGCGGCACAATGATGCAGCTAGTATAGTTGCTGCCTTACAGTGCCAGACACCTGGCTTTGAACCTGACCTCAGGTGCTGTCTGTGTGGAGTTTGCAAGTTCTCCCTGTAACCGCGTGGGTTACCTCCGGTCGCTCCGGTTTTCCTCTCACATCCCAAGAATGTGTGGGTTTGTAGGTTAACTGGCCCTCTGTAAATTGCCCATCGTGTGTAGTGGGTGGAAGCAAGTGGGATAACAGATCTAGTGTAAATGGGTGAGCCAAGGCCGGCATGGATTCAATGGGTCGAAGAGCCTGTAAATTGCCCCGAGTGTTTAGAGGGTGGCTGCAAAAGTGGGATGTCAAAAACTGTGTGAATGAGAGATTGATGGTCAGCATGGACTTGATGGGCCAAAGGGCCTATTCATTTCCCCTAGTGTGTAGGGAGTGGATGAGAATGTGGGATGACAAAGAACTAGTGTGAACGGGTGATCGATGGTCGGCATGGACTCAGTGGACCGAAGGCATGTTTCCATGCTGTATCTTTCAATCAATTCAATCAAAATTTGTAATTTGGGGGTAATTTGGCCATTACCCAAAGAGTAGTGAGAATGTGGAATATATTACCATATGGACCAGTGGAAATGAAAACCATAGATGCATTTAAAACAAACACGAGGAAGAAAGGACAGGTACGTTATGTTGCTATAGTGGGAATGCAGTGAAGAGAAACTGGAGTAACCTCTTAAACCTGCTCAGCCTTTTTGACATTATTGGCTTCACACAACCCTGAGAGTTCTGGATTCCCTCTGTGCCTCAAAATCTAATTATCTTGTTTTTTACTTTACTCATTGATTGAGCAAACACAGCCAAAGATGCGCAATAATGATCATATCTCTAATCTCTGTCGTAGAGACTCCAGCCAGGACCATTGGCTTGAATTCTGCTTTCATCTTATCATCGTGCCAACTCTGATGACAAATCTACAGCTTGATCAGTGATGGCTTATTAGTCTGAAGAAGGGTCCCGACCCAAAACATCCCCTGTCCATGTTGAGTTAATCTAGCATGTTGTGACTTTTTTTTCCCACAGCCTGAAACATTAATTTATACTTACCCCAAACAAGTCCTCTCGGATTGCTAGTTCACAATGGAGATCAGAGCACTAAATTCTACCTCTGATGTTATCCACAGGAAGATGGATCAGAATTTGTGAGACTATGGATTAAATGAATGGTTTAAAGAGCTAGAATGAATACAAAAAAGATACAATGCTGGAGTACAACATTAAATACCAGAGATAGAAAGTACTAATTAAATTTACAGATGAATGAATGAATGAATGAATGAATGAATGGAAGGGGCTGCAGCAGTAGAGTTGCTGTCTTACAGCGCCAGAGACTCAGGTTTGACTCTGACTACGGATCCTGTCCGTACGGAGTTTGCAGGTTCTCCCTGTGACCGCGTGGGTTTTCCCCAGGTGCTCTGGTTTCCTCCCACATTCGAAAGACGTGCAGGTTTGAAGGTTAATTGGCTTCTGTAAATCGTTCCTAATGTGTAGAATAGAACTAGTGCACAAGGGATTGCTGGTCGATGCGGACTCAGTGGGCCGAAAAGTCTGTTTCCACACTATATCTCCAAACTAAACTTAACTAAATGCATGGGTTTCACATGGCCACAATGTTGTATTAAGTATCAATATTGCGTATTGTGATTTTCTTGCATCATAATCTGTTATCTTTTAATATGAACATTGTTCTTTTAAAAATAGACAATGTAAGGCACAAAAAAATAACTAGTAGGAGCCTTGGGTAATAATTCAGTCGATGGTGTCTTAGAGAATTCAGCTATAGAGACACTAGGTGGTCCTAACCCTATCAAACCTGGTCAATTGGATTCAATTATGTTTAGTGTCAGAATTCATAAATCAGGGATGAAGTATATGAGACATAGAAGAGCCATTTCAACTTCAACTGCATTATTATTTCCTAACATACCTCCCCCTTTCAGCCCAGTGCAAGGGCTCCATTGCTGTGGCTCAGACTGTGGATTCAATTGCTGAGCACAAAATCAAAGTTAACATTCTACAGTACAAACTGTTGGAGGGTGATATTTAGGACAATATACTTAGCATTTCCTGTTCTAATGTGAATATTCAACATATCAGACCAATGCTCTGGAGAAGTGACCCCTTTGTTTCATTTAATGAGGCACTGCACATTAGACCCAGACTGACTGAGGAAGGGTCCCGTCCCAAAACATCACCTATCCATGTTCTCTAGCTGTCTGACCCACTGATTTACACCATCACCGTGTTTAGTTTAGAGATACAGTGTGGAAACAGGCCCTTCGGCCCACCAAGACCATGCCGTCCAGCAATCACCCGCACACTAGTATTATCCTACACACTAGAGACAATTTACAGAAGCCAATTAACACAAACCTGCATGTCTTTGAAATGTGGGAGGAAACTGGAGCACCTAGAAGAAACCCACACAGTCACAGGGAGAACGTTACAGACTCTGTACATCATAGTCAGGATCAAACCCATGTATTCATTCTAGCTCTTTAAGAGCCATCCAATTTAAAGAGTCATCCAATTAAAACCACTCATTTAATCCATAGCCTCATAATTTCCTCTGTTCATTTCTGCAACTCCACTTTCAGATGCCTTCTTGCATTCCAGGTCACAAAAAATCTCCCAGACTTTAGCATCTTCCTCATCCCTCACTGGAACTTATCGCAGCTCTGCACGCTGTTGTTATCCAGTCTTCAGTTGCTGATAACATGGGAATTTCTACAAGATTAAGCATTTTTTCCCTATCATTCTAGGGAACATTTAGCTAAACAGAGCTTTCTCTAACTTCAAGTAACCCTTGCATCCTATCTCTTTCCATTCCTCCCCCATAGTTGTCGTACTAGTTTCTCTGTCGTCCTGTAGTGTTTCACTGTCTGTTTAACTCATTATCACGTAGCCTACAGCCTTTCATTCATTTGTTCTATATCTCTCTATATCACCATCTATACCCCTCATTTCCTTTTCCCCTGGCTCTTGGAAGGGTCTCAACCCGAAATGTCACCTATTCCTTTTCTGCAGGGATGCTGCCTGACCCAGTGTTACTCCAGCTTTTTGTGTCTTTCTTTGTTTTAAACTAGCATCTGTAGTTCCTTCCTACACGTAGAGCTCTCTTATCACTGCTATCATTCCCTCATGGAAAAATAATGTGGCTCATACATTATTACAAATAATAGTTTTTCTGCAGAATTCTATATTCCTGCCAATGCAAGTAATGTCGTCTTATTTCTTCCTCTAAGAGAAACCTTTTAAATTTTGCTATGAAAAAGCCAAAGACGCTTTACTTGACTAACGTTTCATTTTACGAAGTAATATGCTGAAAATTCAATAATTTTTAGTTCTCTCAAGGTACCTAAGAGCAAAGGAAGTTCCAGCTGATTTCTTGAACATCTGGTTGTTTGGTTATCAGACATTCAAATTCCAGGCAAATTGATCAGTCAGTACAGTCTTAGAGACGACCAGCTGTCTAATGTCAGTTAGTAAGACGGTCAGTTGGAAACTAGCCACCGTACTCAGTGGGTGAGAACAGGCAGCAGAACAATGTTTTAAAGGGCTGCTGGTTTATTTAAAGCCCAGCAAGCGGTGGATCTTGTGAAATTACCCAAGAGCTTTATTATTTTGCCCATAATTGTGTTGTGGTGTTTGCTCCACCAAATCATTTTCTGCTGAGTCTTCGAGCCAGTGACTAAGCAATTGACTGAACAAGGCAAAGGAGCTAGTTATTGACTTCTGGAGGGTGGGGGGGGGGGGGGGGGGGAATGGTGTTCATTATTGACGATTGTCCACTAGGACCAATTAAGGGATTATCATTGTACGATTGTACATATGTAATTGAAACAAAGAACTGCAGATGATGGTTAATACACAAAGGAACACAAAGTGCTGGAGTAAATCAGTGTCACTGTCAGGCAGCATCTCTGGAGAACATGGGTGAGTGATTTTGGGACCCTTCTTCAGACTGATTCAGTCTGAGTTACTCCAGCATTTTGTGTAATTTCACCTTAAAACTAGGTGCCAACGCCACTGGTCTGCACCAGTGACCCTTCTTCACCAGCTACCGCATGGCCCGATTAACATGGCTTTTGTTGTGGCTCACGTTGTAGCCCCTGACCATCTTTCTCTCGGCTACCCCCACTGACAGGATGTGCTCGGTCACCGCTGGGCTCCCTCCCTTCTCACCAGCTGCCACTTCTTTTTGTGAACCATCGCATTGTCCCCACTCCACCTCTTCCTTCTCCCCCGCAGTCGCTGACATCTTCCAAGGTGGAGAAGAGGAGGAGGTGACAGTGATGCAGTGGGGGGGGGGGGGGGGGGGGTTGGGGGTGGTGGAGAGGCTGAGTGGACAGAGCAATGGGAGGAAGAGGAGGTGACTGTGGAGCAGAGGGGGGAGGGGGGGGGGGTTGGGAGGGGTGGAGAGGCTGAGGAGCAGAGCGATGGAGCGAGGAGCAGGGTAGGGAGCCACACAGTGAGCACGCATGTCCTGTCAGTGGCGGCAGCCTGAAGAAGGTGCTGTACCCATGGGGCTACAACGTGATCCGCAACAATAGCGGCGTCACCGTGCGATTGGTGAAGAAGGGCTCGATGCTACACCTTGCGAGTCAGGGGTGGCATGGACAGGTCTGTCCACTATCACTGAAATCCATTATAAAGGAGTCCATTAAATTGGGGGGTCACTGAACATATCCCAATCAGCATCAATGGCGCTGGTGGAAATGTTTGAGAGCTTCAAGTTCCACATTGATGTAGACAAAAGTGCTGGAGAAACTCAGCGGGTGCAGTAACATCTATGTAGCGTAGGAAATAGGCAACGTTTCGGGCCGAAACCCTTCTTCAGACATTGATGTGACAACCGAGAAGGCACTTCAACACCTCTACTTCCTCAGGAAGAAAGCCCTACACCCAAGAAAGCATACTGTTGGGTTGCATCACAGCTTGGTTTGAGAACTGCTCTGCCCAAGCCCGCAAGAAATTGCAGAGTGTAGATGTGGCCCAGTCTATCACACATACCAGACTCCCCCACCATTATCTCCATCTACGCTTCGTGTCCTACCCTGGTCCTTCCTTCTCCTCCCTGCTTCCGTCAGACAGAAGGTACAGAAACTTGAGAGCACGCAGCACCAGATTCTTCCCCTCTGTTATCAGGCTACAGCACAGTCCTGCTATAAGCTAGGGTATTGTCGGATTCCCCTCTATTCCATAGTAAACATTGGACTTTTTCCTCCCACACTCCACGGAGTGTGGAAGGAAACCGGAGGACCCAGAGAAAACCCATGCGGTCACAGGGAGAACGTACAAACTCCGTACTGATAGCACCCGTTGTCAGGATTGAATCAGGGTCTCTGGCGCTGTAAAGCAGCAACTCTCCTGCTACACCACTGTGTTGTCCCAAATAACTGTTGTAACTATTTTTGATCTAACGTTGGCACGAGACAAGTTTCAGAGGCAAAATTACTAATGTGTTATTTTCGGATTAGGAGCTGGCTCTGATACATACAATAATCATAGTATTCTTTAAGACATGGTTCTGGTACATTAACAAACTGTGAGGGATGATCAAATGATTGATGGATTTGACCTTTGCTCCTTCCGTTGTGTCATAGCAATTACCTTTAATTTGACATCACAGCACACACTTAGACTACTAATGCTTCAGTTAATTCTTGCTCCACTGGTTAATCTTACTGATTAACCTGCTTGCAGTAGCAGCAGCAAGCCGACATTGTCTGCTTCACTTTGAACAGATCAAAGTAACCTTGAAGCGATGGGTAGGCCATTAGAAGAGAAATATGGAAGAGATCTGACAAGATGACAGATGTGTCGTTACCAATCGGTTAGCCAGGTCAATCTTTCATAATACGAAAGCAACAATATAATTAAACACAGTTAACCCTTTGCAAGTAGCAAAACAGCTGAAAACAATTATGATTTAATGTACAGGCAGGGGTTGCCTTGTGATTGTCATGGGCTTAATAATAATTCGAGCACAAAATCCTTCTGTCTTCCTCTGCTATCCCATCGCACCATATCTCACATTTTACTTAAAACTCCATTTTCCCTACCACTCGATTCCCTCAATATCCAGAAATCCAGGGTGGCGCAGCCGGTAGAGCTGTTGCCTCACTGCGCCAGAGACCCGTGTCCGATCCTGATCTCAGGCCTTGTCAGTGTGTGGAGCCTGGGGCTCGCCTGGATCAGGCACTGTTTCAGGAGACAGAGCACATGGTCCAGATGGAACTTCGATAATCGCGCTCTAAACCTGGCGACTCTTGCTTGCGGTCTCAGTAGACTATTTCTATGCACTTTGTACTAATTAGGGGGTTGTACTTAGGTATGGCAATACCTGCCATACCGGTTTGCAAAAAAAAGAATTTTGCTGTATCTCTGTGCATATGATAATAAAGAACCTTTGAACTATTTTGCATTAAATCCAGCATCCTGCTCACAACAGTTCCTATTCCCAAGACACCCTAGAGCAACAGTGAGTTTAATATCATGAATTGTTGTGGTGTTGCATTGGTATTCCTGACAATTCAACTCCAGTCCTAGATAGACACAAAGTGCTGGAGTATCTCAGCGGGTCAGGCAGCATCTCTGGAGAAGGATAGGTGGCGTATCGGGTTGGGACCCTTCTTCAGACTTGGTCCATTTTCACCAGAGATGCTGCTTGACCCACTGAGTTACTCCAGTACTTTATGTCTATCTTTGGTATATACCAGCATCTGCAGTTCTTTGTTTCTACATTTTGGCTTGCTCCCACACAGCTCTTGGGAATGGGTGGCGCCGGGGGGGGGGGGATACAGAATTTAGACATGGTGATGGGGAAGGACTGGTGGTATTTTTCCAAGTCCGGGTGATGTAGAAATTCCCAAGGATTCGGTGCACGGTGACATTCAAAAGAAGGGTCCTGGCCCGAAGCATCACCTATCCATGTTCTCCAGAGATGTTGCCTGGCCCATGTTACTCCAGCACTTTGTGCCTATCTTTAGGATAAACCAGCATCTGCAGTTCTTTGTTTCAGCAAATCCAGTTCTTGCTGATGTCAGCTATGATTCATTCAGTCATTCTTACCTCATTCAAGTATAAACACTGTCATTACATTTTGTTTTATCATCAAAATAGCCCCAACACAACAGTCAGCACTATTCCAAATACAGCATACTCAGTGTCAGAACAACAGCATAAACACGGTCCCATTGTCCGAAGATTACCACAGTTGGTTGCAGAATTGACACCAAGTTAGAAGGTTTAATTTCCACCAGAGTGGAGTCAAAATTCCCTATGACATTCCAGTGTCATTTTGTAATTAACGGAGAAGAAAATCTAATGGAGACTAGCGTGCTGCGGGTTCCCTTCACCCATGTTATTATGTACCAGTGTCTGTGGTAAGGGACTCAACCAGAAACATCATCCATTCTTTCTCACCAGAAATGTTGACTGTCCCTCTGAGTTATTCCTGCATTTTGTGTCTCTCTTTGGTGTAAATCAGCATCTGCAGTTCCTTCCTATGCTTATTAAGTACCAGCGTCTGCTAGCCTTTCTCCCCCTCACAGGCACAGAGGGAGAGTCAAATACTCGGACTACCTATGATCGGACTTTACTGGACTTTATCTTGCACTAAAAGTTATTCATGTTATTCCCTTTATCATGTAACTGTACACTGTGGATGAATCGATTATAATCATATATTGTCTTTCCATTGAGTGGTTAGCACACAACAAAAGCTTTTCACTGTACCTCAATACATCTATATAACTAAAAGTCTCAACGTGACCACTTCCAGTCTGCGCTGTTAATTGGTTTTTATAAAAAACGCTACCCCATGTCGCTATGATATTTGGCCATCTTACTCACAGTCCTCCTCGAGGCAGCCCCAACGATTTTTCCGATCGAAGAAAAATAAAAAAGTTTTGAATGTTTAAAAAATCTTGAGATCAGCTGATTGGTCCTCGCCTGTCAATCACCATGATGAAAGTAATGCCCCTTCCAGGGGGTGGGGGGGCAGGACTATAAAACCCCGGATGCCTGGATGCGAGTCAGTCACTCTGGAAGATCGAGAGGTAGAGGCCACAACTGTGATTCTAAGCTGTGAATCAACTTAACTGTGAGTCTGCAATGTACTTGCAATAAATGATTTGTTAGCCCTTATTGAAAATGCAATGAGTTGTTTGGCCTGCCCTGTGCTTGAAACTGCAATGCAAAATGGAAATGAAATGACAATGCAATGAGATGATTGACTTGACTTGAAATGGATTGATTTGACTTGAAAAGGATTGACTTGACGAAATGGATTGACTTGACTTGACTTGACTCAATTTGGAATAGATTGACTTGAAATGGTTGTTCGCCCTGATCTCACTGTGCTTGACTTGACCCCCACAACACCCATGCTTGCACTCCAGAACCCCCCCCCCCCCCCCCCCCCCCACTGATCACCAATATTGGAATTGGTGGAGAGGTGGAATATTGTGTTGGGGGACCAGCACTCCCCTGTGAACCTGGGACCCAACGGGTCCCACTTAGTCTAGTGTGACAATAAACTAAACCAAACCAAATCAAACTAAACGAGTTCTATTGCATCTTTTTTTCTTAACTAATTTTTTCATCTAGCAGACTTTGGAAACGGGAGAAAATGGGATGAAGTAGAGAATATTATCGGTACTAATTTCTAATCTAATTTCTTACCTCGGGTATGTTGACTTTGCATGTTCACCCTGTGACCATGTGGGTTTCCTCCCACATCCTAAAAATGTCAAGTCAAGTCAAGTCACGAGAGTTTATTGTCATGTGTCCCAGATAGGAAATTGAAATTCTTGCTTTGCATCGGCACAATGGAATATAATAGGCACGAATACACAACATATCATATCAGTGATTCCACATACCAATATTTAAATATATACACACACATCAGTAAATATGCAGATAAAGTGCAAATAAACAGATAATGGTCTAAATGGTCTATTAGTGTTCAGAAATGTGTTTCAGTTGAGTTTAATAGCCTGATGGCTGTGGGGAAGTGGCTATTTCTGAACCTGGACATTGCAGTCTTCAGGCTCCTGTATCTTCTTCCTGAAGGTAGTGGGGAGATGAATGTGTGGCCAGGGTGGTGTGGATCCTTGATGATGCTGCCAGCCTTTTTGAGGCAGCGACTGCGATAGATCCCCTCGATGGTAGGGAGGTCAGAGCCGATGATGGACTGGTCATTGTTCACTATTTTTTGTAGTCTTTTCCGCTCCGGGGCGCTCAAGTTGCCGAACCAAGCCACGATGCAACCGGTCAGCATGCTCTCTATTGTGCACCTGTAGAAGTTAGAGAGAGTTAGACATACCGACTCTCTGTAATCTTCTCAGGAAGTAGAGTCGCTGATGTACTTTCTTAATAATTGCGTCAGTGTTCTCGGACCAGGAGAGATCTTCAGAAATATGCACACCCAGGAATTTGAAACTCTTGACCCTCTCCACCATCGATATAAACGGGACTGTGGGTCCCCATCCTACCCCGTTCAAAGTCCACAATCAGTTCCTTGGTTTTGCTGGTGTTGAGGGCCAGGTTATTGTGCTGGCTCCATTTGGTCAGTCGGTCGATCCCATTTCTATACTCTGACTCGTCCCCATCAGTGATATGTCCCACAACAGTGGTGTCGTCAGCAAACTTCATGATGGAGTTCGCACTATGATCAGCTACGCAGTCATGAATATAGAGTGAGTACAGCAGGGGGCTGAGTACGCAGCCTTGAGGTGCTCCCATGCTGATTGTTATCGAGGCTGACACATTTCCACCAATACAAACAGTCTGTGGTCTTTGAATGAGGATCCAATTGCAGAGGGTGGCACAGAGACCCAGATCTGAGAGCTTGCTAACCAGCTTGGAGGGGATGATTGTATTAAATGCCGAGCTGTAATCAATGTGTGGGTTTGTAGGTTAATTGGCTCTCTGTAAATTGCCCCTAGTATGTAGGGAGTGGATGGGAAAGTGGAGTAACATAGAACGAGTGTGAACGGGTGATCAGTGGTCGGCATGGACTCGGTGGGCTGAAGGGCCTGCTTCCATGTTGTATCTTTCAATTAATTAAAGAATAAGAATTCAATTCTGAATTCTTGTAGCAGTAGATGCTATAAGTAGCCGTTGACAAAGACAGTGAACCAATTTCCCAAATGCAATCATAATCTTTGATTCAAAGAGTGGAGGTTTATCCACACAGAAAAGGCAGGGTGGGAATTGGTTGCAACGGCAACCAGTGAGTTATATGCCTTCCTTCGAGATATTAAACTGCACAAAATCAAACAAAAGTATACAATTATATTTTCCTTTTCTGGGAAATATTATCAAAATAAATGTGTATGAGGACTCCAGATCAGTTGACAATGTTATCTATGCCTTTGCTATTTTGTCCAGGATGGCCCCTTAATTGGAGCCCTCCATTAAATACACAGCTAGTCCCAAACAGCAGAAAAATCATTAACTGATAGCAGCTGTCCCAGGAAATAGATGAGGTTCAACAGAGCCGCCCTGCTGGCTGTGGCCACAATCTCATTAACCCAAGCATTCCCAGAGGCTGCAAGCAACCAGTTCCGTGAATTTAAACGCGTCAATCTAATTTAGGGGCCGCAAGGTGGTGCAGCGGTAGAGTTGCTGCCTCACAGCGCCAGAGAGCCGAGTTCGATCCTGACTACAGGTGCTGTCTGTACAGAGTTTACACGTTCTCCCTGTGACCGCGTGCGTTTTGCTCAGGTGCTCCGGTTTCCTTGCACACTCCAAAGACGTGCAGGTTTGTAGGTTAATGGCTTTGGTAAGAATTTGTAAAGTCCCTAGTGTATAGGATCATGCTAGTGTACGGGGATCGCTGGTCGGTGCAGATACGGTGGGCTGAAAGAACTGTTTCTGCGCTGTATCTCTAAACCAAACTCAATTAATGGGTCAGTGCTGAGAGCATACAACACTGTGTTTTAGTTAAACTATATAATCATAATGCTGTCTCCTTATAGATATACAAGTTTAGTTCCGTTTATTATTGTCACGTGTACCGAGGTACAGTGAAAAGCTTTTTTGTTGTGTGCTATCCAGTCATGGAAAAGACTTTACACAATTACAATAAAACCATCTACAGTGTGCAGCTACAGGATAAAGGGAATAATGTTTAGTGCAAGATCAAATCCAGTAAAATCCAATTAAAGAAGGTCTCTAATGAAGTAAATATGAGGTCAGGACCGGATTCTAGCTGGTGAGAGGGTGGGTCAGTTGCCTGATAACAGCTGGGTAGAAACTGTCCCTGAATCTGGAGATATGCGTTTTCATACTATTATACCTCTGGATGGAGAGGGGAAATGAGGGAGTGTCCGGGGTGAGACAGGTCCTTGATTATGCTGTTTATCATTGATTAAAAGAAACTGCAGATGCTGGTTCAGAATCAAATTCAATTTTTAATTTAAACAAGTACCCATTTTTCTCACGCCCTTTATATATACCCAATGGTGGGGGGAAGGGGACGGGGAGTAAGGGTGCACAGGGGGAGGACATGAGTGGGGGGTGCAGGTGATGAAGGTACCAGGGGAGGGGGAAAGGGGACACGGAGAAATGGGTACACATGGGTGGTGTAAGGGAAAGAGAGGGGGAGTGAAGAGGGCCAGTTGCAACTGATAATTAGCCTTGCTGTCACTTAAGTGCAAGAGGTGAACTGAGGACACCTCCTGGGCATCCTTAGGCTGTTTCAGGCTGATGTGTTAGAGGAAACATCTCTCAGTTGAGATATTAAAGGGGAATGGTGATACAAAACATCAACCGCTGTGCCACCCTTATTAGAGAGGTTTAAACAGTCCTTCATGCAATTGCTCTGGCTTTTAATATAGAAAATGTCCCAAATATCCTGACCTCCCATCCACCTCATTAGAGACCCTCGGACTAACTTTAATCAGGCTTTATCTTGTACGTGGATTTGTGTATTTATTTGTGTGTCACAACTTCTCAAAAGAACGATGCGCTGATGGTGAAATGTTTACATATTCCGATAGTGATTGATCCCGTGGAGTCAAAAATCTTCAAGCATTATTTCTTTAATCAAAATCTTCAAGAACCTGAAATAACTTTGAAAGTAGAACTGAGCGGCTTTGGCTGATGACATCACAATGGCTCTGCCCCGCTCCCCCCTCCTCCTCCTCCCCCCCCCTCCTCCTCTCCCCCCCCCTCTCTCTCCCCCCCCCCCCTCTCTTCTCTTCCCCCCCCCCACTCTCTTCCCCCCCTTCCCCCCCCCCCACTCTTCCCCCCCACTCCCCCCCTCCACTCTCTTTCCCCCCCCCACTCTTCCCCCCCCCCCTCTTTCCCCCCCCCCCCCCCCCCCCCCCCGCAGTTCCTCATGCCTTCAAAGCTATTTTGTTTTGTGCGGTCATCTGACCAGTAGGGGGAGCAGTTTCACATTATAATTTAAAAAATCTCTTCCAACCTGATAGATTTTACCAAAGATTATAGATTTTACACTTTAGAGAAACACTGCAGAAACAGACCCTTTGGCCCAATGATTCCACGCCGACCAGTAATCACCCCGTCCACTAGCACTATCCTACACACCGAGGACAAATTACAATTTTACCAAAGCCAATTAACCTACAAACCTGTATATCTTCAGAATGTGGGAGGAAACCAGAGCACCTGGAGAAAACCCACTCGGTCATAGAGAGAATGTACAAACTCCGTAAAGACAGCACCCGTAGTCAGGATCAAACCCAGGTCTCTGGCGCTGTAAGGCAGCAACTCTACCGCTGTGCCGCCCTTATTAGAGAGGTTTAAACAGTCCTTCATGCAATTGCTCTAACTTGTGTTAGATACTATCTTAACTTTTTACTGACATGCAGAAGGATTCAGTGGTACTCTGGTGAAACATGAATAGCATATCTGATCTAATTGGACCTCCATCTATTCCACTGGGTTCATGTGTCTGATTCCTTTTGCTTTTCCCCCAAAATACTTCACACCACTTGCTTGTCTTGTCATGATTATGTCATGGTCTAACTTTGCTTCCAAGTGAACCGTTGGCCTCTGATAAAACAAGTATTATAATTGTTCTATGTCTGTATTTATTAACACAGGTGGCCCCAGATACAAACATCAAGAGACGTTCTCCTTCATTACATAGAGTCATACAGTGTGAAAACAGGCCCTTCAGCCCAACTTGCCCATGCCCAACAAAATACATCTACACAGGTCCTACCTGCACGAGTTTGGCCCATATCCATCTAAACCTGTTCTTTCCATGTACTTGTATAAATGTTTCTTAAATGTTGTGATAGTACCTGCCTCAACTACCTCCTCCGGCAGCTCGTTCCAGTCACCCACCATCCTTGTGTAAAAAAGTGACATCTCAGGTTCCTATTAAATCTTTCTCCTCTCACCTTAACCTATGTTCTCTCGCTCTCGATTCACCTATCCCAGGCAAGGGACTCTGTGTGTTTACCCGAGCCATTCCGCTCATGATTTTATACACCTCCACAAGATCACCCCTCGTCCTCCTGCGCTCCAAGAAATAAAGTCCTAGTCTCCTCAACATCTCCCTATAGCTCAGGTCCTCGAGTCCTGGCAACGTCCTCAGAAATCTTTGCTGCAAAAAGGAAAAGTCTAAAGAAAGGTCCCGATCCAAAACAGCAGCTACCCAGGGATGTTCTCCAGGGATGCTGCCTGGCCCGCTGTCCTTTTTTAAAAGTTAACCAGCATCTGCGGTTCATGGAACATAAAACAGTACAGCACAAGATCAGGCCCTTCGGCCCACAATGCCTGTGTTGTACATCATGTCAAGACCATCATTTATCTACCCACACATAACTCTTATCCTATATTCCCTGCATATTCATAAGCCTATCCAAAAGTATTTTAAATGCGACTATTGTATTTTCTTCAATCGCTTCGACCACTACCCCTGGCTGCGCATTCCAGGCACTCGCCACCCTCGGTGTAAAGACCTGCCCCTCACATTGTCTCTTTTTGTCTTTGTGCCTTTTTTAATTTAAAAAAAACACCCCGAATCATCACAGGGTGATGTTGCAAATTCTACTCATTGCAAATATTACTCATTCTCTCCTTAAAGCACTACCCTCTGTCATGCTATACCGAAACTTGAAGGAATTTATTTTGGCACTATGAAACAGGGAGAGCACCAGGTGTGATTTCTCCAGAGCAAGTCTTCCGCGTTCTAAATTTAACTTCCTTACAATAAAGCTCAGATGACATTTGCTTTTCTGACTACTTGCCAAACCCGTTGATGCACCTTCTGTAACTTCTGCACCGCAACTTGTGTGACAACATCCATTAATCTTTCGCAATGAATGACACCAGAGATTGGTGAGGAGTGGACACAATGAACACAACATGCTGGAGTACCTTGGCGGCTCACCCTTCTTCACACTGATTATAGTAAGGGGAGAGGAAGGTGGAAAAGAGACGGGGGCGGGATAAACCTGGCAAGTTTTAGGTGGAGAAACAAGAAACTGTAGATGCTGGTTTACAAAATAAACACAAAATGCTGGAGTAACACAACAGGTCAGGCAGCATCTCTGGAAAATGTGGATAGGTGACATTTTGGGCCAGAAACGTTCTTAAAATGGATTGGGGGGGGTGGGAGGTTTGATAAGCAGATGGTTGAAGAAAGGCCAGAGATGAAAAGACAGAAGGTGTGAGATACAGATAGAAAAGTTACAAATTGTGAAGCTAGAGGAAGGAAGGTAGGTGGAGGGGGAGGGGAGAAATAGGTGCGAGGCCAGGTGGGGCACAGGGGAGTGGGGCAAAAAAGAAACTGAGGAATGAGTGAGGGGAGGAGGTGGTGAAATGAAGGTGCAGCGGTAAGTAAGGTAAAGAATGTATGTGGGACTTTGTGTTGTTCATGGTGGGGGCATGGTCAGAGTACACACATGTTGGTCGGTATAGACAAGTTGGGCCAACGGGTCTGTTTCCACGGCGTATGTTTCAGACTCTATGTATACTTAAAGTATGTGCAAATGTATGCATACATTTTAAGTTACCAGATCTAGTCTCCAATGTATTGAAACCTTCTTGCTGCCGGCCCAAGACGTAGTTCTATCAAATAATATAAAGTCATACAGCATGGAGGCAGGCACTTCAGCCCAACTTCCCATGCTAACCCACATATCCCATCTGCATGAATCTCACCTGCCCGTATCCCTATAAACCTTTCTTACCCATGTACCTGCCCAAATGCCTTTTCAATGTTGCTATAGTACCTGCTTCAACTACCTCCTCTAGCAGCTCGTTCTATCTAACCACCTGTGTGAAAATGTTGCCCCTTAGGTTCCTATAAAATGCTGTCCCTCACTTTGAACCAATGTCCTCTTGTTCTTGATTTCCCTACTCTGAGTAAAAGACTAAAGCATTCACCCTATCTATTCCCCTTGTGTTTTTATATACCTCTATAAGATCACCCCTTAGCCTCTTGCGCTCCAATGAATAAACGTTCTCTGGTGTATAACAGCAACTGCATGTTATGTTAACAGAGTACACACAGACACCTTCCACTTTTTAATGAAAGCAGGTTATCCATGATTCTCAGGATATGCAGAGTGGTATATGGAACAAGCTGCTAGAGGAGGTAGTTGAGGCAGATAATATAACTATTTAAAAGACACTTGGGCAAGTACAAGGATAGGAAAGGTTTAGAGGATTGTGGCTAAATGCGGGTAGGTGAGACTGGCATGAAGTAGTGGTGGAGCATCATGGTCAGCATGGGCAAGTTGGGTAGAAGGGCTTAGCTCCATGCTATATGACTCAATGACTCCATGAATGCCAAGTACAACATAAAACAGTACAGCACAGGAACGGCCCACAATGCTTGTGCCAAACATGAATGCCAGCTGAACTGATCGCATCTGCCTGCACGTGATCCATCCCCTTCTATTCCCTGTACTTCCACATGGCTATCTAAAAGCCTCTTAAATGCCACTAATGCTCCTGCCTCCACTACCACCCCTGGTAATGTATTCTAGGCTCCAACCGCCCTCTATGTAAAAAAACTTGCCCCAAACAACTCCATTAAATCTTCACCTCATACATCTCACCTTATAGTACGAGGGACAATTTAAAGAAGCCAATAAACCTGCACGCCTTTGGAGTGTGGGAGGAAACTGGAGCACCCGGAGAAAACCCACATGGTCAGAGGGAGAACGTACAAACTCCATACAGACAGCACCCGTAATCAGGACCGAACCAACCCCAGTCTCAGCGCTGTGAAGCAGCAATTCTACTGCTATTCCACTGTGCCATCCACTGTCCTCCTGACAGTTCTGGCGCAGTCCCTGGAATGGCCCTCAGCAACTAACAGCACTCCACAACCTGCTCTAGTGAGCATCGTCACAGAGTGATACAGTGTGGAAACAGGCCCTTCGGCCCAACTTGTCCACACCGGCCAACACGTCACAGCTACACTAATCCCACCTGCCTGCGTTTAGTCCATATCCCTCCAAACCTGTCCTACCCATGTACCTGTCTAACTGTTTCTTAAATGTTGGGATAGTCCCTGCCTCAACTACCTGGCAGCTTGTTCCACACACCCACCACCATTTGTGTGAAAAGGTTACCCCTCAGATTCCTATAAAATCTTTTCCCCTTCACCTTGAACCGATGTCCTTTGGTCGTTGATTCACCTACTCTGGGCAAGAGACTCTGTGCATCTACCCAGCTATTCCTCTCATGATTTTATACACCTCAATAAGATCACCTCTCATCCTCCTGCGCTCCAAGGAATAGAATCCCAGCCTACTCAACCTCTCCCTATAGCTCACACCCCCTAGCCCTGGCAACATCCAACTTCTCTGTACCCTTTCCAGCTTGACAACACATTTTCTATAACATGGTGCCCAGAGCTGAGCACAATACTCTAAACTCCAGCAGTCATCATGCGGACAGAATGAGCTCAGAATGGCTACATGAAACGTTTGCCGAGTGTGAAATAGGCAGCTGCATCTGCTCCCAACAGCTGCGACTGAGCATCGATTCATTGGTCATTAAGCTCTCAGACACATTCTGAGAATACAAAAGGCACTAAGTAAATACTAGTGCACCATTTCCAATATTAGGCTTAATTAGTCACCGCAATTATATCACGCTCCCTCCCCCCCCTACATCCCCTCCGGGCCATGACATCATTACCGACAGACTTTGGCATACATTTTTCTGCTGATAATTACTGGAAGTGGCACTCGTGACCTGAGAAGAGTCTTTTATTGTCATATGGTCATATGTCTGACAGAGTATCTAATACTCTGTAAACAATATAAAAAACAAAAAGTTCAGTATGTGTGTGTGTGCGCGTGAATGTGAATGTGTGTGTGTGTGTGTCAATGAGTGTGTGTCAATGAGTGTGTGTGTGTGAATGATTCTGTGTGTGTGAGAATGAGTCTGTGTGTGTGTGTGTGTGTGTGTGTGTGTGTGTGTGTGTGTGTGTGTGTGTGTGTGTGTGTGTGTGTGTGTGTGTGTGGTGTGTGTGTGTGGTGGAGGGTGTCTGTGATCAACAAATAACAAATAGTACAAACTAACTCAACACTGAAAGCCCCCCTCGCGTGTGACTGAGACCAATGGGTCCCATAGTAGTATATATATATATATATATATATATATATATGTGTGTGTGTATATATATATTTATGTGTGTGTGTATATATATGTGTGTGTGTGTGTGTGTGTGTGTGTGTGTGTGTGTGTGTTGTTTGTTTTTTTGTGTTTGTGTGTGTGTGTGTGGGTGTGAGTATATATATATATAAATACAAACACACACACACACACACACAAACAAACAAAAAAAACAAACAAATAAACAAACAATAATAGTGCAAAAACACAAAACCAATGCAGCTAAATCTATACAGTTAAGAGCTTATTTGGAGGTGGCAATGTTTAAAAGCCTGATGGCTGTAATGAGGAAGCTGTTCTTGAACCTCAATGTTACAGTTTTCAGGCTCCAGTACCTTCTTCCCGATGGCAGGAATGAGATGAGAACGTAGGCCTGGGCGTGGGCCTCTGACGATGCTGGCTGCCTGTTGGATGCAGCGATTCATGCTACACCATTCCTCAGCCTGAAACAAGAACGCAGATAAGCAAAAAAATTAATGATGCACAATGTCTCAATAGCCTCCAAGTGGTTGCCCAGTCTGTGCCCTCAGGCTTGCTGCCAACCATCAGGGCTCGGGGAGATGGAATAAAAACACACACTCCTCGCCTGTTTTTCCTCCAATTGCCACTTAAGGCAATAATCAGTGAAAAAATCTATGCCCAGTTTCAAAACGTCAGTAGGTAATGACTTCATTGACCTGGGGGGGTGGGGGTAATATAATTGGGGTGACTAATTAAGCTCAATATTATACATTTATTTTTACACTACTGCTAAATATATATGAGACATACCTATAACGGAATCCTCAGGGCTGTCTCACACAGGAAACCTCCCTGGGATTTTCCAGACTTTAAGCCCAGAGCTTAATATTTTATTACATTAAATATATTATATTTTATCAATATATTTTTTCTATATTTCAGAGAATTGTGGGCGCAGCCCAGACCATTACTCAAAACAACCTCCCTTCCATGGACTCCAACTACACATTACACCGTCTCGGCAAGGCCACACCAGCATAATCGAGGACGAGTCTGACGACGGGCACTCTCTCTTCTCCCCTCTCCCCTCTCCCATCAAGCAAGAGGTTTGAAAACACATACCTCCAGATTCAGGGATAGTTTCATCCCAGCTGTTGTCAGGCAAATGAACCATCCTATCAATAACTAGAGACTGGTCCTGACCTTCCACTTACCTCATTGGAGACCCTCGGACTATCTTTAATCAGACTTTATTTTGCACTAAACTTTATTCCGTACATCCTTTATCCCGCATCTGTATGTGGACGACTTCATTGTAATCATATATAGTACTTCCTCTGCCTAAATAGCACGCAACAAAAAAGCTTTTCACTGTTCCTCGGGAAATAGACAAGGGCAGAAAACACTTGTTGGAGTTGTATACAGACCGCCAAACAGCAGTAGGGAGGTTGGGGATAGCATCAAGCAGGAAATGAGGGATGCGTGTAGCAAAGGTACAGCAGTTATCATGGGTAACTTTAATTTACATATAGATTGGGCCAACCAAATTAGTGACAGCACTGAGGAGGATTTCCTGGAATATATATGGGATGCTTTTTTAAACCAATATGTAGAAGAACTGATTAGAGGGTAGGCCATCCTAGACTGGGTATTGTGTAATGAGGAAAGATTAGTTAGTCATCTTGTTGTGCAGAGCCCCTTGGGCAACAGTGACCATAATATGGTTGAATTCTGCATTAGAATGGGAACACAGTTAATTCAGAGACTAGGGTCCTGAACTTAAAGAAAGGAAACTTTGAAGGTATGAGATGAGAATTGGCTAGGATAGATGGCCAAATTATACTTAAAGGGTTGATGGTGGAGATGCAATGTCAAAGATTTAAAGACCGCACAGATGAACTCCAAAAATTGTTCATCTCTGTCTGGCGAAAAAATGAAACGGGGACGGCGGCTCAACCGTGGCTAACGAGGGAAATCAAACATAGTGCTAAATCCAACGAAGAGGCATATAAATTGGCCACAGGAAGCAGCAAAACAGAGGACCTAATTTGAGGAAGGACATTGTTGCTATTGAGAGAGTGCAACAGGTTCACCAGGTTAATTCCCAGGATGGCAGGACTGACATATGATGAAAGAATGGGTCGACTGGGCTTGTATTCGCTGGAATTAGAGGGGATCTTATCGGAAGATATAAAATTCTTAAAGGATTGGACAGGCTAGATCCAGGAAAAATATTTCCGATGTTGCAGGAGTCCAGAACCGGGGGTCACAGTTTAAGAATTTAGGATTGTCGGCCTTTTAGGAATTTAGGACTGAGATGAGAAAAAAAATAAAATTAACCCAGAGAGTTGTGAATTCTCTGGCAACCGTGGGTCGGTGGGGGGGGGGGGGGGGTGGGTCGGGGGGGGGGGGGGGGGGGGGGGGGGGGGGAGGGAGAGCTCGAAGAGAGGAGGGGCAGGACAAGGCCTGGCAGGTATTAGGTTGATACCAGTGTGGAGGTGTGTTTGATAGGTGTATGGTTAGACAAAGACCAGAAAACTAGTGAGAACAGGTGATTGATGGACCGCGTGGACTCGGTGGCCAAAGGGTCTCTTCCAATGCAAAATCTTTCAATATGCTTTCTTTGAAAAAGATGTGTCACAGAGAATCTTTTTATCTTCTTGGGTATTTAAGTACTCAGATACGACAGGACGAGGTATTGGTTTAATGTGAAGGAAGTCCAGGACAATTGGAGACCAGGCTCTCTGGCACATACTGAATAAACACATGGACAAACATCTTTTTCCGTCGCACACATGTGCTCTAGGCACATTCCCTATGTTCTAAGCTCATGCATGTGGACACAAACACACACATGCTCTTAGCTCCATCGTCTCCCTGTACCCACTCCCTCAGAATTGTCCCATCCAGTCATTCCTTCCTCTACTAGCTCCCATCAGGCTGAACATACAGAAGCATGAAAGCCCAGACCATAACGCAAACCGACCAATAGACACAAAAAGCTGGAGTAACTCAGCGGGACAGGCAGCATCTCTGGAGAGAAGGAATGGGTGACGTTTCAGGTCTAGACCCTTCTTGAAGCGTTCAAAGGGACGGATTCTTGAAGGGTCTCGACCCGAAACATCACCCATTCCTTCTCTCCAGAGATGCTGCCTGTCCCGCTGAGTTACTCCAGCATTTCAATCAATCAACCTTTATTGTCATCTTGCAAGCAACAGTTGTACAGTGCAAAATGAAAAGACGTTTCCCAGGGAATACCGGAGCACCGCACATGAAATTTAAAACATTTCACACATAATAACACTAAAAACAATCCAGTCCCTGATGGAACAGTATAAATAGTTAAAAGCAGGTAAACCAACAACGTTAAAATACAGTAAAACCAATCATAAAAATGTCCGGGGCAGCTGATTTGAGTGGCCAGTGCCAGTTATTAAAGTGGCCAGTGCCAAGCTGCAGAATCAGGTGGCTGTGAGTACAGAGTGACTGTTTAGCAGCCTCACAGCCTGTGGCAGGAAGCTGTTTAGCAGTCTTGTAGTCTGGGCTTTGATGCTGCGATATCTCTTGCATCTCTGCGATATCTCTGCGATATCTTCGATTTAAACCAGCATCTACAATTCTTTCCTACACAATCAACTCATTCTTGAATGGTAAGGGTATCAAGAGTTAAGGGGAGAATGCTGGAGAATGGGATTGAGTGGGAAAGATAGATCTGCCATGATTGAATGGTGGAGTAGACTCGATGGGGTGAGATGCCTACTTCTGCTCCTACGAGTTATGAACTGATGAACTCATTGCAGAAATTGGACTTTGTCTACGGATTTGGTGCACTACAATGCTGAGACTGTATTCTGTATCTTCCTCTGTGCTTTGGAATTGGACTTAATTATATTTACATATAGTACTATCTGATCTCATTAGATAACATGGACAAAGCTTTTCACTGTATGTGTGACACCAATAAACCTAAACCCCACTCTCAACACTTCCCTCTTGCGATTCTCTTCGTAGAAGGCGATGGAGGAAGGCACTGCAGAAGCCTGGGGCTTACAGTACCTGTACCTGGATCTGGAACCGCTCCAGTGGACTGAGCGAACCGGTTTTTGGACTTTGCAAATGATGCCAAAATATGGCAGCGCCCGCATGTGTAAATATGCAATACGAATTTCACTGTGCAGTTGCACATATGACAAATAAAGCACCTTTAAACCCTACTCGTTTCGGGTTGAAACCCTACCTAAAGCACTGAACTGCAATGCACTCTGCTCTAAAATTGCACTTCATACTTTATCTTGCACTATATGGACTGGTTTCCCTACAATATCCGAGCATTTATTCTATATATATTTAGTGGTGAGGTTCTTAAGTTCATAAGTTGTAGGAGCAGAAACAGGCCATTCAGCCCATCAAGTCTACTCTGCCATTCATTCATGGCTGATCCATCTTTCCCTCTCAACCCCATTCTCCTGCCTTCTCCCCACAACCCTTGACTCCCTTACTAATCAAGAATCTGTCAATATCCATCTTAAAATATGCATTGACGGTCTCCACGGTTGTCTGTGGCACTGAATTCCACAGATTCACCACCCATTGACTAAAGACATTCTTTCTCATCACCTTTCTAAAGGTATGTCCATTTATTCTGAGGCTATGGTCTCTGGTCTGAGACTCCTCCACTCGTGGAAACATCCTCTCCACATCTACTCCATCCAGGCCTTTTATTATTTGGTACGTTTCAATGACGTTCTCCCCTCATCCTTCTAAACTCCAGCAAGTACAGCCCAGTGCCGTCAAACACTCATCATATGTTAACCCAATAATTCCTGGGATCATTCTGCTTGTAATTAATATGTCTGTAAACCTGCACCAAGTAAGTATTACATTGTTCTCATGGTGCCTATGACAATGAAATACTCTTGACTTTTTGGCAGTCCATTTGGCTCTCGATGAGTGAGGGAACACAACATTTTACCCGTGAAGCAGCTGGAAAATTTGTCACTGTAATTACATCCAGTAATTTATAATAGTAACAAGATTAAATAAGTTATTCATCATAAAGTCTGGTCGAATATCCTGAAGTCATGAATAGTACAAAATGAATGCAAATTATTCTCACTAGATAAACCTGTTCACTACTATTTAATTTTTCACACAGTACTCCTGAATACAAATAAGTTACAGTTGCATACTATTCCAACTATTCCACACTAATCCATGGATGATCCTAGTTCTGCTATTGTCACTTGTACTGAGATACAGTGAGTAGCTTTTGTATACATATTCATAAGTTATAGGAGCAGAATTAGGCCATTTGGCCCATCGAGTCTACTCTGCACCCAAATGGCTGATGTATGTTTCCCTCTCAACCTCATTCTCCTGCCTTCTCCCCATAACCCCCGAGTAGACTGACACAGGATAAAGAGAATAATGTTTAGTGCAGGATAAAGTACAATTAAAGATAGTCCAAGGGTCTCCAATGAGGTAGATGGGAGGTCAGGACCGCTCTCTAGTTGGTGATGGATGATAGTTCAGTTGACTGATAACAGCTGCAAAGAAACTATCCATGAATCTGGAGGTGTGCTTTTTCAAATTTCTCTGCCTCTTGCCTGATGGAAGAGGGAGTGGGATGAGACTGGCTATGTGTAGGAAAGAACTGCAGAAGCTGGTATAAATCAAAAGTAGGCACAAAATGCTGGAGTAACTCAGCGGGACAGGCAGCATCACTGGAGAGAAGGAATGGGTGACGTTTCGGGTTGAGACCCTTCTTGTCCTTGATTATGCTGGTGGCCTGGCCGAGGCAGCGTGAAGTGTAGATGGAGTCAATGGAAGGGAGTTGATTTATGTGGTGATCTGGACTGTGTCCACAAGTTCTTGCGGACTTGGACGGAGCTGTTCCTAAACCATGGTGTGATATATCCCGATGGAATGCTGCTATGGTGCATCTGTAGAAGATGGAGAGAGTCGTTGGGAACATGCGGAACTTCCTACACCTTATAAGGAAGTAGAGTTGTTGGTGTGCTTTCTTAGCCATTGGTTCGATTTGATGAAGACAGTCATGGAATTTTACAGGACAGAAAGAGGTCATCCTTGCATTCCCCCCACACTGACAAAGAGTCTTGGACCTGAAATGTTAACTCGAAAACCCTTTCTATAGATGCTGCTCCTCAACACTGGTGTCCCTCAGGTTTGTGTGTCCATCCCTTGCTCTAGTCACTGTACACTCCATATACACTCATGATGACTGTGTGGCCAAGTGCAGTGCCAAGTTGGCCAATGCTACCACAGTTGGGCAGCATCTCTGGAGAACATCTCTTCGGGGCGGCACAACGGTGCAGCAGTAGAGATGCTGCCTTATGTTCGATCCTGACTACGGGTGCTGACTGTGTGGAGTTTGTACGTTCTCCCCATGACCTGGGTGCTCCAGTTTCCTCCCATGTCCCAAACGGGTTTGTATTTGGCTTCGGTAAAGATTGTCAATTGATCCTAGGGTAGTTCTAGTGTGCGGGTGATCGTAAGTCGGCATGGACTCGATGGGGTGAGACGTCTTTTTTTGCGCCTAAACTAAACTAAACTGGCCGACAGGAGGAGTCCAAGAGGGAGGAACAACCAACTATTTTGTCTAACATGCTTCGTTAAGGGCTAGTTTGGTGATCTTCGTAATTAACTCGGCACGGTGGCGCAGCCCTAGAGTTGCTGCCTGACAGCACCACAGACTAGGTTTGATCTTGACTACGGGTGCTGTCTGTATGGAGTTTGTACATTCTCCCTGTGACCATGTGGGTTTTCTCTGGTTGCCTCCCACAATCCAAAGACAGAGTTTTGTAGGTTAATTGGCTTGGTAAAATTGTAAATTGTCCCTCCTGTGTGTAGGATGATGGTAGTGTGCGGGGATCGCTGGTCTGGGCGGACATAGTGGGTCGAAGGGCCTGTTCCCACGCTGTTTCTCTAAACTAAAGTCTATTTCCCCAGTTAAATATTTATATCTATCATACATTAGAAATGCACAGCGGTTAATAAAATATTCAGTAGTCCTAGCATATGGCGGTCTAAATTGTTTCATTGTGTTGTCCTTTGTGTTGTTCCCGAGTCCTCAGGCAGATATGGTTTGGAAGCTAATTGTTACAGACTAAACATTTTTATTCAAATTAATTAATGAGGTTTTATTGAACCAGCATACATTGCGATGTTTTATGTCCATGTATTGATGACATTAACCTTTGAGTCTTCCATGTTTACAAGGAATATTTAAACTTCATTCATTTATTTTCTCCCCCATTTGCCCCTTTTGTGTTTCTGCCCATTTTTATGATTCACTTTCAAATGGCTCCCATCTTCGTTTAGTTTAGTTGAGAAACACAGCATGGAATCAGGCCCTTTGGCCCACTGACCACCAATACTGGTTCTATCCTACATACTAGGGGCGATTTACAGAAGAATTAACCTACAAACCTGTACGTCTTTAGATTGTGGGAGGAAACCAGAACACCTGGAGAAAAACCACGAGGTCACAGGGAGAACGTGCAAACTCCGCACAGACAGCACCAGTGGTCAGGATTGAACCTGGGTCTCTGGGGAAGGCAGCAACTCTACCACTGGAGACGTTGACTAGGATTCAGTTCCATGGATCAGATAGAGTGCATTACTAACAGTAAATATAAGAGAGACATGAAGAACTGCAGATGCTGGAATCTTGACCAAAACACAAAGTGCTGGAGGAACTCAGTAGGTCAGGCAGAATCTGTGGAGGGAATGGACAGATGACGTTTCAGGTCAGGACCCTTGTTCAATCTAATGCAGTCGTGGAGAGAATGCTGGAAAAGAGAGGTGGGCAGGGCAATGCCTGGCAAGTGATAGGTGGATTCAAGTGAAGGGGGTTTGATTGGCAGATAGGTGGAGTGAGTGACAATAGCTGGAGGTGAACACAAAGTGCTGTACACTAGTTCTAACCGACACACTAGCTACAATTTACCGAAACCAATTAACCTGTACGTCTTTGGGATGTGGGAGGAAACCGGAGCATCTGGAGAAAACCCACGCAGTCACAGGGAGAACGTACAAACTCTGTACAGACAGCACCTGTAGTCAGGATCGAACCCAGGTGTCTAGGGCTGTGGGGCAGCGGCACTACCCGCTGCACCACTGTGCTTCCCTGTGACAAAGGTGCCATAGTAAGTAGGTACAGTCTAATAATATGCATGGACGCACTGTACTCTGTGTGTGACCTTTGACTTCAGTCTTTAGACTTGAGATACAGTGTGGAAACAGGCCCACACACTTCACGCCCACAGACCACTGATCACACCCACTCTGTACACCAGCACTATCCTACACACTAGTTACAATTTACTCTTTTTATCAAAGCCAATTACCCTACAAACCTGCACGTCTTTGGAATGTGGGACGATACGGAGCACCCGGAGGAAGCCCATGTGGTCACAAGGAGAAGGTACAAACTCTGTACAGAGAGCACCCGTTGTCAGGATCGAACCTGGGTCTATTGCACTGCAAGGCAGCTATTCTACCCCTGCGCCACCGTGCCGCCCCCAAATACAGTGCCTTTATCACGGGTTTATTTATTAGTATATCCTGTATCACATGAGAGCAGGATTACAAATATGAACGCCTGTGAGTCTACGTAGGGTCAGGATGTTTGCAGTGTGTTTTTGAACAGGTAGCTGTGTCATGATTTCATTGACGCAGAAAAGAGTAGCAATTATGCCTTATTATCCAACAAAGATTTATCAGCTCGCACTTCCTTCTTCAGCACTCTAGCCGTGCGGGTAGAACCGCTGCCTCACAGAGCCAGAGACCTGGGTTTGATCCGGACCTTGGGTGCTAACTATGTGGAAATATAACATTCTCCCTGTGACTATAAGGGTTTTCCCCAGGTGCTCTGGTTTCCTCCCACATCCCAAAGACGTGCGGATTTGTAGGTTAATTGGCCCTCTGGAAATGTTCCTAGCGGATGAGAAAGTGGGATAACATAGAACTAGTATGAACAGGTGATCGATGGTCAGCGTGGACTGATAGGGCCGAAGGGCCTCTTTCCATGCCGTATCTTTCAATCAATAACTTAAATTGGTCTGTCACACAGATGAACATGAGGCCATCATTCCCCAGACTGCTTCAGATCCTCATGGACTCCGTCTGCCAGCTCCCCACCCATCACCCCCCACCCCCCCGCAATCAGTCTGAAGTAGGGTCCGGATCTGAAGCGTCACCTATCCATGTTCTTCAGAGATGCTCCCACTGAGTTACTCCATCAGTTGGTGTCTTTCTGTGGTAAACGTGTTTGTCAGACAGGTAAACAAACCTGTTTGACAAACTGGATTCCAAGCAACAAGCTAGAACTATGTGTAATCTTTCAGATCCCATCACGTGAGTGGCCGAGTCACAGGAGAGGTCGAACAGCAGGTTCTTCCAACTGCGAATCGGCACCAAATTACAAAATAATGCCTTATCCCAAACTAGAACTTTATCCTAAAATAGACTGGAAAAGTAACTGACCAAAGGCCTAAAAGGGAAAGCATCGAACACAAAACAGTACAGCACAAGAACAGCCCTTTGGCTCTCAATGTCTGTGCCAAACATGATGGCAAGACCAACTCTTATCTGCCTGCACACGATACGCATCCCCCCATTCCCTGCATATCTATGTGCCAATCCAAAAGTCTCTTAAATGCCACTGTGGTATCTGCCTCACCACCAGATGAAAGACACAAAATGAGGAGTAACTCAGGGGGTCAGGCAACATCTCTGAAGAAAACCACCCCCTCCCCCCCCCAGCAGCACATTCCTAATATTCATCATCTTCTGTGTATAACTTACCAAGCACATCACCTTCAAACTCTGCCCCTCTCACCTTAAAGTTATGCCTTCTATTGTTTGATTTTTCCATCCTGGCAAAAAAGGTTCTGACTGTCTACCCCATCTATGCATCTCATGGTTTTATATATCTCTCTCTCTCTCAGGTCTCCCCACCAGGATTCCAGAGAAAAGTAATCTAAGCCTGCCCAACCTCTCCCTGTAACTGATACCCTCTACTCTAGGCATCACTCTGGTAATAGACACAAAGTGTTGGAGTAACTCAACTGGTCAGGCAGCATCTCTGGAGAAAAAGGATGGGTGATGTTTCTGGTGTCAGAACCCTTCTTCAGATTCAGACCAAGTATGAAGCAGAGTCCTGACCCGAAACATCATCCATCCTTTTTCTCCTGAGATGCCTGATCAGACCTGCTGAGTTACTCTGGTATTTTGTGTCTATCTTCAGTATAAACCAGCATATACAGTTCCTTCCCACACACCATTCTGGTAAATCTCCTCTGCACCCTCTCCAAAGCCTTCACATCCTACCTGTAATGGAGCAATCAGAATTGCACACAGAGCTTCAAATGTGTCCCAATCAAAGTCCTATACAGCTGTATCATGATTTCCTGACTCTTAATTCCCTGACCAATGAAAGCAAGCATACCATATGCCTTTCTCTGAAGCATTGATGAATGGTGCCCAAGAGATGGTGTATGACCTATCACAATGCCTATCACATCTGCTCAACACTGAGGGTGACATAGACTGTTGTGTTCAATTATGCTTAACTATTTTCACCTGTGCATCGTTATCTTTTCTATTACCCTAATGAGTTTGTTGTTTAAGTGCTGATGCCTGTCTGCTCGCTCTTGGAATTCTCTGATGGGAGAATTGGGAGAATTTAATGTTCATGCCACTAGGCATGTTGGCCTTCATTGCGAGAGGATTTGAGTTTAGGAGCAAGGAGGTCCTACTGCAGTTTTACAGGGCCCTGGTGAGACCGCACCTGGAGTATTGTGTGCAATTTTGGTCTCCTAGTTTGAGGAGGAAGGACATTATTGCTATTGAGGGAATGCAGCGTAGGTTCACCAGGTTAATTCCCGGGATGGCGGGACTGACAGAATAGGTTGACTGGGCTTGTTTTCGCTGAAATGATGAGTGGGTATCTTATACATAAAAAACATATAAAATTCATAAAGTATTGGACATGCTAGATGCAGGAAAAATGTTCCTGATGTTGGGGGAGTCCAGAACCAAGGGTCACAGTTTAAGAATAAGGGTTAGGCCATTTATGACTGAGATGAGGAAAAAAATTTCACCCGGAGAATTGTGAATCTGTGGAATTCTCTGCCACAGAAGGCAGTGGAGACCAATTCACTGGATGTTTTCAAGAGAGAGTTATATTTAGCTCTTAGGGCTCAATGAATCAAGGAATATGGGGAAAAAAGTAGGAACGGGGTACTGATTTTAGATTACTTTAGATGAGCGATGATCACATTGAATGGCGGTGCTGACTCGAAGGGCGAATGGCCTACTCCTGTTCCAATTTGTCTATGTTTCTATGACCTGCTGAGCTACTCCAGCACTTTGTGTCTATTTTGCTTCATCCCTCAGCCTCCTGTGACCAAGGAATAAAGTCCAAGCTTGCCCAACTTCTCGCTACAACTCAGTCCTTCAAGTCCTGGCAACATTGTCATAAAAGATCTGTAACTTTTGCAGCTATATCCTTCTTTTGGAATGAAAAGGTTTATAAGAATATTGGTCAAACGCTGGTAAATGGGACCAGCGTAGATGGGGCATGTTAGTCAGCATAGACGAGTCCGGCTGAAGATCCTGTATGACTATCCTATTTCAGCATTTATTGAAATAATGCAGAACAGCACAGTGGCGTAGTGGTAGAGTTGCTTCCTTACAGCTCCACAGACTCAAGTTTGATCCTGATTGCCGGTGCTCACTGTACAGAGTTTGTACGTTGGGTTTTCTCCGGGTGCTCCGGTTTTCTCCCACACTCCAAAGCCGTGCAGGTTTGTAGGTTAATTGGCCCTCTGTAAATTGTCCCTAGTGTGTAGGGTAGAACTAGTGTACAGGGTGATCACTGGTCGGCGCCGACTTGGTGGGTTGTTTCCACGCTGTATCTCTAAAACTAAAACCAAGTAGAAAGAAAGATTTCTATTTGAATGATAAATAAGGCTATTGCACCGTCTCAGGATTCAGTTTCAACATACTGTCTATTCTTAAAGAGGGATTTATTCATGAAATGGCTGGAACAATGTCACTGTTTGAGCTTAGTTATTAGTAAAAACGTTTCCTTAGGCCCCGATGATTCACTTTCAGCTGGGCATGTTTATTCCTCCTTCCTGCTTCATTTGGCTCATGAACACACAACGATATTCCTTTCCCTGTCATCACGAGACAATAAAACCATAGACAGAACTCAGCGTCAGTAATTTAATCACAACCACTTAATCCTGAAGAAAAGAAAAAAATAAACAAGACCTCCTGGGTTGTAACAGCAAGATTATTACCCCGTACCACAAGCTAGTGGAGCAAGAAATAATTAAATAAATTTAAGGGGTGCAGCTGAGAGAGATACTGCCTCACAGCGCCACACACCCATGTTCGATCCTGACCTCGGCTGCTGCCTGTGTGGAACTTGTATGTTCTCCCTGTGACTGCGTGGGCTTCCTCAGGACGTACCAGTGTCCACTCACATCCCAAAGACGTGCGGGTTTGTAGGGTAATTGGCCTTCCGTAAGTTGCCCCTAGTGTGTAGCGAGTCGATGAAAAGTGGGATAACATCGAACTGGTGATCGATGGTCAGCATGGACTCAGTGGGGCCTAGGGCCTGTTTCCATGCTGTATCGCTACAGACCTGCACATAATCCATATCCCTTCATTCTATGCACATCCATGTGCCTATCCAAAAGCCACTTGAACGCCTCTATTGTATCTGCCTCCACCACCAAACCTGGCAACACTTTCCAGGCACCCACCCTCTGTGTAAAAAAAAATGTTCTGCACATCTCCTTTAAACCTCTGTGTATATCTATGCCTCGCAAAATGTTATACACAGACACTCCCCGACTTACACAATAGGCGACTGTTCTATGTTCTAGGACACCAAAATCAGTCAATTTGTTGACATTGAAACCAGAGTCAGAGTTTCAGTGACCATGTCTCACAGTTTATAAATCAAACACTATAAAAACTGGGACACAAAAACAGGGAGATGTTTACCAAATTATATTTATTGTAATTAAAAATGGAATGACTTCAGAGAAACATTTCACACACATTAAACAATTGGAGAATTTCACTGTTTCCTGTGGGTTTTTGCAAATTGCACCCCACAGAAACTTTGAACGCATTTATCAACTTTACACTGGTCGCATGTTTTACAAATCTAATTTATTAGAAGAATTACTTCATTAACTTTCTGATTCTTGCCTGAGTAAGGGTCCTGACCCCAAACATCACCTATCCATTTTCTCCAGAGATGCTGCCTGGCCCGCTGATTTACTCCGGCACTTTGTTTAAGAAACAATTTCTGATTCTTGTGCCCGTGTCTGAACGATCACCGTGCTCAATTGTCTTTGTGGAATCAGAAGATGATGCAGCGCAGAAGGTGAATATGTTTTGTGCAGCTGCCCAAATCATCCCGTTCCCTTATACCTATCCCAAAGTCTGATCTTTTCTTCCCCCTCATTCTCCTGTTGAATACTACTACAAATGTTCTTCTGCTGCCCATTAAGGGCAGTTAGATTGGAGATCTGCCGACTCTGTCCATTTTGGACTGATATAAGGAGGTACAATCTCTGGGAGCTGACAATTTTTGGACTTCTGTAGTCTAAATGACTGAGAATTCTCTTTCAGAGAGTATTCATGATGGATTAGAATGGGCACAAAATGCTGGAGTATGCGAACAAAATGAGGGTCAAGTCCTGACCCGCTGAGTTGCTCCATCATTTTGTGGCTATCTTTGGTATAAATCAGCATCTGCCGTTCCTTTTTATTACAATTGGATCAGTTTGGTTTAGTTTTGTGTTCAGTTTAGTTTATTGTCAAATGTACTGAGGTACAGTGACAAGCATGCGAACCAGTCAGCAGATCAGAATGGTGGCTGGGCAGAAGATTGAAGTTTGGTGGCAGCTGGTAGAGTTGTTGCCTCACAGTGCTGGATACCCAGGTTCGATTCCGACCTCGGGTGCTGTCTGTGTGGAGTTTGCACGTTCTCCCTGTGATGGTGTGGGTTTCCTCTGGGTGCTCCAGTTTCCTCCCACATCCTAAAGATTTGCAGGTTTTTAGGTTAACAAAATAACATACAATGTGCTGGAATAACTCAACAGGTCAGGCAGCACCCCTGGAGAACATTTTGGATCGGGTCACGCTTGTAGGTGAATTGGCCCTCCATAGATTACCTCCAATGTGTAGGGAGTGGATGAAAAATGGGATAACATAGAAGTGGTGTAAACGGGTCAGCATGGACCCGGTGGGCCGAAGGACCTGTTACCATGCTGTATCTCTAAACTAAACTACAGGCACAGAGTGGCTGCATACTTCATGAATGGAAGAATTGTTTGATGGGATCGTTTGGCATCTTCTACTTTTGTATTTTAATTTTTTATTCCATTGTGTAAAAATATTTTGCCTGGTTCTTCCAACCAGTGTTTTAATTAAATGTGTTAATTTGTTTTGGATCGCAAGTTAAGATGTGATCTCAGCTGGAGGCTCCGTCTTTGCCAAACTCATGTTTTCTATTTATCTTTTAAAGAACAGCAGGTTACAGTTTGACAATCAGAACAAGATAATATTGTAACTGTAGATGTACAACAGGTAGGTGAGGCCCGATCTGGAAGGTTGTGTTCAGTTTCTGTCACCCTGCTATAGGAGGGATGTCATGAAACTGGAAAGGGTGCAGAGAAGATTGATGATATGCTAGAACCTTATTCATCTCAGAAGGGAAATTGGTCTGCCAACCGGCATAACAAGGATGTTTCCAGCTCTAGAGGGTCTGTGCTATATTGGAGAGGTTGAACAGAAGAGGGCTTTATTCCTTGGAGCGCAGGAGGACGAGGAGTGATCTTATGGAGATGTGTAAAACCATGAGGGGCTAGATAAGGTGAATGCCCAACCTTTTACCCATCATGAGGGAAATCAAGAACGAGAGGGCATAGGTCTAAAGTTAGAGGGGAAAGATTTAATAGGAACCAGAGGGGCATCATTTTCCACACAGAGGTTGGCGAGTGTATTGAACGAGCTGCCAGAGGAGATAGTTGAGGTAGGTATTATAACAATATTTAAAAGACATTTGGAGAGGTACATGGATAGGAAAGGTTCAGAGGGATATGAACCTAAAGCAGGTAAATGGGACTAGCTTAGATACAACATCTTGGTCAGCACGGTGGACTTGGGCTGAAGGGCATGTTTCAATGTGTGTATGACTGTGGGAGATTTCAAACTTTACTGATTTTGTTGAGATTAAGGATTTGATACCAGGTTAGGCAGAGAAAGTTTAGGAAAATCAAGACTTGTCATTCGTACAAGCACGTTTGATGACCTCAAATAAACGTTGCTGGTCACTGCTGTATGTGGAATGATTACGCTCAATAACAACAATGCCCAAAAAGCCAATGATGGCTAAAAGGCTTTGTGATAAATTTTCGTTAGGAATGGGTGTTGCCTTCAGTTCTCTTTCTAAATAATATTTTAGGTCTTTTACATCCACCAGAGAGGAAATATCTGTGTTAATGCCTTATCTGAAATACACTTCCAATAGTGCAGGATTCTCAAGACTCCCTCAGTACTGTGCTGGGAATGTAAGGCTGGTTTACAGTGGAGAGATACAGCATGCAAACTGTCCCATGGAGTCTGCGCCAATCAGCGATCACACGTACACTAGTTCTATCCCACACACTAGGGACAATTTACAGAAGTCAATTAATCTACAAACCTGCACATCTTTGGAGTGTGGGAGGAAACCGGAGCACCCCGGTGTAGCTGACATTACAAGCAAAAGGGGCTCAGAGGTCAGAGGGGCTCAGTGGCTCAGAGGTCGAGTTGCTGCCTCACAGCGCCAGAGACATGGCTTTGATCCTGACCTTGGGTACTGTGCCTGTGTGGAGTTTGTATGCCGTCCCTAGTCACAGCGAATGCCTGTGACCGCGTGGGTGTGGGTTTCCTGCAGGAGCTCTGGTTTTCTCCCACATCGAAAGGCGTGCAGGATTGTCGGTTAATTGCCCCTCGTGCGTAGGGTGTGATTGAGAAAGTGTGACAGCGTAGAAGTAGTATGGAGAGAATATACAAAGTGCTGGAGTAATTCAGCAGCTCAAGTAGCATCTCTAGAGAACATGGACCGGTGACGATTCGGGTTGGGTCTCTTCTTCAGACTGATTGTAGTAGGAGTGAGGACTGAGGAAGCTGGAACAGAGGCCTCTGTAATTTGGCCCAAGTGTGCAGGGAGTGGATGCTAAAGTGGGACAACATAGAACTTGTGTGAACGGGTGATCGATGGTCAGCATGGACTCGGTGGGCAGAAGGGCCTGTTTCCCTGCTGTATCTCTAAACTAAACCTATGCAATTATTCTTCTGGTGCTGGGCAAACAGAAAGCACCGATTAATACATTCAAGATGCCTCTGTTCCTAAGAAGGATGTCACTGGTAGTTTAATCATAAATACTCGGTTTGGTCTCTTTCTTACTTAAGACTCAACACCTGTACCTCTGATCATCTTAATGGCTGCGATCCACCTCAAGGCAAGCTGTACGGTGTATTTTTGAAGAGCACAATCCCATCAGAACGCACAGTTACCAGGCACCAAATCCCATCAAAGCCTGGCTCTTCACTGCCCACCGCGGTTTAGGCGATGAGTCTACAGGTCATTCGAATGTCTCTGTTGGATATTGTCTCTCGAACCCGTTGCCCCTTAGACAAAGCCACCCTTTAAGGATCGTGCTTCACCAGCTGAAAGCGGCTGAATGTATTCCTGGCTCTCATTTTATCATTATATTCCATCATCATTTCTAACTTGCTATGTCCGAGGGTCATTCGGTTTCCTGTCCTTGTGAACCCCTGTGGTGATTTCTGTTCGTCGTCGGTGCAGTCACCCAGTTCCGCTGTGTGATGTAGTACCTCCCCGTGATTCACTGTCGCCAGTGATGGCGATGGAGGAGTCAATGTTCTAGCTTCGTCCACATCATCTCTTGCCGACTTGTTTCTGGATGTGTGGACAGGGCCGTGGTGGGTGTTAGCGGCTGTTTGATTGGGAAGACTCGTGTTGCGGACGTAATGCACATGGTTTGGTTTGTGACCCAATGCGCTTGGCCTCACAATTGGGTCACTTGCCCAGTCCATGCCCGAGATGCCATTCTCTTTGATCCTCCGGTTAGCGACGGACACGTTATTGGGGGCGTTGGGATTGGTACGCTTGCGTTCCCGCAGCACCTGTGCAGCTGGGGTGGTGGTCTGGATGATGCTGAGAGAGCTGCTCCCGGACCTGCTGCTGGAAGGGTTGGAGAGGATGGGATCTGCCAGCCGTTCCATCACCGCCGGCTGAACCGCAGCGATGCGGAGCTTGGACGTGGAATATGCGAGATCTTCCTCCTCCGCGCAGGAGAAGTGATCAATGGGCTTTGACTCGGCGTAGAGGCAGCGAAACTCATCGTCAAATTCCTGAGTTAACTCCCCGGTCAGCAGCATGACAAAGTTGAGATGTACCTGACCTGAAAGCCAGGTGAAGCTGCAAAAGAAAGCACATGCATCAGTTTGCTCACGCCTCCAGATTCAGGGATGGTTTCTTCCCAACTGTTATCAGGATGGAGATTCTCTTGACTCTAGATCGCGGAAACAGTTCCTTCGGCCCATTGAGTCTGCGCCGACCAGCGATCACGCCACAGCACTATCCTAATCGCGAGGAACAGTTTTACCGAAACCATTTAACCTACAAACCTGCACGTCTTTGAAGTGTGGGAGGAAACCAGCGCACCTGGGGAAAACCCACGCGGTCACAGGGAGAACGTGCAAACTCTGCACAGACAGCACCTATAGTCAGGATTGAGCCTGTGACTCTGGCGCTGTAAGGCTGAAACTCTACCGAGATTGAACAGCAAAACCCACTCGAGATGCTGCAAGTCTGAAATAAGAATGCTGGGAATGTCCTTACCAATGTTGAGTCCATGTTTCAAAACATTAGCACCCTCTCCCCCTCTCTCCACAGATGCTACCTGCCCAACAGATTACTTTTGACCAAGTATTGTAATAACTGGGATTATTTTTTAGTCTTCAACTTCATGCTTTTTAGCACAGGCAACATATTCAAGGACCAGTCTCACCTCGGTCACTCCCTCTTCCCCCCTCTCCCATCAGGCAAGAGGTACAGAAGCGTAAAAACACACACTTCCAGATTCCTGTATCTGTACACGGTGGAATGCTGGATTGTATGGTCATTTCGCTGACTGGCCACCACACAACACAACACAACACAAAAGCTTTTCACTGTAATTGGTCTATGTGATAATAAAAACAAAACCAAACTAAATCCCCCTGAAATATGAACAAAACACAAAGTGCTGGAGTAACTCCTGGTCAGGCAGCATCTGTGGAGGGAATGGACAGACAACGTTGTGGGTCATCGTCATACAGCATGGAAACAGGCCCTTCGGCCCAACTTACCCATGCCAACCAAGATGCACCCCGTCTACACTGGTCCCACCTGCCCGCGTTTGGCCCATATCCTTCTAAACCTTTCCCATCCATGTACCTGCCATGTGTAGTCTTTCTGTTGACTGGGTGGCATGCAACAAAAAGCTTTTCACTGTACCTCGGTACACATGACAATAGACTAAATTGAGTTTGAAATTTGAACTAAACTGCAGACTGTCTTGGTTGCACAAGTGACTTTGGGCTTTAGTTTTGTTTTGCAATAACATGGAACTAGTGTGAACGGGTGATTGTTGGTCGGCGAGGACTCAGTGGGCCGACAGGGCTGGTTCCATGCTGTATCTCTAAAACAAAAACAAAAAAATCTAAAAACTTAATTTGGTTACAAACTGAAATAAAGCATGAAATGTCTATGTCACCAGCCTGTGTCACCAGCCTGCTACAACTATTGAAGCCGGAGATCAAGTGAAATTGTGGAAATGTAAAATGGCTCGATGGTTCATTATTCATTGATAGTGTGGAGCAACAGAGAGCGAATAAAATGGCCGAACAGGCCTGAAAAGGTGGACATAAATGCACACTTTTACCCAGGCTACAGGAATCTAGGGCCTTAATTTTATTATTTAACTTCAATCCAAGTGTGGTTCTGCATATTATCCATGGAATTCTGTGTTCACAGACCTGTTACAGTGTTGCAGGTAAGAATGTACCTGCCAGTAAAGGTGCCATCTGTGCCACCCTGTAGAGCCCTCGGATTCTACCTGCCCTAGCGTCTACGGGGCGAGCTGGTTGAGGGCGATGGAGGAGGCCCTGCAGCAGCCTGGGATTTGCCTGGATCAAGAGCCGTTCCAGTACATGGAGCATGTGGATCGGACTTTGGACTATTGTGAATGGCACGGCGCCAAAATATGGCGACTTGTGCGTGTGTGATCCGTGTAAAAACAATTTCACCGTGCCGTGCATATGCAACATTAAAGCACCATTGAACCATTAGACTTTTAGAGATACAGTGCAGAAACAGGCCCTTCGGCCCATCAAGTCCAGGCCAACCAGCGATCACTCCGTACACTAACACTATCCTACACACTAGGGACAATTTTACCAAAGTCGATTACCCTACAAACCTGTACATCTTTGGAGCGTGGGAGGAAACTGGAGCACCAGGAGCAAACCAAGGCGGTCATAGGGGGAATGTACAGACAACACCCATAGTCAGGATCGAACCTGGATCTCTGGCGCTGTAAGGCAGCAGCTTTACTATTGCACCACCGTGACGCACTAAACCATTGTTGTCATTACCAATGACGATGAGTGACTCCCTCCCGACTCTGTTGACAATTGAAGCATTGAATGTAAATTACTCTCAATATTTACCTGTATGAACCAGCCAATACTTGCTCCAGGTCAATGATCATGAACTTTTCCAGGACCTGCCCATTGAATTTCATCCCAGACTTGGTGCAGTAGGTGTCTCCCACCACACTCCGAATCCGCATGTTCTGGAAAGGTGAAGAAGAAACACATAGCATGTTTACCTGGGCTCTGAGCAGAGAGATGACTGCGGCAGCAATATTCAGTACATTACAATGGGAATGGATTTGGCATAATGGAGGGGTAGTGAATGGGATTATTCTTTGCTGAAAGGGTTCAGAAGCACCCACTGTCCCAGTCAAAAGACTCACGTGCTCCATTAACGCCAATCATTCACGTCGAGAAGAATGGAGAAACTAGGACCTGCAGAGATGCTGGTTTACAAAAAAACACCAACACAAAGTGCTGGAGTAACTCAGCAGGTCAGGCAGCATCCGTGGAGAACATGGATTATGACGTTTTAGGTTGGGACCCTTCTTCAGGCTGATTGTGGGAGGGTGGAGGGACGTGGGGCATTATCCTGGTGAAATCATCAAATAAGGCATGAAAAGGCACATGGCATTTGTGGCAAAATCCTGGCTCTACTGATAGGTCAGTCATACATATGCAAACAAATTTGTCAGAAATGCAAAAAAACATGCCTATAGGGCCATTTAACACCGCCCGTGTCCCAACTCCCGACACCAGCTGCCAGTTTTACACCATATGCAAACAAGGAAGTAACGAGGGATGGTTTTTGTAAAATTCCTGGTCATGGTGTACGACAACAACTTGCTATGCAAAAGAATTAAATGCCCGCCGGTACTTCTGAGCACCGCACCTTAAAAAGGATTGTACTTGAGTTGGAGCATGTGTGCAAAGTGGAAGTGTAGTGAGCAAACTTCAAATGCCCCGACTTTAACATTGATGCTTATGGATCTTGCACCAGGCATTTAATTCCTCACTGGCAGAAAAAAACAGTTTAATTTAGTTTTTGATTGTCACGTTTATCAAGGTTCAGCGAAAAGCTTTTTTGTTGTGTGCAATCAAGTCAGTGGAAAGACTACATGATCACATCAAGCCGTCCACGGTGTACAGATACAGGATAAAGGGAATAACATTTAGTGCAAGATAGTCCATAAACGTTCGATTGAAGATAGTATGAGGGTCTCCAAAGAGGTAAATGGTAGCTCAGGACCACTCTCTAGATGGTGATAGGACATTTCAGTTGTCTGATAACAACTTCAGTGATTGGACATTTCAATTGCCTGCAACAAACATTTGGTGAGTACATTGTAGGGACAAAGAATTGCAGATGCTGGGTCAAGACCCTTCTTCAGACTGATCTTTTCTCGCCTCCAGCTCTTCCCCTTGAAGCAACTGATGAGAATGACTTACAGCGACATGATCCTTCCGGATGTCGAGTTGATCACACATTGATACAAAATGCTCCAGGTTAGACTCGTCCAGTAGCAGGTAGACCGAGACTCCTCGTTTATTCGAAGCCTCCAGCAGATCACAGAGAATGTCTACGTCAGTGAACAGGTCCATCACAATCGCAATGAGCTGCGGAGGGAAGATACGATGAAAGGAAAGATGAAACTTTACTTTAGACTTTAGAGATACAGCATGGAAACAGGCCCCTTAGCCCACCTGGTCCGCACCGAGCAGCAATCACACTGGCTCCATCCTATACATCAGGGACAAATTACAAGCCAATTGGCCCATAAACCTGTATGTCTGGCATATGGGAGGAAATCGGAGCACCCGGAGAAAACCCACGCTGTTACATGGAGAATGTACAAAGTCTGAACAGACAGCACCCGTCGTCAGGATAAAACCCGGGTCTCAGTAAGGTTGCAACTCTACCCAAACATCATTCTATTTTTACATATTCTGTTTCTCCTGTAAAAATATTATTTCTTAAAGTAAAAGAACCTTTTCCATTGTGTCCAACACCCCCACGTGGGCTGCCACCTATTTCCCCCTCCTCATACATTCCCTCCTCTCGCTTCACAATTCACAACTCTTCAAACAACTTCTGCTCTTATCTCTGGCCTATGTTCCAATCATCTGTCTATCAAACAACACACACGCCTGTATTCACCTATTATCTGCCAGGCTTTGCCCTGCCTCTCCCCTTTCCCAGCTTCCTTATCCCCCCCCCCCCCCCCCCCCCCCCCCCCCCCCCCCCCCCCCTACAATCAGTCTGAAGAATGGTCCTGACCAAAATGTCACCTCTACTTATCCTCCAGGGATGCTGCCTGACCCGCTGAGTTACTCCAGCACTTTTTACTAATTTTTTAATAAAGGCCTCAAAGGTTTCTATCCAGTTCTATAAGTTAGTGGGACTGTTGGTCTGGTCATTGAACATAGAACAGTACAGCACAAGAACAGGCCCTTCAGCCCACAATTTTCATGCCAAACACAATGTCAAGTTATCCAAACCTGCCTATCCAAAACCTGCACCACACATCTCCCTAAACGTTTCCCCTCTCACCCTAAAACTATGCCCTCAAGTCTTTGACAAACCCACAAATCCATTCGGGGCAATTTACAGAGGGTCAATTAACCTACAAACCCGCACGTCTTTGGGATGTGGTAGGAAAACAGAGCACCCAGAGGAAACCCACACGGTCACAGGGAGAACGTGCAAACTCTACACATATAGCACCCATAGTCAGGATCGAACCTGGGTCTCTGGCACTGTGAGGCAGCAGCTCTACCAGATGCACCACTGGCAAATGTTGTCCCATTGCTTAGGGGCCGCATAAGCCCTTCCACCACTGTCTTCAGAACTTGTCAGGATCCGGCCCTTTGTACAAACCAACAGGGCAGCACGGTGGCGCAGCTTTAAAGGGCCAGAGACCCAACTATGGGTGCTGTGTGTACGGCGTTTGTACGTTCCCCCTATGTCTGCGTGGGTTTTCTCCGGGTGCTCCAGTTTCCTTCCACACTCTGAAGTCGTGCAGGTTTGTATGTTAATTGGCTTCTGTAAAACTTTAAATTGTCCCTAATGAGTGTAGAATAGTGTTAGTGTGCGGGGATCGCTGGTCGGCGTGGGTTCGGTGGGCCTGTTTCCGTGCTGTAGCTCTAAACTATACTATACCATTGTTTGTTAAAGACAGACACAAAGTGCTGGAGTAACACAGCGGGTCAGGCAGCAACTCGGCAGAAAAAGGATGGGTGGCGTTTTGGGTCAGGAACCTTCTTCAGACCCAAACCGAAACGTCACTCATTCTTTTTCTCCAGAGATGTTGCCTGACCCCCTGAGTTACTCCAGCACTTTGTGTCTATCGTTGGCATAAACGAGCATCTGTAGTTGTTTAATTCAACCATTGTATGTTAATACCTCTGGTTTATCCCTCGGTTAAGGTAGGAAGAACAATGGTGAACAAATTGTTAATGCAATCTACAAATATTAAAGCAAGTACTGAGAAATTCATCTCTTTGCATGAACTGCCCGGACTTACATACTCATAGCCAAAACTATTCAAAGACAAATACGTAAATACATTTTTGAATACAGTATGTCACATGCAATTGTCAACATTGTATAATGAGGAGTTTCCACTAAGCTGAATTTCTGGAATAGTTGATCTACAATGTGGGGGAGGCGGGGATGTGGGGGAGAGGTGGGTTTAGGTGGGTTAGGGGGGGTTTATGGGGGAAGGGTTTGTGGGGGGAGGGTGGGGGGGTGGGGCTGTTGGGGAGGGGCTGTTGGGGAGGGGGTTTGGGGGAGGGGGAACCTTCAAAACCTTCATAACCTTTGTACTATTTCACCAATCGGAACAAAACATTTGACTTGCTGCAGAGGAGAATGGTAAGGTGGTGAAAATCGTAGCGTTAGGGGGGATTGTTTTTGCGCAAATTTAATTACAACACAGACAGGAAGTGGTCAAGATGAGAGTTTTAGTAATATATAGATGGTATTGTTTAGAGCAACAACACGGAAACAGGCCCACCGAGTCCGTGTCGACCAGCGATCCCAACACACTAACACTAATCTACACACATTAGGGACAATTTAAAGTTTTACTCCAGCATTTTGTGTCTATTTATAGTTTAGTTTTACCTTAGAGATACAGCTCGGAAACAGGCCCTTCTGCCCACCGAGTCTATGCCGACCAGCAATCACCCTGAACATTAGTTCTATCCTACACATTAGGGCCAATTTACAATTTTTGCCAAAGCTAATTAACCTACAAACCTACAATCATTGGAATGTGGGATGAAACCCGAGCACCCGGAGAAAACCCACGCAGTCCTAGCGAGAACATACAAACTCTGTACAGAACATCCATAGTCAGGATCAAACCCGGGTCTCTGCCGCTATAAGGCAGCAACTCTACCGCTGTGTCACTGTGCTGTCTATCTTCACCAAAACTACAGATGACTTTCTGGTGCGGGGCTCCCAGGGAGTTATTGGGTCCAGAGCTCTAGATTTAGACTGTGGCAGCGTCTTGAGCAAGAAACACCTGTATCCATCTCTTAGATGTGATTGAAGAAGGGTCTCGACCCGAAACGTTACCTACCCGTGTGTAGGGAGGAACTGCAGATGCTGGTTAATACCGAAGATATTAACGCTACGTTACTCTAGACACAAAGTACTAGAGTAACTCAGCGGTTCAGGCAGCATCTCTAGAGAACATGAATAGGTGGAGTATCGCATTGGAACTCTGCCTCAAACCCTGGACCTGTCACCTATCCATGTTCTCCAGAGATGCTGACTGACCTGTTGAGGTGCTCCAGCATGTTGTGTCCTTTTATATCTAACCGTGATGTTATGATGAGGTTATGCCTTCTTAGCGCCTTTCAATAAATGGGCTAAAAGGTTTCACATGTGATCTTTACTACACCCTGGTGCCATGGTGTCACAGCTGTGGGAGCTGTTGTCTCACAGATCCAGACACCAGTTTCATTCCCCCAGTGCTGTCTGTGTGGAGTTTGCATGTTCTCCCTAGCAACATGCGAGATTCCTCCAGATATAACAGTAACCTTGCACATCCCAAAGCTGACATAGCACAGAAATAGGCATTATGGTCCAACTCATCCATGCCTGGATAATGCAAGAGGGCAAAGATTTAGTTGCATCATTAATTGATTCAGTTGATCTTTGTAAATCTCCTCTCCAGCTTGGCACCATCTTTCCTACAACATGGTGAGCAAAACTGTACACAATACTCTAGATGTGGTCTCATCAACGTCTTATATAACTGCAGCATGATTTCCCAACTTCTATACTCAATACTCTGACTGATGGAGGCCAATGTGCCAAACACCTTTTTGAACACCCTATCTACCTGTTGTGCCACTTTCAACAAACTATGTACCTGCGTTCCTAGATCCCTCTGTTCTACAACACTCCCCAGAGCCCTACCATTCAATGTGTACGTCCTGCCCAACAGGACCTTGTTAGACTTTGTTTTTGTCTTCACAAAATGCAACACCTCACATTCCTCTGTATTAAATTCCATCAACCATTCCTCAGCCACCTGCCCAACCGAACAAGATCTTCACTATCTACAATATCTACAATACCACCAACTTTAGTGTTCAAGTTCGTGTTTATTGTCACTTAACCAACTAAGGTACAGTGAAAGTACACAAAAATGCTGGAGAAACTCAGCGGGTGCAAAGGGGCAAATGGGGCAAAGGAAATAGGCAACGCTTCGGGCCGAAACCCTTCTTCAGACTGGTACAGTGAAATTTGAGTTATCTGCGGACTTGCTAACTTGCTCCCCTCATGATTCTGTACGCCTCTCTAAGATCAGCCCTCATCCTCCTGCGCTGCAAGGAATAAAGTCCTAGCCTGCCCCAACCTCTCCCTGTAGCCCAGGCCCTGAGTCCGGGCAACATCCTGGTAAATCTTCTCCGCACCCATTCCAGCTTGGCAACATCTTTCCATAGTGACCAAAACTGAACACTGGCCCCACCATCTTATATGGAAGATAGACACAAAATGCTGTAGTCCCTCAGTGAGCATCTCTGGAGAGAAGGAATTGGCGACATTTCAGGTCGAGACACCTGTTCCAGACTCATATGGTTGGACAAAGGCCAGAAATGAAGACAAAAAGTGTGAGATAAGGAGAGAAGATGCACGAAATGGATTTTCCTGTAACATAGTTAGTGCCCAAAACTGAACTCAATGCTGCAAAGATGGACACACACAACACGCGGTCTAGCATCAAAGCTCCTACCGTCTTGGCTTTGCTAAGTAGTTGCCGGACAGTGTCCTTGATGCTGTTGCATTTGTCTCTCTGGAAGATGATCTGCGACTCTGAGGGCAGGCCCACGGCCCTCTGTGGTTGGCTCCAGCCCAGGTCGAGCAGAGGGGGCTCCGAGTCGGTCTGAATCGGGAAGTAAGTGGCCGAGGTCAGCTCGGACAGCGCGTCCCCCTCTGCGAAGCTGCAGCGGCTGCCCCTGTCGCGGAGCTCCGCCGTGGGACAAGGCAGCCTGGCCGCTCCGCTGCGGCTGATGTAGTCCAACTCCAGCTCGGACAAGAAGCCCAGCTCCCTCTCCTCAGCCAGAACCCGCTGGTAACCGGGGATGCCGGACTCCAGGAGCGCGTCGGTGGCCAGCCTGGCCGCTTCGCTGTGACTGAGCTCCAGCGCGGAGCTATGCCGCCACGGACTCTTCAGTTCGTCCACCCTCTGACACAGTTTGCCCAGAGGTTTCCGGGACAGGGGCTTTTGTGGCAAGGCGGCGTCGTGATGGCCATTGCCGTGCATCCTGCTTTCTTCACAGGAGAGCAGGAGCTCCCTGCAACCCCCAGCTCCTCTCCAAATGCTTCAGAGCTCAGGTCCCACAGGTAAACTGCCCCAGTCTCACCTGTCTGAATCAGCGGCTTCACTAGAAGCGCCAGCAACTCCCACTTCCCTCAGTGACACCTGACCCAGCTCCACCTACACCTGTCACACGATTATATCATGAGCACAGCTCCGTTACACTGCTATCTCCTCTATAGCTCCAGCTCCAGCTCCGGGTGCCAAACTTTAGTGTAGTTTAGTGTGGCGGGTGTTATGGATGTGGAGAGGAGTTAGATGTGGCCCTTGTGGCTAAGGGGATCAGGGGGTATGGAGAGAAGGCAGGTACGGGATACTGAGTTGGATGATCATATTGATTGGCGGTACAGGCTCGAAGGGCCGAATGGCCTACTCCTGCACCTAATTTCTATGTTTCTATGTTTCCACTAGTGCGAGAGTCCAGCATCAAAGGCCACAGCCTCAGAATAAAAGGATGTACCTTTAGAAAGGATGAGGAGGAATTTCTTTGGTCAGAGGGTGGTGAATCTGTGGAATTCAGTGCCAAGTCATTAGGTGTTTTTAAGGCGCATATTGACAGAATTTTGATTAGGGAGGTTGTTAGGGATTACCGGGAAAAGACAAGAGAATGGCGTTGGGAGGGAAAGATAAATCAGCCATGGTTGAATGGCGGAGTAGACTTGATGGGCCGAGTGGCCTAAAATTCTGCTCCTAGAATTTATGAGCTTTAGACACTACTCTAAACTAAACTAAGTGTACTGAGGTAAGTTTTGTTGGACTTTAGACAGACTTTATAGATGCCGCGTGGAAAACGCCCTTCGGCCCACCTAGTCCGCACCGACGAGTGAGCATCCCGTATACTAGCACTATCCCGCACACTAGGAACGATTTTTCCAACTTACTGAAACCAATTAACCTACAAACCTGCAGATCTTTGGAGTGTGGGAGGAAACCATGGTACAATAGTAGAGTGCAATAATAGTATCAATCTTCTCCACAGATGCTGCCTGACCCGCTGAGTTTCTATAGCACAGTATTATTACACCACTACGTAGCAAGATGGCAAAGTGTTAGAGTTGCTGCCTCACAGCACCAGAGACCTGGTTAAATCCTGACTTCCTGTGCTGTCTATACAGAGTTTGCATGTTCTCCCTGTGACTGCATGGGATTTCTCCGGGTGCTCCGGTTTCCTTCCACACTCCAAAGGACGCGCAGGTTTTAAGATTAATTGTCTTAGGTAAAAATTGTAAATTGTCCCTAGTATGTAGGACAGAGCTATAGTACAGGGATCGCTGGTCGGCACGGACTTGTTTGCCGAAGGGCCTTTGTCCGCACTGTGTCTCTGAACTAAACTAACTGAACAGCCTCTTAGTTTAATGTAGTCCAGTCCAGTTTGCTCGCTCAGCATTCTGGAGCGGAGTTGCAGTCTCCATCCATCATCCCCTCTGGCAGGGGCCAACACGGCAGCTCCCTCTATGGGCCACGGCCCGCCGGTCATTCCTTCCGGCCAGTAACGTCACCATGTTCTCCACAGATGCTGCCTGACCCACCGAGTTCCTCCAGCACTTTGTGTTTTGCTCAAGATTCCGGCATCTGCAGTTCCTTATATCTATCCATACCTGGCACTGGGTCACAGAGTGTGTTGTAGATCACCACATGTCCCTATATTATTGGATTCTATGTCAGCCAGACCCACGCCTGATATCCAACCAACATCAGGTGTCAGAGGTTGTGGGGTGAAGGCAGAAGAATGGGGTTAGGAGGGAGAGATAGATCAGCCTTGATTGAATGGCGGAGTAGTCATGATGGGCCGAATGGCCTAATTCTACTATTACATGACCTTACGACTATGCAATGTCTGCAGTTAAGTCTACAATACACAGTTCAGCTTCTTTCTTCTCCTGTCGTTTTTGGATTGTGTCAATATTACAATTTAATAGGTCTATAGCAACAGAAACAAACTAGAACCAATTCTGCCCTTCCATCCCCACCCATAATCATTCATACGTCTGTCTCATGGTTTCAATGCCAATTCCAAATTAACTTGTTACCTTCTGCTGTGCTTTTTCACGGCCTTGAGTGTCCTTGTGGAAAATAAAGGTTAGATTTATTCTTGTCACAAGTACCAATGTAAAGTGAAAAGTTTTGTTTTGAATGCTATCCAAACTGAACCGGTATACACAAAGTGCTGGAGTAACTCAGCGGGTCAGGCAGCATCTCTGGAAATAAGGATGGGTTTTGTTTTGGGTGGAACCTGAAATGTCACCTATCCTTTTTCTCCAGAGATGCTACCTGAGCTGCTGAGTTACTCCAGCACTTTGTGTCTATCTTCAGCATGAGCCAGCATCTGCAGACACTTCCTACACAGAACAGGTATACCATACATAAATACAGTCAAGTCCAATTCAAGTAAATAGTGGATGATCAGCCATGATCACATTGAATGGTGGTGCTGGCTGGAAGGGCCGAATGGCCTACTCCTGCACCTATTGTCTAGTGTCTAATAGATAAAGCAAAGAGGAAGATACAGCACTGTAGCGCAACAGTTCCATAGACAAGGTCAAAACTTGGACCTGCTTTCAAACTTCTGTACCTTTTGCTGGATGGGAACATAGAAACATAGACAATAGGTGCAGGAATAGGCCATTCGGCCCTTCGAGCCAGCATCGCCATTCAATATGATCATGGCTGATCATCCAAAATCAGTACCCCGTTCCTGCTTTTTCCACATATCCCTTGATTAAGGCGAGGAAGCAATGACCGGGGGTGGGACAAGTCTTTGATTATGTTGAATGATTTTCTGAGGCAGTGTGAAGTGTAGATGGAGTCAATGTTGTGGAGTCTGTGTGATGGGCTATGTGACCTAGATGTTCCTGTTGATCAGGACACCTTGCTCATCTGATACCAAAAAAAGACACAAATTGCTGGAGTAACTCAACGGGGTCAGGCAGCATCTGTTGAGAACACGGATAGATGATATTTCCGGTTGGGAATCTTCTTCAGACTGATTTAGTAGTGCGAGAGAAAGCTGGAAGAGAGGAGGAGATGAGACAAGTGGCGAGTGATATGTAGATGCAGATGGGGGGGGGGGGGGTGATGTTAATTTCAGACAGAGTTCCAGAGAGTCTTAGAGTCATACAGCATGGAAATAGGCCGTTTGGCCCAACTTGCCCATGCCGACCACCATGCCTCATCTCCCCTGGTCCCACATGCCTACGTTTGACCCATATCACTCTAAACCCATCCTATCCATGTACGTGTCCAAATGTTTCTTAAACATTGTGATAATACCTGCCTCAGCTATCTCCTCCAGCAGCTCATTCCATACACCCACCATACACCCACCGCCCTTTGTGTAAAAATGTTACCCTTCAGGTTACTATTAAATCTTTCCCCTCTCAGCTTAAACCTATGACGTCTGGTTCTCAATTCCCCTACTCTGGGCAAAAGACTACCCAATCTATTCCTGTCATGATTTTGTACACCTTGTAAGATCACCCCTCATCCTCCTGCACTCAATGTAATAAAGCCCTTTGCCTGCTAAACCTCTCCCTATAGCTCAGACCTTCCAGTCCTGGCGACATCCTCGTAGATCTTCTCAGCTCCCCTTTCCAGCTTGACAACATCTTTCCTATAACATGGTGACCAAACCTGAACACAACACCGGTCACACCAACATCATATATAGTTGGATAAAGGTCAGAGAAGAAAAGACAAAAAAGTGTGAGATATGGAGAGAAGATGCACAAAATACACGGTGTGTCTTTTTTTTAATGTTCCTATGTTATGGGAGCAAAATTAGGCAATCTAGCCCATCAAATCTACTCTGCCATTCATTCAAATCATGGCTGATCTATCTTTCCATCTCAATCCCATTCTCCTGCCTATCCACCCAACCCCTGACTAATCGGGAATTTCTCATCGCCACCTTAAAAAGATCAACAGCCTTCTGTGACAATTAATTCCACAGATTCACCACCCTCTGACTGTAGAAGGTCCACCTCATCCCCTTTCTAAAAGTACCTCCTTTTATTCTGAGGCTGTGGCCTCTGGTCCTAGACTCTCCCACTAGGGGAAACATCCTCTCCACATACACTCTATCCAGGCCTTTCACTATTCGGTATGTTGCAATGAGATCCTTCTAAACTCCAGCAAGCACAGGCCCAGTGCAGTCAAATGCTCATCATATGATAACCCAATCATCCCTGGTATTGTTCTCGTAAACCTATAAACCAGCAAATGCAGTTCCTTTTGTCTACATTCACCTGATACCACTTTGGCCGAGATTCACGTGCGACAAACCTCAGTGGTTTCCTTCTGCTCCCTGGGTCCCATCTCTGCCACTCCACCACAACGTGCAAACTCCACAGACAGGAGTTGAGGTCAGGATGGAACCGGGGTCTCTGGCGCCGTGAGACAGCAGCTCTACTCGCTGTGCAACTGACCAAGTAATGCATTCATTGCAGTGCGATCTAAATCTAGAGGGTTTTGATGGCTGTGTTGTCTAGCTCTACCAGCTGTGTCACTGTGCCACCCCTTTATCTGGCAACAAGCAGATATTAGGATGGCACAGTGACGCATTTAGTAGAGCTGCTGCCTCACAGCGCCAGAGACCTGGGCTCGATCCTGACTTCGGTTGATGTGTCTGTGTGAACGTCTGAAGAAGGGTCTCGACCCGAAACGTCACCTATTACTTTTCTCCAGAGATGCTGTCTGACCCGCTGAGTTACTCCAGCTTTTTGTGTCTATCTTCGGTTTAAACCAGCATCTGCAGTTCCTTCATACACTGTACTGTTCTATGTTCTATTAAACTATGAGACCGGAATCCTTCTTCTCTATTCAGAAGCATTGTTACTGGCAAGTATTTTGCTTTTCAAAATTTTACTGAGCATTTCGCTTGTGCTCGCCTCAGGTTCTGAGCTCCTTTTAAACCAGCCAGGAGTTAACCAATTCCTGGAAGTACAATATGCCCAAACCATTTTGTTTTTGATATGTTGGTCTGTTCACGCCTCAAACAGCTGCTTCTGGTTGAAGGAGGCTCACTAGCGCCTTCTTCTGTCAGAAACAGTATAGTACATCAGTGAACAGGCACAATATTATCCTGGACATTTCTCTGTTTTAAAGCAACTGTCCAGGGAACATCCTTGCTCATGTTATATGTCTAATTGGCTCGGCAAATCCCGTTTGGTTAGAAAGCCAACACTGTACTTTGTGAAGCCTGTGGCATGGTGGCGCAGCGGCAGAGACCCGGGTACGATCCTGACTACAGGTGCTGTCTGTACGGAGTTGCTACTTTCTCCTTGTGACCGCATGAGTTTTCTCCGGGTGCTCCGGTTTCCTCCCACATTCCAAAGACGTAAAGGTTTGTAGGTTAATTGGCTTCGGTAAGTTGTAAAAATGGTCCCTAAGTGTGTGGGATAGCGTTGGTGTACGGGGTGATTGCTGGTCATCGCATACAGTGGGCCAAAGGGCCTGTTTCCCGCGCTGTATCTCGAAACTAAATTCTACAGCAAACACACCAGTTAACCTACCAACCTGCACAAGTTTGATATTTTCATAAGGCACAGGAGCAGAATTAGGCCAATCGGCCCATCAAGTGTGCTCTGCCATTCGAGATCATGACTGATCTATCTTTCACTGTCAACCCCATTCTCCTGCCTTCCACCCATAACTTTTGACACCCTTATTAATTAAGAACCTGTCAATCTCCGCCTTAAAAATACCCAATGACTTAACCTCCACCACCGCCTGTGACAATGAATTCCACGAGAAATTCCTCCATATCTCCTTTCTAAAGGTACGTCCTTTTATTATGAGGCTAAGGATTGTGGTCCTAGACTCATCCACTAGTGGATACATCCTTTCCACATCCACGATATCCAGGCTTGTCTTGTTTAGTTTATTGTCACGTGTACCAAGGTACAGGGAAAAGCTTTGTGTTGTGTACTAACCAGTCAATGGAAAGACTATAAATGATTACAATTGTGCCATCCACAGTGTACAGATACAGGATAAACGGTATAACGTTTAGTGCTGGATAAAGTCCAGTGTAGTCCGATTAAAGATAGTCTGAGGGTTGCCAATGAGGTAAACTCCAATGGATAGCACTGGAGAATAATGAACAGATATTTTTTCGAAAGTTGGAAAACATAGACATAGACGAAAGTTACAGCATGAATCTGGTCTGAAGAAGGACCTCGACCTGAAACATAATCAAACCATGTTCTCCAGGGATGCTGCCTGAATTTTTCTTGAAGTCATTATTTCTAGCTTCATTGTAGTGTCTTGGTCTTTAGACTTTAGAGATAAAGCGTGGAAACAGGCCCTCCATCCCACCGATTCCCTGCTGACCAGCGATCACCCCGTACACCAGCACTATCCTACACTATCTGTATGTCTTTGAAGTGTGGGAGGAAACCGGAGCACCCAGTGAAAACCCACGTGGGTCACAGGTAGAATGTACAAACTCCAAACAGACAGCATCCGCGGTCAGGATCGAAGCCGGGTCTCTGGCGCTGTAAGGCAGCAATTCTACCGCTTCGCTTCTGTTGATATAAATCGTTCTTGGCTTGTAAAATATGAGGAACCCTGCTAGATATCCTGGGTCTTTTAAATTACATTTATATCCGTTGCTAGAAGCTTCTTTAAACCCGCCGCCTGTGTTTGTTCCTTTGTTCAGCTGTACCAAGACTAGGGTGAGGAACAAGCTGTGACCCTTTCTTTGTGACTTCCCTGGTACTCGCTGGAATCTGGCTGACCTAGAAAGTGGAAAGAGTGCAGTGATGATTTATGAGGATGTTGCCAGGACTCGAGGGGTCGGAGATATAGGGAGAGGCTGGGACAGCGCTGGAGACCCGGGTTTGATCCTGACCTCAGGTGCTGTTTGTGAATGGAGTTTGCACGTTCCTCCTGTGACCGCATGGATTTCCTCGAGGTTTTTCTCCCACGTCCTAAAGACGGTGGGTTTGGAGGTGAATTGCCCCTGGTGTTAAGGAGTGGATGAGAAAGTGGGTTAACATGAGGAGAGAATAAACAAAGTGCTGGAGTAACTCAGCCGGTCAGGTTGCAGCACTGGAGAACATGGATAGGTGATGTTTCGGCTTGGTGTCTTTCTTCAGACTGATTATGGTAGGGGTGAGGAAGCTGGAATAGAGTCCTCTGTAATTTGCCCCAAATGTGTCGGGAATGGAGGAGAAAATGGGATAACATAAAACTAGTGTGATTGGGTGATCGATGGCCGACGTGGCATTTCGTGGGCTTAAGGGTCTGTTTCCATGCTGTATCTCTAAATATAAACAAATTAGTCTGAAGAAGGGTCTCGACCCAAATGGTCACCCATTCCTTCTCTCCAGAGATGCTGCCTGTCCCGATGAGTTAATCCAGCATTTTGTGTCCACCTTCTATGTCAAGAAGGACCCTGTTATGGACTGTGGTGTTCTCAGGCAATTTAACGTTATTGACCACAGGACACAGTACAGTTTTGAATCATGTGGAGTGAATATTTATACTTTAATACCGAAATATTATCAGATACAATACAATAGTGAAATCTCCATTGCTGAGAAGTGTTTTAATACAAACCGAAAGAACTTCACAAAAGCCAAAATGATGTATTTTTCTGGACATTGGCCTGTTTAGATTAAGAAACAAGTCCCAGCACAGATCAGGAAGAGTCCACTGCCTGACCTCTTCAGTTACAAGAGATGTTGACTTTGTTTCTGGGCCGTCTCCTGTACCAGTAGTTCATGTAGCCTCAACCTTTCTTCACCAAATCCCACGATCTTCAGCCCACCAACTCCATGGATAGTGAAAGGCCTGGATAGAGTGGACATGGACTGGATGTTTCCACTAGTGGAGGAGTCTAGGAAGAGAGGCCATAGCCTCAGAATAAAACAATGTACCATTTGAAAGGAGATGAGGAGGAATTTCTTTCATCTGAGGGTGGTGAATCTGTGGAATTCATTTCCAGACGGCTGTGGAGACCACGTCAGTGGATATTTTGAAGGCAAAGATTGACGGATTTTTGATTAGTGTGGGTGTCAGGGATTATGGGGAGAAGGCAGGAGAATGGGGTTGACAGATCAGTCATGATTGAATGGCGGAGTTGAATTGATAGGCCGACTAACCTAATTCTGCCCCTAGAATTTAAATGGCAAGAAAAATGGAGCAGGAATGGAGGTGAGGCTGTGATTAGGTTCCAGGGAGATCAAGCTGAGGCTCACAACACTTGGAATTAAACCCATCCCATATCCTCTTGAGAAGTATACATGGAGTCTTGTCAGAAGGATGTCAGGGGGCAGGGGGCACTTGTAGGCCTTTAACTCCCTTCTTTTCCAACAATCTTGCTTCCTCTGCAAAGCCGATTAACTAGTATTGACGTAATCGGTTTCTCCTTGTGCCGATGAAACATCACTTCCTGATTGAATCACGGTGTATATCCCACACTTAACGGCCCGCTTTTGAGTATGTTCCTACGATTTAAGGTTTCAGTGAGGGTTTGCAGTTTAAAAAAAGCGACAGGACAGTGTGTGAGCTTTGTTCTTCTGACGCCCGTCTCATTCCAACCTCCCATTGCACCTGTCTATAAAAAGCACAGAGTGCTGGAGTAACTCAGCGGGTCAGGCTGCATTTCTGGAGGACAGGGATCAGCGACGTTTTGGGTCGGGACACTTCTACAGTTTTGCTAGGGTGTTGCCTAAGAACATGGATAGGTGGGACCTTTCTCCAGTCGGAAGATTTACCAGGCTTTCTTATCCCATTTTCTCATCCATTCCTGCCTAGACACTCGGGTAAATTACAGAGGCCTCTTTTCCAGCTTCCTCACCCCTACAACAACCAGTCTGATGAAGGGTCCCAACCCAAAACATCGTCAATCTACGCTCACCCAGGAGGTTGCCTGACCTGCTGAGTTAATCCAGCACCTTTGATTCTTTTATTTGTGTAAACCAGCATCTGCAGTTCCTTGTGCACACATTTCTACGGTGTGTTTGATCTTTAGGCCCATTAGTTTAACATCAACACAGAAGCCACATGGTTAGATTGCCGACAGGTCAGATTAATCACGAGGTTTCAGCTCAATGACTTCTCATGGCTACCAGAAACGTGAGGCGTGTCTTACCCTTTCAAACTGTGTTGCCTTGTTGTCCAGTTGTTTGGCTTGGAGTTTATAATACTGCACATCTTGCGGAAGGCCTCTATTGAAGGATCTTCAGTTAACCAGGCATTAACATCAGGTGGAAATGCCATCCACCTTGCCCACCCCGCACCAGAAGGTAGGGAGGATATCTTATCTCACCTCCCTGGGGTCTAGGGAGCGGGACCGGGTGACAGGTAAAACATGACACTCCTAACAGGTGGATTGGGCAGAGGGCAAGAGAGAGAAACCCAAGGATAAATACTATGCTATTTCAAGTTGGAGGAAGGTCTCGGGTTATCCTAGCCACGGCGATGATTGTCGCTAACGCTTCTGCAACCGAGCGAGGGAGGTGTTTGGGCCCCTCGGTTAGACGGCACCCTCTGGTCAGAGCCCCTCGTCATTGTAGGCTGGAGACTCAGGCTTCAGCACGCTCTGGGGGTTGTCCTCCAGTAGAGGTCGCCACTTGATCTCTCCTGTAAGCAGCAGGTCCAGCCCATTCATCGAGTCCAGGTACTGCATCTGCAGAGGGAAGAGAAAGCGTCAGAGAGCCACACAGCTCGGAAACGCGATTCCCTTTGTCCTGCACCTGTACAGGTGGACGGCTTGATTGTAAACATGTATAAAATGGACGATCTGGATGGAGGTGACGGCCGCAATGGGCCTTTAGAGCCAGCTGCAGCTGGAACTGTGAAAATGTCACCAAAACCTGGCCATCTTGTATCTGGACTCAGTGGACTGTTTCTGTGTATTATGTACTTAATCGGGGATTGTACTTGTATGCGGCAATAATCTTACTGATTTATATGTAAAGAAGGAATGCCACTGTATCTTAATAAAGGAGCCATTGAACATGACAATGCCACGCTTTAGGCCCTGCCCCAGAACTGTGCCTCTACCCTGAAGCACTGCGGAAAGACACGAATGATCGGAAGTCAAACCTTAACTCAAGAGTGTCATTGCCCGTTAATTGTCACACCCACTGGGTCCAGAACAATTATTTTTTGTGGACACAGCCCAGACCATCACACAAACCAACCTCCCTTGCATTGAGTCCATTGACTTCACGCTGCCTCGGCAAGGCCACCAGCATAATCAAAGACCAGTTTCACTCTGGTCACTCCCTCTTCTATTAGGCAAGAGGTACAGAAGTGTGAAAATGTACAGCTCCTGATTCAGGGACAGTTTCTTCCCAACTGTTATCAGGCAACTGAACCACCCAATCAACAAGTAGAGAGCGGTCCTGAGCTACTATCGACCACATTGAAGATTCTCTGACTATCTTTCATTGGACTTTACTAAACATTATCTTGCACTAAACGTTATTCCCTTTATCCTGTATCTGTACACTGTGAACGGCTTGATTGTAATCATGTATAGTCTTTCCACTGGCTGGTTAGCAAGCAACAAAGAGCTTTTCATTGTACCTCAGTACATGTGATAATAAATTAAACTAACTAGTAGATAGACACAAAACGTTGGAGTAACTCATCGGGTCAGGCAGCATCTCTGGAGAAAAGGAACAGGTGACGTTTGGGTCGGTGCTGAATTAGGGCTGTGGTTGGGGATCTGTTGTAAATTCCTTCTTTGGGCTGGTATGCCAGGAATGGGGTTACATCAGTTCCACATCTCAAACACAAAATTCAGCAAGGAACAACAGGTTAAAGCACATACGGTCTGTCAACCCCACCATTGAAGGGATCTATAGGAATTGCTGTCTCAAAAATGCAGCTCGCATCATCAAAGACCCACACCACTCTGGCCACGCTCTCATTTTACTCCTACCATCGGGAAGAAGCTCTAGGAGTCTGAAAACTGTGAGCTCCAGGTTCAAGATTAACTTCTTCTCAACAACCATCAGGCTCTTGAACACAACACCACACTAACCTCAACTATGAACTGGGGAGTGTTCTTGGTTGTACTAAGGACTTTGAGTTCTTATAGTTTAATGCATTTTTAGAACATAGAACAGGAACAGGCCCTTCGGCCCACAATGTCTATACCAAACATGACTCCAAGACCAACTCTTATCTACTTGCACATGATCCATATCCCTCCTTTCCCTGGATATCCATGTCCCTATCCAAAAGTCTCTAAAACCCCACTATCGTATCTGCCTCTACCACCGCCCCCGACAGCACGCTCCAGGCACCCACCACCCTCTGTGAAAAAAACCTGTCTCACACATCTCGTTTAAACTTTGTCCCCATCACATTAAAGCTATGCCCTCTCATATTTAATATTTCCATCCCGAGAAAGATTCTGGTTATCTCCCCTATTTATGCCTCTCATCATTTTATATACTTCTATCAGCTCTGCCCTCGGCCTCTGGCATTCGAGGGAAAAAGGTCCAAGTCTATCCCACCTCTCCTTGTAGTAAATAGCCCCTATCTCACGGCATCATTCACGTAAAACTGAAGAAAGGTCCCGACCTGAAAGGTCAGCTGTCCATGTTCCCCAGAGATGCTGCGAGACCCGTTGTTACCCCCGTAGTTTGTGTCTTCTTTTAACATTCTAGTAAACCTCCTCTGCACCCTCTCCAAAGCCCCCACGTCCTTCCTGTAATCTTTAGTATATTTTATCTGTGCGGATTGTGTTTACAAGCTTGTTAAGCTGCTGTAAGTGAGCATGTAGTTGTTCCGTTGTCGGTACATATGACCATTAAGTATTCTCGACCCTTAAAGAGCTGTAGAAATGCCTGTGCTAGATTACTGCCCATTAAGCTGTGGGTGTAAGGGGTTAATGCAGTGAAGGGTTGGCTTCAGTTTTTGATTGACTCCAAGGGGAAAAGAAACCTGGCAGTGAAGAGAGGTGAATGCCGGTCACTGCCCGGTACTGGGCAAAGCAACGTGCCCCTGCCCGACTCTGCTGGCTAACTTTACCTGACTTCACAAAACCCTTCTCCCCCTGAGAATGGAAGCTCAGGTAATCGTTCACTTCCTCCTAGGTACGCAAAAATGCTGGAGAAACTCAGCAGGTGCAGCAGCATCTATGGAGCGAAGGAAATAGGCAGCGTTTCGTCCCAAAACTTTGCCTATTTCCTTCGCTCCATAGATGCCGCTGCACCCGCTGAGTTTCTCCAGCATTTTTGTGTACCTTCGATTTTCCAGCATCTGCAGTTCCTTCTTAAAACACTTAGTTCACTGCCTCCTGTTTGAATGCGCTCTGATTGTGCGATTCCCAGCCCCAACACATCCCAGCACCCAAGGTTTATGTTATAGAAAGTAAATTTCTCGGATGACCTGACCGCACTGGTCACAGCTCTCTCATTCCCCTGTGGTGGCGAGTACAAGTCACCGTCTGTTCAGTGACACCTCTCAATGCGGCTAAATCCCCGCTACTTCCAGAAATTAAAAAAAAGATCTTTCCTGTCGGGATTGTGGCTAACCTGGAGGAGGAAGTCACAGCACACGTTCGTGTTTTGCATCCAGAGCCCTCCCTCAGCGCAGAGGTCTCTTTGAGGAAGGGGTGAAGCGCGGAGGGGAGGGGAGCCAGGAGGATTTTAGTTGGGAATGTGCACACATTCCCATTCCCGCTTCCCATCTCCAGGGCTGTCGGTGGATTCTCACAACATTTTTTTGCTTTTACCATTTTTAAGGGACAGCTTAATAATCAGGCTTCTGAATGGTTCTTCCATAAGCTTGGGAACTGTCAGATACACCTCTACCCCATTGCGGACATTAGACTCTGTCTCTGGAACTGATGCGCTACAATGCTGAGAATCATATTCTGCACTCTGTATCTTTTCCTTCGCTCTACTTATTCTACTTGTGTTTGATCTGATAGGACACAAAGTGCTGGAGTAACTCAGCGGGCCTGGCTGCATCTGTGGAGGGAATGGGCAAAAGACATAGAGTGATACAGCATGAAAACAGGCCCTTCAGCCCATCCATGGTCCACGCTGACCAAGATACCCCATCACATAGAGTCTGTCCACCCCACCATTGATGGGATGTGTAAGAGTCGCTGCCTGAAAAAGGCAGCCGGCATCATCAGAGACCCGCACCACCCTGGCCACGCGCTCACTTCACTCATGTCGGCAAGAAGCTATAAAGCCTGAAAATATTGCTCATCGGGTTCAAGATTAACTTCTTCCCAATAACCATCAGGCTCTTGAACACAACACAACACTAATGTCCCCCCCCCCCCCCACCCAGCATAAATGAGGCCCTCACACATGTCTGCTCTGTATCCCGTAGCTCCGCATTTGGTCCATATCCCACTAAACCTATCCCATTCATCTCAGATTTTCGGTTAGATCAGACTGATCCATCTGAGGAAGGGTTCCAGCCCAAAGAAATGTTTGCCTCCACAGTAGCTACCTGGGCCTCTGTTCCTCAAGCACCTTGTACTTTTGATCAACACAACCGGTATTGAATTGACAAGTTCATTTTGAGATGAATATGTGATGAATCAAATCTTGGAAACAAAAACACGGGTTTCAAAGCATTTCGAAAATTAGAATCTAAATAGAGTGCAGGAACAACGATCAGGGGATACCGATAAATCAGAAAAAGCAGCATTGCATGCTGCCAAATAAAAGCTTTATTTTTAAAGAGATGGAATTTTGAAGGCAGTGAGGTGATGTTAAACTTGCAATGAACTTTGATTAGAACTAACGGCCAATATTAAAGCTGTGAAACAATACCCAAGATAAAAATAAAACACTGGAGTAACTCAGCGGGTCAGGCAGCATCTCTGGAGAAACGGAATAAGTGACGTTCTGAGCCGAGACCCTTCTTCAGACTGAGAGTCAGGAGAGAGGGAAACAAGAGATATGAAAAGGAACCTAGACCAAATGGATGAAAGGTGTGCAAAACGACAAATCAAAGCCCATAACAGTGATCAAGGAAAGGTGGAGCCCACAATGGTCCATTGTTGGCTGTGGAAAAGGTGATAACAAATTATACGAACAGCGAAACTCAACAGGACACCAGTGAAACTGGTACGATGACTAGGGTGGGGGAGAGTGGAGAGAGTGGAAGTAAGGGTTACTTCAATACTATACAATATCTTTTGAGTTTGGCTAAACTTACTGTTTCTCTCTCTCTCTCTCTCTCTTTAAAAGAGAACCCTGCAGGAGTTTCAATGGAGCTCCTTAAAACTAAAGCATGTCTACAATATTGGCTCGCAGTTGCCAACTGTTCGTTGGCCAAATGAAGATACCTTATGTTTCCTGCTCAGGTTTAAATCAAGAAGTCGTGTTTATTGTTATAGGCACAGATACAGTGCAGTAAAGGTACAATGTGACCTAGTGCTGAGGCCTACTTGGTTTTAGTGTCTATCCTTGTATAATGCCTGATAATGAAACTGCATCTGCTCTGGTGCAGGGCTCCCTCACACTGGACTAGCCACTCGCCTAGGATTTCACGCTCCATTCTCCAGTGTGGACCTCACACCCACAGCTGGCTGATCGTTTGCTATGTCGCTCTTCAAGGGAGATGCTAAATGCATTTCGTTGTCTCTGTACTGTACACTGACAATGACAATTAAAATTGAATCTGAATCTGAATCTGAAGAGTGCCCCAATCCTTGTCGCTTGTTTCATACCCCCTCTCTCCAGAAGCCCCCAGGCACCCGAACACCTCCAGCATTTGCCAATCCCACTCCTGATTTAGACTTTACAGTGCGGAAACAGGCCCTTTGGCCCACCGAGTCCACGCTGACCAACGATCACCCCTTACACTAGCATTATCCTGCCTGCACGCTAGGGATAATTTACAATATTTACGACTTAAAGACCCAATTACCCACAAACCTGCATGTCTTTGGAGTGTGGGAGGAAACTGGAGCGCCCATAGAAAACCCACGTGGTCCCCTGTGACCGCGTTCCCCTGTGACCGCGTTGTCCCTGTGACCACGTTCCCCTGTGACCTCGTTGTCCCCTGTGACCACGTGGGTTTTCTCCGGGTGCTTCGGTTTCCTCCCACACTCCAAAGAAGTGCAGTTTTACAGGTTAATTGACTTCTGTAAATTGTCCCTAGTGTGGGATAGACCTAGCGTACCGGTGACCACTGTTGGGTGCGGACTCGGTGGGCCGAAGGGCCTGTTTCTACACTGTATCTCTAAACTAAACTAAAAGTTCCTTTTACTGTTGGTTTGCTCCATGGGCAGAGCTTGCTATTGAGCTTGGAAGCTGGGGGGTTGCCAAATAGGATTAGTTCCTAGCTGAGCCAGAGTTTGGCTATCTGACACTATTCCTAGAACTGTTCTAGCTGGTTCTTGGAGGGCAGACTAACTCTGCGGTTGTTAAGAGAGGGTGTATTATACATCTATAAATAGGGAGTGCCCCTGAAATTACTGGGAGCACTCTGTACTGGTAGCAACATCCTACCACTGGAAACTGCAGGGGCCTCTTGTGGCTTGTACTGAATAGAAACTTTTCTTACTCAGTATCCCAGTCTCTGCCAAGTGGTACTTCTAAATCAGAGAGAGAGAGAGAGAGAGAGAGAGAGAGAGAGAGAGAGAGAGAGAGAGAGAGAGAGAGAGAGAGAGAGAGAGAGAGAGAGAGAGAGAGAGAGAGAGAGAGAGAGAGAGAGAGAGAGAGAGAGAGAGAGAGAGAGAGAGAGAGAGAGAGAGAGAGATACAGAGAGAGTTACAGATAGAATGTGAGAGCGAGAATGAATAAGTGAGAAAGAGAATGAGAAAGAGAAACAGAGACAGAGAGAGAAGCAGTGAAGAGAGAGGGAGAGAGAGCGAGAAGAGAGAGAGAGAGAGAGAGAGAGAGAGAGAAAGAGAGTGTGAAGCAGAGCGAGAGCTCTTTCAACTATTGTTAGCCTCAACTACCAGTCAGTCAGAATCACACCAACTTACAACCGTTAGACCAGACTTTACAGAGACAGCGTGGAAACAGGCCCTTCAGCCCAGAGTCCACGCCGACCAGTGATCATACACTAACACTCCTACACACTAGGGACAATTTTACAATTTACTGAAGCTAATTAACCTACAAACCCACACGTCTTTGGAGTGTGGGAGGAAACCGGAGCACCCGGAGCACATGGAGGACGTACAAACTCGGTGTAGGCAGCGGCTGAACCAGTGTGCTGCCCTGGTGAAGTGCTGCTTGTATTAGTGTAAAGTTGTGGCTCTGTAGGAGATTGGAGTTCGTCAACGCAATTTAGTGACAATGTTCTGTACCTGTTTGCGGACATATTCAACCATCAGCTCCAACTGTCTTGGGTCCTCACACTGTTTACTGAAGAAGTGTCGCCATAGGGACGCAGCTAACACACGGTCATCCGATAAAATCCCCTGATCGAAGGAACAAAACCAAGAAGACATTATCACACCATTGTACCCGTCCTGCACCTGTGCCTATGACAATAAACACGACTTCTTGACTTAAACCTGAACACGATACATAAGGTATCTAAGAGTTTAGCTTAATTTAGTTTAAACTAAACTAAACTTGCAGTACTTTGTCTGAGAACCATCAATTTGCAGTCTTTGAACCTCAAAGGTAAGAGCTCTCACTGTGCTCTCACTTGAAATGGAAGACAAGGCTAGTTAAGCTAAGGAGCAATTGTGAATTGAAAAATCCATTCAGCGTCAGAATGAATAAAGCACTCAATGTCCAGCAGATCATAAGGTCATAAGGAATAGGAGTAGAATTAGTCCATTCGGCCCATAAAGTCTACTCCACCATTCAATCATGCCTGACCTATCTCTCCCTCCTAACCCTATTCTCCTGCCTGAGGAGCTGGAGGCAAGAAAAGACCAGGAACAATCAGGACCGGCCACAAATGTCCTCAGATGCCTGGTGGGTCAATTGTTGGCTGGGGAAGGTGTGATCTTAAGAGAAACAATGTGGAGAACTGTGGAATTAATAAAACAACTAGGGTGGGATAAGGGGGCGTGAAGCGAAGGGGAGGGGAGTTACTCAAAATGATTCAATGTTCGTATCACTGGGTTGGCAATACGAGGTGCTGTTCCTCCAATTTGCGTGTGGTCTCACCCTGGCAATGGAGGAGGCCCAGGACAGAAAGGCCAGTGTGGGAATGGGAAGGGGAGTCGAAATGCTTGGCAACTGGGAGATCCAGTAGAACTAGGCGGACTGAGTAAATCGGGCTAGTATAAATCAGCTCTTATACCATCCACTGTTCTAACACCGACTCATGGCAAAGACCCAAATTGCTTCTCAATTGGATCACAAAGCCATTCCACACACTGTCCTCAAATCCATTCAGAGGTAACAGGGAAAGTGGACACTCATTTTGCCTCTGCACAACTCCGTTTATTGAGGCAGGATTCAGGTAGAAAGTAAGTACGGAAATGTACAAGTGCCTAATGGCATTTCACAGAGATTAATTCCAAACAAAATAAAGCAAATCAATGCCAAATGATTTTGGTTTAAAAGCACAGTGTAGGCTTGTTCTTTTGATGGAAGCAGTATTATTTTAATACCTTGTGGATAAAGCATATATAAAAGAGTTTTGGCTGCTGGAAAGGTCAGATCAGGAGTGAACATCCTAAACCAGGGGGCCATCATGAGAGAGGGAGAGGGAATGTGGACACAAGGAACTGCAGACGCTTGTTTATCAAAAAAAAACACACAAAATGCTGGAGTAACTCAGTGGGTCAGGCAGCATCTCTGGAAAATTATTAATAAGGGTGTCAGGGGTTATGGGGTGAAGGCAGGTTCTTGGCTCTTGGTTTCTTGGTCCTCCAAAATATTTCAAATGGAATTTAAACTGGAGGTGGTGGAGGGAGGACTTAAGCTAGAAAGGTACTGATTTGGATGATCAGCCATGATCACATTGAATGGCGGTGCAGGCTCGAAGGGCCGAATGGCCTACTCCTGCACTTATTTTCTATGTTTCTATGTTTCTGTGGGTTATTGGGAAGAAACGAGAATGGGGTTTAGAGGGAAAGATAGATAAGCCATGATTGAATGGTGGAATAGACTTATGGAGAATATAGATAGGTGACATTTTAGGTCAGGACCCTTCTTGAGAGAGTTTAGTTTAATTTATTGTCATGTGTACCAAGGTAGTTAAACGTTTTTGTTGCATGCCAACCAGTCAGCGGAAAGACTATACATGATTACAATCAAGCCATCCATAGTGTACAGAAACTTGATAAAGAAAATAATGTTCAGTGCAAGATAAAGTCCAGTAAAGTCCAATTAGAGATAGTCCGAGGGTCTCCAATGAGGTAAGTGGTAGATTAGGAACAATGGTTCTTGATAGGACGGTTCATTTGCTTGATAACAGTCAAGAGTTTAATTGTCATAGGAACCGACAAAGGGACAATGAAATTCTTACTTGCTGCAGCATAACAGCCTCATAATGACTTCGGGAGAGGAATGGAGAGCAGGGGAGAGCCAAGACTTTGCCTTCCATCACAGTGAGGAGGAGATTCACTGTGATGGATGTTTGTGTAAATCGTGTTGGTGTGTGTCTTGGTTCATTTCTTGTATGACTGCAGAAACCAAATTTTGTTTGAACTTCATGTGAGGTTCAATGACAAATAAACGGTATTGTATTGTATATTGTATTGTAAATATAAAGCACTTAGATAATATATAATAAACAAAACTTAAATTCAATTAAATAATAACTACAATATGTGGAAAATCATACTTTTGAGCAACAGGCCAATCTATAGAAGTTTTAGAGTTTTGCGTGGTATCCAATCAGATGGAATACTGTACATAATTCAAGTCAAACTCAGGTACAATAGGTTGAGCAACGGGAGGATACAGAATGCAGCATATAGTTCTTAGTTCTTACAGTAGCACAATGTCTTTTGTTCCATAGACAAAGCCCAATGTCCTCAATAGGGTGGAGGTGTTGTGTAGTGTTCAAGAGTAGTGGAGATGGTTGTTGGGAAGAAGCTATTTTTCAACATAGGGCACTTACTAAATAACCCAAGGTACACAAAAAAGCTGGAGAAACTCAGCGGGTGCAGCAGCTTCTATGGAGCGAAGGAAACAGGCAAATAACCCAAATGGGAGCTGTGATGTATTTTTACCTGGAGAGTGGTGAAGGTGTGGAACTTGCTCCCCAGGGATTGATTAAGGCAAAGAGGCCCGGCTGGTAAAGCTGCTGCCCCACAGCGCCAGGAACCCGAGTTCAATCCTGACCCCGGGAGCTGTCTGTGTGGACTTTGCACGCTCTACCCGTGGCCACCTGGGTTTTCTCCGGGTGCTCCCGTTTCCTCCCACATTCCAAAGACGTGCGCGTGTGTAGGTTAATTGGCTCTCTAAAATTGCCCCTCGTTTGTAGGGAGATGATGGGAAAGTGGGATCATTTAGAACTAGTGTTCGATTGTCGCCATGAACTTGGTGGGCTGTATCTGTATCTTTCAACCACTCAATCTATTATTAATGGCAGCTAGTCAGGGCACCCAAGGTAGTAAGGGAATTCCAAAAGGGTCTCAGTGAGAGAAGAGAAAGGGCAAGAGTGGACAGGATTAGTGAGTGGAGAGCTGTGTGTTGTGGAACATCACTGGGCTCAGTGCTCAGTCCCAAACACTAATGATTTGGTCTTAAATATCGTTTTGCAAAAGGTAGTCAGAGGTCCAGAAATTCAAAGATAAGAAACACTTACCTCGTCGTACCCGAAAATGGCTGCGTAGAAGTTTTGCGTCATAATTCGTATGTGTTCCTTCAACACTCCAGATTCAATCTGAGGAGCACCAACAGAACCGTGAATGACCATTGTGCAAAAGGGAGTAGACTGGAAATGTGAGCCATAGCAAGTTACAAGGGCATCCTTAAGTGGTTAGGCTATCGCCATTAGCCTGGTGACATATATTATGAAGAAAGACACAAAGTGCTGCAGTTACTCAGCGGGGCAGGCAGCATCTTTGGAGAACATGGATAGGCGATGTTTCGGGTCAGGACCCTTCTTCGGACTGATTCTGGGGGTGGGGTGGGGGGGGAGGTGAAATCTGGAAGGGAAGTGTGGGCAGGATAAAGCCAGACAAGTGATAGGTGGATACAGGTGAAGTGGTCTGAGTGGCAGATGGGTGGACATGAGCTAGAGATGAAAAGACAAAAGGGTGTGAGGTAAGGAATACAATGAAGCTGGGAGAAGGAATATAGTTGGAAGGGGATGGGGGTAAAGGAATAGGATTGTGGGAGAAATGGGTACGCACCCAGGTGGGGCACAGGGAAGAGAGGGGAAGGGGGAAAAGGGTGGAGGCGTTTAATTGTGGGTTACTGGCTTGTATTATAAACTGCTCAAACTTGAGCCTGGACCAGTTGGGTAAATGACCTGGTTCTGATCTGTACATTTTGTATAATAAAACAAAAAACCCCACTAAATCCCGGAATAACATCAGGACAGCAAAATGGGGCAGCGGTAGAGTTGCGGTGCTGTCTGTATGGTGTTTGTACATTCTCCCTGTGACTGTGTGGGTTTCCTCTGGGTGCTCCGGTTTCCTCCCACATTCCAAAGACGTGCAGATTTGTAGGTTGATTGGCTTCTGTTAATTGTAAATAGTCCCTAGTGTATAGTGTAGTACAGTGTGATCGCTGGTCGGCGTGGCCTCGGTGGGCCGAAGGACCAGTTGCTACGCTGTATCTCTAAAGTCTAACTCAGCGGGACAGGCAGCATCTCTGGACAACAGGGACAGGTGACGTTTCGGGTCGGGGCTCTTTTTCAACTAATATTTCATATAATAGTTATTTTTCTCTTTATTGCATGTCTCAGTCACTTATTTCATCCCCCCCCCAACCACTACACCCTGCCTCGGCCCTTTTTCCATTAGGCAAAACAAAGGCACACTTGTGTACTTAACTGGGTGAACTAGAGAGGCAACACAGAGGTCACAGATGCTTCAGAAATCTGAGTCAACCCAGTTTGCATATATTTCAGACATGGCCAGATGAAAGGTGGTTTTCAGAGTTGAGCGTAAACGCAGTGAATGAAAGGCTTTTACCATGGATGGATTGTTACAACGTTCCTCACGGAATGTCTTTTCCTTGCTAGAGGAAAAACAAATGTCAGTGCTCTTAATCCTTGGATCCATTACAAATCGGACCAATGTCAGCACCTTCTTGTTCGGCTGCAGATCTTCCATCATTGCTCCCAAGGCTTGTGAGGGATTGTAAATTAGAGAGACAGTCCTTGGGGATGATCTGGATGGTGTTGGTGGTTAGCATGCTGACTGCTCCTTGCTGTAATGTGACCTTCCTTTCCCATCGATTTCCTTTGCCTCATTCTTCACACTTTCCCTCTCTCCAGGATATTAAGCTTCTCGCCCAGCGATTTTTCTCGAGGTAAAAAACTCCCCAGTTTAGTTTAATTTACTTTAAACATACAATCGGAAACAGGCCCTTCAGCCCACCGAGTCCGCACCAACCAGTAATCCCACACATGAGGGACAATTTTCAATCTTTACTGAAGCCAATTAACCTACATACCTGCATGACTTTGGAGTGTGGGAGGAAACCGGAGCACCCGGACAAAATCCATGCGGTCACAGGGAGCACGTTCAAACTCCGTACAGCACCCGTAGTCAGGATCGAACCCGCATCTAAGACAGCAGCTCTACAGCTGCGCCACAGTTTACAGATAGTTTAGCGATAGAGGGCAGCCCACCATTCTGCACTCTGTATCTCCCCCTTTGCTCCACCTATTGTAGTTGACATTGATTTTATTGTGTAGGTATATAGTATTATATGATCTGATTGGATAGCATGCAAAACAAAGCTTTTCACTGCACCTCAGTACATGTGACAATATAAACCTGAACATAAATAGACATACTTCAGCAGAGAGCGTGTGGAATATGTTTCAGGACAAATAGTCATGGGGTTGATACAGTGGTAGGATGTGTAATCTACGGAGCTGCTTGCTAAAGTGCCCCAGAACTTTACACAGGGGCTGGGCTGAGTTAACAGGAAGGAATATAACCAGTTTAGGTTTTCCGTGAATATTGATGCAAAAGAAATATCCGCTTATCATGCACCTGAGCGTGATTTTTGGACTGCTCCCTGTCGCCAGGAGGTGCTTCCAGGCTTTCAGAAGTTTTGTGCATCCCAGTGGAAGTGGATTGCATTGGTTCAGCAACTGCAAAGTAACTTTCCTGCGCAGGAAGGAAATGCAAATGCTGGTTTCCACCGAAGATAGACACAAAATGCTGGATTAACTCAGCGGGTCAGGCAGCATCTCTGGAGAAAAGGAATAGGTGACGTTTCGGGCCAAGACCCTTCTTTAGACTGAGAGTCAGGGGAGATGGAAACGAGAGATATGGAAAGGACAAAGAACAAATGAATGAAAGGTATGCAAAAGGACAAATCAAAGCCAGCAACACACTCTCTTATACCTCTCCAGGCAGTACCACGGGATGTTTTACTTCCATCAGAAAGGCATATTCAAACTCCACAAACTAGTCCACACCGGCATACACACATGATAGTAGGTGGAATTTGTCAGTGGACTTGTGGAGGTAAACATTTTGGACTTTAGGAAAAACTGGATGCCTATGTAGCAGCGAATGGTCTAGGATTCACGCTGGCTGAATGAATTAAGATAACCTTAACGACTTGGGCGGCACAGTGATGCAGGGGTAAAGCTGCTGCCTCACAGCGCCAGAGACCCGGGTTCAACCCTGACCTTGTGTGGAGACCTGTCTGTGCGGAGTTTGTACTTTCTCCCTGTTGCCACGTGGGTTTCCACCAGGTGCTCCAATTTTCTCCCACATCCCAAAGACGCATGGGTTTTGTACGTTAATTGGCCTTTTGTAAGTTGCCCCTAACGTGTAGGGAGTGGGAATAATATGGTACTAGTGTGCGGGCGATCGGTGGGCCGAAGTGCATGTTCCCAAGCTATATCTCTAAACTAAACTGAACTCGAAACATAAAGATAGACACAAACTGCTGGAATAACTCAGTGGGTCAGGCAGCATCCCTGGAAAAAATGGACAGGTGACATTTTGGGCCGGGACCTTTCTTCAGCGCCAGTACATAGTCTATCTCCTGTGGTGTAGACAGAGAGATCGAGAAGGGTCCTGACCCGAAACCCGAAATGTCACCTGTCCATTTTCTCCAGGGATGCCGCCTGACCCGCTGAGTTACTTGAGCATTTTGTGTCTACCTTCGGTATAAACCAGCATCTGAAGAAACAGAAAGAGTTGTTTTTCTATACGTCTATAAGCAGGCTGCCTGCGATGCCCCAGAGTCAAACTCCATTTGGCCAGTGCTTCAAGAGTAAAGCTGCTGCCAATTAAAGGCAGAGCAAACAGCTCAAGAGCTGCAAACAGCCCTGGCCTCTGGGATGGGTGCTGTGCCTTCTGATGCCGATTGCAGCAGCTTTCGTGCTGCCCGTCCATCTGTCTGTGAGGGAACATACAGCTTCAGTTCTCCTCCCCCCCCCCACCCCTCCTCCTTCCATCCCACATTGCTTGGAGCGAGGGAGCAGTGGCAGGCTGGAATATATTACAAGCTGAATGCAAGCGGTAGCTAAAGTGCCAGCCTCCAACAAGGAGGAAAAACATTCCCTCATTAAATAAACTGACAAAAAAAAAAGTAGTCGAAATAAAACAACATAGCACCAGCTCTTAAAAGAGAACCTAATTAAATAACATTCTTTTAACCCCTGCAATAATTGGTTGAAATGATGGCTTTCAGCACTCAACTGAAACATCTAAAAACCTTCAGGATGAATGCACTACTGAAGTGATAGAGCTATACTGCCTTTGGCTTTTTCAATCAAGTCCCAGTTTATCCACATTTTATGAGACTGAGGAAAATCGGCATGTCTCCAATGACTTTTACAGATGCACCATAGAAAGCACACTATCGGGTTGCCACACAGCTTGGTTTGGGAACTGCTCTGCCCAAGACCGCAAGAAATTGGAGACAGTTGTAGATGTAGCCCAGTGTATCACACAGACCAGACTCCCCAGCACTGGCACCATCTACACTTCATGCTGCCCAACCCCGGTCATTTCTTCTTCACCCCGCTGCCATTGGGGAGGTGCAGAGGCTTGAAAGCGCCAGACTCAGGAACAACTTTTCGCTGTTATCAAACTTCTGTATGTTCGACGTGGACTTGATGGGCCGATGACCATAAGACATAGGAGCACAATTAGGCCATTTAACCCATCGAGCCTGCTCCACCTTTAGACTATGGCTGATCTATTTTTCCCCCTTTCTCCTGTCTTCACCTGGTAACCTTTTGACACCCTTCCTAATCAAGAAACTATCAATCTCTGTTTTCATAATACCCATTAAGGGTCTGCTTCCATGCTGTATCTCTAACTAACCAACCCTAAATCCATAATGCCAAGGTCTAGAATGAAATCAAACCTTCACCCAGATCAATGGCACGTCGTCCACAGATCCATCGAACATGCAAACTATGTGTAGGAAAGAACTGCAGATGCTGGTTGAAACCAAAGATAGACACAAAGTGCTGGAGTAACTTAGCAGGTCAGGCAGCATCTCTGGAGAAAAAGGATGGGTACCGTTTTGGGTCAGAACTCTTTTTCACACTGAAAGTAGAGGAGAGGGGGAACTGGGGGTAGGAAAAGGCCAGAACAAATCAGGGCCGGCAACAGATGACCAAGGAAGGGTGGAGCCCACAATGGCCCATTGTTGGCTAGTTCGCAGCCAACATTGCAACATTTAAACTATTTGGAAACAGGTCCTTCAGCCCACTGAGTCTGCGCCGTCCAGCGATCACCCTGTGCACTAGCACTATCCGACACACTAGAGACAATTTACAATTTTACCAAAGCCAATCATCCTACAAAGCCTTACGCTTTGGAGCGCGAGATGAAACCGGAGAACATACAAACTCTGTAAAGACAGCATCTGTAGTTAGGATGAAACCTGGGTCTCCGGCACTGCAAGGCAGCAGCTCTACCGCTGCGCCACTGTGTTGCCGTTCCACTATGCCAGGTCTAAATCATAAACTGGTTAGCTAAACGTATTGTAGCTTCACAAAGGAAAGTCTTGTTTGACAATTCTAACGTTAACGTCACACTTCCTGACAAGAATGAATTTGCATTGAATGCCACCTTTCTCACACTGTCTCCTCCCATTTAATAGTTACCAAGCATTTGCAGAAACAAAGAGCAGTGTAAATTGTGCAAGCAAAATCCCACAACCAGCACTAAGGGATGAAGGAGCTCAGTTGAGCGGCAAGACTTGAGAAGCTGGGGTTGATTTCCCTGGAGCAGAGAAAGCTACAGAGAAATTGGTGAATTATGATGAAGAGGTCTAAAACAGAGCAAAATTGGGATAAACTATTTCCACTGGCAAGAGGTCTAGAGGATACTTGGAAAATTATAATTTGAAAAAGAGCCACTGAATAATCTTTTATATATTAAAAAAAAAGCAAAGATTTGCTCAAAACCAAGTGCTGGAGGAACTCAGCGGGTCAGGCTGCGTCTACGGGGAGAATGAACACACAACGTTTTAGGTTGGGAAGATAGGAGACCAAGTGCTGGAGTAACTCAGCCGGTCAGGCAGCATCTCTGGAGAAAAAGGATGCGTGATGTTTCGGGTAGGACCTTTCTTCAGAATCCAGGAAAGAGTGCAGAGAAGATTTATGAAGATGTTGCCAGGAGGCTGAACAGGCTAGGAATTTATTACTTGGAGAGCAGGAGAATGAGGGGTGATCTTATGGATGGGGATTTTGGGTCGGGAGATTGAAGTAGGATGAGAAGGGATAAGTCTGAAGAAGGGTCTCGATTCGAAGTGTCGTTTGTCCATTCCCTCCACAGATACCGCCTGACCCGCCGAGTTCCTCCAGTGCTTTGTGTTTTGTCATGACTGCAGCCTCTGCAGTTCCTTATATCTGTAGATTTGCTCAGCTGGATAGCACCATCTGAAAGGGCAGCAGGTATGGATGGAGGAATATATTTCAAAATAAAGACATAAGGAACTGCATATGTTGGAATCTTGAGCAAAACACAAAGTGTTGGAGTAACTCAGCGGCTTAAGCACCATTGGAGAATTGAAACAGTAACTTGCACATGGAAGTTTTATGTTTGCTGGGTTAAAATAATCAAAACAAGTTTCTGAGCTGGAGCCAAAAGCAAGGGAGACACAAGTACAGATGCTGGAATCTTGGGCAAAATACAAAGTGCCGGAGGAACTCAGCGGGTCAGGCAACATCTGTGGAGGGTATGAGCATGCAACATTTCTGGTCGGGACCCTTCTTTAGAGTGAGAGGAGCAGGGGGAAGAAAGCTGGAAACAAGAGGTGGTGAGGACAAAGCCTGGCAAGTGATGGGTGGATACAGGTGAGGGGGGGTTGATTGGCAAATGAGTGGAGTTAGTGACAAAAGGTAGAGGTGGTCAAGGAGTCAAAAAAGGGCATCAGATAAGGAGAGAAGAGAAGAAATAAAGTGTAAAGCCAGAGGGAGGGACATGGCTATTGGGGTCGAGGGTCGGGGAGGTGGGGAACGGGAGAGAGGAAAAGAGAGCGCGGAAAAGAGAGGGGCGGAGTGAAAAATGGGGGGGGGGGGGGAGGGAGCGGGGAGGGAAAATGGGGGGAAGTAGCGGGGAGGAAAAGAGGGGATGAAGAGGAAAAGAGGAGGGGGGAGAAAAGGGGACAGGGAAGAATAAAGGGAAGAAAAGAGTATGAAAGAGAGGAAAAGAGCAGGGTGACTGGGAAGGGGTAGGAGATGGAGGGCAGAAATAGGTGGAAGGGGTAAAACTAGAAAGAAAGGGGGCGGGGAGAACATTTGAAACAAAACCTCAACGGAAACAAATCGGATAAATGACCCAAAGTTATTCTGCAGTCTTGATCAATCTCACAGCTTTCCTTTCTTTAAAAAAATGCGCAGCCTTAATGAAACTTGACTAAAATAGTTGAAAGCGCTGACTGAGGTCAGGAGCTCTTTGTGGTGTTTACACAGCTGTGTCAATTTTTCGATTCTCAAACTTCAACCAGTTGAGCTCAAGCTCCCCTGATTAATTCAAAGACGTGCAAGCAAGAGGGGAGCCTCTTACCAAGAGCTATGGTAAGCGTTTTATCCGCGCTTTAAATCTCCAAATTTGATGACCTAAATTCAAACAAACATTAGCTATCTAATAATGGTTGCCATATGTGTGCCGTTGAATTGCAGTCTACACTGGGATGAGGGTTTGTCACAAGAACGTTTCAGTAAAGACCAATTTGGAAATTTTCTTTGAAAATCCCCAATTTCAAAAGGGTCAGGCAGCATCCCTGGAGATCGTGAATAAAAAAATGAAATGAAATGAAATGATTCAATTTATTGTCATTGTCAGTGTACAGTACAGAGACAACGAAATGCATTTTTAGCATCTCCCTTGAAAGGGAGACACAGGGCGTCGCGGTGTGCCCGCGCCTGCCGCCGTACATTCCATTACAGGCAAAGGTGGGTGAAGTGTCTTGCCCAAGGACACAACGACAGTATGCACTCCAAGCGGGATTTGAACCGGCTACCTTCCGGTCGCCAGCCGAACTCTTAGCCCATTGATAATAGCTAGCTTTTTGGGTCAGGTCCCTTCTTCAGACTCAAGGAGCCCATCAGAGAAAGGAGAACTTCTTCAACATAGGCATACCTTGAGGTGATTTTGCAGTGGGACTGTAAAATTGAGAAACAAGGAACTGCAGATACTGGTTTACAAAAAAAGGCACACGGTCCTGCAGTAACCCAGCGGGCCAGACAGCTTCTCCAGGTAATATGTAGAGGCGATAGGTTAGGGCCCTTCTTCAGACCTGATACATCATGTATCCATGTCGTTCAGACATTGACTGATCAGCTTTGATAGGCTGCAGGGATTATTAGGACAGATGACAGCCACAAAAAGCTGGAGTAAAGCTCAATGGGTCAGCATGGAGTTGGGCCGAAGGGATAGTTTCTGGACTGAAAGATAGAGATGTTTTGTTCTGGCCTCTATCTTTCAATCTGAAGAAGGGTTCAGACCCAAAATGTCATCTATTCCTTTTCTTAGAGATGCTGCCTGACCCGCTGAATGACTCCAGCATTTTGTGCCTATCTTCAGTATGGACTTACATCTGCAGTTCCTTCCTACACAGGTAACTTGTCCATTGTTCTAGGTTTTACAGAGCATCACCAGGGAGGGGAGGTGGGGCAGATACATTTAAGGAGGGACACAAAAATGCTGCAGAAACTCAGCGGGTGCAGCAGCATCTATGGAGCGGAGGAAATAGGCAACGTTTCGGGCCGAAACCCTTCTTCAGACTTCAGCTCCATAGATGCTGCTGCACCCGCTGAGTTTCTCCAGCATTTTTGTGTACATTCGATTTTCCAGCATCTGAAGTTCCTTCTTGAATACATTTAAGGAGTTATTGCCAGAGTTTAGAGCTTTGGTTGCAAGTGTGTCAGTGAAAATTTGGGATTATTGTACATACATGGGTAGAATTGAATGAGTAGAGAGGGCACCAGGAGATTAATGAAGTGGGGTGGGCATAAACTCATGGAGACAAGATAAGAATTGATGTGTGAACAGGGGGCAGGGTCTTACTGCCCAGAAACTATCCCTTCAGCCCAACTCATCCATGACGACCAAGATGCCCCATCTAAGATAGTCCCATTACCCTTGTTTGGCCCATATCTCTCCAAACCATTCCGAGCCAGGTATTAACACAACATTTAAGAAACGTTTTAGACAGGTACATGGTGGATAGGATAGGTTTAGAGAGATATGGGCCAAAAGCAGGCAGGTGGGGCTAGTGCAGTTGGGGCTTGTTGGTGCAAAGTTGGGCCGAAGGACCTGTTTCCATACTATTTGACACTATGGCTAGCCATGTACCTGTTGAAGTGTATTTTAAATACTAATATAGTATCTGCCTCAACTACCTCCTCTGTCAGGTCGTTCTTTTTTGTTTTCTCCCCTTCTCCGGCCTTTGTCCACCCAGATGCTAATTAACCCCCTCACCTATATCTACCCATCACTTGCCAGGCTTTGTCCTGCCCCCAACTTTCTTCTAGCTTTCTCCCCCCCCCCCCCCCCCCCCCCCCCACCCCCCCCCCCCCCCCCATCATTACATTACAATCCGTCTGAAGAAGGGTCTCGACATTAAACGTCATTTATCCATGTTCCCCTGGGATGTTGCCTGACTCGCCAAGTTGCTCTGGCACGTTATATATTGTCTCAACACCTACATATTTTCCAGGAGGTGATAGAGGCAGCAGAAATGAGAGTGTTTGGGCACTGGCAAGCACAAATGAAAAGATTCCTTTCGCATCTGGGACAATGACTCATATCCAGTTCTGAGTAGGGTTGTGGGATCTCCTCTGAGAGCCATCGGAAAGTGATGGAAAGGTAATTCTAATCCAGCTCCTGTTGGGCATCAGTCCACGAGACTAACTGCCCATAATTTGGCACCTATGGTCAATTTCACTCAGCGAGGCCATGGGGATGGCTGCTGCGGCAATTGAAAAACATTCCAGACTTTTTAGACTCACGAATGTGGAGGAGTGGAGGGAACATCCAAATTGCATCGGACATATATTTAAGCGTTGCATCAGGGAGTGCTAGAACTGAAAATGGAAGTGCTTTCTCTTTGACATCTCTCGGCTGAGTGATACCAAAAATAAATTCGAACAAGTTCACTGCCATTCCAAGTTGGCAGTACAATAAGCGGCCAAGTTAATGTGGACGTGAATAGCCCCATGTTAAAACAAAGCTGCACTGTTTGGTGCTAGAGGGAAGGAACCTTTCTGAATGTCTTGGACCATATGCATTTGACCTGCAGCCTAGTGATAGGGATGTTGCAACTGGCCTCTGCTCATTTCTAAGCCGTTGAGGCATTGACTTCATATCAATCAAATTAAGTGTCTCCAGTTTTTTTGCAAAGGCATTTTATTGCCCATGTACACACGTGTGTAAACTAAGAGTTGGTTTTTCCAGTGGCATTTGTCAAGTTTTGCTTCATATACCTCAAGGCCTCCCAATCCATCGCTCCTTGAACCCACATCTGTTTACTCAGCTGATTAGAATGGTTGATCAGAAAAGCAACTTGAAAAACGAGTTTGAGTGGTGTGTAAAGGGAGATTATTTCTCAGCTGGGGAGTGAGGAAAGTATTTGGACCAGTCACAATACATCGCCCGGAAGGCTCGTCAGTCACCGGGACCCACCTGAAGGTTTGTCCGTCTACGAGACCAGGGACCCGCCCGAAGGCTTGTCGATGGCGCTACCCACACGAAGGCTCGTCAGACCGGGAACCCGCCCGTATGGCTCGTCAGTCAGTGGGACCGGGAGCCCACCCCGAAGGCTCGTCAGACCGCGGATCCGCCTGTAGGCATGGCAGATGGCGGGACCAATAACCTGCTTGAAGGCTCGTCTAATGGTGTAACCGGGAGGGAGCTGGAGATGGCGGTTGCTTGGTGCAAAGGCCGGTAGAAGGGTGAACCGGTGTGAAGCCTCCAGCGCCTTTAAGGTGGGCTGCAGGAGACCCCCCCCCGGGACACAAAAATGGCCGGGCGAGGAGACGAGAGGGACGCCGGTTCATGGGAACTGCTCCAGTTCTTCGAGCACACCCGCCAACCAGATTTTGAAAGACGCCAAAAATAGCGGCGCCAGCATGTGTAATGTAGAGAAAATGAATTTCAATGTGCAGTTGCAAAGTGACTAATAAAACGCCATTAAATAAAGCATCATTGCACCATTGAATGAAGGATTGGAATTTCATAGCTTGGTACTTGCACTCATGCCTGTGGAAACAAATTCAGGATGAATTAGCAGTGCCAGAGAGAGATCTCAAGCTATGAGTGTGGACACAGTGTTGATATCTGTAGTGATCTTACATTGTCCAATAACAGTATTCAATGCAAATGTTTAATGATTCCATGGCTTAAGATGCACTAAAGACATAAAATGCCGTAGTAACTCAGCTGGTAAGGCAGCACCTCTGGAGAACATGCATAGGTGACGTTTTGGGTCGGGACCCTTCTTCAGGCTCAGCATAAGATGCACTGTTTTATATATTAATCTGTTCCGCATGCAAATTTCTCGTGGTGTGTTTTTGTTTCAGCTTACAGATACAGCATGGAAACAGGCCTTTCAGCCCACCAAGTCTATCCCGATCATAGATCACCCGTTCACAATAATACTGTTATCTCACTTTCCCTACACGCTAGGGGCAATTTTACAATTAACCTACAAACCTGTACATGTTTGGGAAGTGGGAAGAAACTGGAGCATCCGGAGAAAACCCACGTGGTCGCAGGGTGAATGTGCAAACGCCACACTGAGAGCACCTGAGGTTAGGATTGAACCCGGATTTTGGGCGCTGCAAGGCAGTGGCTCGACCAACAAAAGCTTTTCTCAGTACCTCGGTACACGTGAGAAAAAACTAAACCGTGCCAACCTACATTGGGAATCACCCTGGCTCAGTTTAGACTTTAGAGATACAGTACAAAAACAGACTCTTCAGCCCACCAAGTCTATCCTCACCAGCGATCACCCTGTACACCAGTACTATTCTACATACTATTCTACACACTAGGGACAATTTACAATTTCCTTTTACAGAAGCCAATTAACCTACAAACCTGTACGTCTTTGAAGTGTGGAAGGAAATTGGAACACCCAGAGAAATCCCACGCGGATACAGGTATAGAACATGCAAACAAACTCCATGCATGACAAATTACCCTACTGGTCAGGCGGCATGGCGAACAGTGTGGGGGGCGCGATCTCTGGCTTATAGCTGTGGGAAGAAGCTGAGGAGCCCCTGCTGGTTTTGCAGCTACTGCTCCTGTACCTCTTCCCAGATCAAAAATGTCTTAATGGTGAAGTACTCAAGGGTTGCTCTGTTGATACATCTCTTCATTATATGTCCATCCTGGGATTTGCCAGGCTTTACCACTGCGCGGCCTCAAATCAAAAACTTAATGTGAGTACTCATGTTGATAAGGCCCAGGGATGTAAAACATTGATCCAGCAATTGATGTTGCACATCCAGCAATTGAGTTGCACAATACACTGATGTTCATGGGCTGTATTCCCTTCCATGGAAGTTAATACAAGCAAACTTCAGAAGCAGAAGACAATATGCACATTTAGCAACTATGTCTACTCGCAGGTTTCTCTGGACTTCTAGCACGATTCAGTGATCTGTCTGTGGCGATCAGCCCAGCGCCTGCAGTGCTCAAATATTTTTCTTACCCCGTGATGGCTTAAAATGTCTGAGAGACACAACACACTAAACAGTATGTAGAAAGGAACTGCATATGCTGGTTGATACCGGAGATAGACACAGAGTACTGTCGGAAGAGAGAGTGGACGCTGGCGCGCTTTAGCTGCCGCTGCTCTCTCTTCACATTGTGTTTTTTTTGGTTTTTTGATTTTGTGTCTTAGGAGCGAATTCTATCTTTAATTTTGATGTGTATTGATGATGTCCTTATTATTTATTTTTCTCCGACTATATATATTTTTTTCTCTTCTGTTTAATCTTTGTAAGGTGACCTTGAGATTTGAAAGGCGCTCGAAAATAAAATGTATTATTATTATTAGTACTGGAGTAACTCAGTGGGTCATGCAGCATCTCTGGAGAAAAAGGATGGGTCCCGGCCCTAATTTGTTCTCGTCTTTTCATACCTCCAGTTCCATTCCCTTTCCCTTTCAGTCTGAAGGTTCTGACCTGAAACGTCACCCATCCTTTTTCTCCCTAGATGCTGCTTGACCCGCTGAGTTCCTCCAGCACTTTTGTGTCTATCTTCGGTACACACTAAACAATCTTGGTTTAAGTCTAACTTTCTTTTTGTACTGGTGCCAATGACAATACTGGTGCAAGGTTTGAAGGTAACTCAGTCACTGCGTTTCTGACTTATGTCGGTAATAAAATAGTTTCTGTGCCGAGTTTCTGTGTGTATGTATAAACACGCATACCTCCACATTCAGGGACAGATTCTTTCCAGCTGAGGCAACCGAACCGTCCTCTCACCAGCTAGAGAGCTGTTCTGACCTACCTGCTGCCTCATTGGAGATCCTCGGACTATCTTTAATCGGACTTTTCTGGACTTTGTCTTGTACTAAATGTTATTCTCTTTATCGTGTATCTGCACACTGCGTACGACTCGATTATAATCATATATAATCTTTCCATTGTCTGGCTAGTACACAACAAAAGGCTTTTCACTGTACCTCGGTACACGTGACTAAACTTAACTAAACAAGTCTGAAATAAGAGTAAATGCTGGGAAAATGTAAGGACGATGCTTCAAAACATTAGCACCCTCTCCCCCATCTCTCTACACATTGTGCCTGACAGGCAGATATCTTTGGCCAAGTATTGCAAGAATTGGGATTAGTTTTTTGTCTACAATTTCTTAGTCTCTAGCGCCTACCCCTCTCCCTTGACTAAACTACTTTGTGGACAGGTTGGAGGTGGAGGGAGAGAGAGAAAGAGCTATAGAGCACTTGCATGAAATGTTGCCGCCTGACATCACCTCTACATGACTTAAGGCTTCATCCCAGAGCTCTGTAAAATACCCAACCTCAAAGCTGATGATCTCATGGACCCGAGGGAAACTGGTTTGAAAATTTACGAGTTAGGGTAAAAAACAAATCAAATTAATTCAGCCAGGCACACTTCTGTGGTTATTGCCAACGAACAATAAAATCCAAGAGGTGTATTTTATTTGTGGAGCGAATGTCAGGTAGATGACAGGGTCTGGTCATTCTCTTTACATGCATTTGCAAATAAGTACTTATAGCAGTATATAATCAGTATGCAATGCCATATTGAGGGAGTGCAGCGTAGGTTTACACGGTTAATTCCCGGGATGGCGGGACTGTCATATGCTGAGAGAATGGAGCGGCTGGGCTTGTAAACTCTGGAGTTTAGAAGGATGAGAGGGTATCTTATTGAAACATATAAGATTGTTAAGGGTTTGGACGCGCTGGAGGCAAGAAACATGTTCCCGATGTTGGGGGAGTCCAGAACCAGGGGCCACAGTTTAAGAATAAGGGGTAAGCCATTTAGAACGGAGACGAGGAAACACTTTTTCTCACAGAGAGTTATCAGTCTGTGGAATTCTCTGCCTCAGAAGGTGGTGGAGGCAGGTTCTCTGGATGCTTTCAAGAGAGAGCTAGATAGGGCTCTTAAAGATAGCGGAGTCAGGGGATATGGGGAGAAGGCAGGAACCGGGTACTGATTGGGGATGATCAGCCATGATCACATTGAATGGTTTGAAAGACTGAATGGCCTACTCCTACACCTATTGTCCATTGTCTATTTAATCATACAATGTGAATTCTCCTTTTGAGTTTTGCAAATTCTTCGATATTCTGCGTAGAATCAGAATATTTTGGTCTTGACAGTTTATTGTCACATGTACCAAGATGTAGTGAAGCAATTTATTTTGCATGCTATCAATGGAGATCATACCATTATACAACACGGTAGTGCAAAAGAGAAAAGGAAACAGTGCGGAATATTGTGTTATAGTTCCATTGAGAATGTGCAGTTTAAACAAGTGCAAAGGGGGGGGGGGGGGGGGGGCAGGGGTGTTCGGGATTACACTCTTGGTGTATCAGAGGTCTGTTTTAAGAGTTTGATATCAACAGGGAAGGAGCTGTTCTTGAATCTGGTGGTACGTGCTTCCAAGCCTTTGTATTTCCTACACGATAGGAGTTTAGTTTAGTTTACTTTAGAGATACAGCGCGGCAACAGGCCCTTCGGCCCTCCGAGTCCACGCTGACCAGCGATCACCCTATACACTACCTCCATCCTATACACTAGGGACTATTTTTTTAAACTTTTACAAAAGTCAAATTAACCTACAAACCTGCACGTCTTTGCAGTATGGGGGGGAAAGCGGAGCAGCACCCGGGGAAACCCACGCAGTCATGGGGAGAACGTACAAACTCTGTGCAGACAGAACCCATAGTTAGGATCAAACCAAGGTCTCTATCCCTGTAAAACAACAACAACTACTGCTGCACTACCATGGCACCCTCTAAAGAGAGAGGAGAAAAGAGAGAATGATCGGGGTGTGAGTGGTCCTTGATTATGTTGGCTGCTTTCGTGAAGCAGCATGAAGTTAGATGGGGGGTGGGTTTGAGCGGGGGGTGGGGGGAAGGCCAGTCTGCGTGATGGACTGGCTACATCTACAACTCTTTACAATTCCTTGCTGTCTTGGGCAGGGCTGTTGGGCTTCACCAAGCCAAGCTCCGGTGCATGCCGATGGTGTGCTTCCTTTGGTGCACCTGTAGAAGTTGGTGAGAGTCGTTGGAGACATGCCCATATTTCCTTTGCCTTTTGAGGAAGTAGAGGGGGCGGTGTGCTTTTTTGGCCATGGCGTCCATGTGGTCGGATTAATAACAGTCATTAGTGATATCTACACCAAGGAACTCAAAGTTGTCAACCATCTCCACCTCGGCAACACCAATGCGGACTGCGGCATGACCTCATCTATATTTCCTGGTCAAAAATCAGCTCCTTCATTTTGATAACATTGAGGGAGAGGTTGTTATCTTTACTCTATGCTACTAAACTCTCAATCTTCTTCCTCTACGGTGTGTCATCATCACTTGAGATCTGGCGCAGTAGGGTGGTGACTTCAGCCAACTTGTATGTTGAGTTAGAGCAAAATATGGCTTGTATAGGGTAGTAATAACAAGTGTGTCGGGTGCATAATAAGGGGCCAAGAACGCTGCCTTGCTGGGCTCAGGGGTTGAGATTTATCGTGGAGATTGCTTTGTTGCTTGTTCTTACTGATTGTGATCTATGAATCATTCAAAAATCCAGTTGTGGAAGGGAGTACTGAGACTTAGATCCAGGAGGTTCGACATGAGTTTGGATGGAATTATGGTGTTGAATAATAGTTCGGAGCTGTAGACAACGTAGTCCGACGTGGATCACCTTGTTATCCACATGTTCACGTAGGTCTGAGATCATTTGTGGCTGGCCTTAATTGGTCCTAGTCTTTTCACACATCCAGCTCTTAGAAATTCATAAGCTGTACGATAGGAATTAGGCCATTCAGCCCATCAAGTCTATTCTGACGTTTAATCATAGCTGTTCTATCTTTTCCTCTCAACCCCATTCTCCTGCCTTCTCCCCATAATCCCTGATACTTTCTTAATCAAGAATCTGGGGTAGGGGATTGCAACCTTCACGTGGTCCGCCCTGTTTCAACGAATGCAATAAACCTGGCGTGCACAATCAAATAAGATCAAATAGAACAAGTTGTCCTGCAACTTTGGACTGTGCACGCCATACGCAAGAAGAAGAATCAAGAATCTGTCAAACTCCACAGCCATCTGTGGCAATAAATTCAACAGATTCACCACACTCGGACTAAAGAAATTCCTCCTCGTCTCCTTTCTATTTCTAAAGATACGTCCCTTCATTCTGAAGCTATGGCCTCTGGTCCTAGACTCTCCCACTCAGGGAAACATCCTCTCCACTTTCACTCTATCCAGGCCTTTCACTATTTGGTCAGTTTTAAAGATCCCCCTCATCCTTCTAAACTCCAGCAAGTACAGGGCCCAGTGCCTTCAAATGCTCATCATATGTTTACCCAATCATTCTTGGGATCATTCTCGTAAATGTCCTCTGGACATTCTCCAACGCCAGTACATCCTTCCTCAGATATCGGGCCCAAAATTGCTCACAATACTCCAAATACTTTCTGACCAGTGCCTTATAAAGCCTCAGCATTACATCCCTGTTATTGTATTCTAGCCCTCTCGTAATAAATGCATTCACCTTCCTTACTAACCTTTCAACTTGCAAATTATAGGAATCCTGCACCAGCACTCCCAAGTCCTATGCACCTCTGATTTCTGAATTCTCCCCCCCATTTAGAAAATAGTCTAAGCCTTTAGTCCTACCACCAAAATGCATGACTCCGCGCTTTACATTGCTGAATTCCATCTGCCACTTCTCAGCCCACTCTGTTAACCTGTCCAAGTCCTTCTGCAGAGTCCCTGCTTTCTCTACACTACCTGCCCTTCATCTATCTTTGTATCATTAGCAAACTCTTTATCCTCCACCCCCTACTTTCAGTCTGAAGAAGGGTCCCGACCCAAATCATCACCCATCCATTTTCTCCAGAGATGCTGCCTGATCCGGTGAGTTACCCCAGCACTTTGTGCCTACACTTAGATTGGCATGCAGCCCTCAACACTCTCACTGCTGGATGCTGTGTCAGCAGTTGCATGCTCACTTAGATTGACCACCAGTCCACCAACACCAAGCATTCATGAAGAAGTTGATGGGCCCAGATGGTCTATGCTGCACATGAGCTTACTTGTGTAACGTCAACATATCCATGGCTCTTTCTGTGGATAGCCACATCCATTTCCCTCCTAAAACACCTCCAACGTTCCCATCATCTCATTCATGCTGCAGTAAAGTCTACATTCCAACTCTTGAGGCAAAGAAGAAAAAATAGACTGAAAAAAGGTCCCAACGTGAAGCGTCACCTGTCCATTCCCTCCGCAGATACTGCCTGACCTGCTGAGATCCTCCAGCACTTGGTGTTTTGCTCTAGCCTTGTGTCTTTGGGGTAAAAATGCTTCCCTTGAATTTTTGACCTTCATGGCCTCTCTCGCAAATGGTACAACCTTTGATATATGGATTGAAGTGATTGAAAGATTGATTGATTGATAGAAAAGTACAGCAAGGAAACAGGCTCTGGACCACTCCGCCATCATGAGAGGAATAGATCGGGTAGATGTACAGAGCCTTTTATCCAGAATTGGGGAATCAACAGCCTGAGGACATAGGTTTAAGGTGCGGGAGGAAAGGTCTAATAGGAACCCGAGAGGCAAATGTTTTTATACAAAGGGTGGTAGTATTTGCCGGGGGAGACAATTGAGGCAGGTACGATCACAAGGTTTAAGAACTTAAACGATGAGGAGTGGCAAATAGAAACATAGAAACATAGAAATTAGGTGCAGGAGTAGGCCATTCGGCCCTTCGAGCCTGCACCGCCATTTAATATGATCATGGCTGATCATCCAACTCAGTATCCCGTACCTGCCTTTTCTCCATACCCTCTGATCCCCTTGGCCACAAGGGCCACAGTGGCAGAGTTGCTGCCTGACAGTGTCCGAGAGTCAGGTTCGATCCTGACTATGGCTGCTGTCTGTACGGAATGTGCATGTTCTCCTTGCGCGGGTTTTCTCTGGGTGCTCCAGTTTCTTCCCACATTCCAAAGACGTGCAAGTCTGTAGATTAATTGGCATTTGTAAAATTGTCCTTAGAGTGTGTAGGAGTGCTTGTGTATGAGGATCGCTGGCTGGTGGGCTGAATGGCCTGCTTCTATGTTGTATCTCTAAAACGTCTAAACATTTAGACAGGTAGATAGATAGGATAGGTTTATAGGGATATGGGCCAAATTCAGGCAGGTGGGACTAGTGTAGATGGGGCATGTTGATCAGCATGGGCAAGTTGGGTTGAAGGGTTTATTTGCATGGTGTAACTCAATGAATCAGTTTGTGCCCATTTTTTTAAAGAATGGACAGCAAGATTGGAAATAACGCAAGCCATTGTTAAAGAATGGGGTGGGGTGGTGGGGAGGGGAGGGGGGTATGTGTAGGAAGGAACTGCAGATGCTGGTTTACACCAAAGATAGACACAAAGTACTGGAGTTACTCAGTGGGTCAGGCGGCATCTCTGGAGAAAATAAATAGGTGAGGTTTCGGGTCGAGACCCTTCATTAGACTGGATATATCTACACCCCACCATCAAGTAAAATGCCTTGTTGAAGTGAACACACCACCACCACTGGCTTGCAGAAAGAAGCTCTGAGGCAGATTTGCAATTGAACACCACATAATGGCAAGGCTGCATGAGGTCGCTGGCACAGGAGTCAGCAGTGGCGAAGGAACCGCTAACACTCAAAGTTTAATTTGGACCAGCTTATTTGGTTTGCATTTCACAGACCATATTTCAGAATGCTCCGGTATTACTGAAGGGCTCCTATTGTGCTGCCATATTTGAACCAGGCACTTAAAACAACGCAAGCTAGTTGAACTGACCTGCATTTCCAGGGAGGACAACTAATCATAGAGAATGCTTTCATGGAAAACTGGCTCCCGTTTTATAACTTCTCTTTTCATTCTATTCAGCCCTGCACAGATGCCAGCCGACAATTTGAATCAAGTTGAAATATTTCCTTAGATCGGAGATTAGAAAGACTTGTTTGAAAAAGTGGATGTGGGATCCCACAAAATATTTTTCGGAGGGAGTTGGATGGGTAATGTTGAACAATGATTTATAGGATGTGTAGAAAGGAACTGCAAATGCTGATTTATAATGAACTTAGACACAGTGCTGGAGTAACTCAGTGGGTCAGGCAGCATCTCTGGAGAAAAAGGATGGGTGACGTTTTGGGTTGGGACCCTGTTTCAGAGTGATGCTGTAATAGGATAAATGGGCAAAAGCAGAGAAGTTGCATGAGTGTGATTGCTGTCAAACATGCGGTGAAGGCACAATGGTCTGAATGGCAATGTTTTTAGAGCTGTTACCTCACAGCGCCAGAGACCTGGGTTCGATCCTGACCTCGGGTACTGTCTGTCTGTGTGGAGTTTGTATGTTCTCCATGTGACTGCGTGCGTTTCCTCCAGCTGCTCTGATTTTCTCCCACATCCTAAAGATGTGCGGGTTTGTAAATTAGACTTTAGTGATACAGCGTGGAAACAGGCCCTTTGGCCCACTGAGTCCGCGCCGACCACGATCACCCCATACACTAGCACTATCCTTCACGCTAGGGACGTGGTCACAGGGAGAACATACAAACTCCGTACAGACAGCACCCATAGTCAGGATTGAACCTGGGTCAAACCCGGGCACTGTAAGGCAGCAACTCTACTGCTGCGCCACTGTGCCGCTACATCATACATCACAAATGCTACTGTTTATTTAATCATCTCTGCACCCTAGCCTCAAACAAACCAAAGGATTGATCTTCCACAGTGGCATTGGCTGCAGTAAAATTAGGGTAAGAATGGTGGATAGTTAATGTGGACTCATGACTGGTTGACCGAAGGTACTAATTCTGTGCTGTACCTCACTATGTTATAAAAAGCGGTGAGAGTATTTTGGTGCCATTCTTTCATGGATTGTAGAGTCATACAGCATGGAAATAGGCTCTTCAGTGCAACTCTTCCATGCCGAACAAAAGCTCATCGCATTTGGCTGTGTTGGCCCATATATCCCTCTAAACCTTTCCTATGCATGCACCTGTCCATGAGTTTTTTACACCTCTATAAGATCACACATTAGCCTCCTGTGCTCCAAGGAATAAAATGCCAGCTTTCCCAATCTTTCACTATAGCTCAGGCCCTCGAGTCTTGGCAACATCTTATTGACACGAGCGGCGCACTATTCTTTACCAAATAAAAATTGAATTTATAAATTGAAGACACGTACTCTAAAGAGTCGATCGCAAAAATTACAAAGTTGGTTTTTGGTAAGTTGAGGAATATCTGTAAAAGAAAAGGTCACAAAGAGCTGAAGTTACTTGGGTCAGGCAGCATCTCTGGAGAACATGGATAAGCAAAGTTTCAGGTTGGGACTCTTCTCCAGTCTAAAGACGTACCAGACTTTGTGCACCCCGCCCCCCCCCCCAACTCTTTCTAGCTTCCTCATCCTCGACCACAATCAGCCTGAAGAAAGTCCCAACCCGAAACGTCACCTATCCATATCCTCCAGAGATGCTGCCTGACCTGCTGAGTTAGTCCAGCATTTTGTGTCCTTTGTGTAAACCTGCATCTGTTGTTCCTTGTGGCTACATGAGGAATATCAGTACACATGTTTAATTTTACCTGAGTTTTATCAATTCCCAGATTTATCATGAAATTACTTCCATGTTGGGGAGATATGTCAGATATCTCTTTGAAATGAAGCAAGCCACGAGTATTTAGAGTGCAGAAGAGTGACCTTTTGTGCACTGGTTCCAGTCCCCGAGTGGACTGCTCAGAGAGAACAAACCCTTCATTCAGCTGAGAGTTGGTGGGTTTTACACTTGTGCTTGCCAGCTTGTGATGATGCCTCTCTCTGCCTTCAGTCAGTGCACTGACTGGGCAAAGGTGGAAGCGCCCGGCCAAAACCTGACAACTTTCTGACCAGCAGAAGTATATAAAATTACAAGATGCATGGATAGGTTAGACAGTCAGAACCCCTTTCCCTGGGTGGAAATATCAAAGACTAGAGGACATTACTTTAAGGTAAAAGGGGCAAAATGTAAAGAAGATGCACAAGGCCATTTAAAAAAAAACCTTAGATAGTAGTAGCTGCTGGGTTTGGTTGTGGAGGCAGATACGATAGTGGTGCTTAAGAGGCTTTTCGATGGGCACATGGATCTGGAGGAATGGAGGAATCTGGATCATGTGCAGGCAGAGATCAGTTTAGCTTGACATCATGTCTGACATGGATATTGTGGGCTGAAGGGCCTGCTCCTGTGCTGTACTGTTCTATGTTCTATGACAGGACACAGAGAATACGTCTTTCCTACAAGCAGCTGACCAAGAAAAATAAGCCCTGAAAATGAACATTTATGAGACTATTAACAAAGGAATAACAAATCAGGCTTGGCAGTTTGGATTTGTATCTCTTAAGAGTTTAGAAGAATAAGGCGTGATCTTATTCAAGGACATAAGAATACAAGATTCTTGAATCCATAGATACAAGAAACTGCAGATTCTGGTTTACAAAAACAGGCGCAAAGTGTGGGAGTAACTCAGCGGATCAGGCAGCATCTCTGGAGAGTCTGGATAGGTGCTGTTTCAGATCAGAACACGTTTCAGCCTGAAGAAGGGTCCTGATCTGAAACGTCGCCTGTCCATGTTCTCCAGACATGCTGCCCGACCCGCAGAGTTACTCCAGCAGTTAAGCTGGAAAGGTAGCAGAAAAGATTTACGAGGATTTTGCCAGGACTCGAGGCCCTGAGCTATAGGGAAAGGTTGAGCAGGGTCGGACTTTATTCGATGGAGTGCAGGATTGCAAAAAGGCACAAAATGCTGGAGTGAATCAGGCAACATCTCTGGAGAACATGGATAGGCAGTTTCAGGTCATGACCAAGCAGCTGACCGGAGAGAACGGAGAGGTTGAGAAGGAGTTTCTTCCCAGAGGCAATTCGGACTGTAAACGCCTTTCTCACCAGGGACTAACTGTACAGAACGTTTTTCCTTCTATTATTTATTATGTAAAATAATATGTGTGTTATGATTGTGTTTATAATTTGTTTGGTTGTTTTGTTGTTCCGCGAGCATTGCCACTTTCATTTCACTGCACATCTCGTATGTGTATGTGACAAATAAACTGGACTTGACTTGACTTGACTTGACCCTAGTTCAGACTGATTGTAGTAGGGGGGGGGGGGGGGGGGGGAATAGACATCCCTACTACACCCCAACCCCCTCTGCTCCCCGTCTCTTCCCTCTGCCCCACCTGGATGCGTACCCATTCCTCCCTTCCCTTCTTTTATCACCTATATTTCTTCCTCTGATTCAGATTCAATTTTGTTTTGGCTGCAAATTTCACGCTTTTTCTAGTCAAGATATTTTTTTGACTTTTCATATCAGGCCTTTGTCCAACCATCTGCCAATCAAATCCCCCCTGACCTGTAACCACCTATCAGTTGTGTAGGAAGGAACTGCAGACGGTGGTTTAAACCGAAGATGGGCACAAAATGTTGGAATAACTCAGCAGGCCAGGCAGCATCCCTTTAGAGATAGAATGGGTGACGGGTGAAGAAGGATCTCGACCCGAAACATCACCCATTCCTTCTCTCCACAGTTGCTGCCTGTCTTGCTGAATTATTCCAGCATTTTGTGTCTATTTTCCACCTATCAGTTGCCAAACCGTATCTTGCCCCTCCTGTCTTCCTGCTTTCTTCTCTCTTGTACAGTCTTCAATCTGAAGATGGTTCCTGACCCAAAACACCTATCCATGTCCTGCAGAGATGCTGGCTGACCCGTTGAGTTACTCCAGTACTTTGTTGATGCCGGCGTACAAAGGAAATACGCAGTGACAGAGCGTGAAAGCTGCTGGCTTACAGCACCAGCGAGCCGCGTTCGATCCTGACTATGCTGCTGACTTTTGACGTTTGCACTGTGACTGCATGGGTTTGCTTCGGTTTCCTGCCATATTTCAAAGACCTGTGGCGTTATTGGCTTTGGTAAAAATTGTCCTTCGTGTGAGTAGGATAGAACCAGGGTGATCGCTGGTCGGGGCGGACACGGAGGGCCAAAGACCCTGCTTCCACACTGTATCTTAAACTAAACTAAACTAACTAAACAAGCTTTCAAATAAAGGAATAAAAGGACATACCTTTAGAAAGGAGATAGGAGGAATTTCTTTAGTCAGAGAGCGGTGAATCTGAGGAGTTTATTGCCACAGATTCTTGATTAATACGGGTGTTGGGTGTTTATAGGGAGAAGGCAAGAGAATTGGGTTTAGAAGGAAAGATAGATCAGCCATGGTTGAATGGTGGAGTAGACTTGATGGGCCAAATGACCTAGTTCTGCTCATAGATCTCATGAAATTATGAACAAATGCAGGACAGGATCCCAACGTCTATTGTCAATTATTTTCTTGATTAATCTCACACTGGGGCGACTGGTTCGCATGAACTGCGTACTCTGAGGTGTCATGCGATGCTTCTTACACATCTGTTATACATCAGGAGAAACCATCTTGCAGAATTGCTGACTTACCCTCATTACTTTGCCCCGCTGCTCCAGGTCTTCCCACATAGAGTGCACAATGTACTTGCACATATACTTGCCCTCTCGGCCTTCCTGCTTCATGCGTACCAACGACATCCTGCAAGCACAACAACAAAGTTTGACTCATCTGCACATCTATCATCCTCCCATCTCCGTCAATCCTTCTTCTCCCTGCTCCTGTCCGGCAGAAGGTACAGAAGCTTGAAAGCACGCACCACCAGACTCGGGAGCAGCTTAGAGCCATAGTCATACAGTGTGGAAACTGTTGTGACCTTCAGTCCAACTTGCCTACTCCAACCAACATGTCCCATCTACACTAGTCCCACCAGCCTGCGTTTGGCCCTCTAAACTTGTCCAAATGTTTCTCAAACATTGTGATAGTACCTGCCTCAACTATCTCCTCTGGCAACTCGTTCCATACACTGACATGTTAGTTGGGTAGAGCAAGTTGAGCCGAAGGGCCTGTTCCAGGCTGCATGACACCAAGACTCTACCCTATGGTATACACGGCCCCACGTTGCCCATTCACAAATGTAGTTACATACACAGGTGAAGATGCAAAGAGGATTGGGGAAGATCTTGATCGATCTGAGTTTCTTGAATGAAATCTCATCATGAAGTGGGGCATTTCACAGCACAGGAGTGACCTTGCACACCTCGGGACCTCTTTCCATTGAACCTAGCAGCCTCAGCATTGCCACACTCTCCAGGGACCCAAGTCCGTGGCACACAGCGGCCAGCCAAACTGCCTGCACTTGGGATTACTCAGCCTATTTTTAATGTAACTACCTGCATAATGTAACACCTCATTTACTAATTTGAAGCTGCAACTGGGAACTTGCAGACAGTGACTTCACAATCTGGAGCATTCACCTGCGGAACCAGCCCCCGTAGTGCGTACATGACCTCACTCTCACATTCAGTGTAACATGATGTCACCATTCAGAGCCCATATTTCAAGAGTGGCTCACACTAACATGCCTGCGGTGTCTGTGTTGACAGAGTTTATACTTTAAAGTAAAGGAAACATCACCATTTACGATGGTGCTGGAGTAATTCATCGGGTCAGGTAGCATCCCTAGAGAAAAGGAATAGGTAACGTTTTGGGTCAGAACCCTTCGTCAGACTTTCCGATCTGAAACGTCACATTTTCCTTTTTTCCAGATATGCTGCTTGATCCGCTGAATTATTCCAGCATTTTGTGTCTATCTTTGGTATGAACTAGCATCCGCAGTTCTTTCCTACACATTCAGTTATGTTAACTACCCACGCGATGGCACTTTGGACTATTTCAGTGTGGTGGCACGGTGGCGCAGCCGTTAGAGCCGCTGCTTCACAGCGCCAGAGGCCCAGGTTCGATCCCAACCTTAGGTGCCATCTACACGAGTTTGTGTGTTCTCCGTGACTGCAAGGGTTCCCTCCAGATGCTACGGTTTCCTTCCACAACCCAGAGACGTGCGGGTTTGTAGGTTAATTGAATCTCTGTCAATTTGCCCCTATTGTGTAGGGATTGGAAAATGTGGAACTAGTGTGAACAGGTGATCGATGGTCGGTGTGGACTCGGTGGGCCAAAGGGCCTGTCTTCATGCCCATACGTTCTAGGAGCAGAATTAGGCCATTCGGCCAATCAAGTCTACTCTGCCATTCAATCATGGTTAACCTATCGTTCCCTCTCAACCCCATTCCCCTGCTTTCTCGTCATAACCCCCGACACCCTTACTACTCAAGGATATGTTTATCTCCACCTTAAAAATATCCATTGACTTGACCTCCACAGCCGATTGTGACGCTGTATCTTTTAATCAATCAATCAATCAGTACCCCTCTTCCCAACATGAATGAATAACATCAACACTGATAATTATTCCCCTAACATTTTCAGGTCTTTGTTATTTAGTAATTGGTTTCACATGTACCTTCTTCTTCTTCTTCTTCTTGTGTATGGCGTGCACAACCTAACGTTGTAGGACAACTTGGTCTATTTGATTGTGCACGCCAGGTTGATTGCATTTGTTGAAACAGGGTGGACCACGTGATGGTTGCAATCGCCCACCCCAATCCCATGTACCAATACTACACCACGTTCCAAACTAAAGTCCTTCATTGGTTGCACAATGCTTTGGCCACCCTTAAGTCAGAAGAGGTGCTACAGCAATGTAGCACGAAGGAGAGGTTGCATTGACAGCGTTGATATACTTCAGATGGGATGGCAACATAGATCTCCCGACAGGGATGGACTTTACCGATCCATTGACAACATCTGAGAAAAGGATATCGATCCCAAATATGCATCTACAATTATTATCAGTCAAAAGCAACACCTGTAGATATTTCTACATTCAAACTGCTTTCTATCTAAAGATAACAAATCCCAAAATAACAAAATTGGCTACAGGGGAGAGGGTGGACAGACTGGGATTGTTTTCTTGAGAGGCTGAGAAGTTGAGGGGAGACCTGATAGATGTATATAAAGTTATGAATGACATAGATAGGGTAGACAGTCAGAACCTTTTTCTCCAGGGTGGAAATGTGAAATATTACAGGGCATAGCTTTAAAGTGAGAGGGGTAAAGTTTTAAGGAGATGGGTTTTTTGTTCATACACAGGGTGGTGAATGTCTAGAAAGCATTGCTATGGGTGGTGGTGGAGGCAGATATGATAGTGGTGTTTAAGAGGCTTTTAGACAGGCACAAGCATATTCAGGGGGTGGAGGGATATGGATCACGTACAGGCAGAGGAGATTAGTTTAACGGCATCAAATTCGGCATGTACATTGTGGGCTGCAGGGCCTGTTCCTGTGCTGAACTCATCATTTCTATGTTCTATTTGAGAATTTGAGACATTGAGATAATGATCCTAGTGTCCATCTACAATAAGCATCAGCCAAAAACAGAACACTGCAGTTGAAGAGAGATACAAAGTGCTGGAGATATCAGCGGGTCAGGCAGGAAAAGGATGAGTGACGTTTCGGGTCGGAACCCTTCTTCAGACCTGAAACGTCACCCACCCTTTTTCTCCAGAGATGCTGCCTGACCCACTGAGCTACTCCAGCACTGGTGTCTATCTTCGATATAAACCTGCAGTTCCTTTCTACACTGCACTGAGCTTTCTACATTCAAATCAATGGCCGATTTGCTGAAAAAGCATTCCACAGATAATCAAGAGTGGTAAAAATCTAAATTAATCTGTTGGAACAATGTCGTGAGTAGTCCAAACTCACAATAGACAATAGGTGCAGGAGAAGGCCATTCGGCCCTTCGAGCCAACACCGCCATTCAATGTGATCATGGCTGATCATCCACAATCCGTACCTTGTTCCCGCCCTCTCCCCATATCCCCCGACTCCGTTATAGGCTTGCTGTGGGCACGGTGTTAGCAGCTTGTGAAGGAGAGATGAATTTCAGACAGTAACGTTATCTGATATCTAGTGTTAAATTCCCCAGTCTCTCTATCGCTATGCATCCAAAGCAGCTGCTTCATGAGAGGAATTATACATACACAAATCCTTTTGTGAATTATGTCCTATATCCCACCTATCATAAAAACTGTCTGGTGCCTGATTTATCTTTGACTTTAGCCATTCTCGCTGTTCTTAAAGCTACAGCTGGAGGGACTGAACGAGACTGAATTTTGTAACGTCAGTAGAGGGAGCCATTTACCACCTGCGACACTGCTGCATGCTGAGCTTGCACTGGTGCCTTGCTGCATCCATTCAGGTGGACATTGGCAGTGTGCATATCTTCCAGGAATAGCACTCAGGGCTGTGGTTCCAGGGACTGAGTTAAGCCTCACTACAGAAGCTGGAGAATTAAAATGGCATTAATTAAATAAATCAACAATAAAAGTCTGCTCTGCCCGATCCATTTTACCCCTGCACCATCTACTCACGATGTGCGTACTTTGAACAAGTTCTGTTTTTCTCTTCAATCCATTTTACTTATCCACTGCAAAATCGCTTCAGGGTAAATCTACTTTGTAAAAGGTACACTAAGTGCTGCAGTAACTCAGCAGGACAGGCAGGCTACATCTCTGGAGAATATGGATAAGTGATGTTTTAGGTTGAGACCCTTTGTTTCTCCAGAGTTGCCTGCCTTGCTGATTTAAGGGCCTGTCCCACTTGGGCGTCATTTATGCGACAGGCCGGTAGTGACTGTCACGCGAACATTGTCTAGCAGTACGACAGTCGCGCATCAAGTGCTCTTGAGGGCCCTGCTTCTTTTGGGAGCCATTTGCGATATCGTTCGTACTTAGTCCGATCTCCGTGGCAAGGATTTTCCCAGTGAAAATCAAAGATACTCTGGTGAAATTTTTTCAAAATTCCGCGCACTTTATACCCGAGTGGTCACGTGGTGCGGCGCTGAAATGACGTGCCGACGGCGTCCATGGGTACGGACGGTGACGCATAATAATTAGCATAGGCAATGTTCGTGCGTCATCGTGTGTAACCATGCGTTACCACGCGCTATACATACGCCGTCAGTACGTCAGCTTAAGCCATCATTACGTCAGCGTGCGCAAGGGATACGTCATGCAGGAGGCGCGCGAGGATTTTGAGCACGGCAAAATCCTGGGGCGGCGCACGTTACCACGCGTCATTGCATATGCCACCACGCCTCACCATGCGCCATGCGTGCATCACGACGGGCCAGCTAATTCTTAGGATGTTGTGTAAATGACGCGCAAAAGACGCAGAAGTGGGACAGGCACTTAACTCTAGCACTTGGTGTCGTTTTATGTATTAACTAGCACCAGCAGTTCTTTGTTTTCCTCTTCGCTCCAAATCTGAAGGGTCCAGACCCAAAATGTCACCCAGCCATGTCCTGCATAGATGCTGCCTGACCTGCTGAATTACCCGAGCACTTTCTGTCTTTTTTTTCAGGGACATACAACTTAGAAACAGGCCTTTCAGCCCATCTAGCCTACACTGACCAACATGCTCCATCTACACTAGTCCCACCTGCCTAAGCTTGACCCATAACCCTCTAAACATATCCTATCCACTTACCTGTCCAAATGTCTCTTAAACGTAAGAGACATTTGAGTTACTCAGGCACTTTGTATTCTACTCCAGATTCCAGCAGCTGCAGTTCCTTGACATTCAATAATAAAAAGCTCTCAGATTGACTAATGTTCTTTATGGATGAAGTCTGCCTTGGTTAATCACCTGGGCTACACATGACTTCTGACCAACAGCACCAAGGCTGCTCTCTGAAACTGGCCAGCAAGCATCAAAAGTGTCGCCTCCTGCAAGACCATCTATATCACATAGATTGCCATGATTCAAGGTGAAGCTCAAAACCATCTTCTCACGGATTCAGAGGAATTGTCCACCAATGCAGGGCTTTTCAGTGTCTCTGAAGCCAAAAATGGGAATACAAAATTATTCCCAGGATTTTATACTGCAGCTGATTTGCTACTCAGTCATACAGCGTGGAAACAGGTCGTTCGGCCCAACGTGCCCCCACGGACCAACATGTCCCATCCACATTAGTCTCACCTGCCCGCGTTTGGCCCATATCCTTCTAAACCTATCCTGTCCATGTACCCGTCTAAATGTTTCTTAAACGTTGCCTAAACTACCTCCTCCAGCAGCTTGTTCCATACACCCACCATCCTTTGTGTAAAATAGTTACCCCTCAGGTTTATAAGTGATAGGAGCAGAATTAGGCCATTCGGCCCATCAAGTGTGCTCCGCCAATCAATCATGGCTGTTCCATCTCTCCCTCCTAACCCCATTCTCCTGCGTTGACCCCATAACCTCTGACACCCATACTAATCCGGCCTTAAAAATATCCACTGACTGCCTCCAGAGCCTTCTGTGGCAAAGAATTCCACAGATTCACCACCCTCTGACTAAAGAAATTCCTCCTCATCTTCCTAAAAGAACGTCCTTTCATTCTGAGCCTTTGACCTCTAGTCCTCGACTCTACCATTGGTAGCAACATCCTCTCCATCTCCCCCCCTCTGACCTCTGTAATACTGTGCTGGAAAAAGTAAAATGCTATAGAATACCATAAATATAATGCTATAAAGCACCATACACGTGGCACAATTAATTGTTCTTGCCTCATCAAATGATATAACATAATGGTACAATGGACAGCCCCATGGCGCAGCGGTAGAGTTGCTGCCTAACAGCGCCAGAGACCTGGGTTCGATCCCGACCACAGATACTGTCAGTGTTGGGTTTGCATGTTTTCTTGCCTCTTCTGTGTGGGTTTCCTCCGGGTGCTCTGGATTCTTCCCACATCCCCAAAACATGCGAATTTGTAGTTTAATTGGCTATAGTCATGTAGGTTTGTAGGTGAAGTGGCCTCTGTAAATTGCCTCTAGTGTGTAGGGAGTGGATGCAAATGTGGGATAACATAGAAATAGTATGAACAGATGATCGAATGAGGGGCCTATTTCCATGCTGTGTCTTTCAATCAATGAAGTGTCACAAAGCAAGACTGAAGTCCAAAACTGAAGATGCTTTAAACACCTACATTTTAATTGAGTAACACAACGATTGATAGCACAACATCACTGCAGGCAAAATCATTGATGGCAAAAGATATGAGAAATTAGCAAAGAAAACGAATATGGAAGACAAAAATGAGAAATGTTAATATTCGTCATCCCTGATCAACATCATGATACTCGACTTTCTCACCATCTGAGACTTCTGCTCCCAGTATTTAGATGGTGCTATCACCCTTGAATGACTATTCCACTCCAAATCTGGCATCTTTTCAGACCCTCACTTTAAAAAGCCATGAGCTCTGAAATCGCTCCCAAACCTGCGTTCCCACTGATTAATTCCATGGTTATTAGTTTCCTTTTCTAATGCAAATTTAAAAAAATGGTTACAATGGTACTTTATTTCTTGCAGTGAAATTCATTTTTGTACAGTTCAAGTATCACTATACATAACCACTTAGCCACATCTCAGATACAGTACAAGCTTATAGCAGTAGTGCACTGAGACAGTATACAGAGTCGCCAGTTTAGCGCCATTTTCAAGTCCTGGTTGTATGTGCAGGGTTTCTGCACTATTATTTTAATAGTTCCTGTGAAGCACCTTTAAGTGTTCAATCTTGACAAAGTTGCTACATTAATTCATGTTTAACTAATGTGTTGTTCCTGCAATTAAATTATATTTCCACATGGGGATTTTATCAGTTTATTATCATATACTCAAGCACAGTGAGGTATAGGTACAATTAATGCTGGACTAACATAGCGGGTCAGACAACATCTCTGAAGAAAAGGAATAGGTGACGTTTCAGGTCGAGACTCTTCTTCAGACTGAAAAAGGGTCTCGACTCCAAACCCTTCAGACTGAAGAAGGGTCCCGATTCGAAAGTCACCCATCCTTTTTCTTCAGAGATGCTGCCTGACCCGCTGTGTTACTCCAGCATTTTGTGTCTATCTTCGGTATATCTTTGGTGTCTATCACGGTATATCTTTGGTGTCTATCTTCCGATACTAAAACATAAATCCTACAAAAATGATACAAGATACCAAAAAGAAAGACTGCAAAATGTTTAATGCAATTAGAAAATTAGCCCATCGCAGTTTTCCATTATTGAGGAAAATTAGTGTTATGCAGGTCAGTTCAAGAACCTGTAGGAAAATAGCTGTTCCTGAACCTGATGGTGTGAGACTTCAGGCTTCTCTACCTCATGCCCGGCAGTAGCAACAAGAAGAGGGCATGGCCCAGATGGCGGAGATCCTTGGAGTTTGATGCCGCCTTCTTGAGGCAACGCCTCATGGAGAAGCTTTTGATGGCGGGGAGGGCTGTGCCCGTGATGGACAGGCACCACTCAACCAGGCGTTCGATTGCTCTCCTGTATGCTGCCTCATCGCCCCCTGTAATTCGGCCAACAGCAATGTCCGTTGTTGATGAATTTGGTTGGTGAATTAATAAATGCATTGGAGCTGCGCTTAGCTGCACAGCCATTGGCATAACGAGGATAGAGCACAGGGCTAACTGTGCAACCCTGAGGTGCAGCTGCATTAATGATGAGCGAGGGGAAGACGTCACTGAATGAGGAGTGCTGAATGCTGAGCTATAGGGTATGAACAGCAAGCGGACATGTGTAATCCCGTGATGCAGAATGGAGTAAGGTAGCATCTGCTGTTGAGGTGGTGAGCAAATCAAACCAGATCCAGGTCATTCTTGGAGCAGGAGTTGATTTATAACATAACCAAATTCTCTTTAGACTTCAGACTTTAGAGTTACAGCGTGGAAACATGCCCTTCAGCCCACCGAGTCCACGCCAACCAGCGATCACTCCGTACACGAATATTAACCTACACACCAAGGACAATTTCCAATTTTTCACCAAAGCCAATTAACCTATCCTTTTGGAGTGTTCTTCCCACATCCCAAAGATATGCCGGTTTGTAGGTTAATTGGCCTCTGTAAATTGTTCCGTAGAGTAGGGAGTGGGAACGTGAGATAACATAGAACCAATGAGATCGGCGTAGACTGGGTGGGTAGAAGGGCCTGCTTCCCCACTGTATCTATATACAAAATGGACTTTAAATTAATCCCACATCTCACTTCTTTGACCATAAATAACTCTGCAAGTTATGCTCTTTGAGCCTTAACCGAGTTAAAAATGCACCTCCCTCTAAGATTATATAATTCAAAGCACAGAAGGACATCAGTTGACCCACTGTGGTTGTTCCAGCTCTTGGGTAGTACTGGTATTTTGTCCCTACCCTGCATAGCCCGATCCACACGCAGTGAATCACAATGCCCTTGCTCCAGAAAGCAGCTGGCATGCTCCAGGTTCCGTTTGAGTCAGAAATACCGTGCTTATTAGTCATCATTTCTCAACCAGGTTTGGTGAGTGGATCTCAAACAAGAGGGGAGCCATCTGGCCAAAAAGGTTCCAGTTACAAAGACCGGTTGCATAGAGCTTGGCGGCATTTCCCTTGCAGACAGAAGGTTAAGTGATGATCTAATTGGGATGGTTAGGACTTGCAATTGGATGGAGATAAAATATTTCTTCTGGTGTGCAGGGGTTTGATCCAGGGCCCTGAACAAGGAAGGAAAAACCTTAAAATTAGAGCCAGCTGGACTGGACCCCTTCTCAAATATATTTGGAACACTTTCCAAAATAAAACTGGAGACTGCAGCTCACTAGGGATTTTCAGAAGTGAGATTGATAGACTTTTGTTAGGCAAGGGTATTAAGGAATCTAGGTGGATAGATGGTGTTAACATGTTATGGGTGGTGGAACTGGGTTAAGGGATTTTATAGGTCACTGCTGCTTCTAAAGAGCAATACACCATATAGACACATAAGCTCATAAGTCATAGGAGCAGAATTAGGCCATTCAGCTCATCGAATCAACCCCGCCATTCAATCATGGCTGACCTGTCTTTCCCAACCTCATTCTCTTGCCTTTTCCCCCATATCCCTTGACACCCTTACTAATCAAGAATCTGTCAATCTCTGTCTTAAAAATACCCAACGACATGGACTCCACAACCGTCTCTGGCAACGAATTCCACAGATTCATTGATTAAAGAAATTCCTCCTCATCTACTTTCTAAACGGCACTACCTTCAATGTTGAGGCTATGCTCTCTGGTCTTAGACTCTCCCACTAGTGGAAACATCTTCTCCACATCCACTCAATCCGGGCCTTTCACTATTCAGTTAGTTTCAATTAGATCCCTCCCTCATTCTTCTAAACTCCAGCGAGTACAGTCCCAGTGCTGTCAAATGCTCATCATACGTTACAAGGAAATGCGGATGCTGGTTTACCAGAAACAAAAATGCTGATTAACTTTGGTTACTTCTGGTAACCTGACATTCAGGTTTGAAGGTTAACTCATTTCTGTAAATTGGCCCTAGTGAGTAGGATGAGATAGAATAGAACTAGTATATTTGATGGTCAGTGTGGACTCAGTGGGGAAAAAGGGCCTGTTTCCACACTGTAGCTATAAATTCAACAGGTCCCACAGCACCTCTAGAGAACATGAATAGGTGACATTTCAGGTCGGGATCATTCTTCATCCTAACCCAGACTGAAGAAGGGTTCCGACCGAAACATCACCTATCCAATGTGCTGCCTGACTGGGTTTAGAGATACAGACTGGAAATAAGCTCTTCGATCCAGGCCAACCATCGATCACCCACACACTAGTCCCATGTCATTTAATTTTCGCATCCTCAACACTGGGGGCAATTTACAGATGCCAATTAACCTGCACGTCTTTGGAATGTGGGAGGAAACTGGATCACCCGGAGACAACCCACGCAGTCACAGGGAGAGCTAACAAACTCCGCACGCGTGGTCAGGATGGAACCCGGGTCTCTGGTGCTGCCAGGCAGCAACTCAGCAGCTCTACCGCTGTGTCACTGTGTCGCCACCACCCTGTGTGTTTTCCGCTCAAGATTCCAGCATCTGCAGTTCCTTATGTCTGCTATAAATCTGCTGTAACTGGATCATAAATACCCTGAAATATCCCTGGGGTTTACTGCCAAAAAAGCACAAGAGGGACCAGTGGAAATTCAATCGTGTTAACAATACAAAAATTCTGAATCATCTTACTCGATTACAGATTAATGAGAAAACAACATTTCAAAATAAACAAAAGGTTATTGCCAACGATTATATTCACACAGGAAAAGGCACCTGGAATTCCAGGGTTCTTCTCATAAAGTTATCCGAACCACCCGATTAGATTACACCTAGTAATCACTCCCAGCTATCCATTATTCCTCCACTAGTAATGTTTTTCCTTAAGTCACTCATCTCAACAACAATCACCAAGCCTGCTGTGCAAAAGCTCTGAAAAGAAACAGATTTTCCCCAATCATTCATTAAAGTGCATGGATGATATAAAAAAGGACACATGGGAGGGAGGAGGGAGGATTAAAAGGCAATCATAAGATCACTGCTAACAAGCAAAGACTGATGAAAACTCCCAACCTAACAGCCTCACCAGACTTGGAAAGTGAAGTTTTAACTCACTTGCAGGTGCATAGTTTAGAAGGATTTTTTTTTAAAAACACACTTGTGTATTGCAAGAGCGAAGTGGAAACGATTCAGAGAAGTTAAAAAAAAAATGCACTTAAGTAGTCACGGAGAGAAAATAAACAATTATGGCCCACTCAATCGTCCTTTACTGCTCCGTGGATTTGAAGGACTTTTAAAAACAGCAAGATCCAATCTCTTTGGAGAACGGGGCCTGATACTGTGGTGGAGCTGAAATAACACACTTAAGGTGAGCCCCATTAGATTAATGGCCATTTCTCTCATGTTAACTTAGCTCCCTTCCTGTTATTGCCAGACTCTAACACACTCTGGTACCTCCAATGACATCGCTACTCAGCGTTTCCATAAAATATCCACAATGCTGCAGTGGACAGAATAAAGAAATCCTTCATTCAGACCATCGCCCTCTGTAATTAATTACTTTATTTTTAAAAAAGAGGGTTCGCTGATGATAAGAGGCGTACAGTGGGTGCTCACTGTGTTTCTCTACATCACTGCAGCAACTAGACTTCAAAAGTACCTCACTGGCTGTAAAATGGTTTGCAACATCCAGGGATCACAAGCAGTACTACATTACTGTGCACCCTTCATTACACGGAGACACATCCTTTTATTGGAAAATAAACCAAATTCACGCCTTGGAGACCAAACACCTTTGGCAAGGTGGTGCTGCGGTCGTGTTGCTGCCGTACAGTGTCAGAGACCCGGGTTCAATCCTGACTACGGGCGCTGTCTGTAGGGGATTGTATATTCTCCCCGTGACACGCGTGGCTTTTCTCTGATTTCCTTCCACACTCCAAAGACGTGCAGGTTTGTAGGTTAATTTGCTTCGGTAAAATTGTAAATGATCTCTAGTGTGTTCGTGTAGGATAGTGTTACTTTGCGGGGATCGCTGGTCAATGCGGTCTTAGTGGGCAGAAGGGTCTGTTTCCGTACAGTATCTCAAACAAAAAAAAACTTTCTCCATCAGATCAACCAGCATATCTGGAAAACATGGATTGACAATGTTTCTGGTTGGGATCCTCCTTCTGAAATGTCACCTATCCACGTTCTCCAGAGATGCTGCCTAAACCACTGAGTTACTTCAGCACATTGGGTCTTTTGTTGTAAACCAGCATCTGCAGTTCCTTGTGTCTTCACCTTTTTCCATCTTTTCCTTTCCTGCCAATCCTTATCCTAGCCTCTCCGGAACAGCACAATTTATTTAGTTTGGTTTAAAATACAACATATAAAATAGACCCTTCAGCCCACCAAGTCCATGCCGACAATCGATCACCCTTTGACTAGTTTTATGCTATCCCCCTTTCACTCCCTACACACTCGGGGCAATTTTATAGAGGGCCAATTAACCTACAAACCCACACATCTTTGGGATGTGTGAGGAAACCAGAGCACCTGGAGGAAACCCTCGTGGTTACAGGGAAAACATGCAAATTCCAGCATTTGAGGTTCGCTTTGGACCAACATGTCATGTAATAATGATACAATGCAAACTCGGTCTCGGAAGTCGGCTATGGGAAGGGTTCTGCCGGCTCCGGCCAGGCTGGAGGGCCAGAGCCCCAGCTGCAGGGGGCAAATTCGAGCCGTTGACCGGCCGCGGAAGTCACGATGAGGTCGAGATCGGCCAGCTCACCCAAAACGAGCGTCGCATTTTTGGGGGGACCTACGGTGGGAGATTTCAAGTGTGCTCTCGATTTTTTTTTTGGATTGAAGGAGGTGCTGAACCACACAGTTGCCGGAGGAAAAAAAAAAAAAAAAATCAGTGGTGGACCTGTATTTAGGATGATTAGCAACAAAAAGTCTTTGAACACACTTAAAAAGAAACCGCAGTGGAGTCATTTCACCAGCTCAGTCCCCACCATTCACTTTCTCCCTGCGCTGTGTCATTCCCGAATAAATCACGTCAGTCATACAAAATGTTCTCACCCACAGCAGTCCACTCACTTGACATATTGCACAGCTTTAGCCTCATTAATCAGAGATTACGGGAGGGTGAGGTAATAAGGCCGACCATTTTCCTTTTTAAACTGCTGCCGTTTATTATGGTGACTGTCACAGGTTTCTCCTTGCATTAGCTGCTCTGCATGCTTAACGTATTGTGGCACTGATTAAAAGAAACACTCACACAGTGGTCAATTGTCACCAAAACACTCGACTGAAAATACTCCCTTTCTCAAAAAAAATGTTAAGTCAACAATTAAATTAAAAGGAAAACATTCAGAACCTTAATCAAAGCCATTAAAGCAACCACATCAAAACAAATCACTGCTGATTGACCAAAGATGTTTCATACAGTTTGGTATTTGGGCAAAGACTTGCTGTAGGAATTAGTGGTTATGGCACTGCCAGAGAATACTGCAAAGAGACCTTCATGGAGTTCACTTACTGCCTTATGAAGGGCTCTTTTGATGATCTAGGTTTGGCTAAAGTCGGTCATTGCTTGACTTTAGAGGGGGTTTGTGTTTCTGCCTCCGTCACAGTTCTTGCAAAACCCTTTGACTCTCCACTCCTTCCCCTCGACTTCCCATCCCAACTGTACCACCAAACTTGGCTATGGCTGTGTATACTTTTATAGATGTGGAGATTAACATTCAAACAACTTTACAAAGCTGTTTTGAGCAGCAATGTGTTTATCCTCGAGCCACATTTCATTACTCTTTGAATTAAAGGTGCTCAGATTTAGCAAAGTGACTATTAGCAGACATGCATGAAATACCCTTGTCTGTTTTGTTTACAGACAAGGTGATGACCTGTTGACTCGGGCACCTTGATTAAAATAATGGATGCGCAAATTTTATCCGGTAAACCAAGACTGCAGATCCACCCCCATCAATTAAACTCTTGAAGCTACTCCCTTGAAAGGGCGGCACAGTGGCAAAGCTACCGGACCCGAGATCGATCCTGTCTGCGGGTGCTGTCTGTACAGAGAGTTTGTATGTTCGCCCTGTGGCAACATTTAAGAAACATTTAGACAGGTACTTGGATAGGACAGGTTTAGCGGCCAAACGCGGGCAGGTAGGAAAGTTGGACAGAAGGGCCTGTATGGCTATGACTCTGCCACTTTTATCAAGCCTTTATCCCCATCTGTCCCATCTGCTCTCACATATGTTGGTCAAAATCAAAGATATCTTTGGTCAAAATTAGTCATGTAATGTTCCAGAGAGGCGCTTTGGTGTTACAATGTTAAGGCGTTATTGAAGCCTAACTTTGTTGTTCCTTCATGAATGAAAAGCCTATAATCACACAAACGAAGCGCTGGTGATATAATTATTATAGCTCTTCCATTTCCCAATGGCGAGCTTGCTTTAAATCTGTTCGGAACACCAGTGCCCAGAGGACCAAGATAAATAAAGAAATCCATTATTCCAAGGCAATTCCAGACATGAGAATTGTGACCAGATTATATGACTGAATGTTGCCTTTGGTTCGGCTCCAGTTTTCCAAATAAGACTGGGGTCAGAATAGTCAGGGTAACAAGTGACTAGTCATTGACAATATCAAGCAAGGAAAAATCGAACCAATTTACAAGCGCCGTGGCACAGTCTGAAAAAAAACTCTCCGATAGATTGTGTCACAATGCCAGAATAACCTGGGGTTGAACACTGCCCATTCACTTTTGTAGTTTGTGTTAAAATAAACCCCAGTCTCATTCCCTCGCGCTCTTCCTATGATGGAAACTCGGCTGCTCAGTGCCAGCGCCACCTGGATCTGAAGTACAGATGAAAGTGGACAGAAGTGGGTAGCAGCTGTGCGTTCCCTGGCACGGGTGAATACTGGGCGCAGATGGCGCTGGTCGACCTGGCCGGCTGCACACTCAACCCTGCCAGTTTATTCAGCTGCTGGCATAGCCACACAGAAGCTCCAATCGACCAGGCAACGGTTTGAATGGGAAAGGAAAACACTTAACATTAATCAGAAAAGGGAAAGTAGAATACAAAAGTAGTCTACAGAGTTACATAAAGGTAGGGCAGCACAGTAGCGCAGTGGTGGGGCTGCTGCCTTACAGCACAAGAGACCCCATTTCAATCCTGACTACGGGTGCTGTCTGTACAAAGTCTGTACGTGCTCCCTGTGACTGCGTGAGTTTGCTCCGGGTGCTCCAGTTTCCTCCCCCACTCCAAAGACATACAGGTTTGTAAGTTAATTGACTTTGGTACAATTATAAATTGTCCCAAATGTGTGGGCTCGTGCTCGTGTACGGGGTGATCGCTGGTCGGTGTGCAGACTCGGTGTTTCCATGCTGTGTCTATAAACTAAACTAAATCCTGTTCTCGCACTACCTCCAAGACTCCTTCGTAGAACACAAGGTGCAGAAGTAACTCTCTGGAGGACATGGGTAGGTGACGTTTCAGGTTGGGACCCTTCTTGAGATTGATTGTGGTGAGGTTGGGAAAGGGGGAGAAAGCTGGAAGAGAGGAGTGGGCCGGACAACGCCTGATGAATAATAGGTGGAAAAAGGACACAAATTGATGAAGTAGCTCAGCATGTCAGGCAGCATCTCTAGAGGACATGGATTGGTGACATTTTGTGTCGGAACCCTTCTTCAGACTGATTGTAGTGGGGGGGGGGGGGGGGAAAGCAGGGGTGGCCAGGACCATCCCTCCTCTTTCATGCTCTTACTTCGCGGCATCTCAGATGAGAACCAAAGGGCACAGCCTAAGAATAAAAGGACGTAACTTTAGAATGGAGTGGAAGAGGAATTTATTTAGCCAGTGGGTGGTGCATTGGTGGAATTCATTGCCACAGAGGGCTGTGGAGGCTGTCAATTAGGTATTTTTAAAGTGGATAATGACAGGATCATGATTAATAAGGGTGTCAAAGGTTAATCGGGATCAAACCCGGTTCTCTGGCGCCTTGAGGCAGCAGCTCAACACCGCATCGCCCCACTGTCATTGTATTAGGCTCTTTACAACTTCATTCTTGAAGACGGGCTTACTCACCAGACATGAAGCTGTGCAACAAGGAACCAGGAGTTCAAAGTGTCAGGCAAATTGCATCCTGCATTCAACAGAAACACATACATTTCAGTGTTATTAACATATAACAGTTGACAGTTTCTTCCCAGCTGTTATCAGGCAACTGAACCATCCTACCACCAATTAGAGAGTGGTCCTGACCAATCATTTACCTCATTGAAGCCCCTCGGACTATCATTAATCGGAAATTTACTGGACTTTATCTTGCACTAAACATTATATCTTTATTCCTGTATCTGTACACTGTGAACGGCTTGATTGTAATCATAAATAGTCTTTCCATTGACTGGATGGCATGCAACCTCAGTACATGTGACAATAAACTAAACCAAAATATAATATAAAACACAGAAAAACGCAATTTTGAGTTACATCCTGCCCAAAACAGAAAAAAAAGATCCTACTCAAGAACGACAAAAGACTACTGCCGATCTGTGAGAAGTTCGAAATGAGTGTTCCCTGATTCCAGTTCATAGTTCGAGAAAGGAGACTTTGACGTAATTTGTTTTTTTGATACACGGCATGGAAATAGACCCTTTGACCCATCGAGTCCATGCCGACCATCGATCACCTGTTCACACTAGTTCTATATTATCCCACTTTCTCTCCCACTCCCTACCCTGAACCAGCAGCTCTACCAGCTGCGCCACTGCGCCACCCTAATTAATACCCTTTTTGATGCAGGCAGAACATATGGAAGAACATTCAGACTTCTGCATGTTCTTCCATACGGTTTAGTACAGTCCCGATTTTCCAATTTACTTCATTGTGGATACTTGGCTTCTTTTCTTGAACACATACTACAATTATGAACTATATTCTGCACTCTGGTATTGGTCTCTTTGCTTTACCCGTTGTACTTGTATGGGTTGATTGAATTCATATAGTATCATCTGATTTGATTGGACAGCACACAGAAACAAAAGCTTTTTACTATATCTCAGTATAGGTGACAATAATAAACCAATTCACACAACAAGATGGGTCCCTTAGAGAAATAAATCAGTCATAGTCACACAGCATGGAAACAGGCCCGTCGGCCCAACTTGTCCACACCGACCAATATGCAGTCTATACTAGTTCCACCTGCCTGCGATTGGCCCATATCCCTCCAAACCTATTCTATCCATGTACCAAAGGTAGACAAAAGTGCTGGAGAAACTCAGCGGTTGCGACAGTATCTATGGAGCGAAGGAAATAGGCAACGTTTCGGGCCGAAACCCTTCTTCTCCTCCCTCCGAAAGTATGCCTACTTTGAAGAAGTTCGCCTCCTCCCTCCGAATATCTCCTCAAGCTATCCATGTACCAGTCCAAAATGTTTCTTAAACATTGTGACAGTACCTCCCTCAACTACCTCCTCTGGCAGCTCGTTCCATTCATCAACCACCCATTGTGTAAAAATTGCCTATTAAATCTTTCCCCCCTTCACCTTAAGCCTTTGTCCTCTGGTTCTCGACTCCATTATTTCTTGTTTTCCTGTTGTAACTCTAAACTAATCAAAATAACTATTTTTATACACCTCTATAAGATCATCCCTGATATTCCTGCACTCTGAGGAATAAAGTACTTGCTTGCTCAACCTCTCAATATAGCTCAGGCCCTCGAGTCCTGGCAACATCCTCGTAAATCTTCTCTGCACCCAGCTTATTTATGTATAAAGCTCCTGTGCAAGGACAGGGTGCGATCCCTACCAAGGTCTAATAGCCTTCCCATGGCTACTGCAGAGCAATTTGGCCACAGAAGCCAAGGGGCGTAAGGTTGGAGACATCAATGGGCAGAGTGGCAGGACAAACGCAATCATTTTAAAACCACAGGAAGGCGAATAGAACATAAAGTTAACCTTCTGAATCAATGAAAACTCAAACAGAGATATCTCTTGGGTTATTAAAAAAAAACTGTGATTTTTCAGGAAGTACAAATGAAAGAAAATATTATGCAGAAATGGAGAAATTAATTAGTAAAGAAGTCATGTGGGGTCACAGAACTGCGCAACCTGTCGACACCAAGCCAATTTTCTACTTCGTACTAACACTGCCTTGCTTTCATTTGGCCTACGTTAGTTAATTCTAGTCAAAGAAAGGTGTGTTTCATCACGGAGACCATGTAAGGACACTGGAATTGGAAAGTTCAATGAAGAGGAGGTGCCCCTAAAACTGTCACTCTTAATATTCCCGTCAATAGCTCTAGGCATTTATCCAGAGTCGACGTAGGTGCCAACTTTAATCCCCTGCTCCGTTCTCACTTAGACCTCGAATTAGAGGGCGTAGCATGCCAGCAGTTAGTTAGGCTTGTTCTCCTTGAAGCAAAATAAGGTTGAGAGGTGATGTGAATGAAGTGCATAAGATTGTGACTGACAAAAGTGGCAAACAAAACAAATGACAAACAAAAAGATATTGGAGAGCGAATGGGAGAAACACATTGTTTTGATGTTGAGAGTGGCTCTACTCTGGAGCTCACTGCTAAAAGATAGTGGAGTCAAAAAGGGCTTTTAAAGGAGAGGCACACAGGCACTTGGAGCGGTTAAACTAAATTTATAAGACCAGGGCAATTAAATGACCGAAGAAGGGAAATAAAAGAGACAGAGTGCTGGAGTAACTCAACAGATCAGGCAACATCTCTGGGGAACATGGATAGGTGACATTTCAGGTTGGAACCATTCTACAGACCTCCGAGTCGTAACACAGCAGGAATCAGAGAGGGGGAGCGATGAGAGAGAGTGCCACAGAACCCCTGTCGGAAAAAGGAGAAGAACTTCTTGAAAGTAGGCACACCTTCAGGAGATTTCGCAGTGGAGCAGTCAAAATGTAGAAATGAGGAATGTAGATGCTGGTTTACAAAAAAAAGACAAAGTGCTGGAGTTACTCAGCAGGTCAGGCAGCATCCCTGGAGAACGTGGGTGGGTAACGTTTTGGGTCAGGACCCTTCTTTAGTGAACTATTCCTGTACTACTGCAGAATCCCTCGGCTAATGAGGTGAAAAAATGACTTGGAGCTCGTAACAGTAGCCAGTTTATCTCCTGCCCCTTGTTAGAAATGGTCGTGAGGTAGATCAGAAGTCAAGTCACGTAGTCTATTTACTGACACGATATTCAGACTCACTATTAATCAAGGCAGTGTAGCAAGGAACTGCAGGTGCTGATTTACACCAAACATAGACACAAAATGCTGGAGAAACTCAGCGTGTCAGGCAGTATCTCTGGAGAAAAGGAATAGGTGACATTTTGGATCGAGTCCTTTCTTCAGACTCAAGGCTATTTGGCTGTGACATAAGGATGTCCACTAACACCTCCTAAATGTACATCCCGATAAGTCAACGTCTTTGAGGAGTGAGGTGATTAACAGGGAGAGAGGTGCAATCCACTTCTTGGTATTGATTTATATTATATAAATAATAGTTTTAAAATTGTTGAAGTTTAACTTTAGACTTTAGGGATACAGCATGGAAATAGCCCCTGTGGCTTGTCAAATCCATGCCGGCCAGCCACCAGGCCATACGCTAGCACTATCCTTAGGGGCAATTTACAGAAGTCAATTGACATACTGACCTACACGTCCTCGGAGTGTGGGAGGAAACCGAAGCACCCACGTTCACAAGGAGAACATACAAACTCCCTACAGACAGCACCCGTAGTCAGTATTAAGCCAGGACTCTAGCACTGTAAGGCAGCAGCTTTACCACTGCGTCACTGCTTTTGCTGGCTATTTCACATGTTGAATCCTTTGTTTTGTGTTTCAGCTGCCTCTAACTGCTGCTATTTAAAGCAATTACCGGTATCTTGATAATGTTGGGCTGCATCCCATCATAGATATCCCCTCTACCTCGTCCTCTCTACTACTTAAAACATGTCCGTTCTCCCAATTCTGAAGACAGGGTGTTGACTTGGGATAACTCTCCAGAGAGGCTAAGAAGTGCTGAAGTCAGTGCTGAAGAGGCTAAGTCAGTCTGAAGAAGGGTTTCGACCGGAAAAGTTGCCTATTTCCTTCGCTCCATAGATGCTGCCTTACCCGCTGAGTTTCTCCAGCATTTCTGTCTATCTCCAGAGAGGCTACTTGTCTGACCATGCATTGAACAATTCCTGTGTTTATAACACCTTTTATAGGATAGGGAGAAAGGTGCTTGGGCTCAGTGAGAAGAAATCAAATACAATTTAGTTATCAATTCCTAATTTTTAAGCTTCAAAATGATTTTTTAAAATTTTTTTTTTAAAAGGACCCAGAAATGTGCTCAAGCATAAAACCGAGGACTGTGAGATCTGCATGCAACCCAAACTCTTTATTTCCTGACAAGTCTCTCATCTCTGTGCATGCCGGAAATCTAACCCCTACTCCCTTGCCTCCATCCCCTTTCCCTAACCCAGTGTCCCCCACAAATGTGCTCCATAGGTGGCCCAGCCAGTAGAGCTGCTGCTTCACAGTGCCAGAGAAACAAGGAACAGCAGACACTGGTTTACAAAATAAGTCAGTGCGCTGGAGTTGCTCAACAGGTCAAGCAGCATCTCAAGAGAACGTGGATAGGCTACGATTCAGTCTGATGAAAGGTCCCGGCCCGAAACGTCACCTATCCATGTTCTCCTGAGATGCTGCTTTACCTGCTGAGCAACTCCAGCATCCTGTGTCTGTCAGGGACTTGGATTCGATCATGACCCCGGTTGCTGACAATGTGGAGTTTGCACATGCTACTTGTGACCACGTGGGTTTCCTCTGTGTACACTGGTTTCCTCCCAAAGATGCATGGATTTATCGGTTAATTGGACTATTGCCCCTGGTGTGTAGGGAGTGGATGAGAATGTGGATGTGGGATCGCATAGAATTATCGTGAACGGGTGGTTGATGGTCGACGTGGACAGTGGACCGAAAGGTGCGTTTCCATCTGATGCTAAACTAATCTAAACCCTTCCCTCACGCTACCTACAAGGCTCTTTTATAGAACAGAAGATGCTGGAGTAACTCAGCGGGTCAGGCAGCATCTCTAGTGGACATAGATAGGTGATGTTTCGGGTCGGAATCAGTCAGACTGATGGCGTGGGGTGGGTAGGGGGGAGAAAGCTGGAAGAGGGGAAGGAGCAAGACAAAACCTTGGTGAGTGATAGCTGAATAAAGGACACAAAGTGATCGAGTAAGTCAGTGGGTCAGGCAGTATCTCTAGAAGACATGGATAGGTGACATTTCCGGTCAGATCCTTTCTTCAGACGGATTGTAGTGGGGGAGAGAAAGCTGGAAGAGAGGTGGGTAGGATCATCCCACCTCTTTCTATCTCTCTCTCTATCTCTCTCACACTTCTCTGCTTGTACGGCATTAAGATGAAGATCGGACGGCACAGCCTCAGAATAAAAGGACGTAGCTTTAGAATGGAGAAGATTTTCTTTAGCTAGGGGGTGGTGAATCTGTGGAATTCATTGCCACAGACGGCAGTGGAGGCAAATGCATTGGGTGTTTTTGAAGCGGAGACCAACAGGTTTGTGATAGGTAAGGGTATCAAAGGTTATGAGAGGAAGGCAGATAAATGTGTTTGAGAGGGAAAGATAGATCAGCCGTGAATAAAGGGGACTTGATAGGCCGAATTCTGCTCCTATGACTTGTGGAGCCAACTTGAATCCAAGTGGTTTATGAGTGGGTTGTCCCTGATCCAAACCCAGCTAGAAAGACTGGCCACGTCAGGACTGAGTCAGGGAACCCAGCTCTGAAAGGAGCTTATTCCCAAATGCATCATATGGACACAGACTTTAAAAACTGACAGTTAACAGTAGCCAAACGACATGAAAGAGTTCTACATCCACAACCTAAATTCACAGGAGTCCCACCAAATGCTTTCCATGTTACAAAGTAACTCCAAAAAAGGAAGAAAAAGTTTAAGTGACTTTTCCTGACCTTATTTTCATTGCTTGCTTGGCTGCAATGCAGTTCTCCACTGGAATTCTATCTCGCAAGAAATTTTAGGAACAGGAAAAGGTGATTAGCCCAACAGGCTAGTGCTCTTTCCATGAATCAACCCCACTGATCAGACCTCTGACTGGATGCCACAATGCTTCCCTACTCCGAAACAAGCCGTGTGGCTCTTCATCTGGCTTCAGAACATGCAAACACCATACAATCAGCGCAGGAGATCAAATAATCATACCAGCACCGAAAGTGGCCCATTGCCCCGACATGCCGACCTGGATGCCCCATGTAACCTGGATCAATGGAGCTTTAAAGCAACAGCTCTACTAGATGTACCGCTGGTTCACATTCCCATCCAAACCCCACATCAGTCTGAAGAAGGGTCTCAACCTAAAATATCACCTGTTCATTCTCTCCACAGATGTTGTGTGACCCGCTGAGTTCCTCCAGCACTTCCTAGGCTCGTATTCACTTACCTCTGAATTATTTTATTTAGTTACTGAATTAGTTCAGTTTAATGATCCGTGCGCTTGGATTACTAGCCGCATACTGCCTCTAGCTTTAAGTTTACTAATATTATGTGAACTGAGAAAAGTTTTGTTTTGCAATGCTAACCAAACAGATCAGACACACTATACATGAACACAATCGAGCCAAACTCAAGTGCAATAAATAGAGCAAAGGGAAACATACAGAGTTGCAAATATCAATCGCAGCTTTGTAGTGTATTCGTTCCAGAGTCTAATGTCCACAATGGGGTGGAGGTGAATCGGACAATATCCTAAGTATTGGAAGGACCATTCATGGCTATTCCCGAGTCTGGTGGTGCACGCTTTCAAGCTTCTGTCTGTACTTTCTGCTGGATGGGAGCAGGGAGAAGGAGGAATGACCAGGGTGAGAAAAGTCTTTGAATATGTTGGCTGCTTTTCCAAAGCAACGTGAAGTGTAGGTGGAGTCGATGGTGGGAAGTCTGGTCTATGCTTTCAACATTTGGAGAAGACTCCTACCTCTCCTTTTAATCTGGAAAGCAGCTGAGATCCTACTTGCCTACATCCATATGTCGACTTCAGTCTTTCACTTAATTTATTAATGTCTCAGTGCTTTTAAGCTACCATCTTATTGCAAAAGGCAAGAAACCATTGTAACAGTAGACTTAATTTTAGCATTACACCTTAGACTGCCTAACACTGGTAGAGTAGAGGGATCTAGGAGTGCAGGTACATAGTTCCTTGATGTTAAACCCCGCAGGCCGTTGTTGGAGCATTGATCCCAGGCAAGGAATCAGCTCCAATGGTAAATCCACGGCCCGCGATGGGGCTCAAAGTCAGTCCGGAGCAAGGCCTCCAGCTCAACATCATGGAGCTGGCGTCCTTTGCTCGGGACTGACTGAGCACCACTGAGGGGACGTGGACTTACCATCGGTGTCGATCTCTTGTCTGGGATCGATGCTCCAAACGCGGCCTGCGGATTTCACCATCGAGGAGTTCGCAGTCTCGGGTAGAGACCGATGACGGGAAGCTCCAAACGACGCAGAAGGTTTCGACCAGCCCTGACCCGGGGTCCGATCGCCCGGCGCGGGGAGCTGAGATACCCCGGTACAGAAACTTGATCGCCCCGACCTGAGGGCCCGACCACCGGCAACGGGAGCCAAGATCGCTCCGTCAATGGAAGGCTCGAGGCCTCTAACCACGGGAGAACAAAGAAGGGAAGAGACTGAACTTTATTTTGCCTTCCGTCACAGTGAGGAATGTGGAGGAGTCACTGTGGTGGATGTTCATGTTAAAACGTATTTTGTGTGTTTTGTTGCTTTTTATTGGTACGACTGGATGGCAAATCAAATTCCTCGTATGTTGCAAAACATACTTGCCTAATAAAATATGATTATGATTATGTACTATTGTTACATTTAAGAGCCATTTGGACTAGTACATGGATAAGATTAGAGGGTTACGGGGCAGACACGGGCACATGGTGCTAGTATAGATGGCCGGCGTGGGCTAGTCGGGCTGAAGGGCCTGTTTCCACGCTGTATGACTCTATGATACTGATGCAATGAGATATAACTTTGGGTTCAACAAAATGCAAATCTTAAGCAAGCATTAAGTACAGCTGAGTTTGATATACTGCAGAGCTCCATGACTGTACGTACTTTCAAAGAGTTCTTCATAGTCGGTTTTCTCCACACAGCAAGTGTACATGCGCAGGCCAGCAATCTTAATTTTCTACAGAAAGAATAAAGGAATGTTGACACAGATAAAACCGAGAGGGGAAGAAGCCCTAGATGTCAGCTGTTGTCATTTTACATGCAGTCCACAGGAAATGAGTCATATTTAACCCAATAAACTGAACCCAAAGATTTTCTATAGTTAGAAACAAGGAACTGCGGATCCTGGTTAATACACAAAAGGACACATAGTACTGGAGTAATTCAGCAAGTCAGGCAGCATCTTAGCTTAGTGGTAGAGTATGGAAAGAGGCCCTTGGGCACACTGAGTACACACCGATCAGCCATATACTAGTCCTATTCATCAGGGACAATTTACAGAAACCAATTAACCTACAAACACGTACGTCTTTGGAATGTGGGAGGAAACTGGAGCACCTGGAGAAAACATACATGGTCATAAGGAGAATGTACAAACTCCGTACAGTCAGGATCGAACCCGGGTTGCTGACGCTGTGGGGCAGCAACTCTACCGCTGCGCCACTGTGCCGCGGGATCTTGGAAGAATTTGGATAGGTAACTTTTCGGGTTGAGACCCTTCTTCGGACCCTAACCTATTTTTTACTTCCTTTGCCACTCGTTCTCCTGGGGCACCTTTGAGAGGGGAGAAGTATATATACGTTAAGCTCCCATTGTCAGGAAACAGGGAACTGCCAATGTTGGTGGCTGAACAAGGGTCCTGGCCTAACAGAAACCTATCCATGTTTTCCAGAGATGCCGCTTTAACCCGAGTTACTCCAGGACTTTGTTCCCCATTGTCAGAACCCTGACAATGTTCAGGCGGCCACAAAATGCTGGAGTAACTCAGCAGGACAGGCAGCATCGCTGGAGAGAAGGAATGGGTGATGTTTCGGGTCGAGACCCTTCTTCAGACTGATGTCAGGGGAGGGGGCGGGACAATGATAGCATGTAGTCGGAGACAGTAAGACTGGTGGGAGAACTGGGAAGGGGAAGGGGATAGAGAGAGAGGGAAAGCAAGGGCTGTCTGAAGTAAGAGAAGTCAATGTTCATACCGCTGGGGTGTAAACTACCCAAGCAAAATATGAGGTGCTGCACCTCCAATTTGCGCTGGGCCTCACTCTGACAATGGAGGAGGCCTAGGACAGAAAGGTCAGGTTGGTAATGGGAGGGGGAGTTGAAGTGCTGAGCCACCGGGAGATCGGGTAGGTTAAGATGGACTGAGCGGAGGTGTTCCAAGATAGACAAAAGGAGGATGGGTATAAACTGTACAGAGAAAGTAGAGTTAAGATGATACAAAATGGTGGAGTAACTCTGCGGGTCAGGCAGCATTTCTGGAGAAACTCAGCGGGATAGGCAGCATCTCTGAAGTTTCGGGTCGAGACCCTTCTTCAGACTGCTTCTAGCGATGGGTCTCAACCCAAAAAATCCATTCCTTCTCTCCAGAGATGCTGCTTGTCCTGCTGGGTTACGTCGGCATTTTGTGTCTAACTTCGGGTTAAACCAGCACCTGCAGTTCCTTCCTGAGCATTTCTGGAGAACATGGATAGGTGACATTACAGGTCAGAATCCTTCAGACCCAAAACGTCAATTATTTTTCTCTAGAGATGCCGCCTGACCTGCTGAATTACTCCAGAACTTTGTCTATCTCTGATATAAACCAGCATATGCAGTTCCTTCTTACACAAGTAGAATTAAAACATCATGTGGCGTTATTGGCCCAACTTTGCTCTTCTTGGATGTGATATTTTATGTACATTGAACATAAAATTGAAATAGGTAACAGATGATCAGTGGAGATGCCCATGGGCGATTATAAGCCAGTAATTAAATAACAAAGAGAGATTTTGCCAACCAGTGTTTTATTCTTTGGTACCTTGAAGGTCAAGTGGCAATTTGGTTCTGTTGGCAATGCTGGTGTTATGACCCAACCCTAATTGTCCCGTGAACTACACGACTTGTAGGCATTAGACAATAGGTGCAGGAGTAGGCCATTCGGCCGTTCAAGCCAGCAATGTGATGGCTTGATCAGTCATGGCTGATCATCCACAAGCAGTACCCCATTCCTACCTTCTCCCCATATCCCCTGACTCCGCTAACTTTAAGAGCCTTCTCTTTTGTAAGTATCCAGAGAACCAGCCTACACCGCCCCCTGAGGCAGAGAATTCCACACTCATAACTCTCAGTTTCTAAGCTTTCTCACAGGGCAGTCTGCACAGATGGGTCTGGATCACATCAGTCTGATGCTCCCTGACCCGCAGTGTTCTTCCAGGAGTTTGTTTTTCATTGTAAGACTTTTGTTGTTCTGTTTCGGGACAAATGACAATAAAATACTCTTGACTCTTGTGGAAGAAGGAACTGCAGTTGCTCCAAAGACAAAGCACCAAAGATTGACACAAAATGTCAGAGTAACTCAGCAGGTCGTGCAGCATCTCTGGAGAAAAGGAAAGATGACGTTTCTGATCGAGACCCTTCTTCAGGCTGAGAGTGAGGGGCGAGGGAAAATAGAGGTATGAAAAGGTACAGAACAAATCAGAGCCAGCACCGATGATGCAGGAAAGGTGGAGCCCACAACGGTCCATTGTTCGCTGTGGAAGAGGTCATCTGTTGATGGCCCTGATTTGTTCTGGCTTTTTTCACCCCCAGTTTATTTTCCTACCCTACCCCCCCCCCCCCCCCACCCCCCCCCTACTTTTCTGTCTGAAGAAGGGTTCTAACGCAAAACATCACATATTATTTTTCTCCAGTGATGCTGCTTGACCCGCTGAGTTACTCCAGCATTTTGCGTCTGTTCTAATTTCTTGTGTTCTTGAGTTAAAAATCAAAAAAAAAAGGAATTACACGGTCATTGTCATACCCGTGGTGAATATTTCCTGCACTACCGTAGAAGGGCTTCAGTGGCTGTAACTTGCTTTGGAATTCCCCAAAGTCACAACAGCAGTGAACGCCTGTCTGCCTTTGGTAAATGAGTGCCATTGATCGTTGACTAGAATGGAATCATTGATGCGAGGTTTTCCAAGAGAGGGTTGATGCAAGATAAAGTCACAAAGGGCATTCTGCATCTAGCCAGAAGAACAAGATCACGATTCACACCATGCTCAGATCAGATGCTGATTGTAAAAATGAAACGAGGAAGATCGATCAGTAGAAAGTAGGAACTGCAGATGCTGAATTACAAAAAAGGACACAATAGGTGACATCCCAGGTCGGGACCAGATCCGAGACATTACCTATTCACGTTCCCCAGTTGTTTGTACGTTAATTGGCTTCTGTAAAACTGTAAATTGTCCCTAGTTTGTAGGATAGTGCTAACTATCGCTGGTCGGAGTAGACTTGGTGGGCCAAAGGGCCCGTTTCCACACTGTGTATCTAAAGTCTAAAGATGTTGCCTGACCCGCTGAGTTACTATGTGCCTTTTTTTAGCTATAGAGTCCACTGCGTTTACCTGCAGAGAAAGTTCACCCCCTCCCCACTCATCGGCACCATTGCAAAATTAAAGCAGTACCCATTTGCTGTACTTCAGAGGTCCCGTGAATCCAAGTGCTTCGACCAGTTTAGTGAAGGTACCCACTTGTTCCTCCGCAGGCTGAGCTGTGACTTTCACATTGTAAAACTGTTAAAGATAAAACAGACATGTCAGTGACGAGTCACCGGACCATCATTATTTACCCAAGCTTGAACACAAATGCCAAGGACAACAATAAATTAACCTGGATAAACAAAGAACTGCAGATGCTGATTTACAAAATGTAACCATTGTGCTTTTAAGACTTTAGAGATACAGCGCGGAAACAGGCCCTTCGGCGCACTGAGTCCACGCCGATCAGTGGTTACCCCGTACACTAGCACTATGCTGTACACTAGGGACAATTTAGTTTTTTTACTGAAGCCAATTAACCCAAAACCTGTACGTCTTTGGAGTGTGGGAGGAAACCGGAGCACACGGGGAAAACCTACACAGTCACAAGGAGAACATACAAACTCCGTACAGACAGAACTCGTAGTCAGAATCTAACCCAGGTAGATGATGTGTTAGTTTGTAGGTTAATTGGCCCTCTGTAAATTGTCCCGCCTGTGCAGGGAGTTGATTAAAAAAAGTGGGATAATGTAGAACCAGTGTGAATGGCCGATCAATAGTCAGCATGGAGTCAGTGGGCCAAAGGGCCTGTTCCCATGCTGTATCTTAAACTAAACTAAGTAACCTGCATTTATATTTAATAGGAACCAGAGGGGCAAATATTTCAAACACAAAAAGTGATGGGTATATGGAACGAGCTGCCAGAGAAGATAACTGTGGCTGGTACTATTACAGCATTTAAAAGACATTTGAACAGCTACATGAATAAGAAATGGTTTAAAGAGATATGGACCAAACGCGGACCAAGTAACAGGACACCAGGTTGAGGGGAGACCCGATGGAAGTATTTTAAATTATGAGAGTCATGGATATGATAGACAGTCAGAACCTTTTTCACCCGGATGGAAATGTCAAAGACAGTGATGCAGTGCTGAGGTTTTATAAGGCACCAGTCAGACCACCTTTGGATCATTGCAAGCAGTTTTCGGTCCCATATCTGAGGAAGGATGTGCTGGCTTTGGAGAGGGTCCAGAGAAGGTTTACAAGAATGATTCCAGGGATGATTAGATTAACATATGATGAGCGTTTGATGGCACTGGGCATGATACTCGCTGGAGTTTAGAAAGATATGTGGGGACCTCACTGAAACTTACTAAATAGTGAAAGGCTTGGATAGAATGGACGTGGAGATGTTTCCACTAGTGGGAGAGTTTAGGACCAGATGCCATAGCCTCAGAATAAAATGACGTATGTTTAGAAAGCACATAAGGAGGAATTTCTTTAATCAGAGGGTGGTGTATCTGTGGAATTCATTGCCGCGTACAGCTGTGGAGGCCAAATCATTGCCCATTTTTAAGGTTGAGATTGACAGATTCTTGATTAGGTGGGGTGTCAAGTGTTATGGTAGAAGGCAGGAGAATGGGGTTGAGAGGGATAGATAGATCAGCCATGATTTAATGATGGAGTAGACTCTATGGGCTGAATGTCCTACTTCTGCACCTATTACATTAAAAAAAACGAGGATTTATGGTGAGAGGGGAAATGTGGTGAGTGCCTGGAAAGAGCTGTCAGGGGTGGTGGTGGAGGCAGATACAACAGTGGCATTTAAAAGGCTTTTGGACTGACATATGAACAGGAGGGGAATGGAGGGATATGGATGACATGCAGACAGAGGAGACTTGTTTAACTTGGCATCTTGTTCAGCACAGACATTGTGGGCGGAAGGGCCTGTTCCTGCGATGCAAGGCAGCATCTCCGCAGTAAAGGAATAGGTGACGTTTCGGGTAGAGTCTGAAGATGGGTCTCGACCCGGAATGTCACCTATTCCTTCTCTCCAGAGATGCGGCCTGGCCCGCTGAGTTGCTCCAGCTTTTTGTGTCTATCTTCGGCCTGTTCCTGTGCTGCACTGTTCAGTGTCCTGTGTTGTAACCCACCGTTGGTGTTGAATGAACGGCCCGAAATGGCAGCGGGTGTCCCTGGGAAGCATGAAGCAGCGCACGACTCGAGGCAGGAGTGTCAAGCCTGAGAACGTTGCCGCCGATCCCCAGACTCCGAAGCACCACTCGATGCTGCAAGAAAACAAGAAACCAATTCAGACCTGTGCCGTTTGCAAATACCAACAGTGGCCACTGTGGAAGTGAAAGGCTAAGAGCTACATTTCCCCCATCTCGTTACCTGCTGTGAATTTTTACTCATGCTCATAAAGGAAAAGTGTAAGTAACTGACCTCACCAGGTAAATCACTTAATTAGAAACCAGAGTGTATAACAGCATTGTGCCACCTTAAAGTCCCCCACCACCTGCTCCAACGTCATACAGTGAAATGCGATTACCCATATGTACAATCCGATATCTAGAAGCCTTTTTGATCCTCTGCGATGGATATTGTGCTCATAGAGGACTTCAGCACGGGTGCTCCCTGCAAACTTTAACTAGCAAGGAAATTTCAAACAATAGCCCGTTTACACCAAGTGTGTTAAACGATAGGGGTGGGGCATCACAGTGACGCAGCAGTAGAGTTGCTGCCTTACAGCGCCTACGACCTGGGTTCGATCCTGACTACGGGTGTTGTCTGTACAAAGCTTGTGCGTTCTCCCTGTGACCGCGTGGGTTTTCTCCAGGTGCTCGAGTTTTCTCCCACATTCCAAAGATGTACAGGTTTGTAGGTTAATTGGCTTCAGTGTGTAGGATAGTTCTCCTGCAAAGAGTGATCGCTGGTTGGTGCGGACTAGATGGGCCGAAGGGCCTGTTTCTACACTATATCTCCAAAGTCTATAAGCATCATATAGCCCTTCAGCCCATCTCGTCCGTGCCGACCAAGATGCCCCATCTAAGCTTGTCCCATTTGGCTGCATTTGGTCAGTTCTTTCCGTATCCATTGCCTCATTGTCACCTGTGTGGTTCCAACCAGGCTAAATAAAAGCACACGGGGCAAATCCAGCTGGTGAGGTGACAGGTTAGAATCGTGGAGTCATACAGCATGGAAACAGTGCCTTCAGCCCAACCCGTCCATGCTGGCCAAGATGCCCCATCTAGGCTGCATACCTATTGCTCGTGTATGGCCCACATCCCTCTAAACCTTTCCTATCCATGTAACTGTCCAAATATCTTTTAAATGCTGTTATAGCACCTGCCACAACTACCTCCTCTGGTAGTTTGCTCCATATACTCACCACCCTCTGTGTGAAAATGTTATCCTTCGGGTTACATAGAAACATAGAAATTAGGTGCAGGAGTAGGCCATTCGGCCCTTCGAGCCTGCACCGCCATTCAATATGATCATGGCTGATCATCCAACTCAGTATCCCGTACCTGCCTTCTCTCCATACCCCCTAATCCCCTTAGCCACAAGGGCCACATCTAACTCCCTCTTAAATATAGCCAATGAACTGGCCTCAACTACCCTCTGTGGCAGAGAGTTCCAGAGATTCACCACTCTCTGTGTGAAAAAAGTTCTTCTCATCTCGGTTTTAAAGGATTTCCCCCCCTTATCCTTAAGCTGTGACCCCTTGTCCTGGACTTCCCCAACATCGGGAACAATCTTCCTGCATCTAGCCTGTCCAACCCCTTAAGAATTTTGTAAGTTTCTATAAGATCCCCTCTCAATCTCCTAAATTCTAGAGTATAAACCAAGTCTATCCAGTCTTTCGTCATAAGACAGTCCTGACATCCCAGGAATCAGTCTGGTGAACCGTCTCTGCACTCCCTCTATGGCAATAATGTCCTTCCTCAGATTTGGAGACCAAAACTGTACGCAATACTCCAGGTGTGGTCTCACCAAGACCCTGTACAACTGCAGTAGAACCTCCCTGCTCCTATACTCAAATCCTTTTGCAAAGAAAGCTAACATACCATTCGCTTTCTTTACTGCCTGCTGCACCTGCATGCCTACCTTCAATGACTGGTGTACCATGACACCCAGGTCTCGCTGCATCTCCCCCTTTCCCAATCGGCCACCATTTAGATAATAGTCTGCTTTCCCGTTTTTGCCACCAAAATGGATAACCTCACATTTATCCACCTTATACTGCATCTGCCAAACATTTGCCCACTCACCCAGCCTATCCAAGTCACCTTGCAGTCTCCTAGCATCCTCCTCACAGCTAACACTGCCCCCCAGCTTAGTGTCATCCGCAAACTTGGAGATATTGCCTTCAATTCCCTCATCCAGATCATTAATATATATTGTAAATAGCTGGGGTCCCAGCACTGAGCCTTGCGGTACCCCACTAGTCACTGCCTGCCATTGTGAAAAGGACCCGTTTACTCCTACTCTTTGCTTCCTGTTTGCCAGCCAGTTCTCTATCCACATCAATACTGAACCCCCAATGCCTTGTGCTTTAAGTTTGTATACTAATCTCTTGTGGGACCTTGTCGAAAGCCTTCTGGAAGTCCAGATACACCACATCCACTGGTTCTCCCCTATCCACGCTATTAGTTACATCCTCGAAAAATTCTATAAGATTCGTCAGACATGATTTACCTTTCGTAAATCCATGCTGACTTTGTCCAATGATTTCACCACTTTCCAAATGTGCTGCTATCCCATCTTTAATAACTGACTCTAGCAGTTTCCCCACTACCGATGTTAGACTAACTGGTCTGTAATTCCCCATTTTCTCTCTCCCTCCCTTCTTAAAAAGTGGGGTTACGTTTGCTACCCGCCAATCCTCAGGAACTACTCCAGAATCTAAAGAGTTTTGAAAGATTATTACTAATGCATCCACTATTTCTGGAGCTACTTCCTTAAGTACTCTGGGATGCAGCCTATCTGGCCCTGGGGATTTATCGGCCTTTAAACCATTCAATTTACCCAACACCACTTCCCGGCTAACCTGGATTTCACTCAATTCCTCCAACTCCTTTGACCCGCGGTCCCCTGCTATTTCCGGCAAATTATTTATGTCTTCCTTAGTGAAGACGGAACCAAAGTAGTTATTCAATTGGTCCGCCATATCCTTGTTCCCCATGATCAACTCACCTGTTTCTGACTGCAAGGGACCTACATTTGTTTTAACTAATCTCTTTCTTTTCACATATCTATAAAAACTTTTGCAGTCAGTTTTTATGTTCCCTGCCAGTTTTCTTTCATAATCTATTTTCCCTTTCCTAATTAAGCCCTTTGTCCTCCTCTGCTGGTCTTTGAATTTCTCCCAGTCCTCCGGTATGCTGCTTTTTCTGGCTAATTTGTACGCATCATCCTTCGCTTTGATACTATCCCTGATTTCCCTTGTTATCCATGGATGTACTACCTTCCCTGATTTATTCTTTTGCCAAACTGGGATGAACAATTTTTGTAGTTCATCCATGCAGCCTTTAAATGTCTTCCATTGCATATCCACCGTCAACCCTTTTAGAATTAATTGCCAGTCAATCTTGGCCAATTCACGTCTCATACCCTCAAAGTTACCTTTCTTTAAGTTCAGAACCATTGTTTCTGAATTAACAATGTCACTCTCCATCCTAATGAAGAACTCAACCATATTATGGTCACTCTTGCCCAAGGGGGCACGTACAACAAGATTGCTAACTAACCCTTCCTCATTACTCAATACCCAGTCTAAAATAGCCTGCTCTCTCGTTGGTTCCTCTACATGTTGATTTAGATAACTATCCCGCATACATTCCAAGAAATCCTCTTCCTCAGCACCCCTGCCAATTGATTCACCCAATCTATATGTAGATTGAAGTCACCCATTATAACTGTTTTGCCTTTGTCGCATGCATTTCTAATTTCCTGTTTGATACCATCTCCAACTTCACTACTACTGTTAGGTGGCCTGTACACAACACCCACCAGCGTTTTTTGCCCCTTAGTGTTTCGCAGCTCTACCCATACCGATTCCACATCCTCCAAACTAATGTCCTTCCTTTCCATTGCATTAATCCCCTCTCTAATCAGTAACGCTACCCCACCTCCTTTTCCTTTCTCTCTATCCCTCCTGAATATTGAATATCCCTGGATGTTCAGCTCCCAGCCTTGGTCACCCTGGAGCCATGTCTCCGTGATCCCAACTATATCATAGTCATTAATAGCTATCTGCACATTCAACTCATCCACCTTATTACGCATGCTCCTTGCATTGAGACACAAAGCCTTCAGGCTTGTTTTTACAACACTCTTACCCCTTATACAATTATGTTGAAAAGTGGCCCTTTTTGATTTTTGCCCTGGTTTTGTCTGCCTGCCACTCTTACTTTTCACCTTGTTACCTATTTCTTCTACTCTCATTTTAGACCCCTCGGTCTCTACGCTCACACATTTAAGAAACCCTTTCCCTTTAACTCCATCCTCCACTATCCCATTCGACACCCCACCCCCCTTATTCAGTTTAAAGCCACCCGTGTAGCAGTGGCAAACCTGCCTGCCAGAATGCTGGTCCCACACCTGTTAAGATGCAATCCGTCCCTTTTGTACAGTTCCCCCTTACCCCAAAACAGATCCCAGTGATCTAAGAATCTAAATCCCTGCCCCGTGCCCCAGTTCCTCAGCCACACGTTCAGGTCCCGTATCTCCCTGTTCCTGCTCTCGCCAGCACGGGGAACTGGAAGCAACCCGGAGATAACAACCCTGGAGGTCCTGCTTTTCAACATTTTTCCGAGCTCTCTAAAGTCACGCTGCAGAATATTCATCCCCTTTTTTCCGACATCGTTTGTGCCGACATGCACTACCACTTCCGGATGTTCCGGGTTCCTATTAAAATCTCCCTCTCTCACCATAAACCTATGCCATCAAGTTCTTTACTCCCCTAATCTGGGGGGGAAGACCCTATCTATTGATTCTCCTGCCTTGGGGGAAAAGACACTTTCTATTGAACTCATGATTTAATACACCTTTATAAGATCACTCCCTCAGCCTCCTACGTTCCAAGGAATTACAGTCCTAGCCTGCCCAACCGCTCCCTGTAGCTCAGGCCTGGCAACACATGTGAGGATTGCATGGCTTATGTATTTCCAATAATGAAGCCACAATAATGCACTCCCTTTTGAAAAATAGAAACTTTGACAGGAGCACGAGACTGTCATGGAATGACAAACTGTTTGTTCCATTACCATGGCTACTTCTGTAATCCTGAAGCAAACCAAAAATTGGAGAAAATACACACCATCAGCACAAGGGAATAGAAATGCATCAAAGTTCTCTCTGAGCTTATTCCAATTGAAAACATCGAGAAGATGGCACTCCTTCTCTGTTGCAACAGTCAATTTGGTACCAAATCCCAACGGCAATTCCGGGGAAAGATTTGTTACAGCTCTGAGACATGCAAGTCTTTCTAAACCACAAAATATTTCCTCATCGTAGGTCATAGATAAAGTTCCTACATATTCAGCAGAGATATTAAACTCCTTTACAGCAGCCAGATTATTACACAAAACGTATCCTTTTATTCTGAGCTTGCGCCTCTGATCCCAGACTCTCTCACCAGTGGAAACACCCTCTCCACATCCACTCAGTCCAGGCCTTTCACTATTCGGTAAGTTTCAATGATGAAATACCAAAGAGTGAAAGGTCTAGATAGAGTGGATGTGGAGTGTTTCCACTAACAGGAGTCTAGGACCAGAGGGCACAGCCGCAGAATAAAAGGATGTACCTTTAGGAAATATATGAGGGGGAATTTCTTTAGTCACAGGGTGGTGAATTTGTGGAATTCATTGCCAGACAGCAGTGGATGTCAAGTCATTTGAGTGTTTTTAAAGCAGAGATTTACAGGTTTTTGATTAGTAAGGGTGTCAAATGTTATGGGGAAAAGGCAGGAGAATGAGGTGGAGAGTGAAAGATAGATCAGGTATGATTGAGTGGTAGAGCAGACTCTTTAGACCAGGGTGGGCAACCTTGTTCTGCATAGGGGCCGGGCCGCATGTCTGTGAGTGGATGGCGGGCCACATCTATCACGTGTGCACATGGACCCCGCCCTGGATGGCAGGCATCAAATCACGTGTTCACAGAAGGTAGACAAAAATGCTGGAGAAACTCAATGAGTGAGGCAGCCTCATGCGATCCTTGCATGTCTCACCTGCTGAGTTTCTCCGGCATTTTTGTCTACCATCCATTTTTCCAGCATCTGCAGTTCTTTCTTAAACATGTTCACAGAAGGTGCACGGCTTTGCGCAGGATATGGTACGGCCAGAGCTCGGCGCTCGGCGGGCCGAATGATTACGGAAAAAAAAATCCACCTGTGGGCCGGATGATTTCAGGTTATGGGCCGCATTCGGCCCAGGGGGTGGAGGTTGCCGACCCCTGCTTTAGACTTTAGAGATACAGTGCCGATCAACGATCCACCTGTACACGAGCACTATCCTGTATACTAGGGACATTTCAAAGGTCTTTTATCGTCACGTGCATCAAATAAGGTACAGTGATATGCGAATTACCATACAGCCATACTAAAAAAGCAACAAGACACAGAACTACATAAAAGTTAACATAAACATCCACCACAGCGGATTCCCCACATTCCTCACTGTGTTGGAAAGCAATAAAGTCTAATCTTCTTCCCTCATTTTTTACCAAAGCCAATTAACCTACAAACGTGTACTTTTTTGGAGTGTGCGAGGAAATAAGAGCACTCTGAGAAAACCCACGCTGTCACAGGGAGAACGTACATACTCAGTAGACAGCTCCCATAGTCAGGATGGAACCCGGGTCTCTGACGCTGTAAGGCAGCAACTCTGCTGTAGTGCCACTGTGCCTTTCCAGAGTCCTCAATGAGCCTAATAGCATAATTATGTTCCTATAATTTATGAAAACATGTAGCAGGGACTGTTCTGATCTGCAATGTGATCAAGGGAGATTCAACAGGAACCTTAAAGGCTGTCGGATAAACACTCGAGCGGGAAATTTGTAAAGCTATTGGGAAGCAGCACGGGAATGTGACCAAAAATAGATACAAAATGGTGGATTAACTCAGCGAGTCAGACAGCATCTGGAGAAAAGGAATAGGTAATGTTTCGGGTCAAAACCCTACTTCAGACATGAGTCATAACAGACAGAGAAAGACAGAGAGACAGAGAGTGAATGCAAGGGTTACTTGAAATTAGAGAAATCAATATTCATACCACTGGGCTGTAAGCTGCCCAAGTGAAATATGAGGTGCCGTTCCTCCAATTGGAATGTGACCAATTGGATAAGATTTTCAGAGACCTACCATAGACTTGGCCTGAATGGCCTCCTCCTATGCTGCATCCTCTATGATATAGATTCAGTCAGTGATGGTAGTCAAGCAGCAGGGTGCATGTGTCTCTCTGGATCGTAGTACGACTACCCAACCCAAGTCCAATGGGACCAAGGTGGGTAAAAAAAAAGACACAAAAAGCTGGATCAGTGAAGTAAATGGAAGGTTTCATTTCTGGCCGGGTCCCTTCTTCGGATTATTGTAGTAGGGAGGGAGAAAGCTGGAGAAGAGATGGTGGAACAAAGCGTCAGGTGATAGGTGGATATACAGGTGAGGGGGGGGGGGGGGGGGGGGGGGGGGGGGGGGGGGGGGGGGGGGAGGGTGGGGGCAGTGGGTGGACACGCAGGCCAGAGATGAAAAGGAGCAAAGGCGGTGAGATAAAGAGAGAAAAGACATGTAATGTAAGGGATGAAGTGGAAGGGGAAATGTGGTATATTGTGGGAGAAATGGATACGCATCCCGGTGGGACAGGGGGATGGGAGGGGAAAAAAATTGAGGGTGTTAGTAGGTTACCCAAAATTGGATAATTCAATGTTCATACTGCTGGGTTGTAAGCTAGTTAGGCGCTGTTCCTCCAGTTTGCGTGTGGCCTCACACTGGCAATGGTGGAGGCCCAGGACAAAATGGTCAGTGTGGGAATAGGGAGGGGATTCAAAATTGTTAGCAAAAAGGAGATCCAGTTGGCCTTGATGGACCGAGCGCAAGTATTTGGAGAAAATGTAACCAAGCCTATGCTTGGTTTTGCCGATGTAAAGGGGGCCACATCGGGAGCACCGGATGAGGCTCAATCTAGGTGTTGGGTTCAGGTCAACACGAGTCAGGCTTCAATTACTTATTACAAGACAGAAGGAGACTATTTGACCCATTAGTTCAATGCCCTCTCGCAGATGTGTGAATCAATCAGTCCCATCCCACCTCATTGCGTACAACCCTCTCTGCAAAAAAGTGCTCCATCCCACTCTGTTGCATTTGACAGAAGAGATTGGTGGAGAAAATAGGAAACTAGGCACAGCAACTGCAGTTGCTGATGTACAAAAAAGACACAAAATGCTGGAGTAACTCAGTGGGTCAGGCAACATCACTGGAGGACACAGATAGGTGACGATTTGGGTCAGGAACTATTTTCAGGCTAAGGGTCCCGACCTGAATATAGAAATCTATATTATTAGATCAATAAACTAGAGAACATTGACGGAATTGACTGTGAAAAAACAAGACAATAACTATTGGAGGGACTCAGACCCAAAGACTCCGGTGATTTATAAAAATTACCATGCTGTTAGATTTCTCCCTCTTCTGCCCTCTCCCATCAGGCAAGATTCAAGAGAGTTTATTGTCATGTGTCCCAGATAGGACAATGAAATTCTTGCTTTGCTTCAGCACAACAGAATATAGCAGGCATAAATACATAGAACAGATCAGTGTGACCACATACCAATGAATATATATATTTGTATATATACACACATAAATAAACAGATAAAGTGCAATGGGCTATTAATGATCAGAGTTTTGTTTGAGTTGAGTTCAATAGACTGATGGCTATGGGGAAGCAGCTATTCCTGAACCTGGATGTTGCAGATTTCAGGCTCCTGTACCATCTACCTGAAGGCAGCGGGGAGATGAGTGAGGTACAGAAGTGTGAAAAGGCGCACCTTCTGATTCAGGGCCAGTTTCTTCCCAGCTGTTATCAGGCAACTGAACCATCCTATCATAGAAACACAGAAACAAAGAAAATAGGTGCAGGAGTAGGCCATTCGGCCCTTCGAGCCTGCATCGCCATCAATATGATCATGGCTCATCATCCAACTTAGTATCCTGTACCTGCCTTCTCTCCATACCCCCTGATCCCTTTAGCCACAAGGGCCACATCTAACTACCTCTTAAATATAGCCAATGAACTGGCCTCAACTACATTCTGTGGCAGAGAATTCCAGAGATTCACCACTCTCTGTGTGAAAAATGTTTTCATATTCATATGAAAGTCCTGACATCCCAGGGATTAGTCTGGTGAACCTTCTCTGTACTCGCTCTATGGCAAGAATGTCCTTCCTCAGATTAGGAGACCAAAACTGTACGCAATACTCCAGGTGTGGTCTCACCAAGACCCTGTACAACTACAGTAGAACCTCCCTGCTCCTATACTCAAATCCTTTTGCTATGAATGCTAACATACCATTTGCTTTCTTCACTGCCTGCTGCACCTGAATGCCTACTTTCAATGACTAGTGTACCATGACACCCAGGTCTCGTTGCATCTCCCCTTTTCCCAATCGGCCACCATTCAGACTAGAGAGCAGTCCTGAGCCACTATCTACCTTATTGGAGACCCTCAGGCTATCTTTAATCGGACTTTATTTTGCACCAAACATTATTCCCTTTATCCTGTCTGTACACTGTGGATGGCTCGATTGTAATCATCTATAACCCTTCCGCTGACTGGATAGCATGCAATAAAAGCTTTTCACTGTACCTCGGTACACAATAAAGCAAACTATACTCTCCTGAAGCACAATGCAATACATTCAAAAGGCAAATTTCAGCTGCAGGAAACATCAGTAAAGGGAACAAAGCCATTGAGGAAAGCTGGGAAAGAGTCACCAAATGCAAATAGGCGGTTCCGCATGTGGTATGGGTGTTCATTCCAAGTTGTATAACAACGCCTCAGGGCAGAGTGTTGGTCGCACTAATATCCAGATGGTTTTGTATAATTTGTGTATAAATTTTCTCTCTCAATTCCATGACTATTACTGCTGCACTGAAATATTAATGTTTCCAAAACATTGAGCACAGAACAGTGCAGCACAGAAGCGGGTCCGCTGCCCCACGATGTCCGTGCCGAACATGATGCCAAGTTAAACTCATTTGCAGGTACGATCGCGACATTTAAGAAACAATTAGGCAGGTATATAGATAGGATAGGTTTAGAAGGATACGAGCCAAATGCAGGCAGGAGGGACGAGTGTAGATGGGACATGTTGGTCGTTGTGGGCATGTTGGGCTGACGGGCTCGTTTCCACCTTGTATGACTCTATAGTACATGATACTATATTTATAAACTAAAATCTCTGTGCAGTATCTGGAACGGCAGCCACTAATTCCAATCATGCGTACCTAGCTGTGATGACAGGTGAGTATATGCAGCTCTGCCTGACGAGGCCCAAAGCTCATTCCAAAATCTTGTGGTATTTTTCATGTTACTGGAAGCTCCAAATTAAATCCAGAAAGTGCCTAGTTATGACACAAAGTGCTGGAGTAACTCAGCGGGTGAAGCAGCATCTCTGCAGATCAAGGGTAGGTGATGTTTCGAGCCGGGACCCTTCTGCAGATCAATTGTAGAGAAAGCTGGGAGAGGTGGGGACAGAAGAAACCCTGACAAGTGATAGATGGATCCATGTGATGCGGGTTTGATTGGGGGATGGTTGGACAAAGACCAGAGATTAAAAGGCGAAGAGTAATGTCCTGCCCCCACCTCTCTTCCAGCTTTCTTCCCACTCTCCCACTGAGACTCTCCCACTCTCAGATATCCGACTTCACACCAGTGGCAGAAATGCACTTTGAATCTCAATCTCATTCCAACAAGAACAGTCCCACCTTTCAACTCCACTCTAGTTGTAATCCTGTGAATCCCATTCCTCTGCTTTTGTGGTCTGGTAAAATATCCCTCTTAAACATCTAGGGAATCCCTTTTGGAATGTCCAGGTTACCTTTTTGGTCTCACATGCAGTGAAGTTTATATCGTAACGACAAAAAAAAATTCTATTCTGCATTGCCCCAAGTATTTGCCCATTGTATTGAATCTCAACTGCAAAGAGAAATACCTTCACTCTTTCTACTCCACGTAGACCCTTCGCGACAGGATAATGGATTTCAGCCTCCAGTTTAGACTGGAGAAGAAAATAAAGTCGAGTGAAGATTTGATAGTGATGGACTCAGATCATGTAGATACAAGGTATTGCTTGTCCATTCCCTCCACAGATGCTGCCTGACCCAATGATTTCCTCCAGCACTTTGTGTTTTCCTGAAGAATCCAGCATCAGCATTTCTCTGTGTCTGCATGATTGTGTACATCGCTGTCAAATCTTAGCTCAACTTTATTTGCTTTTCCAGTCTACACTGGAGGTTGAAAGCCCTTATCTCTATATGTCAGGGCCATCCTAAGATGGCGAATGAGACTATAAAGATACAGTGTGGAAACATGCACTTCGACCCACTCAGCCCGCGCCAACCAGCGATCCCTGTACGCTAACACTATCCTACGCTCTAGGGACAATTTACAATTTTACTGATGCCAATTAACCTAAAACCCTGCACGTTTTTGGGGTGTGGGGAAACTAGCGCACTGGAGAAAACCCACAGGGAGAACGTACAAACTCCATACAGACAGCATCTGTAGTCTGGATCGAACCCGGGTCTCTGGCACTGAAATGCTGCAACTCTGCCGCTGCGACACTTTGTCACTCTGTCGACTGTCGATTCCCTCCACAATGGAATACTCATTTCTCTAAAGGGGCAGCGATTAAGCAGTTTGGACATACTCTCAACAGTTTGGAAGAGTGAGGTTCGATCTCAATGAAACATCACAAGGCTAGACCGCTGGACACGGGGGTGAGAGTTCTCCTGTCTATGCAACAAGAATATCAAAATAACACATTAGCCTTAAGATGAGGAGAACATTCTTCACTCAAATAGCAAATCTTTCGGCATCTCTAAGCATGAAGGATGTGGAGGTTCTATTGGCGAGTGTATTCGAGAAAGAGAATGGTATATTTTTAGATTTTGAGGGGATTGAAGTTTGACATTAGTGCAGCAATGGTGGTGGCAAGGTGAAAGACTAAGAACGGTCTTTACAAAACGGAGCACTCAAGTTGTCCGAAATTCACCGTAGATCGAACAAGAACATTTTGCACTCTGTTTACTTGTAAATACAATCCCAGAATTCAAGAAAAGCTGGCATAAACCTCAGATCCTAGTATGTTCTTAGAATTTCCGAATATCACATTAGTATTCTGTGGCAACGGTGGTCTCGCTGTTTTCAATCAGTATCATTTTCAGCTTCTCTGTTAAATATCACCAACATGGTTTTTATTTCACTGAAGCCACAGTTTATCAGCACATATTTTGCAAACTGCACACAGTAGAATGGTTATGAAAGCCACACCTTATATGAAAAATCACAGAAATCTCTTGACCTTCGCCCTCTCTCGTTCCGTTGTACTGACAGGGGAATTTGTAGGTTAGTTCCCTCAGAGGGGAAAAAAAATCCTTCAAAAACTCTTCAAAATATCACTGCCCAATATATTCATGGTGCATCGTTAACCAAATGTAGTTTGAAAATTAAAAGCCTCCAGGGAATGTTGCGCAGAGAATCAAATCAAGCAGGCCAGTAAATAAAGCTATTTGGGGGATGGAGACGATTTATGATTGACACAGAGCGGCATCGCGTCTTGCAAACAACACCAAGCAAATGAGACCTTCATTCGCACACAGGCATTAAGGACCCCCTAAACACAATGGTACAGGTGAACACGCACACCTTCAAATTCAGGGACAGTTTCTTCCCAGCTGTTATCAGGCAACTGAACCATCCTACCAGTCCTAACTTACCATCTACCTCATTGATGACCCTGGGATTATCTTTAATCAGACTTTACAGAACTTTATCCTGCACCTGTACAATGTGCAGGATAATAATGTGATAATAAATGTAACAATGTATAATCTTTCCGCTGACGCAACATAAAAGTTTTTCACTGTACCTCAGTGCATGTAAAAATATTAAACTAAACTATGAAGAAGGACCTTGACCGGAAACGTCACCTATCCTTTATCTGTTAACCCACTGACTCCCATGGCTATCTGGACTGCACTTCTTCCCATCCTACTTCCTGTAAGGACTCCATCCCCTATTCCTCATTCTATGCTGCATCTGCACCCAGGATGAGGTGTTCAAAACCAGGGCTTCAGGAGATGTTCTCATTCTTTAGGAATGGGGGTTCCCTTCTTCGACTATAGATGAGGCTCTCAACAAGGTCTCCTTTATATCCTGTAGCTCCGCTCTCACTCCCCATCCCCCCCACTCATAACAAGGGCAAAGTCCCCCTTGTCCTCTCTTTCCACCCCACCAGCCGTCAAATACAATGATAATCCTCCGACATTTTCGCCACCTCCAATGGAATCCCACCACTGGCCACACCTTCCCATCTCCTCACCTTTCGGCTTTCCGCAGAGACCGCTCCCTCCGTAACTCCCTGGCAGAGGTTCACCTGCACCTCCTCCAACCTTATCTATTGCATCCACTGCTCTTGGTGTCAACTGCTCTACATTGGTGAGACCAAGCGTAGACTTGGCGATCGTTTCGCCCAACACCTCCACACAGTTCGCATTAACCAACCTGATATCCCGGTGGCCCAGCACTTCAACCCCTCCCATTCCGAATCTGACCTTTCTGTCCTGGGTCTCCTCCATGGCCAGAGTGAGTCCCACCTCAAAGTGGAGGAGCAGCACCTTATATTTTGCTTGGGTAGTTTACACCCCAGCGGTATGAGCATTGACTTCTCCAATTTCTTGCTCTCCTTGCTTTCTCCCTCCTTCCCCTCCCCTTCCCAGCTCTCCCACAGCCTACTGTCTCCGCCTCTTCCTTTCTTCTTCCCGCCCCCCCCATCCCTACATCAGTCTGAAGGGTCTCGACCCGAAACGTCACCTATTCCTTCGTTCCAAAGATGCTGCCTCACCCGCTGAGTTTCTCCAGCATTTTTGTCTACCTTCGAATTTTCCAGCATCTGCAGTTCTTTCTTAAAAATAAACCATCTATGAAGTAGGGTCCCGATCCAAAACGTAACCTACCCATTTTCTCCCGAGATACTGCCTGAACAGCTGAATTACTACAGCACTTTGTACCTATCTTTGGTATAAACCAGCATCAGCAGTTCCTTTTTATTATATCTAGATTTCATATTCGACCATGGCAAGATCATTTCCCTCTTCCCTCCCCCCATCCCCTTCCACATGATGTCAGAACAATAGCCTCCTCCTCGGTGTTAGCGTGACGAAGGAGCTAGTTATTGATTTTAGGAGGCATGGTGGAGTACATGTCCCATGGTGCGGAAAAGGAAATGGTTAAGAGCTTCAAGTGCTTTGGCGTTAATATTATCAATTATCTGTGGTGTAACATCCAAGAAGCCACACATACACCTCTATTTCTTGGGGAGTGAGGAAATTCACCAATGACTCTTACAAACTTCTACAGATGCTCCAAAGAAAGGATACTGACAGGTTGCATCACAGTTTGGTTTGCTCTGGTCAAGACCACGAAAAAACCTGAGAGTTGTGGATGTAGCCTAGTCCATCACACAGACCAGACTTCCCACCAATGTGATGAGCTATAGGCTGGCCTTGACATTAACGTCCAGCAAAGACATCCTACTTATTACAACACAAGAGGCCATTCAGCCACAAAGTCTTTGCAAGGAATATTTTTGCCCTGAAATCCATCTACCTTCTTGAAGACACTAGGAACTGCAGATGCTGGAATCTTGCATAGAACACAAGTGGTGGAGTAACTCAATGAGTCAGGCAGCATCTTTGGAGGACATGGATTTCGGGTCAGGTTTAAAGATGAGACCCGACCCGAAACGGTAGGTATCCATGTTCTCCAGAGATGCTGCCTGACTCGCTGAGTTTCTTCAGCACTTTGATCGCTGCACCCTCTGTGGAACTTTCTACTGCTTGACACAGTGAGTGAAGAAACTTCTCCACATCTCAGCCCGATATATCTTATCCAGGTTCGAAACAAGACCAGGGTTCTTCCCCAACAGCCCCACAGCCCCGGATACACCTTCCCTACCTCCAGCCTGTTAAACCTTCACCCCAGAATTTATTCAAGAAGCCCATTTTTTCTTCCAAATCTTATCCTCGAAATCTATCACTGAAAAATCGACACCTTGTCTGGATTCATCACACAAAAGGAGGAAAATCCATTTGCTTCCACAAACATTCCTGTCCTCTCCCCTGCACTCAGTGCCATCCTCAGACCGCAGCCCCACACATGCCCACCTTCCAGACCCTCTCCCCATGTCGACCCTCCTCCCCCTGCTGTTTCCTTCTGCAATCCTCCCCTCAAAACCATTACTCTTCCTGTGACTCCCCTTGTCCTCCACTCACCCCACCCCTCCCCCCGTCTCCCATCCTACTATTCCTCCTACCCTATCCTTCCCCCAATCTCCTTCTCCCATCCACATATTCCACCCCTCTCCTTACTACACCCTTTCCCCCACCTCCTGTATCCCTCCTCCCCTTTATCATCCCTTCTCCTACCCATCCCCCTCGCACCTCCATGCAGCATTCCCTCCCTACCCCTTATCCCCAAACCCTTTCCCTCCCCTTCATACCCACCTCTGCCCTTTATCCTTGCACACCCCTAACTCACTCCATGTCATCCCATCCCTCATCCACAACTCCTCTCCCCCCGCATCGCCTGTCCCCTCCACGCTGCCCCCCCCACCCCCCCACCCCCCCCTGCCCCCCCCCCCACACTGCCCCCCCCCCTGCCCCCCCCCTCCACACCCCACACTGCCCCCCCACACTGCCCCCCCCCACTGCCCCCCCCACCCCCACCACACTGCCCCCCCACACTGCCCCCCCCACACTGCCCCCTCCCACCCCTGTGCCCCCCCCACTGTCCCCTCCACACTGCCCCCCCCACACTGCCCCCCCCACACTGCCCCCCCACCTGCCCCCCCCCCCACTGCCCACCCACACCCCCCCCCCACACTGCCCCCCACCACACTGCCCCCCCCACACTGCCCCCCCCCACACACTGCCCCCCCCACACTGCCCCCCCCACACTGCCCCCCCCACACTGCCCCCCCACACACTGCCCCCCCCCACACTGCCCCCCCCACACTGCCCCCCCCACACTGCCCCCCCCCCCCCCACACACTGCCCCCCCCCACTGCCCCCCCCACACTGCCCCCCCCCACACACACTCCCCCCCCACACCGCCCCCCCCCACACCGCCCCCTCCACACCCCCCCCCTCCACACCGCCCCCCCCACACTGCCCCCCCACACCACCGCCCCCTCCACACTCCCCCCCACACCGCCCCCCCCACACCGCCCCCCCCCACACCGCCCCCCCCACACCCCCCCCACACTGCCCCCCCTCCACACTGCCCCTCCACACTGCCCCCCGCCACACCGCCCCCTCCACACCGCCCCCCTCCACACCGCCCCCCCCCACACTGTCCCCCCCACACACCCTCCACACCCCTGCACACCTGCTCCCTCCAGCCCCACTCTCACCCACTCACTCTCTCTCCCCTTACCAGAGGGCCCGCCACTCATCCCCCCGCCGATCTTCTTTGCCCCTGACCTTCTCCTCCGGCTTCCGGTCCGCCAGCGCCGCCCGTCCGACTCCGATCTGAACCAACCGTGTCCCTCCCTCCGTTCCCCGCTCCGGAAAACCCGGAATGCGGCACCAAGGTTCCCGGTGCGGTCGGGTCCGGCACGAGTCTGGGAGAGTGGAGAATGAATGTCCCTGGGAATTCCCAACCAGCACTCACTCCAGCAGCAAATAATCTGGTTTATTGCCCCCTGAAGCTCGTTAAACTACTTTATTATTAATAGAGGCACAAGAGACTGCAGATGCTGCAAACTTGAGCAAAAAAAAAAACCCCGAACTGCTCAGTTTGTAGAAATAAAGAATTGTGATATGTTTATAAGAACCACAGATGGTGGTTTATACCAAAGATGGACAAAAAAAACCGAAGTAACTCAGTGGGTCAGGCAGCATCTCTGGAGAAAAAGGATGGGCGGCGTTTTCATTCAGATACCTTCCAGATGACCCAAAATGTCACCCATCCTTTATCTCTAGAGATGCTGCCTGGCCCGCTGAGTTCCTCCATCACTATGTGTCTTATCTAAAGTGCTCAGTTTGTTTAGTTTCTTTAGAAACATAGAAAATAGGTGCAGGAGTAGGCCATTCGGCCCTTGGAGCCTGCACCGCCATTCAATATGATCATGGCTGAGCATCCAACTCAGTATCCAGTACCTGCCTTCTCTCCATACCCCCTGATCCCTTTAGCCACAAGGGCCACATCTAACTCCCTCTTAAATATAGCCAATGAACTGGCCTCAACTACCTTCTGTGACAGAGAATTCCAGAGATTCGCCACTCTCTGTGTGAAAAATGTTTTCCTCATCTCGGTCCTAAAATATTTCCCCCTTATCCTTAAACTGTGACCCCTTGTTCTGGACTTCCCCAACATCGGGAACAATCTTCCTGCATCTAGCCTATCCAACCCCTTAGGAATTTTGTAAGTTTCTATAAGATCCCCCCTCAATCTTCTAAATTATAGCGAGTACAAACCGAGTCTATCCAGTCTTTCTTCATATGAAAGTCCTGACATCCCAGGAATCAGTCTGGTGAACCTTCTCTGTACTCCCTCTATGGCAAGAATGTCTTCCTCAGATTAGGAGACCAAAACTGTACGCAATACTCCAGGTGTGGTCTCACCAAGACCCTGTACAACTGCAGTAGAACCTCCCTGCTCCTATACTCAAATCCTTTTGCTATGAATGCTAACAGACCATTTGCCTTCTTCACTGCCTGTTGCACCTGCATGCCTACTTTTAATGACTGGTGTACCATGACACCCAGGTCTCGTTACATCTCCCCCTTTCCTAATCGGCCACCATTCAGAAAATAATCTACTTTCCTGTTTTTGCCACCAAAGTGGATAACCTCACATTTATCCACATTATACTGCATCTGCCATGCATTTGCCCACTCACCCAGCCTACCCAAGTTACCTTGCAGCCTCCTAGCATCCTCCACACAGCTAACACTGCCCCCCAGCTTCGTGTCATTCGCAAACTTGGAGATGTTGCATTCAATTCCCTCGTCCAAATCATTAATATATAACGTAAATAGCTGGGGTCCCAGCACTGAGCCTTGCGGTACCCCACTAGTCACTGCCTACCATTATGAAAAGGACCCGTTTACTCCTACTCTTTGCTTCCTGTCTGCCAGTCAGTTCTCTATCCACATCAATACTGAACCCCCAATACCGTGTGCTTTAAGTTTGTATACTAATCTTTTATGTGGGACCTTGTCGAAAGCCTTCTGAAAGTCCAGATATAACACATCCACTGGTTCCCCCTTATCCACTCTACTAGTTACATCCTCGAAAAATTTTATAAGCTTCGTCAGACATGATTTACCTTTCGTAAATCCATGCTGACTTTGTCCAATAATTTCACAGCTTTCCAAATGTGCTGCTATCCCATCTTTAATAACTGATTCTAGCAGTTTCCACATTACCGACATTAGATTAACTGGTCTGTAATTCCCCGTTTTCTCTCTCCCTCCCTTTCTAAAAAGTGGGGTTACATTAGCTACCCTCCAATCCTCAGGAACTACTCCAGAATCTAAAGAGTTTTGAAAAATTATCACTAATGCATCCACTATTTCTGGGGCTACTTCCTTAAGTACTCTGGGATGCAGCCTATCTGGCCCTGGGGATTTATCGGCCTTTAGTTCAAAGATAAAGCATAGAAACAGGCTCTTTTTCCCACCCAGTCCACGCCGACCAGCGCTCGCCTGTTCACACCAGTTCTACATTACCCCACTTTCTCATCCACTCCCTACACACATGGGGGGTAATTTTACCGAATGTCTTTGGGACGTGGGAGGAAACCGAAGCACCCGGAGGAAATCCCCCTGGTCACAGGGAGAATGTGCAAACTCCACACACAGACCACCCGCGGTCAGGATCGAACCTGGGTCTCTGGTGCTGTGAGGCAGCGGCTCAGCTAAATGTGCCTTGTGCCACTTCTTTAAAAGGAAAGTTTTAAAAACAAAAAACTGCTGGAACAATTCAGTGGGCCAGGCAGCATCTGTGGAGGGAAATGGAGAAGGGCCCTAACCTGAAACAGCATCCGTCCTGTTCCCTCTTTGTTCTTGGCAGTGCTGCCCAGATTAGTAAGCGTGTCATAAGTTACAGGGAGATGGCAGGAGAATGCGGTTGAGAGGGAAAGATAGATCAGCCATGATCGAATGGCGGAGTAGACTCGATGGGCCAAATGGCTTAATTCTACTCCAATATCATATGGTTTTATGGTCTAACTTCAAGTTGCTAAATGTAAATATCACCAACAATTTTACTGAAAAATTCACATTGATTCTATGGCAAGAAAACTCACCAAGGACACCGTCACTGGAGAAGGGACCAGACCTGAAATGCCACCTTTCCACGTCCTCCAGAGATGCTGCCTGACCCAATGAGTTACTCCAGCAATTTGTGTCTTTTTTTATTAACTAGCATCTGCAGGGACTGGCAACATCTCTGGAGGGAAAGAATGGGTGACGTTTTGGGTCGAGACCTTTGGGTCTGAAGAAGGGTCTCAACCCGAAACGTCACCCATTCCATTGAACGGTGGAGTGGAGTTGATGGGCCTTTCTGCTATAACTTATGAATAATTCACCTTAAACTATTGCCCTCTGATTCTTGATTCCCCTTCTTTGGGTAAAATAATCTGTGCACTCACCCTATCTATTCCCCTCCTGATTTTATACACCTCTACAATCATGAAAGAGTCCCTGGAACAATATTTTCTGGGGAACCACATCAAAGGACTGCACTGTTCATTAATAATCCTTGCTTTTCCCACCGTAATCCAAAACTGGAGCCCTTCCGCTCCCATCGAGACGTAACACTCCACAGTCTGATTCCACTACTCTCAACACAAATCTCTCTGGAGCTCATAACTCTGAGAAAACAAGTTGGAATTCTCAATTGCTTAATTAATTGCTCCCGAGACCCTCAAGATAATAAATGCTTCCTCCCTCTGGATAAGGGTTAGAATTATCTCACGTTCTGCCTCTGAAGGAGTCTACTGTATATAAATCTGCTGATCGTCAAATCAGATCTTCCAATGCACAAACAGCAGTGACTTGAAATATTCAAGACCTTTAATAGAAACACAGAAACATAGAAAATAGGTGCAGGAGGAGGCCATTTGGCCCGTCGAGCCAGCACCGCCATTGTGATCATGGCTGATCATCCACAATCAGTAACCCTTGCCTGCCACCTCCCCATATCCCTTGATTCCGCTAGCCCCAAGAGCTCCATCTAACTCACTTTTAAGTTAATCCAGTGAATTGGCCTCTACTGCCTTCTGTGGCATAGAATAACCACAAATTCATAACTCTTTGGATGAAAACTTTTTTTCTTAAATGGCCTCCACTTTATTCTTAGACTGTGGCCCCTGATTCTGGACTCCCCCAACATTGGGACCATTTTTCCTGCATCTAGCTTGTCCAGTCCTTGTATAATTTTATATGTTTCTATAAGATCACCTCTCATCCTTCTAAACGTCAGTGAATACAAGTCCAGTCTTTCCAACCTTTCCTCATATGACAATTTCGGGGATTGACTTTGTGAACCTACTCTGCACTGCCTCAATAGCAAGGATGTTCTTCCTCAAATTAGGAGAACAAAACTGCACACAATACTCCAGATGTAGTCTCACCAGGGCCCTGTACCACTGCAGAAGGACTGCTTTACTCCTATCCTCAAATCCTCTTGTTATGAAGGCCAACATGCCATTAACTTTCTTCACTGCTTGGTAACCTGCATGTTTACTTTCAGTGACTGGTGTACAAGGAAACAAAAGTCTCTTTGCACTTAATCCAGTGAATGGTTATCCACCCTTTTTCCTAATCTGACACTATAGAGATAATAATCTGCCTCATTGTTCTTGCCACCAAAGTGGATAACCTCACATTTATCTACATTATACTGCATCTGCCATGCATCTGCCCACTCACTCAATCTATCCAAGTCACCCTACAACCTAGCATCTTCTTCGCAGTTCACACTGCCACCCAGCATTGTGTCATCGGCAAATTTGCTAGTGTTACTATTAATTCCATCATTTAAATCATTAATATCTATCTATCTATCTATATATTACTAAAAGTCTCATCTTGTTTCTATCTATCTATCTATCTATGCGCATGTGCTACTGGAACTACGCCAAAACGGTACACGATAGTGCTAACATTTGTTGTACCGCCTTAATCGCAATTGGCTTGTGGCTGTTTTGTGTTAAGTTTCATTCAGATTTATGTTACTGTATATTCCACAAATTATTGACATTTTTAGATTTATAAAACCCCAATTTGAGAAAAATGTCTTCCCTGTGCTTACAGCTATGACGTCACAATGGGATTGTAGCCCTGCTCGCAACATTGTTGCTATTCAAGTACACTGAGTGCTGCTAGCTCTAGGAGGTGCAAATGCATTTTTCTTAAAGTCACAGTACACTGTACACTGAATTGTTTTAAAGTTTAAAATGAGGTAGGGTGAAAAAGGCAAAATGAGCAGCCCCTGCGCAGTTGGGAGCTATGGGTGAGTGGTGGAATATTGCGTTAGGAGTTAGGGTTGCATTGGGGGAAGGGGTGAATGGTAGAATATAGTGTTGGGGAACAGTTTGCGTTGGGGGTCCAGGCCTCCCGTGGGGGCTGTGGGTGAGTGGTTGAATATTACATTGGGGGAACGGGTTGCGTTGGGGGACCAGACTGCCCACGTGACAGGAACCCAATGGGTCCCACTTGGTCCAGTATAATACTAAAATTCTCATCTTGTATCTATCTATCTATGTTTGTTTGTTGCCCCATGTGATCAAAACGGTACATGGTAGCGCAAACATTTTTGCACCACCTTACTCACCTTTGTCCCACAGTCGTTCCTATAAAGATTTGTTCGAATTGATGTTTTATTTTTCACAAGAAATTTTACATATTTAAACTTAAGAAGTCAAGATTTGAGAATAAATTCTTCACTCTGCAGCTATATCTTCAGCTATTACTTCACAATATTACATTGTTGCAATCTCAGCACACGGGTGCTGTCTATATGGAGTTTGTCCGTTCTCCTTGATCACTGGGTGGCGTGAACTCGGTGTTTCTACGTTGTATCACTGAACTTTACTAAACTAAAAACTAAACTAAACTAAACTAAACTAAACTAAACTAAACTAAACTAAACTAAACTAAACTACATTATCAATGCCGGGGTGGACAGGCTGAGTTCATCTCTCTTCAGACTTTAGAGATACAGCGCGGAAACATGGCCTTCAGCCCACCAAGTTAATGCTGACTGACGATCATCCCACACACTAATACTATCCTACACACCATGGATCATTTAAAATTTTACCAAAGCAAATCCACCTATAAACCTGTACATCTTTGGAATGTGGGAGAAATCCGGAGAACCCAGAAAAAACCCACGCAGTCTCAGCGAGAACAAACAAACTCCATACAGACAGCATCTGTAGTCAAAATCGAACCAGGTCTCTGGCATTGTAAAACAGCAGCACTACCACTGAGCCACCATCCCTCTGGAGATTGGGGACAGGACGCCACAACCATAATTGGCAAGCACCCCCTTTTTTTTGTTTGTTTTACGGTGGCTCAGAGCTTCAAGAACGTAGACTAGCTCCCTCCCACCATCTTCTCCTGTCTTATCTTCTAGTTGTTGCAGGTTTCTTGAATCTCAGCAGCTTATTTTCTGAATTCCACCTCAACGCTATTAACATTCCTCGTTCCCACACATACTGCGATCGCTACATATATTGACATTTTAATTTACATCCATTTATTAAAGCCATTTCTCAGTAGCACAGAGAACAGAATTCCTGAGACTGACCCTGGGATTCTTGTTTGGTTGACCCTGTTCAGTCCGAGCTATTATTCCTCGCCTTGGCAGATTGTTCCTTACTGCTTAGCCCATGTATTAAAAATGAAGTACATCCCCTAAGTCTCGCAGGCTCAGCATTATTCACTAGTCCCTTGGGAGGCACATAATCGAATATCTTCTGTAAGTCGAGATACAACATTCCACCACCGATCCTGTTTAGCTCTTTAAAGAATTCCAATAAATTTGTTATCCATCACCTACCCTTCACAAATCCATGTAGGTTTAGAATTATTGCCTTTATGCTTGTTAAATGAACTTGAATGTTTCCTTGCCAACAGACCCCATGTTTATTTTCCTGATAATAAATGTTAAGCCTACAAGCCTGATAATTCCCAGGATCAGGCTTTTGACCTTGCGCTGAAAAAAAAGGAACGTTAGACTTTTTCCCATCTCCTGCCTCTATCCTGAGACTTAACAAGCTTAGGATATAAAGTCGGGCATCTGTTCACTCTCCCGCCTTCCCCTCAATGAGCTAGAAGATAAACTAAACAAATACTTCACTGCATGGCCAGAGAAGGAACGTAACGGGCGGCCCAGTGGTGCAGCGGGTATAGCTACTGCCTCACAGCGCCAGAGACCCAGGTTTGATCCAGACACAAACGCACTGTCTGTGTGGAGATTCGGACTTTGTACGTTCTCCCTGTGAGCGTGTAGGTTCCCTCTGGGTGCTCCGGTTCCCTCCTACATCCCAAAGACGTGCGGGTTTGTAGGTTAATTGGCCCTATGTAAATTGGGATAAGAAAGTGGGATAACATAGAACTAGTGAGAACGGGCGATCAATGGTCAGGGTGGACTCAATGGGCTGAAGGGTCTGTTTCCATGCTGTATCTCTAAACTAAACTAAATAATATAGAGGGGAGGAAGGAGATATAAAGGGGGGGGGGGAGATTTAAGTTTTACAGAACTAAGACCATGAGCAATTAACCCAGACGCATTGTCACTTTACACGTATCCACAACTTTTATCTTGTCTATTTTTACAGTTTTTAATCTTTATATTTGCTTTTAAGATAGATACACACTGTGTGTGCTCGCAGAAATCTGTGCTGTATGACTGCTTATCAGTACATTGTCCTGTCTGTATGTTGAGCCACGTCAAAGAAGATTTTCTGTTATGACAGACAATAAAGTTTTCTGAATCTGAATTCAGCATGTCACTTTCCAAACTGGACTGTATCAAGATCAAGGGACAAGAGTGTTTAATTGTCATATGTATCGCCAATGGAAGTATTAGATTCTTATTTACGGCAGATTTCCAGGCCTGTTAACATAATTACACATAGAATAATACATATAACAAGCAACAACACAATAAATGAATAACTGTAACGTAGACAATAATAGTGTAAAATCAAAGTCTGTAAATGTTATAAATGGTGTAAAACCTAATATCAGCGCAGGAGTACAAGAGGTTCATCAATCAGAATGACTTTAGACACTTCAGACTTAAGAGATACAGCACAGAAACAGGCCCTTCAGCCCACTGAGTCCACACCAAATAACGATCACCTAGCACTATCCTACACACTAGGGACAATTTACAATTTTACAGAAGCCAATTAACCTACAAACCTGCACGTCTTTGGAGTGTGTGAGGAAACCGGAGCACCCGGAGAAAACCCACGCGGTCACAGGGAGAATGTACAAACTCTGCACAGACAGCACCCAGAGTCAGGATCGAACCAGGGGTTCTGGTGCTGTAAGGCAGCAACTCCACCGCTGCGCCACTGTGCTGCCTTTTAGATCTGCTGTCTCACAGTGCCTGAGAACTCGGTTCAATCCTGACGTTAATGGTCCATTGCTTCATTGGTTTCTTTATTATCACATGTACCAAGGTACAGTCAAATACATTTTTAATATACAGCTCAGCTGTATACATCATACACAAGCCACAAGCACAACCTCCCGGTTAGTACTGAATGTACAGAACAGTCTACTGAATTTATATGCAAGAGTCACCATTTTGACACCATTTTACAGTCCCAGCTGCAGCTGGCCACAAAGACCCATCATCTCCATTCTAGTCGTCCCGTGAACCGTCGTCCCTCTCCTTGCACGGCATTCTTCTGTCCTTATTCCCTGGGAGGGCGCCCCTTGCAGCCGACCTAGAGAGCGCGGGGGATAAGACCCCCCCACCGGTTCCATTCCTACCAGCCTTTTGTCCAGTGTCCACCACCGTCTCCGAGTCCCCCCACCCTCCTCTCCGGTTCCTGGTCCTCGAGGATGAGCAGGGTCCAGGCTCGCTGGGCTTCCCTCTCTGGGCTGGGCCCGGTTCCAGGCCTGCTGTTTGGGTACCGTCGCGGCTCGCTGGGAGACCCTTGGTTGTTGTCTGTGTGCGGAGTTTGCACATTCTCCCTGTGACCGCGTGGGTTTCCTTCGGGTGCTCCGGTTTCCAGCTCCCGCATCCCAAAGACGTGCGGGTTTGTGGTTAATTAGCAAACTCCACACGTACAGCACCCGAGGTCAGAATTAAATCTGGGTCTCCATCACTGTGAGGCGGTGGATCTACTTGCAACAATCAAAGAGTCGAAACTCAAACCAAGGTAAAGAATGATCTTTGTGCTGGGGGATATGAAACTTTTAAGAAGACATTTGAACAAGTCCATGGATTGGAAAGGTTTAACAGAATATGGGCCAAACACAAGCAGGTGGGACGTGTAGATGGGGCATTTTGGTTGGCATTGCAAATTGAACTGAAGGGCCAGTTTGACTCTATGAACATTGGAGAGGGAAATATTTGGCCTCTGATAGAATAAAGAGAGGATTCGAGTTGGAGAGGTCTATGAAAGAACTAGGTTCAAAAGTTTGAATGGAGGTGTGAGGAACTGCAGTGTTGCAATCTTGAGCAAAACACAAAGTGCTGGAGGAACTCAGCAGGTCAGGCAGAAATTGTTGAGGGAATCAGTCTGAAGTAGAGTCCCAACCATAAATGTACACAGAGTACTGGAGTAATTCAGCGGATGAGGCAGCATCTCTGGACAGGTGGCGATCCGGGTCGGGACCCTTCTTCAGATTTATGGAGTCTGAAGAGTCCCGACCCAAAACGTCACCTATCCATGTTCTCCAGTTGTTACTCCAGCACTTTGTGTCTTTTTGTTGTATTAACCAGCATCTGCAGTTCATTGTTTCTACATCCCGACCGTAACCAATGTTCTCAGTCTGAAGAAGGGTCCCGACCTGAAGCATCGTCTGTCCATCCCCTCCATTGATGCTTCCTGAGTTCCTCCAGCACTTTGTGTTTTGCTCAAGATACCAGCATCCGCAGTGTCTCGTGTCTGCAGGAAGAACACAGCGGGTCTGGCGGTATCAATGGAGGGAATAGACAGACGACGGCTCGATGACTCTAAATTTCCCAAGGCAACTGGGGAGGAACAAACCCAGGGGCAGGAATAATATAAAACGGAGTGGAGCTGATGCCAGGCGAACTTTGAAAGCTGGGGGAATTAATCACCGTTGGCGCATGAATTGTCGTACTTGGATTTCAGGAAAACTTGAAACGAGAATGCGTTACAAACTGAATTCCAATTTTTGTTTTGCAAAAACAACGGAGCAAGTTTTCTCAGACTGGGGGTGGTTCTCAATCACTCTGAACCAAGCCAAGATGGCAATATATCACTGATACTAGTCCCATGATGGCCATCAAACAGTATTAACTCCTCTTAGTTACTGTCCAGCTGAATCTGAAATATTGCTCGCTTTAAAAAGCAGATCTTACGTCTGTGTTAAGGGACACCACAACTGCTTGCCCTGCCCAACACTAATCTCCCTCCTTCCTTCTCCCTCTCACTCCTCCCTCTTCTCTCTGCCATCTCAAACCTCCTTCTGTTTCGCCATTACAACACTCTTTCGCTCACTGCCCCTACCTTGAGTTGCCATAGTTACTTCACAAAAAAAAAACGGGAGAAATTTAAGGCTAACGTTTTATGATCAGGCCTTAAAGTAATTTTTCCCAAGTGAGCTCTTGCCTACAGTTCAAGCTCGCTGAAAGCATTTAACAGGCATGTACTCGACGAAATCTAACGCTTACCTCAGCTAATTACTTAACTTGTACTTTTCCGAGATCTCCACACTGGTTTGTTCACAAGGCACGTGTTGTCAGTGAGAGAACCAGTCACCCTATTCATTCTTTAATGATCCCATCCATGCAACGCAGACCCACTGCCGGTGAATGAGGCTTGGCACAGTGGCGTAGTTGGTAGAGCTGCTGCCTCACGGCTCCAGCGACCCAGGTTCGATCCCAACCTCGGGTGTTGTCTGTGTGGCGTTTGCACGTTCCCCCAGCATGAGGTTCCCCTGCTAGACTGCCACATGGGTTTGGTTGGATAATTGACCACTCTAAATTGCACCTGGCTTTGTTTAGTTTAGTTTAGAGATACAGCAAGGAAACAGGCCCTTCGGCCCACCGTGTCCGCACCGACCAGCGATCCCCACACATTAACACTACCTTACACACACTAGTGCCAATTTTACATTCATACCAACCAATTAACCTACAAACCTGTACGTCTTTGGCGTGTGGGAGGAAACTGAAAATCTTGGCGAAAACCCCACGCAGGTCACGGGGAGAACGTACAAACTCCGTACAGACAAGCACAGCTCAGGATCGAACCCACGTCTCTACCGCTATGTCACCGTGGTGCCCACAAGGCATTTTAGATTTAGAGATACAGCAACAGAAATAGGCTAAAGATAGACACAAAGTGCTTTAGACTTTAGAGATACACGCAGACAGACCCTTCGGCCCACCGAGTCCGTGCCGACCAGCGATCACCCCGCACACTAGCACTATCCTACCCTCTATGGACAATTTACAATTTGACCAAAGCCAATTAACCTAAAGCCCAGCATGTCCAGGATGTGGAGGAAACTAAAGCACCTGGAGAAAACTAATTTCATAGGGAAACATATGAACTGTTGGTGGGTTTGGAGCCACGTTCGTCAGAATGGGTCTTAGGCAAGTTTTAGTCAAGGGAGAAGGATATTTAAAAAAAGTTATAGATGTCCCAGAAAGTTGGAGTCTGGAAGGCTACAATAAATGCAAATGAATGGGACTAGTATGAAGTACAATGGTATGGATATATATCAACAGTTGAATGGTTCAATGCTACCTTTATTGTCACGTGTGCAAACACACATTTAAATTATTTCTTACTTGCAGTCCAGTATACTATTGCCACAACTAAACACATCCTCGATTAGCAAGTGTACAGAAGGGTCCTTCCTTCTTTCATGGTGCCCCCTGCCCTCCCACTGGGTCTCCTGTTTGTTCCTGGCCCCCTCCCCCCCCCACTGCCGGGTCCCCTGTTTGTTCTCGACGGCCCCCCGCCAGGTAGCTCTCGGCAGCCCCCTGCTCTCAGCGGTCCCCCACCGGGTAGCGTTTGGCGGCCCCCGTATGCTCTCGGCGGCCCCCCTCTCTCTTGGATGCCCCCATCGCTCTCGGCGCCCCCCCCCCCTCGCTCTCAGCGGCGCGAGCCACAATGCCCTCCCCTTGTTTGGGACTGAGTAGATTAAATGGTAATTGAGGGGAGCATGACTCCATCCTCTCTGTGTTATTCTGATCCCGTGAGCCCTTTATAATTTGACGCAGCGCACCGGGCAAAAGTTGAAGAAACAATTCCAAGCACCAATGCCACCATCAATCATCTTAATGGGTATAAAATTCACCCACCAAAATAAAGTATAGAACATAGTCCTCAAGTCCACTTCATGCCAGCACTGCGAGATTTATTTATCATTACTCTGCAGCACACTCACTCGGTCAACTCACACATCTTTTGCCAAGAAACACTTCTTGCTTTTTCAAATTTGTTTTTCTCAAAATTGGAAAAACCCAAGATTAATATTCTTGGAAATGAAACTCGGTCGCATAAAATCAGAGCGCGCTCCTTCCTTTCCAAACCAAGCAAAGTTTATGGTCTTGGAAGGCCTGTCGTTGGATTGAGATTGGCCACAGAGGGTTGCTCGGGCAGATCCAAGATAGGCCTGCCAAGCGGGATATGGGCTGGAGAACAACGTCAAGGATGCCGGTTGGATCATTGCAAAGACCAAGCCATGCAACTTCGAGGCAGCCGACAACCCATTCCCATACTGACCTTTCTGTCCTGGGCCACCTCCACAATCAGAGTGAGGCCAAACGCAAATTGGAGGAACAGCATCTCATGTTTCGCTTGGGCGGCTTACAACCCTGCAGTATGAACATTGATTTCTCTAACTTCAAGTAACCTTTGCATCCCCCCCCCCCTCACTCTCTCTCTCTCTCTCTCTCTCTCTCTCTCTCTCTCTCTCTCTCTCTCCGTCCCACCCTCTCCCTAGTCGTCGTACTAGTTTCACAGCCGTCCTGCTGAGTTTCACTGTTTGTATCGCTCAATATCACCTTCCCAACAGTCAACAATGGGCCATTGTGGGCTCCACCTTTCCTTGATCATCGGTGCTGCCTTTAATTTGTCCTTTTGTACACTTCATTTATTTTCTTCATGCAACTTTTCATATCTGTCAATTCCCTCTCCCCTGATCTCTGTCTGAAGAAAGATCTCAACCCGAAACATCACTATTCCTTTTCTCCAGAGATGCTGCCTGACCCGCTGAGTTACTCTAGCATTTTGTGTCTCTTTGATGTAAACCAGCATCTGCAGTTCCTTCCTACACCCTCTATATTTAATCTAGTCACCCTGCTATAGTAAGGATGTCACTGAGGCTGTAAGGGTGCATAAGAAATTCAATGGTTCAATGGTACTTTATTTGTTAGTTTTATTAATCACATGGTAATTTATTTATCATTGAATTGAATTGAATCATTGAATCACTGAATATAGACCGAGGTACAGCAAAATTCATTTTTGTATACAGTTCAGTACAAGTATCACTATACGTAAGCACGTAAGATACATCTTAGATAAGCATCTCAGATACAGTACAAGTGTACAGCAGTAGCTCACTGACACAGTATACAGAGTAGCCATTTTCCAGTCCCAGTTTGTAAGTGCAGGGTTCTTGACCTGACCACGAAGGCACGTTGTCCTCGTGGCGTTGCAGGGTGGGCCTAACTGTGGGGAAGGGACATTATTGAGGTGTGCAACGTCATGAGGGGCACGGATAAAGGTGAACGCTCAAAGTCTTTTTCCTGGGTAGAGGATTCTAAAGCCAGAGAGCATAGGTTAAAGGAGAGAGGTTTAAAAGGGAGCTCAGCGTGCAAATGTTTCACTCTGAGGGTCGTCTGTATCTGGAATTAGTCACTGGAGGAAGCTATAGAAGTCGATACATCGACGCCTTTCAAAAGACATTTTGACAGATACATGGACAGGAAGGATTCAGAGGGCTGTGAGGCAAATGTCAGCAAATGGAACTAGCCCAGAATGCCAATTTGGTCTGCATTGGCAAGATGGGATGAAGGGTCTGTTTCCAAGGTCTAGGACACTATGATCTGTGTTACGACCATAAAGGCAGGCAGCATCACCAACGACACACACCACAGTGGTCACCCTCTCATTTCACTCCTTGTCCATTCAGACCAATGGGCTAGTTCCATTTGCTTACATTTGCCTCAGGCCCCTCTAAATCTTTCCTGTCCATGTATCTGTCTCAATGTCTTTTGAAAGTTGTCATTGTATCAGAGGGGTGGGAGAAGGCTCTTGGGATGTGTCGTGGAGCAAATTGGGCAGCTTGTTCCATCTGCCCACCACCCTCATGGTGAAAGAGTTGCCCCTCGAGTTTCTAATAGCTATTTTCCCTCTCCCCTTGAATCTATATCCTGTGGTTCTTGATTTGCCTACACTGTGTAAAGGACTTTGTGCATTCACCCTATCTATTCCCCTCAAGAGTCCTAGATTGCCCAACCTCTCCCTATAGCTCAGGCCCTCAAGTCTTGGTAACAACCTCATACATTTTCTTTGCGCTCTTTCTAGCTTAACAACATCCTCCCTATAGAGAAACAAGGAACTACAGATGCTGGTTTACAAAAAAAGACCCAAAATACTGAGTAATGTCCCTGTCCCACTTAGGAAACCTGAACGGAAACCTCTGGAGACTTTGCGCCCCACCCAAGGTTTCCGTGCGGTTCCCGGAGGTTGCAGGTGGTTGCCGGAGGTTGCAGGTAGTGGAAGCAGGTAGGGAGACTGACAAAAACCTCCGGGAACCGCACGGAAGCCTTGGGTGGGGCGCAAAGTCTACAGAGGTTTCCTTTCAGGTTTCCTAAGTAGGACAGGGGCATAACTGCTTGCAATACTCCAAATCTGTCCTAACCATTGTCCTATAGAGCTGCACATGACATCTTTGCAATGACACACTGGCACGCTTCTTGACCCAATGAAGGGTGGAAATCTTGCCAAGCCCTATTCCACTGAAAAAGAAACAAGTTTGATGAATATTTGAGAGATGGAATGTAAGGGTAGACTGGGGACATTTTCTTTTAACTAAAATCGCTTCCAAGAAAACCAGTCGCACATATTGCTTTTGTGAACACTCTTCAGAAATTGTTCATGTCAAAAACATGAAATTATTTTGCACCAATGTGGTATAAATGTGTGGAAGATGTGGCTGGTTTTGCTTTCTTAAACCCTCAGCATCAGAACGTAAAGAAGTCAGCTGCTCGGCGGAATGCAGAGACACGGAGACTTTGCCGAAAGTGCAAGGCAGTTGCATTTCACACATCTGTGCAGCTTTTTCGCTTGACTTGAAGTAGACAAAAGAATTATTAATTCACCAGAGTCTAGTGGGACAATTGTGGTCAAATTATTCTTTGTGTACTTGAACTTAAACTTACTCAAACAAAAGATACGGTGTGTGCGCCTTTCAGTAAACTTGATAAAACGCCGAGGAATTTGAAAGAGAAGCCCAAAGTATTAAGTCACACGGGCTGCTCGAGCCCGCTATGTTAGTGCACTTTATGGATTCCAAATTTTAAAATAAGCAAAGACATGCACTGATGGGCCTGTAAATTGTTCAAAGGTGTAGAGGCATCAAGTGGTTTCCTGAGAGCTAACGCTTTCCAAAATTAATAAAATAAGTAATGCTCGCTCTATGAGGGGCTGGGAAGCATAAAACATTAAACTGCAGAGCGCACACACACACGCATACACATGTACACACATACACATACACATGTACACACACACACATATGAACACACACACATGCATGCATGTGTGTGTGTGCATATGTGTGTGTGCGTACATGTGTATGCGTGTGTGCATGTGCATGCACCCGCACACACACTCACTCACTCACCCACAAAAGCACAGGCACACACGCACACTCACACACAGACACACGCACACTCGCACGCACAAGTAGAATGATACAAACCTGCTAAGGGAGCAAGTTGAAGTGGGGTTTATGCACAGAAAGACCAGTGTGAGGTAATGTTTTCTCTGTCTGGGAGTTATTCTTGCTGCTTTGTTTATGGGGGGAGGCAGCTCTCTTCTGCCTTCAGAACATAGAATGTGGAACAAAATAGCACAGGAACAGGCCCTTCAGCCCACAATGTTCCTGCCAAACATTTCAATTAATCTTTAGAAACAAGGAACTGCAGGAACTGCAGACACAAAAGGCCACACAAGGTGCCGGAGTAACTCAGCGGGTTAGGCAGCATTCCTTGAGAACATGGAAAGGAGCCGTTTAGGGTCGAGACCCTTATTCAGAAGAGGGGAAAGAGAGGACAAAGTGTGGCGGTTATATGTTGATATAGGCGGGGGGGGTTGGGGGGACTAGATGGGCAGATGGTTAAATTAATATGCTCTCCCTACACCTGATTGGTGGTGATTTATTGAACGATCCAGCACGGAAACAGGCCCTTTCTGCCACCCAAGTCCACGCTGACCGTCGACCAAGGACACAAAGTGCTGGAGTATCTCAACGGGTCAGTCAGCATCTCTGTAGAACACGGCTAGACCATCGACTCTCTGACCATCAATCACCCGTTCACACTAGTTCAGCATTATCCACTCTCTACACTCCAGGGGAAATTTACCAAAGCCAATTAAGCTACAAACCCGCGCGTCTTTGGGACGTGGGAGGAAACCAGAGCACCCAGAGAAAACCCACATGGTCACAGGGAGAATGCACATACTCCGTACGGACAACACCCGTAGTCAGGATTGAAGGCGGGTTTCTGGCGCTGTGAGGCAGCAACTCCACTGCCGCGCCACTACCTGCTGTACTTGCATACAATGCGATATGTGTAGTATAGTTTGCCTGGTTAGCACGCACACCATTTTTTTCACCGTAACAATTGTCACTAACAATCTAACACCAGTACAAAAGACCAGGTTTCTGTTAATTGTGTTCTCTCAGCAATGGATGCGTTTGTATTAACTTTATGGAACAAGTCTAAATGCTTCATGTTGGGACTGGTTCAGCCGTCTGAATATTCTTTGGGTCATTTGAGGTTTTAATCCCATAAACTATTTCAGGAATCAATGTTTTGTAATTACAAACCTATCGGAAAGGGTGAGATAGTATTTGTTGATCTATCACAGAGGGTGGAAGAATTTAATACTGTATGGGGAAAACTTAAAAATTAAGTTGAAGACGTTGGAGTGGATTTATTTTGACAGAAGCTGACTTGTGCAATTATGAAAAGCTACACAAAGTTTACAAATCGCTTTATTTTAGTTGGATTACAGTTGAAAAGAGTCTTGTTTCTTTATGCTGGAGAACACATTGACTGGACATTGTTACAGACTGGCTGTTGTTCAATTTCCAACCCTCTTGCCACAGACGTCAAAGGCTCAAACTTCAAATCCCACTTAGTGCTTGGACAGAAATATTGCAGCACATTCCCCAGTATGAAGCATGATCACCAGCAGAAACATTGAGGCACATTCTGCCCTTTGCTCGCCTCCAGTTTATTAACCTACAAACCAATTAACCTACAAACCTGCACTTCTTTCGAATGTGAGAGAAAACCGGAGCACCCGAAAAAAACCCACACGGTCACAGGGGGAACGTGCAAACTCCAATCAGACAGCACCTGTAGTCGGGATCAAACCTGGGTCTCTGTGTAGAAACACTTGTCCCACACATCACATTGTCCCTGTCACCTTAAAACCATGCCCTCTTGTCTTTGACATTTCCACACTGAGGAAAAAGGTTGTGCTCGGCTACCCTATCTATGCATCTCATCATTTTATTGTGATAAAATGTGGTGTTTAAGAGGCTTTTTGAAAGGCTCATTCTTTCGGGTTTCCTCTCAACCACTGGCGTTCCAGAGAAAACAATCCAAGTTTGTCCAACCTTTCCTCACAGTTAATATCCTCTAATCCAGGCAGCATTCGGGAGGATTTTGTGGAGACAGTGATAAGTGCCCAGAGGTTTGAGGTGCTTGTTGTAGGTAATCTGTCATGGAAGCTTGTGTCTGTGAAGAGGAGTTAACCTCTGTGCATTCCCTTGAAGGGCTGTAGAAAACACCGTGTCCTTGTTTTGATGGTGAAATGGGCTTTCTTAGGTATTTATTTTTCTAGCTTTATTACTGAAATAAGAAAAAGCTCCAGCCTCTTGCAAAGGGATGATACATATAGTGCATGTACAATTTAGACTTTAGAGACACAGTGCAGAAACAGGCACCTCTGCTCGCCGAGTCAATAGACAATAGACAATAAACAATAGGTGCAGGAGTAGGCCATTCGGCCCTTCGAGCCAGCACCACCATTCAATGTGATCATGGCTGATCATCCCCGATCAGTACTCCGTTCCTGCCTTCTCCACATATCCCCTGACTCCACTATCTTTAAGAGCCCTATCTAGCTCTCTCTCAAAAGAACCGGCCTCCACCGCCCTCTGAGGCCAGTCAATGCTGACCAGGAATCACCTGGTACACTGCTGTGTTACTCCAGCACGTTGTGTCTTTTTTTGTAAACCAGCAACTGCAGTTCCTTGTGTCTGGATACCTCCAGATTCAGAGACTGTTTCTTCTCAGCTGTTATCAGGCAACTGAACCATCCTAACACCAACTAGAGAGCTGCCACCTACCTCATTAAAGACCACTGGACCATCTTTAATTGGACATTACTGGGCTTTATCCTGCACTAAATGTTATTCCCGTTACCATGTAAATGTATACTGTGGATGGCTCGATTCGCAACTCCTTATTCTGAAACCATGCCCCCAATGTTCTAAAGATTGGAGCTTTAATTTGGAAGAAAAGATAATTCAGAAGTCCCTTCTAAAATCAATTGGAGTCATACAACACGGAAACAGGCTCTTCGGCCCAACTTGCCCATGACGACCAATATGCCCCATCTACACTAGTCCCAACTGCCTGCATTTGGCCCAAATCCCACTAAACCCATCCTATCCATATACCTGTCTAAATGTTTCTTAAACATTGTGATAGTACCTGCCTCATCTGCCTCCTGCGGCAGTTTGTTCTATACATCCACTACCCTTTGTGTAAAAAAGTAATCCCTCAGGTTCCTATTATTTCTTTTCCCTCTCACCTTAAACCTCTGGTTCTCGATTCCCCTGCTCTGGGCGAAATACTCTGTGCGTTCACCCGTCTATTTGTACTCCTCTATAAAATCACCCCTCATCCTTCTGCTCTCTAAGAAATAAAGTCCTAACCTGCTTAAATTCTCTCTGTAGCTCAGGCCCTTGAGTTCTGGCAACGTCCAGGTAAATCTTCTCTGAACCCTTTCAAGCTTGACAACATGGTGTCCTTTCCCATAACATGGTGACCAATAAGGAACACCAGACTCTAAACGTGGCCTCACCAACGTCTTATGTAACATGACTTCCCAACCTCTATACTCAATACTCTGACTGATCTAGATGGGAGCTGCACTAGCACAAAGATGATAGTATAGAACTGCCCGCTGGTTGCAAACTGCCTCAAGCAGGTAGTGGAACTGAATATTTGGTACTGTGTATATCCAGTGACAAATTCAACATCTCACACTTGGCACCACAAACCCAGACAGCTCCCAAACCCAAAGACGATTCAAAAGTAAGAGAGTTTGGTTCATTTTATTTGGAGAAACGTGAATTGAAAGCTGTGCGACACATGTTGACTTTGATTGACGATGTCTGGGTTACTTACTTTGAAATGCAAAGTTCCTTAACTCTTTCAACAGCCGTTGTAAGCTGTGCTCTCTAGTAAGCCATTAACCCTGTTCTTAACTCTCTAAGCAACAGCCTGAGCATAAACAATTTGGGCATTATTAAATTTAAGTTCTTTTCCCATGGCGACAGAAGGGAATTAAGAATAGAAAAATTAACCCATTGGGCTCCGATTTGGAGGCACTACGACAAATCTGGGCAGTGGGCAGGTGCTATAGACCTGCACGGGAAGGGAGATGCTCCCGTCCCCATGAGTCTCAGGCAGATGGGGCTTGTCAGCCTGGGAAGGTAGTCCATCTAGTAGAGGGAAAACTCTGATTTAAAACCTCCACTGCCTTGTGGCCATATCCAGTCATGGAAAATGCTCCAGGGGTAAACCTCAAGAAAATCCGAAGGCAGTGCTGGCAAGAAGGAGCTGAACTGCAGGACATGAGGGAAGCCACCATCATCACCCTCTACAAGAACAAGGGCGAGAGAAGCGACTGCAACAACTACAAATGCATCTCCCTCCTCAACATCTTTGGCAAGGTCTTTGCTCGGGTCATCTTGATCCTCCTGCAGAAGCTGGGAGAACATGTCTACCCAGAGTCACAGTGCGGTTTTCGAGCTGGAAGGTCAACAGTAGACATGGTCTTCTCCCTTCGCCAGCTCCAGGAGAAGTGCATAGAACAGCGGATGCCCCTGTATGTTGCTTTCATTGACCTCACCAAGGCGTTCGACCTCGTCAGCAGAGATGGCCTATTTAAGGTTCTGCCAAAGATCGACTGCCCAGAAATACTACAGAGCATGATAGAATCCTTCTGCATCAACACGAAGGGGACTGTGCAGTTCAATGGCAGCTTTTCTGAGCCCTTCGACATCCGCAGCGGCGTAAAACAAGGGTGCGTCCTCGCTCCCACACTCTTTGGGATTTTCTTCGCTCAGCTCCTGACACATGCCTTCGACACTGCAACAGAGAGGATTTACCTGTGTACTAGATCAGATGGCAGGCGCTTCAATCTCATCCGCCTCAGACCAAAGACAAATGTACGTGAAGCTCTCATCAGAGACATGTTGTTTGCTGATGATGCTGCAGTTGTGTCCCACACCCAGCAGGAACTACAGTCACTGATGGGCCGCTTCTATCGGGCATGCAAGGACTTCGGGCTGACCATCAACCTGAAGAAAACGAACGTCTTGGGGCGGGATACAGGGGCGCCGCCTGTCATCACCACCGACGACTACGAACTTGATGCCGTCAATCAGTTCACGTACCTCGGCTCCACCATCACCGACAACCTCTCCTTGGACACAGAGATTGATAAGAGGATTGGGAAGGCAGCTACAACTCTCGCTCACCTCACAACTCAAGTGTGGACCAACCCAAAGCTAACAGTGAAGACAAAGATAGCAGTCTACAATGCCTGTGTCATCAGCATACTGCTGTACGGCAGTGAGACATGGACTACATATGCCAGGCAGGAGAGAGGACTCAACACCTTCCACCTGAGAAGCATCCGCCGTATCCTGGGCATATCCTGGCAAGATAGAGTGTCCAACGCCAAGATCCTGTCTCGCGCTGGCCCTCCCAGTATGTACACTCTACTCAGGCAGCGCAGACTGTGGTGGCCGGGCCATGTCCACCGCATGGAGGATGGCCGTATTCCAAAGACATCCTCTATGGAGAGCTGACATCTGGGAGGAGAATCATCGGTCGCCCCCAGCTACGTCACAAGGATGTCTACAAGAGAGACATGAAGGCGCTCGACATCGATGTGGAGTCCTGGGAGAGACCTTGCAGCTGACCGCACGAGGTGGGGTAGTACCCTGAACCAACATCTCAAAACGGGGGAAGAGAAACTGATGAATGCAGCGGCAGACAAGTGGGCACACAGAAAGGAGAGCAGCAACTTCAACAGACCAGAGACCACACACAAATGTGACCTTTGTGACAGAGACTGTCACTCCCGCATTGGTCTCTTCAGCCACAAGCGACGCTGCTGTAGCCAATGTTTGGAGCAAGCAGTCAACAACTAGGATGCATCACCCATGGCCAGTCATGGCCGAGGGGGGGGGGGGGGGGGGGGGGGGGCTACGATCAAGCAACAGCCTGAGCATAAACAATTTTGGCATTATTAAATTTAAGTTATTTTCCCATGGCGAAAGAATTAAGAATAGAAAAAGTAACCCATTGGGCTCCCGATTTGGAGGCACCACAACAAATCAAATAGTCTAAAGAAGGGTCTCGACCCGAAACTTCACCCATTCCTTCTCTCCAAAGATGCTGCCTGTCCCGCTGCGTTATTCCAGCTTTTTGTGTCTACCTTCATAGACACACCAGAAAGGCATGTTGGCCTTTATAACAAGAGGAGGAGTAGAGGAGCAAAGAGGTCCTTCTGCAGTTGTATAGAGCCCTAGTGAGACCACACCTGGAATATTGTGTGCAGTTTTGGTCCCCTAATTTGAGGAAGGACATTCTTGCTATTGAGGGAGTGCAGATTAAGTTTACAAGGTTAATTCCCGGGATGGCGGGACAGTCATATGCTGAGAGAATGGAGCGGCTGGGCTTGTATACTTTGGAGTTTAGAAGGATGAGAGGGCATCTTATTAAAACATAAGATTATTAAGGGTTTGGACAAGCTAGAGACAGGAAACATGTTCCCGGTTGGGGGAGTCCAGAACTAGGGACCACAGTTTAAGAATAAGGGGTAAGCCATTTAGAACAGAGATGAGGAAACATTTTTTCTCACAGAGAGTTGTGAGTCTGTGGAATTCTCTGCCTCAGAAGGCGGTGGAGGCCGGTTCTCTGGATACTTTCAAGAGAGAGCTAGTTAGGGCTCTTAAAGAAAGCGGAGTCAGGGGATATGGGGAGAAGGCAGGAATGAAGTACTGATTGGGGACAGACAAAAATGCTGGAGAAACTCAGCGGGTGAGGCAGCATCGATGGAGTGAAGGAAATAGGCGACGTTTCGGGTCAAGACCCTTCTTCAGATTGAGGATGATCAGCCATGATCACATTGAATGGCGGTGCTGGCTCAAATGGCCGAATGGCCTACACCTGCACCGATTGTCTATGGTCTATTGTCTATTGTCTTTAATTTAAACCAGCATCTGCAGTACTTTCCTACAAAACAAATAGTTTATTTTATGCAGGCTGCCAAGGTGGACCAGAATGTGTGCACGTTACTGGCTGTGATAGAAAGGCAGCAATTTTCAAAACTTAAGAACTCGTCTGCGAGGAAAGTGTAGTTCAAATGAGTGGTTACGTGTTTCAACTCAAGACGTTGCTGATCGTAGGTTTGGGATCAAGGTGAGGGGGGATGTTATCGAAGGTGCCCCTGGACTTGTAACAAAAGGGCGGCGCTGTGGCACAGCAGTAGAGTTGCTGCCTGACGGTGCCTGAGACCCAGGTTCAATCCCGACTATGGGTGCTGTCTGTAAGGAGTTGGTACGTTCTCCCTGTGACTGCGTGGGTTTTATCCAGGTGCTCCGGTTTCCTCCTGCACTCCAAAGACATACAGGTTTGGATGTTAATTGGCTTGGTAAATTTGTAAAATTATCTCTAGTGTTTGTAGGATGACGTCAGTGTGCGGAGATCGCTGGTCGGTGCGGACTCGGTGAGCCGAAGGGCCTGTTTCCGTGCTGTATTTCTAAACTAGACTAAACTAAAATTGTAAAAAAGGAAACAGGATGTGGTAGGTAATAGATTCCACACCAGAAGCATATTATCCAAAGGTTCTAAATCACATTTTATTGTCACCTGCCAGCTGTCAGTGCGGAGTGAATGGACGGATTGAGGTGTGTTTAGGCTGCTCGCTGCCCACTGACATCATTCAGTGGGAACTGTTCCAAAAACATGTGTGGAGGCAGTGATGGAGTAATGGAATCAACGAGCCAATGGACGGATTGGCAGGGCTTGGTCGGGGTGTTTGAGGCTGCTCCCTGTTAGTTTGCTCCTGGGCCCACGAGGACATCATTCGAGTCGACTGGGAACCATGACGTCTGTGTCCACGTGTCCCCGGAAAACACGCGGTGTGGGGAGGCAGTGACCTCAGGAGTAATGGAATGTTGTAGTCTGATGACTGATTGCTTGATGTTTGGAAACTGAGTTCTTTCCAGACCTGCAGTGACAATCCCCTCGGTATGCGCAGTCACAACCACACACGGCATCGTAAGGGTGCCGTCTGTAGGCTTGGTACGTTCTCCCCTGTGATCGCTTGAGTTTTCTCTGGTTGTTTCGGTTTCCTTCCACACTCCAAAGATGTGTGGGTTTGTAGATTAATTGTCTTTGGTAAAATTGCAAAATTGTCCCTGGTATGTCGAATAGTGTTAGCGTATGGGGTGACTGCTGGTCAACGCGGACTCGGTGGGCCGATGGGCCTGTTTCCGCTCTGTATCTCTAAAGTAAGGTAAAGTTTAAAGTACAGTTACGATGCTGCCTGACCCGCTACGATCTTCCTGCACACACGGGAGAATGCAGATACTGGCATCTTGAGCAAAACACAGAGTGCTGGAGGAACTCAGCATCGGTGGAGGGAATGGACAAACGTGTTTCAAGTCGGGACCCATCTTCAGACTGGAAATGCTGTTAATAGTTGGGATGTAGAAACAAAGAATTGTAGGTGCTAGTTAATATTACAAAAGGATACAAAGTGCTGGAGTAACTCAGTGGGTCAGACTCGGGAGAACACAGCCAGACGACATTTTGGGTCAGCACCCTTCAAGCTGAAGAAGGGTCCCGACAAGAAACATCACCTATCCATGTTACATAGATAGAAACATAGAAAATAGATGCAGGGGTAGGCCATTTGGCCCTTCGAGCCAGCACCACCATTCAATATGATCATGGCTGATTATCCTAAATCAGTACCCCGTTCCTGCTTTCTCCCTTGATTCTGTTGTCATGAGATGCTGCCTGATCCTGCTGAGTTCCTCCAGCACATTGTGTTTTGTTCAAGATTGCAACATCTGCAGTTCCTCACATCTCTATTGAAATCTTTGAACCTGGTTCCTTTGTAAAGCTCTCCAATTCAAACTCTCTTTGTTTTCTATCTTAGACCAAATATTTCCCTTTCAAACATTCAAAGAGTCATAGAATCATACAGCGTCAGAACAGGCCCTTCAGCCCAACTTACCCCCCACTGACCAACATGCCCCATATACACGAGTGGACCTGCCTGCACTTGGCTCATATCCCTTTAAACCTGTCCTAGCCATGTATCAGCCCAATTGTCTCTTAAACGTTGCAATAATACCAGCCTCAACTACCTCCTCCGTCAGCTCATTCTATTCACCTGCCAACCTTTGTGTGAAAAAGTTACCCCTCAGGTTTCTATTAAATTTACCCCCCTCATCTTAAACCTGTGTCCTGTGGTCCTTGATTCCCCCACTCTGCGCAAGAGACTCTGTGCTTTTACTTGATCTAGTCCTCTTATGATCTTATACACCTCTATAAGATCACCGCTCATACTCCAAAGAAATTTGATTTCAATGAATTGAAAATTAATTGAATTTTTCTCTCAACTAAACCTACATTCACTTCCCTTTCACTCGGTACCTTACAGATCCAACAACTTGGGCAGCATGGTGGTGGAGTGGTAGAGTTGCTGCCTCGCAGCGCCAGTGACCCGGGTTGGATCCTAACCACAGGTGATGTCTGTACGGAGTTTGCACCTTCTCCCTATGGCCTCATGGGTTTTCTCCTAGTGCTCCTGGTTTCCTCCCACACTCCACAGACGTACAGGCTTGTTGGTTAATGGGTTTTGGTCAAATTGTAAATTGTCCCTAGTGTGTGTAGGATAGTGTTAGTCTGCAGGAATCAGTGGTGGACTGGCCAGGGTGTCAGCTTGCCCGATGGCAAATGGGCCCCTGATGAAGTGGGCCCCCTATATCAAGTGGGCCCCTGATGAAGTGGGCCCCCTTTGTCTCCTGGCAACCAATATTTTTAGACCCAGTCCACCACTGGCAGGAATGGCTGGTCGACACAGACTCAGGTGGGCCGAGGGGCCTGTTTCCGTGCTGTATCTCTAAACTAAACAAAACTAAACTTGCTGTGTAAATAAATTTTCCCTGTTCGTCCATCTACTGACTACCTCAAAGTTTTGTCCCCCGTTCCCCGATATTAATCACATATAGTCTTTCTGCCGACTGGTTAGCACGCAACAAAAGCTTTTCACTGTAACTCGGTACACGTGACAACAAACTAAACTAAACTATATTGCTGCCGAACACAATTTGTCCCGATCCCTCTCGATTTCAGGCAGCTTTTCTTTTTGAAAGTGTTAAATGTTCCTTCCAATTGCTCCCTCGGGAACAAGCGGTGTTGAAGGAACAGCAAATCGAGACCAAATATTTTGGACGGGATTTTATTTGGACATTGCCTTAACTGACCATTCAGAAAGAAAAGCCTCTTTGATAGGCCTGAGAAGATTATTTTGTGAAGGGAATTCTAAACCGCAGAGTTATTGCTTCCTGGTCAGCGTGTCAGCTCCCAAGCTCCATTTTACATTTTACTGACATATTTCATTTGAGTCTAAGGAGTGAAATATGACATTTGAAGTGAGAGAGGAAATTAGAGGATCGAAGGTCTTGGTTCAACAGTGTTTGAGACCTTGGGAAAGAAAGCACTCGTAAATTATTGGGGTCCTTAAAGCCTCGTTTGCTTTTCCCTCAGACTGCTGAAGGACTTCTCTGCTTTTATATTCCTCTGGCTTGTAGTAAAAACCTTGGTGCACCGTGCACACGAGGGTGTGCGCTACAGGGAGAGGTTGGGCAGGCCTGGACATTATTCCCTGGAGCGCAGGAGGCCGATGCGCTATCTTATAGAGGTGTGCAAAAATCATGAAGGGAATAGATAGAGTGAATGCAGAGTCTTTTACCCAGGGTAGGGGAAAAAGGGAAACAAGAACCACAGGTTTATGGTGAGAGGGGGAAAGATTTAATAGGAACCTGAGCGGCAACATTTTCATTTAGCTTTCTTCCCCCTCTTCCTCCCCCACTTACAATCAGTCTGAAGAAGGGACCCGACTCTTTCCATGTTCTCCAGGGATGCTGCCAGACCCGCTGAGTTACTCCAGCATTACTCTGTGTCATTTTCGCTCAGCGGATGGTGCGAATATGGTATGAGCTGTCAGAGGCAGGTACTATAATGACATTTAACAACATCTAAAAGACAGGTACATGGATAGGAGAGGTTTAGAGGGATATGGGCCAAACGTGAGCAGGTGGAACTAGCGTAGATAGGACATGTTGGTCGGTGTGGGCAAGATGGGCCAAAAGGTGAAAGGGACAAAAATAAACCAGATACTTAATTGAAGACAAATATAGTGTACAGAGAGCTCTCTCAGATCAGACACGCCCGTCACAAATGCAATTAACAAACGTGCAACATTTGACTCTGGTATCTACAAGCAACGTTGTCATTTTTCATGCTCAAAGGAATGATCTGCCCACCCAGTCCCAATTTAGTTCAGTTTAGTATAGAGTGTGGAAACAGGCCCTTTGGCCCACCGAGTCCGCACCGACCAGCGATCAGTAGATTCTTCTCTCCTCTCCCATCAGGCAAGAGGTACAGAAGTATGAAAATGTACACCTCCAGATTAAAGGGACAGTTTCCTCCCAACTGTTATCATACAACTGAACCATCCTATCACCAAATGGTTTCTGGCCTCCTATTTATCTCATTTTAGACCCACAGGCTATCTTTAATCAGACTTCACTGGATTTTATCTTGCACTTAACATTATTCCCATTATCCTGTACTTGTACACTATGGACGGCTTGATTGTAATCCTGTATAGTCTTTCTAATGGCTGATGAGCACAGTCAAGAAGTTCATACACCAAGACGCAGGCCCTGGCTTGCAAAAAAAGACACAACGTGCTGGAATAACTCAGCAGGTCAGGCACCAACTCTAGAGAACATGGAGAAGTTCTGGTCTGAAGAAGGGGTCCTGACCTGAAATGTCACCTATCCTTTGTGCCTTTTTTTGTAAACCCGCATATGTATTTCCTTGTGCCCCTATCTGGTGAGTGATAGGTGGATGCAGGTGAGGGCGGAGAGCGGGTAAGATTGGCAGATTGTTGAACAAAGGGCAGGGGTGAAGAGACAAAATGTCCCACCTCCATCTCTCTTCCAGCTCTCTCCCCCCTAATACAGTCAGTCTGACGAAAGCCTCCTGACCCAAAACGTCACCTACCCATGTCCTCCGCAGATGCTGCCGGACCGGCTGAGTTACTCCAGCACTTTGTGTCTTTTTTGTCTTGCTCATACATCAACCTCTTTGATCGATCTGCTGCAAGTAGTGGACTGGCACGTCTCTGCACAATAACATGTTTTATTTGTGAAAGCACCACTTGCATGGAAATGAAGGTCTTATTTCAACAGCAATGGGAACACAGGGGTGTCATAACAGGAGAAATGTTCCCCCATGGATCAATTGTAGGATCAAATGTCAGCATTGGAAAGGTGAGATCCTCGACAGGCCAATTTCAGCAAAGCTATTTTTTTTCTTTCAAATTGGAAAATCGTACTTGCCCCCGAGAGGAAACCTAAGTGTAAACACAACTCTGTTCTGTTATTTAGCCAACAGCAAGGATAAGTCAAGGTCACAGAGTTCCTCAAATAATATTTCAAGAGGTTTAAGGTCCATTTGGTTGGGAAATGATCTTCATCGGGTCCAGTCATTGTGGCTGGTTTTATATAAGACAGAGATACAGGTACCAGGTAGCATGGTGCAGTTGTAGAATGGTCAATGATTCAATGGTTCTTTTATTATCACATGTACCAAGGTACCGTGATATTCTTATTTTGCATACAGACTATAGGGGCAGCACAGTGGTGCAGCGGTAGAGTTGTTGCCAGAGTGTCAGAGACTCCGTTTCGATCCTGACTACGGGTACTATCTGTATGATCTCCCTGTGACTGCATGGGTTTTCTCCAGGTGCTCCGGTTTCCTCCCACACTGCAAAAACGTGCAGGTTTGCAGGTTAATTGGCTTCGGTAAGCTGTCCCTAGTGCGTAAAATAGTGCTGTTGAACGGGGTGTTCGCTGGTTGTTGCGGACTCGGTGTGGCGAGGGGCCTGTTACCACCCTGTATCTAGTTTAGTTTACTTTATTGTTACCGGTACTGAGCTGAAAGTTTTTTGTTGCGTGCTAACCCATCAGCGGACAGACGGCACGATGACAATTCAGCCGTCCACAGTGTACAGATACAGGATAAGGGGAATAACTTTTGTGCAAGATAAAGTCCAGTAGTCTGATTAAAAATAGTGTCTAAAGTAAACTAAACTGAAGGAAAGTAAAGTAAAGAAAAGTAAAGAAAAGTAAACTGAAATAAATGAAACTAGAGTAAACGGAACTAAACTCAAATAAATGAACTAAGTCAAGTCATCAACTAAACTGAACTATGCCAGAGGAGATGGTGTTATCAGATACAATGACATAAATGATGACATTTAAGAGGCATTTAGATGGACATTTAAATAGGCAAGGCACAGTTCCTTGTGCCGGCTCAAAGTGTGAAACTGGAAGAGATGTTTGGAGCTAACTCACAGTGCAAGGGGAGTGAGTAGCAGGAGCCTTGCTGTGTCTCTGTGTGGATTGTTTACTGATTAGGTAAGCTGCTGTAATTACTGGCAGAAAATGTGACTCACCAGCGCTGAGTGCCCTGGCTGCCTGGCACCACGCTCGCCTAATCAGTGTGATGGATGGGCCTCTCACATGCACTGGGCCATGACGGCACAGAGGGAGGCCTGTCGGCCCATCCTGCCAGCTCCTGGTACAGCGATCCCTGTCCGTCCCACTCCCCTCCCCTCCTCTCTCTGTGGAACCATTCCCTGTCCCGCTGAGCCAATTCAAAGGGTTCAGAGGAGATTCACATCGATGTTGGCAGGACTCGAGGACCTGTGCTACAGGGAGAGGCTGAGCAGGCTAGGACTTTATTCCGTGGAACGCATAAAGATGAGGGGTGATCAGATAGAGGTGTATAAAATCATGAGGAGAATAGATAAGTCAATGCACAGCATCTTTTACTCAGAGTATGGGACTCAAGAACTAGCGGACATCATAGATGTTGCCAGGACTCGAGGGCTTGAGCTATAGGGGGAGGTTGGGCAGGTTAGGAGTTTATTCCTTGGAGCACAGGCTGAGGGGTGATCTTACAGAGGTGTATAAAATCATGAGGGGAATAGATAAGGTGAATACACAGAATATTTTACCCAATGTAAAGGAATCTAGAACTAGAGGACATAGGTTTAAGGTGAAAGGGGGGAAAGATCTAATGGGAACCTGAGGAGTAACGTTTTTACACAAAGGATGGTAGATATATTCACTGAGCTGTCAGAGGAGATAGTTGAGGCTGATACTATCACAACATGTTTAAAACAGTTAGATACATAAATAGGATAAGTTTAGAGGGATATGGCCAACAGGCAGGCAGGTGGAACTAGTGTAGATGAGACATGTAGGTTGGTGTGGGAAAGTTGGACAAAAGAGCCTGTTTCAATGCTGTATGAATCTATGTCTCCATAATTCCTTTCCCAGGGCTCAAACCGGTTCTGATTTCACCTCAGTTTAGTTTTTTAATTAAGTTTAATTTATTACTATCACGTGTACCGAGGTAGAGAGAAAAGCTTTTGTTTGTGAGCTATCCAGTCAAAGAAAAGACTGTACATGATTACAATCACGTCATCCACAGTGCACAGATAAAGGATACAGGGTACACAGTGCAAAATCGAACATTGAAGTCTGATAAAGTCTGATTCAAGATAGTTCAAAAGTGTCCAATGGGGTAGATGGGAGGTCAGGAGCGCTCTCTAGCTGGTGAGAGGATGGTTCAGTTGCCTGACAACAGCTGGGAAGAAACTGTCCCTGGTTCCAGATCTTATCCGCTCTCTGAATCCTTCCCTCCTGTATCTTTTACCCAACGTGTTAAATATGTAATGCTGGTGTCTACAACATCGTATCACTAGAGACAAGGATCCACAGATGCCGGTTTATAGAGAAAAGACCCAAAGTGTTGGAGGAACTCAGCGGGTCCGCTCTATATCCAGGCCTCTCATTATCTGGTAGGTTTCAATGAGGTCTCCCATCCTTCTAAACTCCAGCGAGTACAGGCCCAAAGCCGTCAAACGCTCCTCATGCATTACCCCCCTGCTAATCAGCCAAATACCCTAACGCTCTGGGCCTTTGTGATGTCCATCTTCACCCATGAATACATAGAGGAGTACAGCACTGGAACAGGCCCTTTGACCCATGATGTACATGCTGAACATGATGCCAAGTTAAACTAATCTCCTCTGTCTGCTCGTCATCCATGTTCCACCATTCCACTGCATATCCATGTGCCCGTCCAATAGCTTCTTAAACCAGCCTCTTGCACCATCCCTGGCAATCTCTGTATCCCGGCCCCCACCATTCTTCATGTAAGAAACCTGCCCTGAGTGTTACAGATGATTTTAGTTTAGTTTAGTTTAAAGATACAGCGCGGAAACAGGCCGCCTTCAGCCCACCGAGTCCGCGCCGTCCAGTGATCACCCCGTACGCTAGCACTATTCTGCACACACTAGGGGCACTTTACAATCTTTACCGAAGCCAATTAACCTACAAACTTGTAAGTCTTTGGGATGTGGGAGGAAACCGGAGCACATGGAGAAAACCTACGTGGTCACAGGAAGAACGTACAAACTTCATACAGACAGCACCCAGCACGGGCTCGAGCCAGGGTCTCTTGCGCTGTAAGGCAGCAACTCTATCGCTCTGCCACTGTGCCTTCTGAATTATGCTCTTTCAAATGTAAATTCTCACATATTGTCCTGCTGTAAGGCTCCTGTTTCATCTTCTTCCCAACAACCATCAGGCTCCTGAACACTGATCTCAACTATTAACTTCTATGGACTTTCATGGGTTGCACTAGTATTATTGTTATTAACTTATTGAATTTTTGTATATTATCTATGAGTTCCATGTTTGCCGCAGTTATGCCACTGCATGTAAGAATTCCATTGTTCCGTTGTACATATGACAATTAAACTCTCTTGACTCTTCTCTGCCTCAGATAGTCTCTGCTCTGTTACCCTGGTAATGTTTCCAGAACCCTCATGTCCATAAGTCACAGGAGCAGAATTGGGCCATTCGGCCTTTCGAGTCTATTCCACCATTCAATCATGGCTGATCTCTTTCCCTCTCAACCCCATTCTCCTGCCTTCTCCCCATCACCCCTGACACCCTACTGATCAAGTACCTGTCATTCTCCACAGCCATCCGTGGCAATGGATTCCACAGATTCACCACCCTCTGACTAGAGAAATTCCCTTTAACCTCCTTTCTAAAGGTACGTCCTTTTATTCTGAGTATCCCCTCCAGTTCTAGACTCTTCCACTAGTGGGAACATCCTCTTCACATTCACTCTAACCTGGCCTTTCACTATTCGGTAAGTTTTAATGAGGTACCCCCTCATTCTTCTAAACTCCAGCGAGTACAGGCCCAGTGCATTCAAACGCTCATCATACGTTAACCCAGTCCATTCCCGGGATCATTCTCGTAAACCTCATCTGGACCCTCTCCAACACCAGCACATCCTTCCTCAGATATGGGGCCCAAAGCTGCTCACAATACACCAAATGCTGTCTGACTAATGCCTGATAAAGCCCTAGCTTTATAAATATCTAATTCCCTTCAGAAAGTTACTTCTGAATCATCTTCACCTGTTCCCTCGAGCACACCTTTCTTCAGTTATCTCTGGTCACAGAGCACGGAAACAGGCCCTTCAGTCCACCTCATCGATGCTGACCAAGATTCCCAATCTAAACTCATCCCACTTACCTGCATTTAGTCCATATCCCTCCAAATCTTAGAAATAAGAAACTGCAGATGTTGGTTTACACAAAAGGACACAAAGTGCTGGAGTAACTCGGCGGGCCTGTCAGAATATCTGGAGAACATGAATAGGTGATGTTTCAGGTCTGGGCCTTTCTGCAGTGATCCTCAGCTGTATCCACCCATCAGTCACCAGGCTTTGACCTGCCCCCCCCGCCTGTCATCCAGCTTTTGTCTCTGGGATGTGGGAGGAAGCCGTAGCACCTGGAGGAACCCCACTCGGTCACAGGGAGCACATGCAACCTCCACACAGACAGCACCCAAGATCAAGATGGAGCCTAGATCTCTGGTGCTGTTATCCGCTGCGCTGTGCCCCCCTGTGTAGTTTAGAGATACGACACGGAAACAGGCCCTTCGGCCCACCGAGTCCACGCCAACCATTGGTCACCCATTGACACCAGTTCTACGATATCCCATTTTGCCATCCACTCCCTACACACTAGTGGCGATTTACAGAGGGCCAATTAACCCACTTCCTTTCTACATAACGGCCATCTATATTTGGGCCTCAGAAGACGGAGCGTGTGCCAGTAACTGTAGCCAATGTCAGGTGAAAGGAAACCGCTCACGAACATCTGGCGCAGTGTGGTTTGCATCTGTCCGGCTGCCAGCTGCTGCATAGACACTTCTGTAAGGTGGACCTACTGTGTGCCCACACGCCACTCAGCTGAACCAGGCACAACACAGAGAGGGAAACGGAGATTGGACATGGACCAGGAAGCTGGTGGCTGCCAATATATCTGCTGACCACATCCAGCTGCCACCTGCCAAACACATCACGCAAAATATTTACTCAAAGTTTGAGTGCGAACTTGCATGCGTATGACTTAAGTATGGATACAATGCTTGATTCATGTGCGCACAACCTTCAAGACCTTTGATTTATGTGACTGCTCCCAACCTTGCTCCCCTGCGCCCCCTGCAGCTCGGAGGCTCCTGCCCCGAGTGGGGCCACCCTTCTCCACCTCCATCCCAACATCAGATCTCTCGTAAGACCACAAGACCGTAAGACAGGGATTAAAAATAGGGGCAACCTTTATACACAAAGTGTGGTGGGTGTATGGAACGAGTTGCTGGAGGAGATAGTTGAGGCAGGGACCATCGCAACATTTAAGAAACATTTGGACAGGTACATGGAATCCATGATGGATAGGACAGGTTTAGAGGGATATGGGTCAAACGCAGGCAGGTGGGACAAGTGTGGATGGGACACCTGCCGGCCAAAGGGCCTGTTTCCATGCTGTATGATTCTATGGCTCTGACTCTATGGCATAGGAGAAGAATTTGGCCATTCAGCCCATCATGTCTGTTCTGCCATTCAATCTTGGCTGATGTAGCCCAATCCTTAACATTGATCAGATTCCCCATCATTGACTCATCTACACTTCACGCAGCCAACATAAACAAAGACCTGTCCCATCCCCCGGTTGTTCCTTCTTCTCCCTGCTTCCATCCAGCAGAAGGTACAGAAGCTTGAAAGCAAGCACAACCAGACTCAGGAACACAATCTTCCCCTTTGTTATCTGGCTTCTGAACTGTCCTTCCATGAGCTAGCTTACTGCCTGGTTCAATTCTACTCCACTGCGGACATTGGACTTTGTTTAGTTTAGTTTAATTTAAATTAGTTTCATTTAGTTTAGTTCAGCATGGAAACAGGCCCTTCGGTCTATTGCATCCACACTGACCAGTGATCACCTATCCACTTTGTCTAAGGAACTGATGTGTCACAATGCTGAGAACTATATTCTGCACTCTGTATCCTTCCCCATTGCTCTACCTATTACACTTGAGTTTGAACTGATGGTATTTATGTATAGTATTAACTGATCTGATGCAAAACAAAGCTTTTCACTGGACCTCAGTATACGTGATAATAATAATAAGCCTAAACCTCTAATGTCTTATTCAGACAGGTACATGGATAGGGTATGTTTAGATAGATATGGGCCAAAAGCAGGCAGGTGGGGCTAGTGTAATTGGGGCATGTTGGTCGGCCCAACTTGTCCACACCGACCAATACGCCCCATTTACACTAGACCAACTTGCCAGTTTTTGACCCATATCCCTCTAAACCTTGACTATCTATGTAACTGTCCAAATGTTTCTCAAACGTTGCGATAGTCCCTGCCTCAACTACATCCTCTGGTAGCTTGTTCCATACACCAACCACCCTTTGTGTAAAAAGGTTAAGAATGCTGGAGTAATTCAGTGTGTTAGGCAGCATCCCTGGATAACATGGATAGGGTCCATTCAGGAACGGTCGAGATCCAATACGTCACCTACCCGTGTTCTCTAGGGATGCTGTCTGACCCATTGAGTTACACCGGCACTTTGTGCCTTATTTTGTAAACCAGCATCTGCAGTTCCTTGTTTCTACATGCTCAAGAACAGCATCTTCACAGCAAGCATCACAACACTGCACAACACCAACCTCAGCAATTATGATCTTTTATGGACGGTGACTTGCACAAAATACATTTGTTTTGCAATATTATAGTTACCTAGCATTACTTCGGAGTTTAATGTATTTATCTGTATTTTGTAGTGTTCACGGACCAGTTAAACTGCAGCAAGTAAGAATTTCATTGTTCCGTTGCTGATACATACGACAATTAAAAGCTCGACTTGAATTTTGACTATTAAAGTCCTTCAATGCCAACTCAGTCCATTGTTTAGTTTAGTTTAGAGATACAGCGCAAAACAGGCCGTTCTGTTCACCATGTCAGTGCAGACCAGCGATTACACTATACACACTTGTGACAATTTTTATAATTTTACTGAAGCCAATGAACCTACAAACCCGCACGTCTTTGGAGTGTGGGAGGAAACCGGAGCACCCAGAGAACACCCACGTGGTCACAGAGAGATCACACAAACTCCGTACAGACAACACCCATGGTCAGAATCGAACCCGGATCTCAGGCGCTGTGAAGCAGCAATTCTACCGCTGCGCCACTGTGGGTTTACGGGGTCTGCTGTGTGGATTGGAGATACTTCTCTCCAGCACAGTGAAACCAAGGTGTTTCAAATTGGCTCTTCATTGTCTCGGGAAGGGATTAGAATAGTTTGGCCACCACTTGATCATCTATTGGGTGGGGTTTTCCCATTTGCCCTCACCCATAACCTGCCCATTCCTTAGTTAAATAGGCCCCCAGAGATGGCACAATTTCATGCTTTCTCAAGTGTTCACAGCCACACTGTTCCGCCCCTTTATTTTTCTAAGAATTTCTAAGTCACCGTTATGTCAAGGAATGAAAAAAATATACGCGGAAACACTGAGAAGGAGTTTTATTTTAATTTAAAATATTGTTGCTTCCTGGTATGTGGAAGTTGGTAGTAAATGTCGGGAAGAGTTGCTGACAGAAGGATTCTTACACACAGGCCATCAGATCCTTGCGGTGTTCCCACAGCTGGGAGCGCTGGGATCATAAAACCATAAGGCCATAAGATGTAGGAGCAGAGAGCTAGGCCTATCGGCCCATCGAGTCTGCTCTGCCATTCAATCACGGCTGATCTATCTTTCCCTCTCAACCCCATTCTCCTGCCTTCTCCCCATAACCTCTGATGCCCTTACTAATCATGGGGTGGCACAGGGCCACAGTTGCTGCCTCACAGCGCCAGAGACCCAGGTTCGACCCTGACTACGGGTGCTGTTGTACGGAGTTCGTACGTTCTTCCCGTGACCACGTGGGTTTTCTCCGGGTGCTCCGGTTTCCTCCCACAATCCAAAGATGTACAGGCTTGTTTGATAGTGCTAGCGTGCGGTTTGGTGATCGCTGGTTGGCAGGGCCTGTTTCCACACTGTATCTCTAAAGCCTAAAGTAAAGTCTAAAGTCTAATCAAGAATCTGTCAAACTCCACTTTAAAAATACCTAACGACTTGGCCACTCCAGCCGTCTGTGGCAATGAATTCCACAGAAACACACACACAAACCCGCATGCATGCATTTAAAAGCTGCCTATAACCCTGATTTGTATACGCCAGCGCTGACTGTATAATTAACAGCTCCACATGGAACAACAATGGGATTCAGTAATAAATTGTCCCCTTCAAGAGATCGTCAGCAGTGACCTTTAATTTGTTCGCTTATTTGTGAACATGACTGGACAATCTTTCTTCTGAATCAGTACCTCATTAAAAGGCTTTGTGCTGCCACTGATGGGGAAGGTCTGTACTGGTACCTTGTACTTTTATTATCCCTGGGTTTTTGTCAGTCTCCCTACCTGCTTCCACTACCTACCCGCAACCTCCGGCAACCACCTGCAACCTCCGGGAACCGCACGGAAACCTTGGGTGGGGCGCAAAGTCTCCAGAGGTTTCCGTTCAGGTTCCCTAAGTGGGACAGGGGCATAACAGTGACGGGCCCATCTCGCAGATCAAACTTGTTTTTGCGCTCTGTGAATTGATTTACAAAGACATGTGAAGTTGGTGAGGTGGAGTGGCTGGAGATTCCTGGCAGTCAGAGCAAGCTTCTGTCTCAGGGTCAGTGGCGATATCCTCAGAGAACTGACCCTGTGCTGACATGGGAATTACCATCAGCGAACAGTTCACACCGTGCCAGACCTGCTCACTTGGGTATAAACTCACGACCTGATTTCATGAGGGTGCCACGGTGGCGCAGCGGTAGAGACCCGGGTTCGATCCTGACTACGGGCGCTGTCTGTGCAGAGTTTGTACGTTCTCTCTGTGACCTCGTGGGTTTCCTCTCCACACTCCGGTTGCTGTCTACATCTGCCATTCTGCCCGCACATGATCCATGTCTCTCTCTCTCTCTCTCTCTCTCTCTCTCTCTCTCTCTCTCTCTCGGCCCACCAAGTCCTCGCCGGCCAATGATCACCCCTATACTAGCTCCATCCCCCACACTAAGGACATTTTACAGAGGGCAGATTAATTTACAAACCTGCACATCTTTTGGAGTGTGGGAGGAAACTGGAGCACCCGGAGAAAACCCACGCGGTCACAGGGAGAATGTACAAACTCTGCATAGACAGCACCCGTGGTCAGGATCGAACCCGGGTCTGTAAGGCAGCAACTTACGCGCCACTGCACCGCCCTTCAGGACAAAGTGGCCTAATCCGGGACTGCTGAGGGAGGTGCAGCAGGGATGGGGAGTCAAAGGAATCTACAGCTAAATGCTGTTCCCAGGCGAATTTGAGTTGAGTTTATTGTCATATGCACAAGTGCAGGTGAGACAATAGACAATAGACAATAGACAATAGGTGCAGGAGTAGGCCATTTGGCCCTTCGAGCCAGCACCACCATTCAATGTGATCATGGCTGATCATCCCCAATCAGTACCCCGTTCCTGCCTGCTCCCCATATCTCCTGACTCCGCTATTTTTAAGAGCCCTATCTAGCTCTCTCTTGAAAGCATTCAGAGAACCTGCCTCCACCGCCCTCTGAGGCAGAGAATTCCACAGCGGTACAGGTACAATTAAAATCTTGTTTGCAGCAGCATCACGGGTACATACACTCAGACAATATACAAAAATGAGTGGGCAGCACACTGGCAGAGCTGGTGGAGCTGCCACCTCACAGAGCCAGAGAACTGAGTTCGACCCTGACCTCATCCATTGTCTTCCATGAGTTTGCCCCGTGATCGCGTGGTTTTTCTCCGGGTGCTCCGGTTTCCTCCCATATCCTGAAGACATGCAGGGTTGTAGGTTAATTAGCCTCTAGGTGTTTCCAGTAGTGTGAGGGCCCAGAATCCAAGGACACAGCCTCAGAATAAAAGGACGTACCTTTAGAATGGAGATGAGGAGGAATTTCTTTAGCCAAAGGGAAGTAAATCTGTGGAATTCAGTGCCAGAGGCGGCTGTGGAGGCTAAGATATGGTATTTTTAATGGAGAGATTGATAGAGTCTTGCTTAGTAAGGGGGACAAAGGTTGCATGTAGAAGGCAGGAGAATGGGGTTGAGAGGGATAGATAGATCAGCCATGTCCTGAAGGGCGGAGCAGACCCGATGGGCTGAATGGCCTAATTCTGCTCCAATCTCTTATAGTATTAAGGTAGATTACCCCTAAATGTAGCGAGTGGATGCAAAAATGGGATAACATAGAACTAGTGTGAACAGGCAGTTCCCAGGGATATCACAGAGACAGGAATTAGCTCCTTGGGCCAACTGGAGTGCGTGCTATTCCCAATCGATCCCGCTTGCCAGCGGAGAGTGACGCATTGGGAAAAATGGGAATGTGATGGGAATTTTTAGCAACGGTTCACTCCATAATACTTTGAGCTTTTGTGGTGCGGAGAGTTTTATTGACAAACTTCCAGCCTTCAATTCAGTAAGTCACAAAACAAAACTCATGTAACGAATGGAAATAATTACAGAAATGCATAAAAGCCGACTGCACACACATTTCATCATCTTTATTTTACATGTCAATTTTGTGACCTTGCCAACATTTCAGGACGGCGTATCCCTGGATATCTTTACATTAAAGGTGCTGACAGAATAACGTAACTTGTCCAAAATAAATACGTTGGATGCTGTTTAATGCCTAGAAGGCAGCAAAGAGCAAGAGCCTTGTTAGAAGGGGAAGTGTGTCGGGAGAACTGGTGTAGCTGACGGTCTAGCTCCCCTTTCATCCCCTATCCTTCCTCAGGCAACCCCCAGTTCCCCAACCCATCCCCAGTCTCTCCCCGTCTCTGCCTTTTGAACTGACTGGCCTCTGCCCTCTGTCTAAGGACAGCACACAGTGGCGCAAGCGGTAGAGTTACTGCCTTACAGCGCCAGGGACCTGGGTTCGATCCTGACTATGGGTGGTGTCTGTACGGAGTTGTTCCTGTGACCATGTGGGTTTTCTCTGGGATATCCGGTTTCCTCCCACACTCCAAAGACGTACAGTTGGTAAGCTAATTAGCTTTTGTAAAATTGTAAATTGTCCCTAGTGTGTAGGATAGTTTTAGTGTGCGTGGATCTCTGATCGGCACGGAGGTGGGCCGAAAGGCCTGTTTCCGCGCTGTATCTCTAAACTAAACTAAACCAGTAGATCTAGTTAAACATCTTTGCTTCACAATCCTTGCATTTCACTAAATGCCATCGAACCAAAACATTAGAGTCATAGTCACAGAGTCATACAGGACAGAAACGGGCCCTTCAGCCTAACTTGCCCATGTTGACCAAGATGCCCGATATACAAGAGGCCCACCTGCCCACATTTGGTCCATATTACTCTAAATATTTCCTATCCACATACCTGTCAAAATGTCTCTTAAATGTTTAGTTTAGTTTTTGTCACGTGTCCTTGTTGCGTGCTAACCAGAGGGAATCAGCGGAAAAATCAATTTATTTGTAGACATGAGGTCCCATTGCCGTTTCGTCCACACAAATAGACAGACACAACATAATTACATACAAACATCCATCACATAACTGTGAGGGGCCAATAACGCACTGACAAAGATGTCAGAGTAAAGTCAAAGCCCCCGGCTGGCGATGATCCCACGGCCATTAAAGATATGCAGGCGGTCTCCAAGTAAGGTAGATGGGAGGTCCAGGATCTGGTTCGGTGGGAGAAGTCGCCGCCGCAGAAGCCCCGAAAAGCGGTCTCCCCCCAGGGAGCCGTGGGCTCAGTCGTCCACAGCCTGAGAAGCCAACTCTCCGGCAGCAAGAAAGCAGCTATCCCTGAATTTGTTGGCAGTGCAGCAGCAGCAGCAGCAGCACCACACGCTTCTGTAGAAGTGCCGCGCGGTGAGGTGAGTACCTCCGCTGGCAGCTCGTTCCCTATGCCCACCACCTTCTGTGTGAAAAAAAGTTTCCCCCCCCCTCCTCAAAAACAACAAACACTACATAAAAACACAGACAAAAAATAATAAAAACTATTAAGATCGTGCCTCTATCACCTTATGAACTCCAATAAGGTAGATGGGAGGTCAGGATCTAGATCCTGTAGAAGTGCTGGTTCCGCTGATTCCCATATGCCCAGCCTGGGTACAAAGACTCAGTATTAAATGCATTCACCCTAAACTTAGGTCCTCTATTGATTCCCCTCATGACTCTTATGTGCACACCTCTATAATCTTATACACCTCTTAAGTTTACCCCTCAGCCTCCTGCACTCCAAGGAAAAAAAAACAAAGTGCTGGAGATACTCAGTGGGTCAGGCAGCATCTCTGGATGGAAATGCACAAGAACCAAAACATGAACTCTGCCTTTCTCTCGCTACGGACACTTATTGTTCTGTTGAGTGTCTTCAGCCTTCTCCGCTTTTATTTCAGATTTGCAACATCAGATTTATGCAGAAAGGGCACAAAGTGCTGGAGTAACTTAGCAGGTCAGGCAGCAACTCCGGAGAACATGGATAGGTGACATTTCACGCCGGGACCCTTCTTCAGACATGTCCTCCAGAGATGCTGCCTGGCCCGCTGAGTTACTCCAGCACTTTGTGTCCTTTTTTGGTAAACCGGCATTTGCAGTTTCTTATTTCTACATCAGATTTTTGCGTTAATTTAGCTTTTTTCCATTGTCAAATTATTGTCAAATTTGAATTAGTCGTCACTATGGTAATCCAACATCGGACCGACTTCAGTGGGTAAGGAACTAATTATTAATTTGGCTGCATTCTCTTTGATAAATGTGTATTTTATAAAAAACTTCCATCCGTACAGCTACTTGATGATTTATCTCCTGTCATTGAGGGATTAAACATCAGAACAAGACCACGGCCATTGAGATGATAGAACAAGAGGCACAAGGAACTGCAGCTGCTGGAATCTTGAGCAAAACACAAAGAGCTGGAGGAACTCAACGGGTCAGTCAGTATCTGTGGAGGGAATGGACAGATGGCGTTTTGGGTTGCGACCCTTCTTTAGACTGATTGTAGTAAGGGGAGAAAGCTGAAGATGAGTGGCGCAGTGGTACAGCGGTAGAATTTCGTAGGTGGACGGCCTAATGGGTCGCGGGGTGTCGGTAGCTTACTGCAGCTTGATGCCGACTAGGTGGTAGGTGGTTGTAGACATTGTCGTAGGGGGGGTCCAGTCGCCGGCTTTTCAGCGACCGGTTACGATTCTGACAGTCGGCGGCAATCGCCGGAAAAATCGACTGTGGGACAGGCCCAATACAGCGAGGAAAAAGGCCCTTTACCCCATCGAGCCCACACTGACCAGTCATCACCCCGTACACTAGCACTATCCTACGCACTGGGAACAATTTACAGAAGCCAAATTAACCTATGAACCTACACGTCTTTGGAGTGTGGCAGGTAATCGGAGCACCCGTGGAAAACCCACGCAGCCACAGGGAGAACGTACAAACTGTGTACAGACAGTACCCATAGTTAGGATCGAACCCAAGATGCCGACGCTGTGAGGCAGCAACTCTACCGCTGCACCATTTGCCACCCTCGATTCCAGGGTTCCAGGATTTAGACCCAATGTTGCTGAAGAGATGTAAATATCCAAGATGGCGGGCGACGTTGAGAAGATCCTATTGTTGGTGGACCTTCCAAGAAGCTGGGAAACGAGGTGGAGGTGGATGCTCCCCGCTGCCAGGCTGCCCCACCGAGATGGCTCCTTGCTGAGAATCTGCTCCACAGCCATCCCTGGAGTACACGTGGCCGGAAGGCAGCTCGACATCCCTGCTGTGTTAGGGAGAAGCTCGTCTTGATTTCCTCCTCGTCTCCCCAAGCAGCTGTGATCAGCGAGACCACATTTGAGGGGGGAAAGAAAGGCAAACGCTGCCTTGCAAAGGACATAAATCTTGCAGCGTGCAGCCGACATCAATCTTCGGAGTGTGAAGGCCAGGGGGGTGGAATGTATTCTGTTGGGGCTTCACGTGTCAGGGCAGTCAGTGCACGGCGCACACACACCTGTGCATTGTGGAGAGCCGTCAGGCAGCGTGTCTGCACCTCACCCCGAGTGTGTCTCATGCCTTCCTGCAGCAACCCCACAAGCAGATAAATAACCACAAACACAAACCATGGAAAATTCAGTTAAACCCCGAGCTCCGTGTCTGAGGAAATAAAATCCATGGCCCCGTGACAGTGTTGGCATGCACGACTGAGGTACATGCTGCGCGCACTCACGCACACACACACACACACACACGTACACACACACTACACAGGTGCACATCCACACACAAGCACACATGCACACACACACACACACATACATATGTGCATGCACATGCACTTGCACACACATGCACACACACATATACGTACACACACACATCATACACACTTGAACACACACACATGCACTCATACAAACATGTGAGCACACACATTCACACAAACACAAACACACACACACACACATACAATACACATGTGCGAATAGGGTTGATATGTTGCCAGGACAACGGGCCTTCATGGTTAGGCCATGAACCCACACTTACAATCTGGTACTTGTAAATGGCTCCAAACTAGCGACTCTGTACACTTAGTGTACGTGTATACACTTGTAGTGTATCTGAGATGCTTATCTAGAATATATCTAAGTACTTATGTATAGTGATACTTTTACTGAACTGTATACAAGAATGAATTCCACTGTACCTCGGTACATGTGACAATAAACCTAACCCCACACCTAGACCCCCTGGATGCCTGATCCAAGGTCAACCACCCACTGGTGCTGTGGGCAGTTGGTGCCTTGGTGGGACTCCAGCCCCTGGCCATTTGGGACATCTACACACTGACGTACGTCCCTTTGACTGAACAAACGAGCCCTGAGGATATGGAGATCTGGCGGAGCGGCAAAACGCAGTGCCAGTGCCGGCTTCCAGCTCCATGTACAAACTTTAGTTACCTGTGCCGGAGAGAGACGAGAACAGAGGGCGTTTGTTCAAGTTGGCCCTTGAACAGCAGAGCCAAGCCAACCTCCCAGTGACAGCTCTGCCAAACATGCCACTGAGTCCAGCTCCAGATCCCTCCTGGTTTTCCCCTCATACAGATACAGCATGGAAACAGACCCTTCGACCCACCGAGTCCGCACCGACCAGTGAACATGCATAAATCTATAATTTTTTACCAAAGCCAATTAACCTCCAAATCTGCACGTCTTTGGAGTGTGGGAGGAAACCGGAGCATCCGGAGAAAATGCGCGTGGTTACAGGGAGAACGTACAAACTCTATACAAACAGCACCTGAGGTCAGGATCGATCCCGGGTCTTGGCGCTGTAAGGCAGTAACTCTACCACTGCACCGTCGTGCCGCCCTCTTAGAGAAAAATCATCCTCTGACTTTTTTTCTCAGCAGGGCAATGACTATTAAGGACATGTAAACTTCAGTCATTAAGTCGTACATCGCAGAAACAGGCCCTTTCGGCCGACCATGTCGGTACTATTCATTGTAACAACCCATAGTACCATCTTCTCACATTAGCACTGTTGTTCATATGTTCAAGTCAGAGGAGTATGAAGTAGACCATTCAGCCCATTGAGTCCACTTCGCCATTCAATTGTGGCTGATCTATTTTTTCCTCTCAACCACATTCTCCTGCCTTCTCCCCATAACCTTTGACACACTTACTAATCAAGAATCTGCCAATCTTCGCCTTAAAAATACCCAATGACTTGGTCTTCACATCCGTCAGTGGCAATGAATTCCACAGATTCACCACCCTCTGACTAAATTAATTCCTCCTCACCTCCTTTTTAAAGGAGTGTTCGTTTACTCTGAGGCTGTGCCCTCTGACCAAATAGTGGAAACATCCTCTCCACATCCACTCTATTCAGACCTTTCACTATTCTGTAAGTTTCAATGATGTTCCCCCCCCCCCCCCCCTCATCCTTCTAAACTTCAGTGAGTACAGGCCCAGTGCTGTCAAACACTCATCATTTGTTAGCCTTGGCCATTCACGTACTGTCTAGATTCAGAGGAGGTTTAGAGAGTATTAGCTACAAGGAGAGGTCAGACAAACTTGGATTGTTTTCTCTGCAGCATGACCTGCGTGGGTTTTCCCCAGGTGCTCTGGTTTCCTCCCACTTTCCAAAGACATGCAGGTTTGCAGGTCAAGTTGCTTGGTATGAATGTAAATTGTCCCGAGTGTGCAGGTTAGAGTAAATGTGTGGTGCTGATACGGACCCGGTGGGCCGAAGGGCCTGTTTTAGTGCTGTATCTCTAAACAAAACTAAATTAACACTATCCCACACTTTAGGGACATTTTAAAATTTTACAGCAGCCAATTAATCTGCAAACGTCCACGTCTGTGGAGTGTGGGAGGAAACCGGAGCACCTGGAGAAAACCTATGTGGTCATGGGGAGAATGTACAAACTCCATACAGACAGCACCCGTAGTCAGGATCGAACCCAGGTCTCTGGCACTGTGAGACAGCCACTGTAGGTGGAAGCATGGAAGATGAGTCATGTTGAGGTGGCTTTGCTTCAGTGACTCGTTGGGCTGAAGTGTCCATTTCCACGCTGTATCTCTAAAACTAAGATGCTCCCTGACCCGCTGAGTTGCCCTGCCATGTGCAATGAACCTCTGAACTTTGCTTCAAGGGCCGACAGTGAGTACTAACCCTCCCTTGACACCTGCTCAGAACGCTGGGGTGGGGTTTGGACGCATTAACGGCGAGATCGGAAGGGCCGAGATCACGAGGAGAGGGCAGGATGCGAGCGAAATAAAGGTTCTGCCTCTCCGAAGCGTTGAGAAAGCAAAGGAACAAGACTTGGAACCCGTACATACATGATGTCACCCTCCTCTCATTCCAGCCAATCGGTTGAATGATTATCACCCACAGGAGGACCCAGACTCTTCTGGTTTTTCCCATAAATCTCCTCCGTGCTTCGCTAATTAACCTTTATAGATTTTTTAATGTGTATAAACACTATTTTTGACACCTACTACCTCATTCTCCCACCCCCCACCAAGGCTGGGGAGCTGCTCGGAGGCACCAGCAGGTCAAGCAGCGTTCAGAGCTCTTAAAAAACAAGCAAGCGAGGCTACGCGGAGGAAAACAACCCCTGAGCCGTAAACCCCGAGCAAAACCCAACCTGGCGATTGTTCTCAGCGGTCCCGGAAGCAGGGCCGCCGCCGCCGACGCTTGATATAACTAAAAGCAAACAATATTTGCAAGAGGTTGGAGGCAAGTGGAATAAAATCAGCCAATCTTTCTCCCTCCATTGAACATTTGACCTTCGGTGGAAAACCTTGAACAGCCAGAGTAAGATTAATAGGTCTCCACCGTGGGAATATTCTGTGGAATTCTGCTCTGATTATTTGTTGTACGATCCAGGGACAGGGCTGGGGTGAGCAGAACAGCGAGTGGAGAGGACTTGAAACTCCTTGTGGCAGGACATGGGAACGGGATTCATTGTTTATTGGGCTTGGTCCACCTTTAAGGAATGAGTGCACTGTCTGGTCTGGTCTGAGACATAGAAACCAAGGGCTGCAGATGCTGATTTATACCAAGGATAAGAGACAAAGTGCTGGAGTAACTCAACGAATCAGGCAGCATCCAGCGTTTAGGGGCGGCATGGCAGGAGAGTTGCTGCCTTACAGCGCCAGAGACCCGGCTAATGACTAATGTCAGTACAGAGTTTTACGTTCTCCCTGTGACCGGGTGGGTATTTTCCGGGTGCTCTGGTTTCCTTCCACACTCCAAAGATGTCCAGGTTTGTAGGTTAATTTAGCTGCGGTAATTGTAAATTGTTCTTAGTCGGTGGGATAATGCTAGTGTATGGGGATGCCGTGTATGGGAATGCTAGTGGTCGGTGTGGTCTCGGTCTCAGTCGGTCAAAGGGTCTGCTTCCGCTTTGTTTTCCAAAACTGTAAACTAAGGTAAATCTCTGGAGAATATAGATGGGTGACGTTTCGTGTCGGGGCCCTTCTTCAGACTGAAGGTCCATTGTTGGCAAGGGGAGAACTGTGCAACTGGTAAAACGACCCGGGGTGGCGGAAGGATGCAAGGGAGGAGGAGAGGGGAGTGTAGGTAGAGTTTACTTAAAATTAGAGAATTCAATGTTCACACCACTGGATTGTAAGCTACCCAAGCAAAATATGAGGTGCTCGTCCTCCAGTTTGCGTGTGGCTTCACTCTGGCAATGGAGGAGGCCCAGGACAGAAAGGTCAGTGTGGGAATGGGAAGGGGAGTTGAGATGGTTGGCAACCGGAAGACTTTTGACGGCTTGCTGTACCAGCATTCCTGTTAGTTAGGATTCTCTCACCCACAAGTTTACATCTCCAGCCCTCTCCAACTGGACCTATTCCAGAAAACCAAAGTGCTAGAGGAACTCAGCGGATCAGACAGCATCTATGGAAGGAAATAGACAGAGGCGTTTCGGTCGGGACCTTCTTCAGACTGTCTGCAGAAGAGACCTGACCTGGAATATCGCCACAGTCCGAGGAAGGGTCCAGACCCGAAATGTCGCCTGTCCATTCCCTCCCCAAACGGTTTAAAATACCCAATGACCTGTCCTTCACTGTTGTCCGTGGCAATGAATTCAACAGATTTGACACCCTGTGGCTAAAGAAATTCCTCCTCATGTCCTTTCTCAAGGTAAATGTCTGCCCTCTTCCTTCCACAGACGCTGACTTACCTGGCAGACACAAGCAACTGCAGATGCCGGAATCTTGAGTAAAACACAAAGTGCTGGGTGAACTCAGCTGGTCAGGCAGCATCTGGTGAGTCAAGAGTATTTTATTGTCGTATGTCCCGAAACAGAACAATCAAATTCTTACTTGCAGCAGCACAACAAATATGTGAACATGTTACTTTGTAAAACCCATAATGTACAACTAAAAACAGTTCAGTATATAGATAGTTTTTAGTTGTTATAGATAGATAGATAGATAGAATTTATTACCACACAACCAGGGTCGGTGGAATTTTGGGTTGTCAGCAGCGGTACAATAATAAAGAACACACAACCACAATAAGAATGTAACACAAACATCCACCACAGCATTCATCACTGTGGTGGAAGGCACAAAAAAAAATTGGCCAGTCCTCCTCCATTTCCCCCCCCGTGGACTGGACCAAAGTCCAGAGTCAGTCCAGGATCGGCTCTTCCTCACCGGAGACCGCGGCTTTAAGTTGTTGTAGGCCGCAGGCCGGCGGTCGAGATTTAAAGTCTCCGCCGCAGCCAGAAGCACCGTAGACTGCAGGGCCGGCGGTCGAAGCTCCGCTCCAGGGGTGATGGTAAGTCCATGCCGGACCCGCGGTAGAAGTTGGCCGCGGGCCGGCAGTGATGGCTTCTTCTTCCCCCGGGTCCCCCACGATAAGTATAAAAACAAATAGATAAATAATAGGAATGGACAGGCCCCATTTTGGGACAGGTCCTTTCAGACTGATTCACCTGACCATTCCCTCCACAGATGCTGCCTGATCCATTGAGTTCTCTGGCACTTTGCGTTTTGCTGGAGATTCCACAACTGCAGTTCCATGTGTCTCTGGCCAGTCTGTCTGTAGCCTCCTTCACTGGTAATGGCATTGGTTTTTCATTCTCACGTTTACCGAGGTACAGTGAAAAGCTTTTATTTGTGTGCTATCTGATTAAATCAGATCTTACCATACATGAGTGTCATTAGCCCATACACAAATATGACAAAGAGAAAAATACCAGAGTACAGAATGTAGTTTTGCAACATTGTGGCATTATAGTTCCAAAGAAAAAGTGCAATGTTCACGACGAGGTAGGTTGGAAGATTAGGACTACACCCCCAGCTTATGGGAGAACCATTCAGTAGTCTGATAACAGGGGGAAAGGAGCAAAAATATCAATCATCCCTTTCTATATACAGATGCTGCTTGACCCGCAGAGTCACTCCAGCAGTGTGTCTTTAGCTCCAGATACCAGCATCTGCAGTTTCTTGTGTGTTCATGGTGCCAATATCATTCCTTCTCCCAGCTTCTTGCCGATGGGAGAGCGTTATAACTCTCTCTGGTTCCCCATTGATCGGCCAAGGATATCTTATGCCCTTACAATGCTTGTCAAAATGGAGTCAGAGAATCATGGAGTCATGGGAACGGGCCCTTCAGCCCAATTTCTCCATGATGACCGAGATACTCCATTTATGCTGGTCCCGTTTGCCCGCCTGTCCCCCCCGTATCCCTCTGAACCCTTTCCTTCCATGTATGGAAATACTTTTTAAACATTGTTATTGTAATGCTGTCTGGCAGCTTGTTCCACATAGCGACAACCCTCTGCATTAAAAAGTTGTCCCTCTGTTTTTTTCCCTTTTTCAAAAAGCCTTGTGCTCTACCTTAGTATGTCTGACAATAAACTAAACTAAACTAAACAAAAACCTCTCACCTTAAACCTATGCCCTCCAGTTCTTGATTATGGATAATTGATTCTGGTTCTTGATTCCTGTGCTCCAAGCAATAAAGTCATAGCCTGCTCAATCTATCCCTATAGCTCAAGCCCTCGAAACCTGGCAACATCCTCGTAAATTTTCACTGCACCCTTTCCAGCTTAACAACACAACACCTTCAACTACCTCCAGTGCAGCTCGTTCCAAATCTTCTCTGCACAATGTTAAGCCATGTCCCTCTTCCTCAACTCCCTTGGGAATAGCGGCACAGTGGCGCAGTGGTAGAGTTGCTGCCTCTCATCACCAGAGACCCGGGTTCGATCCTGACTAAGGGTGCTGACTATGCGGAGCTTGGACATTCTCCCGGTGACAGTGTGGGTTTTCTCCGGGTGCTTCGGTTTCCTCCCACGCTCCCAAGACAGTGTTTACTACATAGGGTGAATGCACAGAGTCTTTTACCCAGAATTCAGATTCAACTTTAATTGTCATTGTCAGTGTACAGTACAGAGACAACGAAATGCAGTTAGCATCTCCCTGGAAGAGCGACATAGAATATCATTTCAATAAATAAATCTATTTACATGCATACAGTCATAGTGTTTTTCCTGTGGGGGGATTGTCCGGTGGGGGGTGATTGGCAGTCACAGAGGTACAGTGTTGAGTAGTGTGCAGCCGCAGGGAAGAAGCTGTTCCTGGACCTGCTGGTCCGGCAACGGAGAGACCTGTAGCGCCTCCCGGATGGTAGGAGGGTAAACAGTCCATGGTTGGGGTGAGAGCAGTCCTTGGCGATGCTGAGCGCCCTTCGCAGACAACGCTTGCTTTGGACACACTCAATGGAGGGGATTGAGGAACCGGTGATGCGTTCAAGAACTAAAGGCCACAGGTGTAAGGTGAGAGGGTTTGCAAGTTAATAGGTTTCTGTGAACTGTCTCGAGTGTGTAGGATGAAACTAGTGTAGGGGTGATTCTTCAGCCGGTGTGACTCGATGGGCCTGTCTCTACGCTGTATCTCTAAGTGAAACAAAACGGAACTGGCTCATCCGCTTCACGTTGCCCTTCCTCATTCTCCCTACTTACGCCGATCGTCTCTCAGTTTCTGTGCCGTGTCTCTCTTGCATCTTCAACCAGACGGCCAATGTCCTCTCTCCCCGAACTGATTTATGTTCATGGAGGAACCAAGTTCTGAGGCCAAGATATTCATTTCCCAAGTGGACGGGTCATCCATTTTCTGTGCATTGCTGTCGATTTTCTCAGCCACGTTTGTTGGATCCGACCCGTTTCCCAACTTCTACTGCCTTTAATTTATTACCTTCAGTTGCAATGTGTTGCTTCCCCTGTTCCTCTCTGTTGCACTCCTTCATCCTGACAGACCAAACCCATTGGCATACAACTGTACTCTTATTTATCCATAAAGCCCATCAATTGTCATGGTTAGTCTTAGAGAGATGCAGCGCCCTTCAGCCCACCAAAGTCTGTGCCGACATCAGCCACCCATTTACATTCTCCATGTACGGGCAGCACAGTGGCACAACAGTAGAGTTGCTGCCTCACAGCTCCAGAGACCCAGGTTTGATCCTGACTCAGGGTGCTGTCTGTACGGAGTTTGCATGTTGTCCCCGTGACTGCGTGGGTTTTCCCCAGGTACTTTGGTTTTCTCCCACACTCCAAAGACGTACAGGTTTGTAGGTTAATTGGCTTGGTAAAATTGTAAATGATCTCAAGCATGTGTGGGATTGTGTTAGTATACGGTGTGATCACTGGTTGGTGCAGGCTCAGTGGGCCGAAGGGCCTGTTGCCAGGTTGCATCTCCAAAGTCTAAATTATTTTCACTGTATACATGACAATAAAAAAATGAAACTAAACTATAATCTCATAACTTCACCACATTAGTTTCTGTTCCCTTCTCCCAGACATGTCGATCCAGCCTCATGTGTAAGTACATCCGTTTCTCTCCACAGCTCCATGTGGGAACGACCCCCATATTCCCAGTGATCCCTGGGTGAGGAAACTTCTCCTGAAGTTCCCAATTGTATTTATTAGCATCTACTACAGATTTATCAGCCTGGCTCTGAGCCTTCTGCGTGTGTGTGAAGATATCCGAGAGGACAAGACACAAAGGAGGAATGAGGGGAGGCTGAGGGTTTCTCATGGGCCTGAAAATCTTCATTTCACCTTCTAGCCTTTCCCGTTTCCACACCTCATGCTTTGCAACCCCGGAGAGAAACATACTTCAACTCTCCAGGCCTCTCAAGGCTATGTGTAGAAACAAGGAACTGCAGAGGCTGGTCTATACCAAAGAACTCAGTGGGTCAGTCAGCATCTCTGAAGAAATGGGGAGCTTCCTCTGACTGCAAGCTATAGATGGTCGTCCGGCAGAGTGCAGGGGAAGGAGGAACGTTGGAGACGGGAGAATGGGCTCATCGCTGGGCAGTGAGGGCTCCTTCTCATAGAGACGGAGGCAATGGAAGAAAAGCTCTATGTTAGGACAAACACGGAACACGTTGAGATTGTGGCAAGATAGCGATAGCCGTACGGGGGGAATTCAAGAAAGAAGTCTGAAGGAACCGGGGCACCCGGAGGTAACCCACGCGGTCATGGGGAGAACGTGCAAACTCCACACACAGACATCACCCAAAGTCAGGATCGAACCCGGGTCTCTAGCATTGTTAGGCAGCACCTCTACCAGCTGCTCCACTGTGCTGCCCCATCTATAGCGATGTTATCAGTACACGTTGCCTTCAGGGTGGATATAAAAACACAGGGCTAATAATAAGATTTCATTTGTAAGTCTACGTAACTACTCGGCCTGGAAATCGCTGGCCCTTTGACTCCATCTACACTTCACGCTGCCTTGATAAAAACTATCAACATAGTCAAGGACTTGTCCCACCCCGGTCATTTGTCTTTTTCCCAGCTCCCGTCCAGCAGAGGGTACAGAAGCTACAAAACATGCAGCACCAGACTCAGGAACAGCTTCTACCCCTCTGTTATTAGGCTACTGAACGGTCCTTCCATAAGCTAGGGTACTGTCCGATTCACCTCATTGCGGACATTAGACGTTTTCTATGGCATTGATGTGCTACAATACTGAGAACTACATTCTGCACTATGTTTCAGCAGGAAAAATGAAAGTTCAAGTGGAGGACTGGGATGTAGTGTGAGGAGTGAGTGGAGAAAGGGGCAAGCATACTGCCGGGTTGCGTCACAACTTGGTTCAGGAGCAGCTCTGCTCAAGAGTGCATGGAATTGGAGAGAGTTGTAGATGTAGCCCAGTCCATCACACGGACCAGCCTCCCCACCACTGAGTCCATCCACACTTCACACTGCCTCGGGAAAGTAGCCAACACAATCAAAGACTTATCCCACCCCGGACATTCCTTTGTCTCCCTGCTCCCGTTGGGCAGAAGATACAGAAGCTTGAAAGCGCGTATCGCCAGACTCGAGAACAGCTTCTTCCCCTCTGTTTTCAGGCTTCTGAATGGTCCTTCCATAGGTTAGCCTAGTGTCTGATTCTCCAATCTACCTCAATGCGGATATTGGATATCTTCTCTGGAACTGTAACGCAACAATGTTGACAAACAATATTTTGCCCTCTGGTATGTTTCTCTTCATTCTATCTGATGTACAGCACTTGTGTATGGCTTGGCTGCATTCATGTACGGTATGAAGGAACTGCAGATGCTGGTTTATACCGAAGACAGACACAAAATGCTGGAGTAACTCAGCGGGTCAGGCAGCATCTCTGGAGAATTGAAATAGGTAACATTTTGGGTTGGAATCCTTCTTCAGACTGAAAGTATGATCTGATTTGATTAAAACAGCACGCAAACAAAAGCTTTTCACTGCACCTCAGTACACGTGACAATAATAACTAGGCCTAAACCTAAACCCTCAAGGACAGTGGCACAGTGGAGACACTAGCAACTGCAGGCACAACAAAAGTGGCAGAACTGGTAGAGCCGCTGCCTTACAGCGTCAGAGACCTGGGTTCAATCCTGACTTCAGGTGCTGTCTGTGTGGAGTTTGCACGTTCTCACTATGATGGCCTGGGTTTCCTCCGGGTGCCCCGGTTTCCTCCCACATCCACAAGACATGCGGGTTTGTAGGTTAATTGGCCCTCGGTAAATCGCACGTGGTGTGAAAGAGTGGATGAGATAGCGAAAGGCCTGACTAGAGTAGATGTGGAGAGGGTGTTTCCAGTAGTCGGAGAGTCTACGACCAGAGGCCATAGCCACAGAATAAAAGGACCTACCTTTTGAAAGGCGATAACGAGGAATTCCTTTAGTCAAAGGGTGGTAAATTTGTGGGATTCATTGCCACAGACAGCTGTGGAGGCTGTCAATGGATATTTTTAGTGTGGAGATTAATAAGTTCTTGATTAGTAAGGATGTCAAGGGTCCAGAACAAGGGGTCACAGTTTAAGGATAAGGGGAAAATCTTTTAGGACCGAGATGAGGAAAACATTTTTCACACAGAGAGTGGTGAATCTGTGGAATTCTCTGCCACAGAAGGTAGTTGAGGCCAGTTCATTGGCTATATTTAAGAGGGAGTTAGATGTGGCCCTTGTGACTAAAGGGATCAGGGGGTATGGAGGGAAGGCAGGTACAGGATACTGAGTTGGATGATCAGCCATGATCATATTGAATGGCGGTGCAGGCTCGAAGGGCCGAATGGCCTACTCCTGCACCTATATTCTATGTTTCTATGTTTCTAATGGGAAGAAGGCAGGAGAATGGGGTTGAGAGGGAAATATAGATCAGCCATGATTGGCTGGAGGAGCAGACTTGATGGGCCAAATGGCCTGTTCCTGCTCCTAGAAATTATGAACATGAGAAAGTGGGATAACATAGAACCAGTGTGAACGGGTGATGGTCGGCATGGACTTGGCGGGCCGAAGGGCCTGTTTCCCCGCTGGATCTTTATTTCCAAACTAAAATATATAGCTTGTTTTGTTTTTTTGCTCGATTTCTTGCATAATTGAAACAGTGTAGACTACGACTTTCACCTTTAAGTGTTGCACAGTACATCTGCAAATAATTATTTTATCCAGAATGAAAGCAACGGCATATTTTACTTGTGAAAAAGTAGTGCCCCTGTCATTTCATCCAGGCCCCTATAGATTGTTTCAATAACGTCTCGCTTTTCTCCCACTTTTTTATTGCTCTTGACAGCTACAAATAAGCATATTTATTCCCCACTTTATTGTTACAAGCACTAAAACATGGTTTCATATTAAGGAATTCATGAACATTATCTTTGTTATGGTATTTTGAACTGTTCAAGAAGACCAATAAATCACCGTGGTCGATGCAGTCAGCTCCGACATCTCAGCTTTACATCAGTTTAGTTTAGTTTAGTTTAAAGACACAGCATGGAAACAGGTCCTTTGGCCCAAGCCGACCATCGATCACCGTACACTCGTTCTATATTATCCCAGTATAGGGGCAATTTGCAGAAACCAATTAACTTACAAACCCACACACTTTCTAAAAAAATGTCTAAAGGGCGTAGCTTTAGAAAGGAGGTGAGGAGGAATTTCTTTAGTCAGAGGATGGTGAATTTGTGGAATTCATTGCCACAGAAGGCAGTGGAGGCCAAGTCAATGGATACTTTTAAGACAGAGATTGATGGATTCTTAATTAGTACAGGTGTCAGGGGTTGTGGGGAGAAGGCAGGAGAATGAGATAGAGAGGGAGAGATAGATCAGCCATGATTGAATGGCGGAGTAGACTTGCTGGGCCGAATGGCCTAATTCTGCTCCTATAACCTATGAACTTATGAACCTTTAGAATGTGGGAGGAAACCAGAGCACCCGGAGAAAACCTACGTGGTCACAGGGAGGACATGCAAACTCCACATTCAGACAGCACCCGAGGTCGGGATCAAACCGGGGTCTCTGGCGCTGTGAGGCAACAACTCTACCCACAGTGCCACAGTGTCGCCCCTTATCTGGTATGACCCAGATTTCATTTTGTTCAGAACTCAGTCTCTCACCCACTGGTCTACAACAGGAAGGGATAAATAAAACAATAAGCCTTACATTTATATAGTGCCACACACATTCCTTTAAGGAAATACAGCCCAAAGAAACATTTCACCGTCAGTGCTGTAACTCGTATTGGTGTTTGTTTATTATTGTCACATGTACCGAGACACAGTGAAAAACATTGTTAATGTGCCATCCACACAACTCAGCCTGTACATGAGTACAGTCAAACCATTCACAAGTACAACAAAATAACAAATTAACAAAAAGCAGAGCACAGTGCTGCACAGCTACAACTTTAGTGTTACAAGGCAGCACAGTGGCGCAGTGGTAGACTTGATGCTGCACAGCGCCTGAGACCCGGGTTTAATCCTGACTACGGATGCTGTCTGTATGGAGTTTGTACCTTCTCCCATTGTGGGTTTTCCCCAGGTGCTCCGATTCCCTCCTACACTCCAGACGTGCAGGTTTGTAGATTAACTGGCATCTGTAAATTGTAAATTGTCCCTAGTGTGTAGGATAGTGCTAGTGTATGGGATGATCGCTGTTCGGCGTGGACTCGGTTTGGCCGAAGGCCCTGTTTCCATGCCGTGTATCTAAAGTCTACATCATCAGTGTTATCCAAGCACATTGCTTCAAACGCTGCAGACAGGAGCACATGCATGTTAGCAGAACCTGTTGAATAATGGCTCCTTTCCATGGATGTAACATCTTTGTGGATCACTGCTAGTGACAACTGACCTCCACCCCCGGGATATGATGCAGCAGGGATTATGTTACTAGACTAATAATCGGGAGAACACAAGGTGAAAGGTCAACATGCGGGTCTGGGAATTCGACCATATAAAGAGATGGGATTGTTACACAAGGCTATGAAAGTTTCTGACTCCGGTTCAGAAAAAGGAAACTGCTCTTACTTTCTTTGCTCCTCCACCCAATCCAATCTCTTGAAAACGGAGCTTGCCATTTATTTATAGAGTCATAGGGCATGGAAACAGCCCCTTCAGCCCCACCTTGGCCCATATCCTTCTAAACCTATCCTATACATGTACCTGTCAAAATGTTTCTGATGGTATCTTCCTTAACTTTCGGTGTGGACTTGGTTGGCTGATGGGCCTGTTTCCATGCGGTATCTCTAAACTAAATTAAACAGTTATTTTCCAGACTGACACAGGGAAATACAATGGCCTCGATGAACATTAATATAGGTACAAAATTCTCCCATTTCCTTTGTAGAGTTTAGTTTAGGGATACAGTGTGGAAACAGGCCCTTCGGCCCACCAAGTCTGCGCCGACCAGTGATCACCCCGTACTAACACTATCCTACACACCAGGCACAATTTACGCTCTTACCTAAGCCAAATTAGCCTACAAACGTGCGTGCCTTTGGAGTGTGGGAGGAAACCGGGGCACCCTAGAGAAAACCCACGCGGTCACAGGGAGAACGTACAAACTCCGTACAGATCGCACCTATAGTCAGGATCGAACCCGGGTCTCTGGCGCGGTGAGGCAGCAACTCTACCGCTGCGCCACTGTGCCGTTCTTGTAAACTAAAAATACGGGGCTTGACAATTTGTGGGAATGTGGGCTGCCATTTCAGTTAACATTGACTGAACCACACCCAAGAGCAAATAAAACACACCTAAACATACAAGACTATAAACAGTAAACAGTGTTAAGTTGGTAAAAGTTATAAACAGTAACTACTTCTGGAGTGTGTTACGAGGCGGTAACATGTGAGAAACTCCAGTAGTTTTTGCTATCAGCCCAACTCCTTAATACGTTCCAGCACTCCGGGCCATTTTGCCAGCTTCCAAGAACCGTAATTCTGGCAATCGTTCCATGAACTCCATGTCTCTCCCCTAGATATTCCTGTAAAGATACCTCCTTGCTATCGGAGCAGAATTAGGTCATTCGACAGCCGCCTGTGGCAATGAATTCCACAGATTCACCACCCTCTGGCTAAAGAAATTCCTCCTCATCCTTTCTAAAGGTACATCCTTTTATTCTGAGGCTGTGGCCTCTGGTCCTAGACTCTCCCACTAGTGAAAACAACCGCTCCACATCCACTCTATCCAGGCCTTCCATTATTCGGTAAGTTCCAATGAGGTCCCCTGCAGTTTGAAGTTTGGGTCCCCCGGCTCAATAACTAGAAATGACAAAGCCCTATGTGAGTCATTTCTAGTTATTCACACAGAGGCTGGTGGGTATATGGAACGAGTTGCCAGAGGAGGTGGTTTAATCAGGTACAATAATTTAAAATACGTTTGGACAGGAGGTGGATAGGAAAGGTGAGGATGGATATGGGCCAAATGGGACGGGCTTACCCGGGACATCTTGGTCGGCATGGATGCGTTGGATGAAAGACTATAAGGGAAAAATATTTTGATGATCTCCTTTTTTATATCTCTCATGGCATTGTAGACCCCTGTGAGGTTATTCCTCCCTTTCACCCCCCTCCCCTCCCCTCCCCCACCTCCCCCACAAGTCTCATTTGCCAGCATTTGGTTTTCCAAAACCCTACTAAGATACAACTTTCTAAAAAGATAAACCCATGAGAGGGCTTTCCTAAAATTACAGTCAAGGTCATGAGCAAACACTTCGGATTCCATAAGATGCCCCATCTAAGAAGGCCTGCATTTGGTCCAAATCCCTCTAAATATTTCTAAAAGATACCCCATGAGAGGGCTTTCAAAAACACAATGGCAAAGGTTTAAAGTAAGAAGGAGTTTTAAGGGGGATCTTTGGGGAGGGTGTCTTTACACAGAGAGGGTTAATATCTGGAATGTGCTGCCAAAGGAGAGGCAGTACAGTGGCTTAGTGGTAGAGCTGCTGTCTCTCAGCGCCAGAGACCCGGGTGCCATCCTGACTACCGGAACTGTCTGTATGGAGTTTGTACATTCTCCCTGTGACCACGTGGGTTTTCTCCGGGTGCTCCGGTTTCCTCCCACATCCCAAAGGCATGCACGTTTGCAGGTTAATTGGCTTCTGTATGCAGTCCCTACTGTGCGTAGACAGCACCTGAGGCAGGGTTCGAACCTGAGCCTCTCGCATGCGAGGCAGCATCTCTACCAGCTGCGTAAACGGTGCCACTTGGTCTCCTCTTTCACTGGTCTTGCCAAGCGCACGCTTTGTGGCCACCTGATCATGCAGCCGCTTGTACAGTCGAGGTTTATTATTGTCACTTGTACAGAGGCACAGTGAAAAGCTTTGTTTTGCATGATATCCAAACAGAATTGATATACCATACAAAGATACAATCAATCAATGACCAATACAGATACAATAATCAATACAGTCCAGAGGAGGTTTATGAGAATGATCCCTGGGATGATTGGGTTAACATGCGATGAGAGTTTGATGGCACTGGGCCTGTACTCATTAGAAGGATGAGAGGCGGGGGGGACCTCATTGAAACGTCTGGATAGAGTGGATGTGGAGAGGATCTATCAACTAGTGGAAGAGTCTAATGGCCCTATCCCACTTAGGAAACCTGCATGGAAACCTCTGGAGACCTTGCACCTCACCCAAGGTTTCCGTGAGGTTCCCGGAGGTTTTTGTCACTCTCCCTAATGGTCCGTTCAGGTTTCCTAAGTGGGACAGGGGCATTAAGACCAGAGGGCACAGCCTCAGAATAAAAGGATATACTTTAGCAAGGAGATGAGGAGGAGTTTCTTTAGCCAGAGGGTAGTGAATCTGTGGAATCTGGGAGGGAGGGGGGTGATTTGCTAGAGTATCTTGGAGGTGTGGGGGGGGGGGGGGGGGGGGGGTAGGAGGTAATGGAGGGCTGTGCGAGCTGAACATTCACAGATGTGAAATTCAAGTTGTGTTTTAAGATGGTTGTGGGGGTCTGGCCTGAAGCCAAGCAAACATGCTGGTCTCCTCCAGTTAGCAAATCTAATGCAGATGGTCCTGAGAACAATGAAGTCACATCAAGGCAAAGAATGTACAGTAGCTTCAGGAGCTGGAAACATTACAGGTTTTTTATTGTTGTTTCATTTTTATTTGAATATTTATAGAACGTGTTCAGTGCAAACCCAATTACACACACTCATATAAATACAGAAAAAGAGAACCTTGGTATCTGAGGGGATCGTTAATTCCAGCATTCACGTCTAAAGCCCAAAATACACAAACACATGTATTTTATTCCAGGGAGAATCATTCTGATCAAATCTCCTAATAACAACTCTCTAAGGAACCTGGGAATTCCAAGATAAAGTGTCAGCTTAATTGAGATGTGGAGGAATGTATCTAGAAGTCTAAATTCAAGTTTCTGAAGGGATAATATCTAGGTTTGGGTTCGAGTTTATTATTGTCACTTGTACAAAGATACAGTGAAAAGCTTTGTTTTGCATTCTGTCCAAACAGATCAGACAATGACATACATAAATACCACCACATACAATAGGTAGAGCAAAGAGGAAGAATATAGTTCTCAGCATTGTAGTGCATCAGTTGCAGAGACAAAGTGATGCGTGATCATGGTCGGCATGAACTCAGTGGAGTGAAGGGCCTGTTTCCACGCAGTATCTGTATATTAAACTAACATTTTTCAGTCAAAAGAAGTTTTAGTTTTTCAATCTGAAGAAGGGTTCTGATCCAAAACGTCACCCATCCTTTTTCTCCAGAGATGTTGCCTGAGCCGCTTAGTTACTCCAGTAGTTTGTATCTATCTAACTAAACTAAACTCAAAGTCCGCAATGGGGCAGAGGTGAATTGGACAGTACCCTATCTTCTGGAAGGACCGTTCAGAATCCTGATAACAGAGGGGACAAAGTGGTTCCTGTGTCTGGTGGTGTGCGCTTTCAAGCTTCTGTTCCTTCTGCTGGACAGGATCAGGGAGAAGAGGGAATGACTAGGGTGGGACAAGTCCTTGATTCTGTCGACTGTTTTTCTGAGGCAGCGTGAAGTGTAGATGGAGTCTCTGATGATGTATCTGAGAAATGAATAAAAAGATGGCAATGGCTACTTTAGTTCAAGTTAGGAGACTATACTTTGAAATATGAATGATTTTAAAATCAGAGTAACAGTCATAGATTGGAGGCACAAAGAACTGCAGATGCTGGAATCTTGAGCAAATCACAAAGTGCTGGAGTAATTCAACTGATCAGGCAGCATCTGTGGAGGGTAATGGACAGGTGACATTTGATGTTGGGACCCTTCTTCAGAGTGATAGAGCGGGGGGGGGATAAAAGCTGGGAAGGTGCGATGAGTTGGGACAAAGTCTGGCAAATTATAGGTGGATTTGTGTAAAGGGGGGGGGGTAATTGGCAGATGGTTGGAGTTAGTGACAAGTATCCAAGTGTAGTTTAGTTTAGAGATACAGCGCGGAAACAGGCCCTTCTGCCCACCAAGTCCATGAGCAGCGATCCACGCACGCTGACACTATCCTCCACACACTAGTGACAATTTAGAATGTTACCAAGCCGACTAACCTACGGAGCTGCACGTCTTTGGAATGTGTGAGGAAGCCGGAGCACCCGGAGAAAACCAATGTGGTCACAGGGAGAACGTGCAAACTCCATACAGACAGCATCCGTAGCCAGGATCGAACCCGGGTCTCTGGCGCCGTAAGGCCGCAACTCTACCGCTGTGCCACTTTGCTGCCCGGCTAGAGATGATAGGAGTGTGAGATAAGGAAAGAAGTGGAGTGAAACATAAAGCTGGATGGAGGGATGTGGGTGGATGAGGATGGCTTATTTCCCTGCTTTACGGTGGCACAGTGGCAGAGTCGCTGCCTTACAGTGCCAGAGACCTGGGTTCAATCCAGACTACAGGTGCTGTCTGTACTGTACGTTCTCCCTATGAATTTTCTCCGGGTGCTCCAGTTCCCTCCCACACTCCAAAGATGTACAGGTTTGTTGGTTAATTTTAACTTCAGAAAAAATAAATTCTAAATTATCCCTCGTGAGCAGGATGGTGCTAGTGAACGGTGCTCGCTGGTTGGCACGGAATCAGTGGGCCGAAAGGCCTGTTTCCACGCTGTATCTCAAAACTAAACCAAACTAAACTAAATTTCAGAATCTGTTTAAGAAGGAACTGCAGATGCTGGAAAATCGAAGGTAGACGAAAATGCTGGAGAAACTCAGCGGGTGAAACTCAGCTGCGTTTCTCCAGCATTTTTGTCTACCTTCAGAATCTGTTTGATGGTTAAAGCCTGGAGTCCGCCCATCCCACACACCCACTTCAGTCAACGTTTGTTTAAAGCGGAGGACTTTGCAAGATAATCAAAGCTTTCAAATCCACTGGCACCCAGGCACTGCCAGGACTCAACTCATCCACTCTTCCATTGACAGCCTTGCCCTCCCAGGCACCACTTGGCATTGACCCAGTCCAATAACGTTGCCCACTGCCATTTTCACACTTTTCTGGGAATGTTCTGCATGTTTTATTTTCAACAGGAACGGAAGAATTGATCAAACATTCGGCCTATGCACTTTATTTTAAAACGCGTGAACTTCCTAAACTCTCAACAAAGCCTCTTTTCTCCAACACGCAAGGCATTGCCTTTCCGAGCCGAACAGCAGGGTTTGTGTCTAACCGGTATCACTCAGAGTGACCCTGCTTGCTCTCCGTTACTCTTTCCCCATCCTGGTTCAGTCTTTAGCCAAGAAGAGACCACAGATCGCTCCTGCCTCTACACCCAGTGTGTGCATGGACTAAGACACAAAGCGCTGGAGTAACTCAGTGGGTCAGGATGTATCCTGACATCCTCCCTGCCATTGACTCCAAGAACAAGCTATACGGGTGTCTATAATCTCACAACTTACCTCCGTAGAAGCATTTTATCAGGATGCATCGCAGCACGGTTTGCAAACAGCTCCATCCAAGACTGCAAGAAATTGCAGAGAGTTATGGAATACAGCCCAGACCATCACACAAACCAACCTCCTTCCATTGACTCCATCAACACTTCACGCTGCCTCAGAGAGGCCACCAGCATCATCAAGGGTGAGTCGCACATCGGTCACTTCCTCATCTTCCCTCTCCCATCAGGCAAGAGGTACAGAGGTTTGAAAACACGAACCTCCAGATTCAGGGACAGTTTCTTCCCAGCTGTTATCCGGCATCTGAACCACCCTCTCACCAACTAGAGTGGTCCTGACCTCCCAACTACCTCATTGGGGACCTTCGAACAACCTTGAATCGGACTCTACTTTGCACTAAACATTATTCCCTTTATCCTGTAGTTGTACACTGTGGATAGTTTGATTACAATTATATATAGTCTTTCTGCTGATTGGATAGTACGCAACGTAAAGCTTTCCACTGTACCTCGGTACAGGTGACAATAATAGTCTAAACTAAACCAAACTAAACTAAACTAAATTAAACCAAACTAAACACACCAAAATAAACTAACCTAGCACCTCTGGAGAATGTGGATATGTGATGTTTTGGGGCGGGAGCCTTCTGCGGACTGATTATGGTGAAAGAGGAGAAATCTGGAAGTGATAGGTGGATACAGGCGAGTGTTGTTTTTGGCGGGTAGATGGGTTCCTCTGGCCTCACCCTGCAAACCACTTCTGTCATTAACTCACAACTTTTGTCTTTTCCTCTCTGGCCTTTGTCCAACCATCAACCTATCAAAACCGCATCCACCTATCACTCGCCAGGCTTTGTCCAAAATGATTACAAATCAGACCACCAGAGTCATAGATCGGAGACACAAAAGCCTGCAGATAGATGCTGGTATCTTGAGCAAAACACAAAGTCATAATCAGAGTCACACAGCATGGAAACAGGCCCTTCAGTCGTACTCACCCATGCCAACCAAAATTCCCCTAAAGTCGGTCCCATTTACTCACATTTTGTCCATACTGTGTATTCTTGTACCTGTTTAAGTGTCTTTTAAAATGCCGATGTAGTACCTGCTTCAACTACCTACTCTGGCAGCTCGTTCCATATACCGATCACCCTCTGAATGAAAAAGTTACCCCTCAGATTGCTATCAAATCTTACCCCTCGCACTTTAAACCTACGTTCTCTGGTTCTTTGATTCCTCTACTCTGGGTAAGGACTCAGTGCATCCACCCCGTCTACTCCCCTCCTGATTTTGTACACCTCTTTAAGATCACCCCTCATCCTCCTGCACTCCATGGAATAAAATCCTAGCCCGCCCAACCTTTCCTTTTAGCTCCGGTCCACACACCTGGCAATAACCTCATAAATCTTCTCTGCACTTGCTTAGAGGTGTTGTACCCCTGCAAGTCAGCCATGGTTGAATGGCAGGGTAGACTTGATGGGCCGAATGGCCTAATTCTGCTCCTATCACTTATGAAGTCAAAGTGATGTGCTGCTTTGCATTGAAGTCTACTAACGCTTCCCACATCAAGTGAAGTACTGGAAATAGACACAAAATGCTTGAGTAACTCAGCGGGACAGGCGGCATCTCTGGAGAGAAGGAATGGGTGACGTTTTGATTCAAGACCCTACTTCCGACTGGATTGGGTTCTGAAATAGGCCATGTTTAAATGTATAGGTGAAGGCTTTCGGTTTAGTATAGTTTATTCTAGAGACACAGCATGGAAACCGGCCCTTCGACCCACCAAGACCGTGCCGACTACCGATCACCCATTCACACTCGCTCTATGTTATCCCACTCTCCCATCCACTCCCTACACATTTTGGACAATCTACAGTGAACCAATTAACCAACAAACCCACTTGTCTGTGGAAAGTGGGAGGAAACCGGAGCACCCAGAGGAAACCCACACTGTTCACAGAGAGAATGTACAAACTCTACACAGACAGCACCCAAGGCCAGGATCGAACCCGGGTCTCTGTTACTCTATCAACTAGATTTCAATCATGTAAACTTGGTTTAGGTTGTCATCAATTCTTCTCTAACCTGTCTGGCTTTATTTCATATAGATTATAAGACATAGAACAGTACAGCACGGGAGCAGGCCCTTCGGCCCACAATGTTTGTGCAAACACGATGCCAAGTTAAACTAATCTCTTCTGCCTGCACCTGATCCATATCCCTCCATTCCCTGCGTATCCATGCGCCTGCCTGAAAGCCTCTAAAATGCCACTGTTGATTCTGCCTCCACCACCTCACCTGGCAGCACGTTCCAGGCACCCACACCCTCTGTGTAAAATAACTTGCCCGCACATCTCCTTTAAACCTTGCCCCTCTCACCTTAAACACTATGCAGACTACTTGAATCCTTGATAAGTTAGATGTCTTTAACACACTGGCTGATAGCTACAGGTCCACCACCAATTTTCCAGCACCCTTGGTTCCAGAGCCTTGCCGTATTATCCGTTTTGCCGGAAAAACGGAGGTCGTGGCCTCAGAGAGGCTGAGATACTGGCCCGCAAAGTATGCCGTGGAAGTCGCCTATGGGAATGGATCTGCCGGCTCCAGCCAGGCTGGAGATCCAGAGCCCCGGCAGCAGGGGGTAAATTTGACCAGCTGATCGGCGCGGTGGTCCCGATGAGGTCAGGATCAGCCACCTCATCCGGCCTCGGCGCCATATTTTCAGGGTACTTTGAGGGGTGGGGGGTTTCCAATGCGCTCTTGTACTTTTGTCTGGATTAAAGGAGATGCCGGACCACCAGTTGTCGGAAAAACGGTGGTGAACCTGTATTATTATATTGTGTCGGAAGGAACTGCAGATGCTGGTTTACACCAAAGATAGATACAATATGCTGGAGTAACACAGCGGGTCAGGCAGCATCTATTATTATATGCAGGCAACATTATTATTACATTACTAGTTATCTTTGAATTTTTTTAAATTGGAGTTATTCCATGCGCCCAGGAATTTGCTTTTGAGGGTATACAGTATGTTAAACACACACATATGCGCATACACACACCATTAACGTGCTAAATTATTGTTCGCCTGCTCCTGCCTCCTCTGTGCATAGTAGTGATTGATTGTTCTCTACTCATGGGTATGGATTATTCTCGCCCTTATATTCTAAATAAATTCCAGTGTTCAGTATGAAATATTCAGTGCACCTTTGGGTGCAAAAATCAGGCAATTAAAAAATGGAATTCCACTTAATTCTTCCAAAACTGAGATTCTTTTCCGACCACCTTTTTGAATTGAAAGACAGGTCCTTTGGCCAACAGAACCCACGCAGACCATCAATCACCCAGTCACACACTAGTTCCAAGTTATCCCACTTTCCCATCCACTACCTACACACAGGCGGCAATTTACGGAGGGCCAATTAACCTACAGACCCGCACATCTTTGAGATGTGGGAGGAGACCAGAGCACCCGGAGGAAACCCACACGGTCAAAGGGAGAACATGCAAACTCCACGCCGACAGCATTCGAGGTCAGGTTTAAACGGGGTTCTTTAGTGGACGAGAAAGTGGGATAACTTGGAGCGAGTGTGAACGGGCGATCGATGGTGGGGCACGAGGAACTCCAGGGCGTATCAGTGACCAGCTGTTGTCCAGGGCATTGCTCCTGCACTCTATTCCACCCGTAACCAGATGGGACAAAAGACTGCTACTTACTGAGTAATTTGGCTAATTGTTACCACCTGAAATCTTTTCACAGGTTCACGAGTTGGAGCATGGAGACGGGTACCGGAGTCTCCTCAGCCGACAGAGGGGAGGCAGGCAATTAGAGAGTGCCAGAGCAGCTGGAACTAAAGCAGCAAAATACACCAGTCTTTACAGATCCCCAGAGGGAGGGGGAACGCAGAATTAAAACCAGCACTGCCATCTTTGAAATATGGCTCGCGCGTGCAAATGTTGCTGAAAATTGGTGTCAGGCTTTTGCAAAATAATATCTTGCCTTGTTTTTTAAATGTATTTTATTTGGTGACATTTAGTTTTTCCCCCAATGGCACAGAACATAGAACCGTACAGCACAACAACAGGCCCTTCGGCCCACAATGTCCATGCCGAACATGATGCCCAGTCCAACACTTATCTGTCTGAGCATAATCAATATTCCTCTATTTCCTGCGTATCGATCATGCCTGTCTTAAGCGCCACAATCGTATCCACACCCCCTCACCCCTCGGCAGTCCGTTCCAGGAACTTACATGCCCCACACATGACTTTAGACTTTTAACTAGAGTTTAATCTTTAGCAATAAAGTGCAGAAACAGGCCCTACAGTCTATTGAGTCCGCTCCAACCAGCAATCACCCTACACTAGCACTATCCTGTACACTTGGGGCAATTTACAATATACCTGAAGCCAATGAACCTACAAACCTGTACGTCTTTGGAGTGTGGGAGGAAACCAGAGAAACCTGGAGAAAACCCACGAGGTCATGGGGAAAATGTACAAAACTCTGTACAGATAGCAGCTGTAGTCAGATCGAACCTGGCTCTCAGGCACAGTAAGGCAGCAACTCTACCACTGTACCACTGTACCTCTGTGCCACCCAACTCTTTTAATCTTTGCCCCTCTCACCTGAAACCCATGCCCTTGAGTCTTTGATCCAACGATCTTCTCATTGTTTTATATACTTCCAACAGGTTTGACTTCAACCTCCAGCTATAATCGCTTGTTCGCCAATGATGCCTGGATTAGTAGCTGTAAGGAGAAGGATTGACAATTTTTTTTCTCAGGAACATCAGAGGTTGATAGAAGTTTATAATATTATGAGAGGCATAGATAGGGTAGACAGTCAGAACCTTTCCCAGGTCATCCCTCAATCTCGAACGTACCAGAGAAAACAATCCGGGCAGCACAGTGGTAGAACTGCAGCCTTGCAGCACCATACACCTAGGTTCGATCCTGACTATGGGTGCTGTTCGTACGGAGTTTGTATGTTCTCCCTGTGACCACAAGTGTTTTCTCCGAGTGCTCTACTTTCCTCCTACTTGTCAAAGACATGCAGGTTTATAGGTTAATTGGCTTTTGCAAATTGTCCCTGGTGTGTAGGATAGAACTAGTGTACAGGGGATCATTGGTTAGCACACTTGATGGGCTGAATGGCTTGTTTCCAGGCTGTATCTCAAAACTTTGTCCAACCTATTTTTAGAGCTAGAAACAAAGAACTGTAGATGCTGATTAATACACAAAAGGACGCAAAGTACTGGAATAACTCAACAGGTCAGGCAGCATTTCTGGAGAACATGGAAGGTGACGTTTTGGGTCTGAAGAAGGGTCCTGAGCTAAAAATCCACCTATCCATGTTCTCCAGAGATGCTGCCTCACTCACTGAGTTACTCCAGCACTTTGTGTCCTTTTCACTCCTTGTCCTTGCTAATCCAGTCAGAATTCCAGTAAATGTCTTCTGCACCTTCTCTTGGTTTGTGACTCTCCAGGTATTGGCTTTGGCTGGTTTGCTGAGAGTAAGTTCCTGGGACGGCCATAAAATCCCACCGACTTCATGCCACAAAAGCAGTAGACTTTAGACTTTAGAGAGACAGTGCTGAAACAGGTTCTTCGGCCCACCGAGTCCGTGCCAACCAGTGATCAGTGGACATCAGCAGCACACTAACCAACAAATGAGGGACAATTTTTACAACTTGCCAAACTCAATTAACCTACAAACCTTTGGAGTCTGATGGAAACCGGAGCACCCAGAGAAAATTCACACAGTCACAGGCAGAATGTACAAACTCCGTATGGACAGCACTCATAGTCAGGATCGAACCCACGTCTCTGGTGCTGTAAGGCAGCAACTCTACTGCTGCGCCACTGTGATTTGTGTTTCAACTCTCACCTGCAAGTGCACCGCTCAATGCTCCATGTACAATTGCAGTTAAGCACCCCTCATCTTTTACAGATGTTGCGTGATGGAAAACAGCTGTTGTGTTCTGTTGCAGTTTATAAACCAGGACAGCTACTGGTGACCAAAGGGTTAAAACATGCACTTGTTTTGCTTGGAATGGAGTCTGGAAGGTTTACTTTAGAGATATGGCATGGCAACAGGCCCTTCAGCCCACCGAGTCTTTGCCAACCAGCGATTACCCCGTTCACTAGCACTATCCCACACATTAGGACAGTTTACAATTTACAGATGTCAATCAACCTACAAACCCGTACGCCTTTGGAGTGTGGGAGGCAACCCTCATGGTCACAGGGAGACTTTAGATATACAGCGTGGAAACAGGCTCTTCAACCCACCCTGCCAATCGGTAATCACTCTAGACACTAGCACTATCCTACACACTAGGGACAATGTACAATTTTAACAAAGCCTAATTAACCCACAAACCTGTATATCTTTGGAATGTGGGAAGAAACCTGAACACCAGGAGAAAACCCACACGGTCACAGGAAGAATGTACAAACTCAGTAAAGACAATCGTACCGGGGTCACTGGCGCTGTAAGGCTGCAACTTGTACATTGTTTAATTGCCCCAGCAAAGATGGCAGGAGACAGAAATTCGCCCGTCGCCACCCTTTGTGCCTTTACATTTTGTCATGCCCCCTATTTGTAGCCAACAAGATCAAAGATCACTCACATACCCGGTCATCCTCCCTTCCCTCCTCTCCTGTTGGGCAGATGATACAAAGGTTGAAGGCTCATACCACCTGATTCAAGAACAGCTTCCTCCCCACTAATATCAGACTCTTGAAAGGCCCTCTCTTAAACTAGGGATGAATTACCCGTTCTTCCAGTCAACCTACCTGTAGCCATTGCACTTATTATTTTAAATCTCTGTAGCTGCAGCAGTATATTCTGCACTCTGTTTAGCCTCTTCTTTGCACCACATGCTGGACTTGTGTATGGTATGATTTGCCTGCAAATCCTGGTACACATGTCAATAATAAATCAATACCAATTCCAGTAGTGCAAGATCTCAATCATAAGATAGGCACAAAACATTGGAAAAACTCAGCGGGTCAGGCAGCATCTCTGGTGAAAATGGATAGGAAACGTCCTTCCATTTTGTCCAGAGATGTTGCCAAAACTGCTGAGTTACTCCAACATGGTAAGAACAAGCAATTGCAAAGGTGCTGATTTATACCAAAGATAGACACAAAGTGCTGGAGTAACTCAGCAAGTCTTGACCCAAAACATTACCCACCCTTCTTCTCCAAAGATGCTGCCTGACCCGCTAAGATATTCCAGCACTTAGTGTCTATCTTTGAGTTACTCCAGCATTTTGTGTCTATCTTTGGTATAAACCAGCATCTGCAATTCCTTTATATTACATCTCAACCATGAGGTTGGACTGGAGAAGATGGGAATGCCATTGGGACCAAGAAAGCTGAAATGAGATTTATTGGGGGTATACAGGATCATGGAATAGAAGGAATCTCTTCCTATCAGTAGATGGTGCAAGAATCAAGCAATACAGATTCAACATTTTGGGCAATAAATACAAATAAATTCTGTTTAGCGTAGATGGGTCTCAAGTTCACTTCCTGTGGGCTGGTGGACAGTGAATTATCCTGGGTAAGATACGTGAGAAAGAATAATCTGCTGGGCTGTGGGGAAAGAATGAGACAGTAGGACTGAGAAAGTTGCTCCATGAGGAACCAGCAACATTTTGATGGGCTGAATGGCCAGTTACCATGCTGTACTATTTCTAATATTATTCCATGGTTTGGAGACTCCCCACCGTCAGTGGAAACTCTCTCTTTACACACCTTCATCAAATCTTTCAATTATTCTAAGCACCGTGACCAAATCTATCCGCGATCTTCCCCATTTAAGTCCCCTCCACTGGTTCTTCACACTTAGTTCTCAGAGTCTAACCTTCATTCCAATTTATACTGATTTGGTGTTAAAGGATTTTGAGCTTTTAAAAACAAAAGTGCTTAGTTTAGCTTAGTTTGTAGGTACAGTGTGGAAACAGGCCCTTCAGCCCACCGAGTCAGTGCTGACCATCAATCACCCATTCACACTAGTTTAGTTTAGTGTAGAAATACGACATGAAAAAAGGCCCTTTGGCCCACCGAGTCCATCCCAGCGATCACCCGTCCACACTAGCACTATCCTACACAATAGGGACAATTTATAATTTACCGAAGCCAATTTACCTACAAATCTTTTTAAATTTTTTTTTTAATTTTATTTTTATTAGAAGTACAATATGTTACAGTAATACACACCACAAATATCTCATTACATTTGTTGTACCCCTTCATTTTTTGAGCTTTAAGAAAGATAGAAATAAAAGAAGTAAGGAAAGTGAGAAAGAGTCGTGAAAGTGCAGGAAAGTGTTGGAAAAAGAAAGCCCATTAGAGAGAGAGTTAGAGAAGAAAGTTAAGAAATAGACCCTAGAAAGGAAAGAAAGAAAGAAAGAAAGAAAGAGAAACTATTATAAAAAAACTCCGCAAAAAGGGATATACCAACCATTAATTTTCATCCCCCGTTACCAGATCCTGGCACTAATCAAATCAAATTACCTACAAATCTGACAGATACAAAAAGCTGGAGTAAATCAGTGGGTCACAGATACAAAAAGCTGGAGTGACCCGCCGAGTTCGTCAGCATTTTGCGCCTGTCTTTGGTTTAAACCAGCATCTGCAGCTCCTCCCTACACTTAACCTACAAATATGTGTGTGTTTGGAGTGTCGAAGGAAACCGGAGTGCCCGGAGAAAGCTCAAGCGGTCACAAGGAGAGTGGACGAACTCTGTACAGACTGCGCCCGAGATCAGGATCGAACCTGGGTTTCTGGCGTTGTCAGACAGTAACTCCACCGCTCTGTCACTGTATGGAGGGTAGAATTGCTGCTTTCCAGTGTCGGGAACGTGTGCTCAATCCTGACTACGAGTGCCGCCTGTACGGAGTTTGTACGTGCTCCCTGTGACCACGTGGGTTTTCTCCGGGTGCTCCGATTTCCTCCCGTAAACCGTAGACGTGCAGGTTTGTAGATTAATTGACTTCTGTAAATTATCCCTCGTGTGTAAGATAGAAAACTAGTGTACAGGTAATTGCTGGTCAGTTGCAGACTCGGTGGGCCAAAGGGCCTGTTTCCTCGCTCTTTCTCTAAACTAGAAAGCATTTTAGGAAGCTGTAGAAAGCATTTTATCGGGGGATGCATCAACGTATGATTTGGGAACAGCTCCATCCAAGACCGCAATGTAATTGCAGAGAATTGTGGATGCAGCCCAGGCCATCACACCAACCAACCTCCCTTCCATTGACTCCATCTACACTTCACTATGCCTCGGTAAGGCCCACCAGCATAATCAAGGACCAGTCTCACCCCGTCATTTCTTCTCCCATCAGGCAAGAGGCACAGAAGTGTGAAAATGCACACCTTCAGATTCAGGGACAGTTTTTACCCAGCTGTTACCAGGCAACGGAACCATTCTATCACCAACTAGAAAGTGGTCGTACCTACCTCATTGGAGACCCTCGGACTATCTTTAATCGGACTCTACTGGACTTTATCTTGCACTATATGGTATTCTCTTTATCTTGTATCTGTACACTGTGGACTGCTCGATTGTAATCATGTACAGTCTTTCCGCTGACTGGTTAGCACGCAACAAGAAGCTTTTCACTGTACTTCGATACAGTTAGACTGCGTGCTAACCAGTCGGCGACAACACTGACAGTAAACTAAACCAAAACCTAACTAAAATGTGAGTTATTGGGCAAATAAATCCTTCTGGTTAGTGCATGAAACTATCAAGATCTATCCAAATGTATCGAAGGGAGGAATGGAATCAGCCGAGCATCAGCAGGAAACAATTTATTTTTCTTCCTCTGTTATTGCTCGTGCCTTGTGTCTGAAACAGATGGACGATTAAATTGCATTTTTCTGCGTGTGGGTGTGTACATCTGTAGATCAAAACAGATGCCGGTTCTATGGGGAGTAGGTTGAGCCAGCACACGCCACCATTGACCCACACCTGCTCCTTCAGATGTCCATGGTGGGGACATTTCACTCAGGTGCCAGGCTGTGGTAGATCAGACCAGGGTGTATCCTACACTCAGGGATGCGTCCAATCTGGAATATGTTCCACAGGTGTAGGAAGGAACTACAGAGGTTGGTTTAAACCCAAGATAGACGCCAAAAGCTAGAGTAACTCAGCGGGACAGGCAGCATCTCTGGAGAAAGGAACGGGTGATGTTTCGGGTCGAGACCCTTCGAAAAGTCACCCATTCCTTCTCTCCTGAGATTCTGCCTGTCCTGCTGAGTTGCTCCAGCCTTTTGTGTCTATCTTATGTTCAACAGGTATTGATATTGGTTTATTATTGTCACATGTACTGTGAGATGGAATGAAAAACCTTCTTCCATGCATGTGCACATTCGACAGTGCAAAGGAAAATAAATAATAGAAAGTAGAATACTGTGAACCAAGACCAACACATATCGGCCTGCACACAATCCATCTACCTTCCTTCCCTGCGAGAGTACGATCCAATTCACCTCAACCCCATTGAGAACATTGGACGTTGTCAATGGAACTGATGTGCTACAATACTGAGATACATTCTACACTTTCTGTATCTTCTTCTTTACTCGATGTGTTGTATTTGAGTTTAAGCTCATTGTATCTACAGTATGTATGGTGTATCTGATCTTTAGGTTTCGTTAATATAGCTTTAGAGATGCAGCGTGGAAACAGGCCTTTGGGCCCACCGAGTCCGTGCCAACCCCGCACACTAGCACTTTCCTACACACTAGGGACAATTTACAATTTTACCGAAGCTAATTAATCTACAAACCCGCACGTCTTTGGGGTGTCACAGGGAGACTGAACAAACTCCATACCGGTGTTTAAGAAGGAACTGCAGATGCTGGAAAATCGAAGGTACACAAAAATGCTGGAGAAACCCAGCGGGTGCCACGGCATCTATGGAGCGAAGGAGATAGGCAACGTTTCGTCCCGAAACGTTGCCTATCTCCTTCGCTCCATAGATGCCGCTGCACCCGCTGAGTTTCTCCAGCATTTTAGTGAAACTCCACACCAGCAGCACCCATGACCGGGATCGAACCCAGATCTCCGGCCCTGTGAGGCAGCAACTCTACCGCAGCGCCACCGTCCCAAAATAGAACAGAAGTTGATGCTGTTCCAGAGGGGGGGATCTATTGTGTAGGAAGGAACTGCAGATGCTGGTTTACACCGAAGATGGACACAATATGCTGGAGTAACTCAACGGGTCAGGCAGCGTCTCAGGAGGAAAATAAATAGGTGGCGTTTCGGGTTGAGTCTATCGTGTCTATCTTCGAGGATCTATTGCACTCATCTGCGCTATGACTTGGCTGGAACACGTTCTGTACACGTGACAATAAATAAACTAATAAACTAAACTAAACTCTGTCTTTCAACAAGTGTGGCTGGCTTTTGGATCTCAGACTTCCGACCCAGAAGGACAAGAGTTGTTGATGTGGCCACAGCTGACAGGAGACAACAAAGCTGGCGGAGTTGGCAGCCGTCTCCGCTGTTAAACCGCGGCCAAGTTATTTGGCCGAGCAGATAGCTGCGTTTTTTTTCGTGGGGGTTGTGCGAGACAGGGAGGGTGGGACTTCTTCTCAAATCGTCCCGCAGACCAAAACAAACAATTTCCTTTTGGGACGCGGGCTGTCCAGGATTTGAGTCATGATGACTGTCAAGACTGTTTAATTCTGACGGGGACCATGGAGAGGGGAGAGCGGAGCGGATTCCTGGAGTGGAGTCAACGCTGCAGGTGGACACTGCCCCTCCAGCCGCTATTCCAAACATTCCAGCTATTCCACATTCCCAATCCCCTTGGCGCTCCTCCTTCTACATTTGTTTCTCATTTTAAAATAAACCAAAAGGCTCGCAGCTCCTGCACCAGAGGAACACTGTGTTTTCTGAACGGGTCGAGTCTGCCTCTAGGTCAGGACTACATGTTCCCGGAGGTGGGCTGCGGGATGGGGGAGGAGGGGGAGTGGAGAACATTCATGGGGATTGAAGAGGTGCCGAGGGGGTGGGAATGGGATCAGGAAGGGCGAGATAAAGAGGGAGAGCAGTGAGCAGACGGCGAACACGAGCAACAGCAATCTCTGGCCCACGCCACTCAAATTAATTCCGGGATTTCAGGGAAGAATGCACTTCAATTATTTTTTTTATACATAAGAATCACCATGGGGCCTTTGGTATTTTCAAGAAACAAGAGTTGCTTCCTCCTTCTTTGTGTCTCTTGGGTAAAATTGCGTAGCTAACCGCATCCCTGTCAAATAGCAGCCGAGGGTATTCATATCTGTAGCCTTTGCAGCTCAAACAAGTGTGATAGAGTCACAAGGTCATAGAGTCTCTATGAGACAAAGATTGTATACAGCATGGAAACAGGCCCCTTGGCCCAACTCATTCATGCCACCAAGATGCACTATCTCACCTAGTTCCACCTGCCCACGTTTGGCCCATACTGTACATTTCCAAACCTTTCCTATCCATGTTCCTGTCCTTTAAATGTTACTACAGTACCTGCCTCAACTACCTCCTCCGGCAACTCATTCCATACATCCACCACCCTCTAGCTGATAAAGTTGACCCCTCAGATTCCCATTCAATCTTTCCTCTCTCACCTTAAACCTACTCTGGGTAAAATACTCTGTGCATTCAGCCTCCCCATTCCCATCATGACCTTATACACCTCAACAAGATACAATAGATAACCTCCTGCACTCCAAGGAATAAAGTCCCGACCAACCCAACCTCTCCCTATAGCGCAAGTCCTCAAGTCCTAGGAACACCCTGATAAATCTCCCCAACACACTTTCCAGCTTAACAATATCCTTCCTCTAGTAGAATGATCAAAACTGAATACAACACTCCACATGCCGAGACCCTGACCAGCACTGACGTACAGAGGGATCTTAGGGTCAAAATCCATAAGTCCCTGAAAATGGCAACACAAGCAGTTTTAGTTTTTAGTTTCAGAGATGCATCATGGAAACAGTCCATGCCGACCAGCGATTCCCATACACTAGCACGATCCGACACACGAGGGACAATTTACATTTTTTACCAAAGCCAATTAATCTACAAACCTGTGATAGACACAAAAAGCTGGAGTAATTCAGCGGGACATGCAGCGTCTCTGGAGAGAAGGAATGGGCGACGTTTTGGGTCGGGACCTTTCTTCAGACTCATAGCAGGTTTACCACAAGCCAGTAATTCAGTATTTTTTTTTTGCTTTAGTATATTTTGCTGTTTTAGAGGGCCTAGTGTTTGACTCTCCAAACCTTGATGATTCAAAATAGACCTTAAATGTTGTGATACCCCATCCTTTAAACCCAGGCCCTCTAGTTACAAATATCCCTGCTAGGGCAGAATGTATGACTCTCTATTTTATCTATGCCCTTCATTTTTCACACGCTATCAGGTTCATTCCTCTTTAATTGGATTTGTTTTTCTTGACAATATAAGCGTTTACTGCTAATGCCTTGGCGTCACCACGGAAACAGGCCAATCGGCCCAACCAGTCCATGCTCTCCAATATGCCCTATCCAAGCTATTTTCACTTACTTGGCCCAATCCCTCTAAATCATTCCTATCCATGTACCTGTCCAAGTGTATTTTAAATGTTATGAAAGTTTTGAAAGGAAGTGGATTGCTGGAGACAGATAATTTAGTTTAGTTTAGAGATACAGCATGGAAACAGGTCATTTGGCCACCGAGTTCACACCAGTTATATTATTCCACTTTCTCACCCACTCCCTGCACATTAGGGACAGTTTACAGAGAGCCAATTAACCTGCAAACCTGCACGTCTTTGGGATGTGGGAGGAAACCAGAGCACCCAGAGGAAACCCCCGTGGTCACGTGGAAAAGGTGTAAACACCCTCTCTCCTCTCTCCCATTAGGCAAGATGTACAGAAGTGTGAAAATACACACCTCCAGATTCAGCAATAGTTTCTTCTCAGCTGTTATCAAGCAACTGAGCCATCCTACCAACAACTGAAGAGCAATCCTGAGCTGCTATCTACCTCATTGAAGTCCCTCGAACTATCTTTCATCGGACTTTATTGGACTTTATCTTGAACTAAATGTTATTCACATTGTTCCCTTTATCATGTATCTGCACACTGTAGATGGCTCGATTGTATCACGTATAGTCTTTCTGCTGACTGGGTAGCACACACACAAAAAAGCTTTTCACTGTATCTTGGTACACCTGACAATAAACTAAACTCAAACAAACTCAAACTCCAATCACAGACAGCGCCCAAGGTCAGGATCGAACCCGCATCTTCAGCGTTGTGAGGCAATAACTCTACCCACTGCACCACTGTAGTGGAACTACCCACTGCACCACTGTGTCCCTATAGGTGGAACTGGTGTCACATGTTGATCCACCCAACATACCTCCTCCCCTAAATTACATTCACAGATCCAGATGAGTTTTTAGAACAATCTGGTAGTTTTGTGGTCATCATTACTAATGTCTAGATGTTTTAAATTCCAGATTACTAACTGAATTTAAATGGCACAGCTGTGGAGGTGGGACATGAACTCAATGCTCTGGATTGTTAGTCTAGGTCTCTTGGTTATTAGTCCGATATTAATCATCATGCCAACACTGTATCCAAATTATTTTTTGGCATGTGGCCATCAATTGAAAAAGCTCACATTTAGACTCATAGAATTAGAGTCATATGATCATACAGCATGGAAACAGGCTCTTCGGCCCAACTTGCCCATGCTGACCAACATGCCCCATCTACACTAGTCCCATCAGCCTGAATTGGCCCATATCCCTCTAAACCTTTATACCCAGGTACCTGTCTAAATGTGATAATACCAACCTCAACTATCTCCTCCGGTAGCCTGTCCCATATGATTCTGGTTCAATTTAGTTTCGACTTTAGAGATATAGCACGGAAACAGCTCGAGTCCATACCGACCAGCGATCTCTGCACACTAACACTATCCTACACACTAGGGACAATGTACAATTTTACCAAAGCCAATTAGCCTACAAACTTGTAATTCTTTGGAGTGTGGGGGGAAACCGGAGCTCCCGGAGAAAACCCACCCAGGCCACGGGGAGAACGTAGAAAGTCCGTACGGACAGTACCAGTCGTCACGATTGAACCCGTGTCTCTGACACTGTAAAGCAACAACACTACTGCAGCGCCACTGTGCCGATGAGCATAGAAAATAGGTGCAGGAGGAGGCCATTCGGCCCTTCGAGCCAGCACCACCATTTATTGTGATCATGGCTGATCGTCCCCAATCAATATCCCGTGCCTGCCTTCTCCCCATATCCCTTGATTCCACTAGCCCCTAGAGCTCTATCTAACTCTCTCTTAAATCCAACCAGTGATTTGGCCTCCACTGCCCTCTGTGGCAGGAAATTCCACAAATTCACAAATCTCTGGGTGAAAAAGTTTTTTCTCACCTCAGTCTTGAATGGCTTCCCCTTTATTCTAAGACTGTGGCCCCTGGTTCTGGACTCGCCCAACATTCGGAACATTGTTCCTGTCCAGTCCTTTTATAATTTTGATATGCTTCTATAAGATACCCCCTCATCCTTCTAAACCCCAGTGAATACAAATCTAGTCTTTTCAATCTTTCCTCATATGACAGTCCTGCCATCCCAGGGATCAATCTCGTGAACCTACGCAGCACTGCCTCAATCACAAGGATGTCCTTCCTCAAATTAGGAGACCAAAAGTGGACACAATACTCCAGATGTGGTCTTACCAGAGCCCTATACAACTGCAGAAGAACCTCTTTACTCCTATACTGAAATCCTCTTGTTACTCGCTATAAGGCCAACTGGAGTCACATGTTGACCCATGTAGAACCAGAGACTTGTACAACAAAGAAATGGGCCCTTCAGCCCAGCACGTCTTTGCTGACCTTTCAACCTATCTGCATCTTCCTGCATTTGGACCAAATCTAATAGGTAATAAATGAGGGATCATATTTCCCATCTCTAATTATTATTGAGAAGATGGTTGTAAATTGTTGGTTTAAGGCACTATGGTGATTTTCCCAGTTGCTAACCATTTCAACTCCCCTTCCCATTCCCATACCAACCTTCCTGTCTTGGGCCTCCTCCATTGCCAGAGAGGCCACATGCAAGCTGGAGGAACAGCACCTCGTGCTGGGCTGACAACCCAATGGAATGAACATGGAATTCTCCAATTTTAAGTAACACTTCCCAATTCTGGGAAGTGCCTCCAATTCTGCCTCTTCCCCCTCTTCCCCATCCCACCCTGATACCTCTGAGCTCTTCCACCTTTATCACACCCTCCAGCGTTACATTTCACTCCGCTTCTCCCTTTAACACCCGTCTGTCTCCTATTCTAATCTAGCCTTTGTCCACTTATCTGCCATTCAACACCCCCCTCACCTGTATCAAGTAGCTGAGCAGACCAGGCAGCATCTCTGGTGATGTTTCGGGTCAGAAACTCTTCTTCAAGTTGATTGTAGTGGAGTGAGAAAGTTGGAAGAGAGGTGGGGGTGGGACAGAGCCTGGTGAATGATAGGTGGATGCAGGTGAGGAGAGTTGATTGGCAGATTTAGACTTTAGACTTCAGAGATACAGCACAGAGACAGGCCCTTCGGCCCACCGAGTCTGTGCCGACCAGCGATCACTTCGTACACTAGCACTACCCTACACACTAGGGACAATTTATAATTTTTTTACCGATGCCAATTTACCTACAAATCTTAGTTTAGTTTAGTTTAGTTTTAGTTTCGAGATATAGCGTGGAAACAGGCCAACCTGCCTTATCTATGCCTCTCATAATTCTATATACTTCTAGCAGGTTTGCACTCAGCCTTTGTTTATAATGTGCATCAAACTTGCTCCACGGCTACGGCCCAGTGCTACACAAAGGCGAATACACAAAGTGCTGGAGTAACTCAGCAGGCCAGGCAGCATCTCTGGAGAACAATGATCGGTGATGTTTCAGGTCGACACTCATCTTCAGACTGATAACAAGTGAAGTTAGTCTGACAGGTGATCAGTTCGAAGAAATGTTCCCACCGTAACGTCACCAATCCATGTTCTCCAGAAATGCTGCCTGACTGGCTGAGTTCATAGGTCATAGGAGCAGCATGAGGCCATTCGGCACATCGAATCAACTCCACCATTCAATCCTGGCTGATCTATCTTTCCCCCTGAACCCCATAACCTGATCTATCTTTCACCCTAACCCCATAGCCTTCTCCCCATAATCTTTGATGCCCTTACTAATCAAGAACCTGTCAATTAAAAATACCCATTGACGACCTCCACAGCCATCTGTGGCAATGAATTCCTCAAATTTCCCATCCACTGATTGAAGAAATTCCACCTCATCTCCTTTCTATAGGTAGATCCTTTTATTCTATGGCCTCTGGTCCTAGACTCTCCCAATAGCGGAAACATCCATTCTACCCATGCTTTTCACTATTGGGTCATTTCAATGAGAACCCCCTCATCCTTCTAAGCTCCAGTGAGTACAAGCTCAGGGTCATCAGTTCATGTTCATAAGTGATATGAGCAGAATTAGGCCAATAGGCCTATCAAGTGTACTTTGTGTAATCGTGGCTGATCTATCTTTCCTTCTCAACCCCATTCTCCTACCTTCTCCCCGTAACCCCTGACACCTGTACCAATCAAGAATCCATCAATCTCTGCCTTAAAGATATTACTCCAAGGTTACTCCAGCACTTTGTGTCTTTCGTTTGTAAACCAGTATCTGCACTTTCTTGTTGCAAAATCTAAGCCCACATTTAAAACTGGTACAGAAATATGTTTGAAGCCCAAAGAAAATAGATGTCAATAGCGTACAGAGTGTAACAGTGTGTGCGGTTGTGTAACAAGGGTGTAACACACTGCTTTCAGATCGAACTGATAAAGCACTCCCATTTCTCTCCGTTACTTAATAACATTCGCTACAACTTCCCACCAGTGCAGGACAGACTTACAACACATTCCCAGACATCTGTTATTTGTGTAACACTATCCCTATTAATAAGTGACACATGTTTTTTTTTTAAGTTAACGTGGCCCTAAATATTGTTGTCAGTGATGAGGGGCAAACTGGTTACATCTGAGCAGGATGAGCGGCCAAGAAGCCCCCTTCAGTTCAGTCCGTCACTCAATGAGGTTCTGGCCCACTGCTCGTCTCAAATTCACTTTCTCCACCAAATCCCAAATCACATCCTCGACTGAAACTGCTGACTGAGCCCTCCAGGAAAGGAAATTCCAACAATTCATTTTTCCAAGTGAAGGAATTTCACCTCATCTCGTTCCGAAACGGCCGATCTCTTACTTCTGAGACTGTTCCTTTGGTTGCAGGCTTCACAGACTGAGAAGGCACTCACTGGCGACTCTACCCTGCATGGTAACACCACCTCCCAGCCTTCAGTTATACAGCACAGAAACAGGCCCTTCTGCCCAACTCATCCATGCCGAACAGAATGACCCATCTAAACTAATCCCATCTAAGCTAGTTCCATCTAAGATTGACCTATCTAAGATAGATAGGCACAAAGTAACGCAATGGGTCAGGCAGCTTCTCTGGAGAAAAGGATGGGTGACGTTTCAGGTCAGGACCCTTCTTCAGACACATCTATACCCATCTAAGATAGTCCCATCTAAGCTAGACCCATAGAAGCTGGTTCCATTTGCTTGCATTTGGCCCATATCCCTCTAAACCTTCCCTCTCCATTTACCTGTACACTGTGTATTATGTCACAGCCAGTCATATATGCGGAAATAGGCCCTTCAGCCCAACTCATCCATGCCGTGAGATCATAAGACCATAAGGTATAGGAGCAGAATTAGGCCATTGATTCGACTGAGTCTATTCCACCATTCGATCATGGCTGATCTATATTTCCTTCAAGACCCATTCTCCTGCCTTCTCCCCACAACCTTTGACACTCTTACTAATCAAGAACTTATCACTCTCTTATCAATCTCCATATCAACCTATCAACCTTCATTCTGACCAAATCCCATATTCCTCTCAACCTTTCCTATCCATGTTTCCTGTAGTGTCTAATAAATGCTGTTAAAGTAACTGCCTCAACTATACCCTCTGGCAATTTGTTCCATATATTCACCATTAGATGAATATGGGCCAATTGTGGGCAAATGGGACTAGCCTAGATGGGGCATCTTGGTTGGTATGGATGAGTTGGGCCAAATGTCCTGTTTGCATGTTGTGTGGCGCTATGACTGTGTTCCAAGTACATCTCCAACCAGGATTCAGCTGGTTCTTTAGTGTTAGCCAAAATCCGTTGCTTCACGCCCAACAATATTGTGCTGACAACCTTTTTGTAATTCCATTTTTATTTGTATTAAATAGATACCTAGAGTACATCGGGGCAGCACAGTGGCACAGTGGTAGAGTTGCTGCCTCACAGCGCCAGAGACCCGGGTTCAATCCTGACTACGGGTTCTGTCTGTTCGGAGTGGGTACGTTCTCCCTGTGACCATGTGGGTTTTCTCCTGGTGCTCCGGATTCCTCCCACACTCCAAATACGTATAGGTTTGTAGGTTAATTGGCTTTGGTAAAGATTGTAAATTGTCCCTGGTGTGTAGGATAGTGCTACAGTACGGGGTGATCGCTGGTCAGTGTGGACTGGGTGGGCCAAAGGGCCTGCTTCCGCCCTGTATCTCTGATCCAAAGTAATAAAAAAACGGGGTTTATGGCACTTTTGAAAGTCAATTAGTGGAGTTATTTCACTGGGCTGCAGGTGCAGAGATTGAATCAGTGCTTGTGTTATTGGTAACATGCGTTCGGCATTTGTGAGAAGTATTAACTCGCACAAAATGACAGCCCTGGAGAAAGCGCTGATCTGATTAGTGTTCTCTTCCTCATGCAACCAACTCTGCTGCTGCCACACACTGCCTCCCTTAATATGGAGACCACACTTTATCCCCAATCTGAAGTCTCATATTCCAGCTCGGTTCCTGATCTCACTGTAGGTCAAAGTACAGTGTAGGGGAAGGTGGGAATGAATCACATGCTGGAAGATAAATGTTGACATCTTGTTTGCATCAGACATTGTGGGCCGAAGGAACTGTTGCTGTGCTGTATTTTTAAAATAAAGAATACCAACATTGTATGCAGTCTCGCCCTTGAGGCAGCACAGTGGCACAGCGGTAGAGTGGCTGCCTTACAGTGCCAGAGATCCGGGTTCAATCCTGACTATGGGTGCTGTCTGTACGGAGTTTGTACGTTCTCCCTGTGACTGTGTCGGTTCACATTCCAAAGACATGCAGGTTTGTAGGTTAATTGGCTTCTGTAAGTTGCCCCTAGTGTGTAGGATAGAACTGGTATAGGGGGTTATCACTGGTCGAGTTGGACAGTGGGCTGAAGGGCCTGTTTCCACACTGTATCTCTAAACTAAACTAAAATAAACTAAACTAAACCAGCCATCTGTTCAATTGTAGAGAGACTTCTTTGTTTTTGTGCCCCTTTGCAATAACAGCCAACATTGTCTTTACCTTCCCAATGTCTGGTATTATCTGGATCCATGTTTGATGCATGAAGTCAACCGTCCCCTCTGCACCACAGCGCTCTAACAGGTCGCTCTCGGGAATTCTAGGGTAAGCCTGGATCACAAAGGCACAACCAGAGTGTTTTTGTTAATTTTAGTTTAGAGATACAGCGCGGAAACAATCTCTTCTGCCTACTGAGTCGGCGCCGACCTGCAATCCCTCCGTACACTAACATCATCTTACACACTAGGGACAATTCACAATTTTTACAAAGCCCCTTAACCTACAAACCTGCACGTCTTTGGAGTGTGGGAGGAAACTGGAGCACCCGGAGGAAATCCACGTGGTCACGGGGAGAACGTGCAAATTCTGTACCGACAGCACCCGTAGTCAGGATCGAACCTGGGTCTCTGGGGCTGTAAGGCAGCAATGTTACTCTACGCTACTGTGCTGCCACCGTGTTGTTGACACATGCAGCAGTGTTGCAGCGTGTGTTTTGGGCTGCACTGCACCAACTGCACTCCCATCGCCACTCCGACCATGAGGAACACTGAGATTGATTTCAACAGAGTTGGTGCCAAGATGCTGTGAAACCTCCAGTACTTGGTTCACTTGGTTTAATAAACAGTGTTGCTACTTAACGCAGGTCCTGCTTAACTCCACGCCACTGCAGTCAGTTCCCCATCGCCTGGTCATTCCTTCCACTTCAAATGTAATCACGAAGCAGTCATCTACAGCCAAGGAGCATTAATGAATATTTGCTTTACCCTGAGTGTATCAGCTATGCCTGCACACATACACACACACCCATATACACAAACAAACACACACACCCATAGACACAAACAAACACACACACCCATATACACAAACACACTAACACACACCCACTAGACACAAACACACACACCCATAGACACAAACACACACACACACATGCACACTCACACACACCCATATACACAAACACACGCACATACACACACAAACACATATACGCTTAGATACACACTCACACACATACACACACAGACACCCGCGCACACATCAACTCATATATACAGGCACACACGTACAGACACGGACATACACAAAGGTAGACAAAAAATGCTGGAGAAACTGCAGGTGAGGCAGCATCAATGGAGAGAAGGAATTGGTGACGTTTTGAGTTGAGATCCTTTGAGACATACACTGATGCCCGCGCACAGACACGCACGCACACAGATGCACACATACACAGGTGCTGCCTGACCCACCGAGTTACTCCTGAGTTTTGCTCCAGATTCCGTCATCTGCAGTTCCTTGTGTACAATCTTGTGTATAACCTATACAATCCCTGGCCTTTATTTGTTCTCCATGATAGCTCAATGGCTCCTATTAATTATTCATATTGACTCCCATCATGTTAAAGCCTTTGGTTTGTTCATATATCTGTTGGTTAGTTGTTGACTGAGCTTGAGGATACATTGTTTGTGAGGTTGATGATACCAGAGAAAATGGCCTGGATTCAGCTTACCTCAGCATGCGGTGGTTGCTAGCGGAGGCGGGGGGGGGGGGGGGGGGGGGGGGGGGGGGGGGGGGTATGGCAGTGCGTCCACATGTGCGTTAACCCAGCTCCCTTTTAAGGAGCAACTCAGCGGATCAAACTGAATAAGGGTCCCAACCTGAAACATTGCTTATCCATATCTGCCTGACCCACTGAGTTACTCCAGCCTTTTGTGTCTGTCTTCCCAAGAGATGCTGCCTGACCCACTGAGTTACTCTTATTTTTACTTGTGAGTTTTGCTTAAGATTACAAGATCTGCATCTGCTTGTGGCTCCATGGACTTTAGAGATATTGCGCGGAAACAGGCCCTTCGGCCCACCGAGTCTGCGCCGACCAGTGATCACACTCAAGACAATTTTTACCAAAGCCAATTAACCTACAACCCTTGGAAGTGTGGTAGGAAACGGGAGAGCCCAGGGAAACACCATGCGGTCACAGGGATATGTGACTTACGTAAGCTCGCACTTAAGTAAACAATTCTGTACTCAGTCCCTAGTGCAATTAGTGCCGTGTTGTAAATTCCACCACACTGTCCGATCAAGTTTACATCAGAAACAAGCAGGCAATGGTGGTGGTGCTTACCCAGAAGGCCGTGCGCTGCAGAAGGTGCCCTGGACGGAGCTGGACGCCACAGAGACAGTTAATATTCATGGTGATTGATTTCAGACGGTGGATGGCAATGGCGATCCTGGCTTACGTAAAATCTGACATGTAAGTTTTCACGGAAGGTAACCCTTAGGAGAGCGCCTGTACTAACACCGGTCTTTCATCTGCCAGGTACAGACGCCCTGTGAATACAGTACAAAGTCAGGAGGGAAACAAAAATCAAAACAAAATGGGCCTTGTCTGAATCCACCCTGCATCGATGAACATAGACTCACAAAATCGTCTCTACAACTTGAAAGGGAACGGAGAAAAAAGGCTCACACAATTTAAAGCACAAATTTAGTAACTAGGACGTAGAGACAAAGTTCTCGATTACAAATAAAACGTTTGTTATGATTGTGGGGGGGGGGGGGGGGGGGGGGGGGGGGGGGGGGGGGTTGTGTGGGCAGAGGGGTCAGGTTCTGTGCCTTCACTTCTGGGTCCAGAGTTTGAATCCAGCACAGATGGATAAGGAGGAAAATATTCTCTCGGTGTTGATGTATGTTGACTTTGGTCCTTAGTGAAGTAGATTCAGGGCAATCTCGCTATTGCACCCTAGAGGTCTGAATCCACAGCACAAGGCTGCCTATAATTCATGACTAATTGCCACTAAGTTGGCACGCAGACCCAGTGAGGTCATACGATGGCTGGTGTGAGGAATGGATAGTGTCACTCCCATGCCATACCAAGTTTCAGGAAAGTTTTGAAGGAGAACAGGAACCGTTTAACTCTATCCCAGCCTCTCTCTACCTATGTTGCTGCCTGGGGAAAAAAAATCACCCCTTGTTTTGACACAGCACGAGCAGAGAAAAATGGCAGCATGGAGGCAAGGCAGTAAAGTTGCTGCCTAATGAGCCTGTCCCATTCACGCAGTTTATTCGACGACTGCCGGCACCCGTCATAGGTCGTCACAGGTTGCCGAAAATATTCAACATGTTGAAAATCCAGCAGCGACCAGAACAAGGTATGACTCTTTGGGCGACCACTCACGACCATACAGGCTTCACCCCGCGACAAGTCTCCTAGTCACCCAGAGTCGCAGCGTGAAAAACATGTTGAAAATTTTCGGCGACCTATGATGAGGTTCCGGCAGTCGCTGAAAATGTCGCGTAAGTGGGACAGGCCCTTTACTGCGCCAAAGACCCTAATTTGATACTGGCTGCGAGTGCTGTCTGCACAAAGTTTGTACGTTCTCCCCGCGACCCGCGTGGGTTTTCTCCGGGAGCTCCGTCTTCCTCCCACACTTCAAAGACGTACTGGTGTGTAACTTAATTGGCTTGGTAAAATTGTAAATTGGTACTAGTTTGTGTAGGATAGTGTTAAAGTGCAGGAATCGCTGGTCGGTATCGACTCGGTGGGTCGAAGGGCCTGTATCCAAGCTGTATTTCTAAACTAAACTACATTAAAAATGGACAAAACCTGTCGGTCCCTTCATTCCAGCTTCAACCCAGCTCACCATTCAGTCCGGTCAGTGCTGGCTACGTTTTAATTCCGCCCACCCTCTTAATCTGACATTTCTATCCTTAGTTTATTTTAGAGTCATACAATGCGGAAACAGGCCCTTCTGCCCAATGTGCCCACACCAGCCAACATGTCCCATCTACATTAGTCCCACCTGCCTGTGTTTGGCCCATATCCATCTGTCCTATCCATATACCTGTCTAAATGAGGGTCCAGAGGAGGTTTACAAGAATGATTCCACGAATGAGTGGGTTAACATATGATGAGCGTTTGACAGCACTGGGCCTCTACTCGCTGGAGTTTAGAAGGTTGAGGGGGGGGGGCTTCATTGAAACTTACAGAATAATGAAATGAATGATAGAGTGGATGTGGAAAAGATGCTTCCATTCGTGGGAGAGTCTAGGACCAGAGGTCATAGGCTCAGAATTAAAGGGCGCACTTTTAGAAAGGTGAGAAGGAACTTATTTAGTCAGAGGGTAGTCAATCTGTGGAACCCTCTAAACCCTCCTCTAAATGTGACCTCACCAACGTCTTATACAATTGCACCATGACCTCTCAACTCCTATATTTAGTTTAGTTTAGTTCATTGTCACATGTACCGAGGTACAGTGAAAAGCTTTTTTTGCTGCATGCTATCCAGTCAGTAGAAACACTCTACATGAACACAATCAAGCCATCGACAGTGTACAGATACTGGATGAAGTGAACAACGTTTCATGCAAGATGACTCCAGTAAAGAACGATTAAAGGTAGTCCAAGGGTCTCCAATGGGGTAAATGGAAGGTCAGGACCACCACCTCATTGTTGAGAGAATGGTTCAGTTGCCTGATAACAGCTGGGAAGAAACTGTCCCTAAGCCTGGAGGTGTGTGTTTTCACACATGTACTCTGCCAAACAAGTCTATTCCCTCTCTTCGCTGTGCCTCTTTCTGTCTGTCTACTTATCATCTGTAAAAGGGTCCTGACCCAAAATGTAGCCCATCTATGTCCTGACCCGCTGGGTTACTCCAACGCTTCCTGTATTGTTATATTTTCTATCGTAATTACAATTGTTTAGGGCCAAACAAGATGGTGATTCTAGCTGCACTTTTGGCTGAGTTTTGAAGAACCCACAGTTCCAATTGAAAAGGAGCAGGGAAGTTTGATCTATATTTTGGTCCAAAGCATTTCACTCCACTGAAGTCACAGCTCCAGAGACCCAGCTTCCACCCTGACCTCGGGTGCTGTCTGCGTGGAGTTTGTACGTTTTCTCCTTGCCCGCGTGGGTGTCCTCCGGGTGCTCGGTTTCCTCCCACATCCTAAAGACGTGCGGATTTGTAGGTTACTTGGCCCTCTGTAAATTGGCCCTAGTGTGTTGGGAGTGGATGAGTTAGTGGCATAACATGGATCTAGTGTGAACAGGTGATCGATGGTTGGCGTGGACTCGATGGGTCGAAGGGTTTGTATCCATGCTGTATCTCTAAACTAAACTAAATGAACTAGAAGAGACACCCAGCAACTGCTGGCTTGTATTTTTCCACACATATTGATTGCAGTAATTAAACACCAACAATAGAAGCCACGGACACTGCCAGTTGCGTTAAGGGCGATGGTTTTGCTCTGTAGTACTTTGGGATTTTTGTTTTAATCAAATTACACTTTGGCTGCAACATCAGACTGATTTTCTGGTCTGACATCAACTTTCGAGCAAAACAATACCACGAGCTGCCAAGGGCTCCTTTTATCCCTGCCATTCCCTGGATGCGGGGTCCACAGAGAATGCTGATTGAGTATCCCCACTCCTGCGATTCCGTGATTCGGAATTCACAACTTTGAACAGAATTCCAAAATTCCTACAGCCCAACATCAAGAAAAGATATTTGGTTTTAAAGCTGCGTTGTATGGTCTGCTTGGAAACACGGGTTTCCAATACAGATCCTGGTTTACAAAGAAAGACACAAAGTGTTTGCTTTAGTTTAGTTTAGTTTAGAGATACAGCGTGCAAACTGGCCTTTCGGCCCATTGAGCCCACGCCGACCATCGACCATCGACCACCCATACACTAGTTCTATCCGTCCCTTTAGACCTACACTTTAGAGATACAGCGCGGAAGAGGGAGTACAGAGATACAGTGTCATAGAGGGAGTACAGAGAAGGTTCACCAGACTGGTTCCTGGGATGGCAGGACTTTCATATGAAGAAAGGCTGGATAGACTCGGCTTGTACTCGCTAGAATTTAGAAGATTGAGGGGGGATCTTATAGAAACTTACAAAATTCTTAAGGGGTTGGACAGGCTATATGCAGGAAGATAATTTCCGATGTTGGGGAAGTCCAGAACTAGGGGTCACAGTTTAAGGATAAGAGGGAAGTCTTTTAGGACCGAGATGAGAAAATCATTTTTTACACAGAGAGTGGTGAATCTGTGGAATTCTCTGCCACAGAAGGTAGTTGAGGCCAGTTCATTGGCTATGTTTAAGAGGGAGTTAGATGTGGCCCTTGTGGCTAAAGGGATCAGGGGGTATGGAGAGAAGGCAGGGATGGGCTACTGAGTTGGATGATCAGACATGATCATATTGAATCAGGCTCGAAGGGCCGAATGGCCTACCCCTGCACCTATTTTCTATGTTTCTATGTTTCTATGAAACAGGCTCTGCCGTCCTAACCCACTGCAGTCCTTCTGGTGAAGATGCTGCCAAGGTACACTTGTACAGGGAGTTCCAGGAATTAGATCCTTCAACCGTGCAGGACTAGAGATAAGCTTCCAGACCAGGATGGAACCTGCAGGTAGTGACAAGGAACAACAGATGTTGGTTTATAAAAAATAGACACAAAATGCGGGAGTAACTCGACGGGCCGGGTAGCATCTCTGGAGAACAACGATAGTTGGCATTTCGGTTGGGATCCTTCTTCCGATAGATGACGCAAGATTGATTGACTGAAAGAAACAGAATGGAAACAGGCCCTTCAGCCCGGAGTCTATGCTGGCTCTCGATCACAATAGTTCTTTGTTATCCCACTTTCTCAGCCACTCACCACACACTAGGGACAATTTATACAGGGCCTATTAACCCACAAACATGCACGTCTTCGGGATATGGGAGGAAACCAGAGCACCCGGAAGAAACCCACACGGTCACAGGGAGAACATGCAAACTCCACACACAGGCAACTGGTTTGAATCCAGGTCGAGTGGAGCAGCTCGTTGGCTGGGTCCCACTGATTCAACACCAACTTGGAACTTGTTTGGATCAAAATTAGAAGAAATATAATCGCTTTGGGAGACGGTGGGCATGAACATTGCCTAGGCTGCTCCTCCACCCTGCCTTAAACACACACACACACACACACACACACAATCACGCAAGATAGACACAAAGTGCTGGAGTAACTCTGTGGGTCAGGCAGCATCTCTGGAGAAAAGGGATGGGTGACTTTTCGAGTCAAGACCCTTCTTCAAACTGCAGTCTGAAGAAAAGTTCCAATCTGAAACGCCACCCATCCTTTTTCTCCAAAGATGCTGCACACACATAATCACACACATACAATTGCACAATTGTACAAACACACACACTGTGTGCAGTTCTGGCCATCTAACTATTTGGAAAGAAGTCTTTAAGCTTGAAAGGGTGCCGCAAAGATTCAGGAGGATGTTACAGAGGTGCTGTGGGTAGAGCCACTGCCTTAAAGCGCCAGAGACCCGGGTTCAATCCTGACCTCAAGTGCAGTCTGTGTGTTTGTGGAGTTTGCACATTTTGCCTGAGACTGAGTGGGTTTCCTCTGGGTTCTACGGTTGCCTCCCACATTCCAAAGACATGAGGGTTTGCAGGTTAATTGGCTTCTGTAAATTCATCCGCATGTGTAGGGAGTGGATGAGAAAGTGGGATAACATAGAACTAGTGTGGACATGTGATTGAAGGTGAGTGTGGTCTCGTGGGTCAAAGGGCCAGTTTCCACGATGTATCTCGGAACATGCTGCATCTTTATTTTGCCAGAACTGCAGGGCTTAAGTTATAAAGAGTGACTGGATAGGCTGGGGATTTTTTTTCTGAGGTTTTGGAGGCTGAAGGGTGAACTTATAGTGATGTATCGAATATAGAACAGTTTTGGGCCCCATATCTGAGGAAAGATGTGTTGGCATTGGAGAAGGTCCAGAGGAGGTTTACAAAAATGATCCCTAGAATGATTGGGATAATATATGATGAACGTTTGAAAACATTGGCCTGCACTCGCTGGAGTTTAGAAGGATGAGGGGAGGACCTAGTTGAAACTTACCAAATAGTGAAAGGCCTGGATAGAGTAGATGTTTCCATTAGTGGGGGAGTTTAACACCAAAGGCCACAGACTCAGAATAGAAGGACATACCATTTGAAAGGCGATGAGAAGAAATGGTGAATCTATGAAATTTATTGCCACAGATGACTGTGGAGCCAAATCAATGGATATTTTTAAGGCGATTGACAGATATTTGATTAGTAAAGGTGTCATGAGTTAGGAGGCGAAGGCAGGAGAATGGGTTTGAAAGGGAAAGATAGATGAGTTGCAGGGGAATGTATCTGGGGAGAGGGTGGGAAGGGACGAGTTGACCAGGGAGTTGCGGAGGGAACGGTCTCTGCACAAAGCAGAAAGGGGTGGATATGGGAAGATGTGGCTAGTAGTGGGATCCCGTTGGAGGTGGCAAATGTGTTGGAGGATTATATCCTGTATGCGATGGCTGATGGGGTGGAAGGTCAGGACAAGGGGGACTCTGTCCTTGTTGCGAATGGGGGTAGGGGGAACAAGAGTGGAGCTGCGGGATATCGAGGAGACCCTAGTGAGAACCTCATCTATAATAGAAGAGAGAAACCCACGTTTCATAAAAAATGAGGTCATCTCCGATGATCTAGTATGGAAAACCTCATCCTGGGTGCAGGAGGAATTGGGAGTAGGGTATAGAGTCTTAAGGGAAGCAGGGTGGGAAGGCGTGTAGTCTAGATAGCTATGGGAGGCAGTAGGTTTGTAGTAGATGTTGGTCAATAGTCTGTTTCCTGTGATGGAGACAGTAAGATCTATAAATGGTAGGGAGGTGTCGGAGATGGTCCAAGTGAATTTGAGTGCAAGATGGAAATTAGTCGTGATGTTGATGAGGTCAGTGAGTTCTGCATGGGTGCAGGAGGCAGCACCAATGCAGCGGAGGTAGAGTTCGGGGATAGAGCCAGTTACGCCTGGAACAGTGAATATTCGACGTGTTCCAGGCGTCCGTCTGTCTTTCCTTGGGATGTGTGAGGAAACCGGAGCATCCAAAGGAAATCCACGCGGTCACAGGGAAAACGTGCAAACTCCGCACAGACATCACCTGAGGTTTGGAATCAAACCCAGGTTCCCTGGCGCTGTGAGGCAGCTGCTCTACCCGCTGCACCACCACAGTGAGACCTGTGGCTTGCTATCTACCCCTTACTAAGGAGATGTTTTGGTGCAGTGCAGATGAAAGATGAGGAAGGGTGGATTTCACCAGCGTTTAGTAGAACGAGAGGAAATCGCACTGAGAGGAAGGGTTCCGTGAGGGAGAGATGGTATAGCGGCCAAGAGAATATCTCCTTAGGCTGTTGGCATCAGAGGATCTGATCTTAGGAGAAAGGGTCAGACATTTAAGAAGTGGAATTGAATTTTGGCAACATTGTACAAGCGATCCAGCTGTGGCCTTGTTTGCACAACAGGGAGTCTGGGATTCAATGGAAACTTTTGAAAGAAGCGATAGAATTCTTCAACACAATGATATTAAAGAAGGCAAAAGAGACGGCAGATGCTGAACTCTTGAGCAACACGCAAAGTGTTGCAGGAACTCAACAGGTCAGGCAGCATCTGTGGAGGAAATGAATGGACTGGCGATGTTAGATTTTGGTGTGCTGAACGGCCTGTTTTCATGCTGTATCTTTCAATCAATTAATATTCCCAGAGGTTATTTAGAGATACAGCGTGGAAACAGGCCCTTCGGCCCACCGAGTCCGCTCTGGCAACTGATCACCCCGTACACTAGCACTATCCTACACACACTTGGGACCATTTACAATTAATACAATTTATAGAAGTCAATTAATCTACAAACCTGCACGTCATTGGAGTGTGTGAGGAAACTGGTGCACCCGGAGAAAACCCACACAGTCACAGGGAGAACGTACAAACTCCGTACACACAGCGTCTGTAGTCGGGATTGAACCCGGGTCTCTAGCGCTGTGAGGCAGCAACTCTACCGCTGCGCCGTGCTGCGACGTTTCGGGCCAGGAACATAATGGATGGAATTTTGTGTTTGAACGCTACCCTGAACCCCGCTTTCACGTGGGGCCTCATTGGCCTCTAAATTACAGCTCAGGTCAGGACAGACACAAAGAAAATCTCGTAGAGCGGTGGTGAGCTCCAAACACGTTGGTTTCTATAAGGCATTAACCATATATACAGGCACCTCATGTTTGGGTGGGGTTTATCTGCTTGGAAAGCAGCGTGTAATTCAAAAATGCGTAAATTAAACACGTACATGACTGAGCCATCAGCGGTAAATTTTAGTGTGTTATTTCGAAAATGTCAATTTGTAAATCAAGCTTTGGAATTAGACGAGCGAGCGCGTTATGTCAAAAATACATAAATCAAACACAGGTAAAACACGAGGGGCCTGTACTGGGAAATGCTTTTAGAGAACACAAAGTGTGGCACGGTGGCCCGGCGGTAGAGTTGCTGCCTCGCTGCGCCAGAGACCCGGGTTCGATTCTGACTATGGGTGCTGCCTGTACGGAGTTTGGATGTTCTCCCTGTGACCATGGGTTTTCACTGGGCGATCCGGTTTCCTCCCACACGCCAATGACGTACTGGTTTGTAGGTTAGTCGGCTTTGGTAAAATTGTAAATTATCCCTAGTGTGTAGGATAGTGCTAATGATCGCTGGTCGGCACCGCCTCGGACTCACGCTGTTTCTCTAAAGTCTAAATGACTAAAGTCCAAGTAGTTTACTGGCTCGCAGAAGCCACAACCCTTTTACACTCTGTGCCGCAATGGTTGCATCCAGATTTTACATTTCTGACATAATTCATCAGTGGTTAATGCTTCCCTAGTATGTAAGCTTCTTTATAGTCTTTCATCCTTGTTCTTTTTACCCTGCTGGAGTTACCTTTAACCTTTTGTTCCCTCTTATTTTGAAAGCCATTTATCTATCAAATGAGTGCAATAAAGTGATTTGTAGGTTTAAATTTAGATTTATTAGTGTCACATGTACCGAGGCACAGTCAAAAGTTTTCCAAACAGATCAGATATATCATACATAACTACAATCAAAATCAAGCTCGTACAATAGAACAAAGGGGAAGATACAGAGTGCAGGATATACCATTGTAGCGCATCAGTTCCACAGACAATGTCCAACATCCGCAATGGGGTAGAGGTGAATCGGACGGCCCCCAAGCTTATGGAAGGACCGTTCAGAAGCCTGAATACAGAGGGGGAGAAGCTGTCCCTGAGTCTGGTGATGCGCGCTTTCAAGTTTATCTTCAGCAGACGGGAGCAGGGAGAAGACAGAATGACCGGGGTGGGACAAGACTTTGATTTTGTTGGCTGCTTTTCCAAGGCAGTGAGTAGTGTAGATGGAGTCGATGGTGGGTAATCTGGTCCGTGTGATGGACTGGGCTATATCTACAAGTCTCTGTTATTATCTGATGATTCTTTTCTCTCATGATCAGTTTCATTGCTCTCAGCCTGGTTCACAGCCACCTATGTTCATCTTTACTCCAGCTAGCGATGTCTCGCAATCTAAACACTTCCTAAACGCATTTATTACCCCACCTAACATTACCATTATGCCACCTTCACTATGTTGGCCTCTTTTCCCACCATGCTTCCCTAGTATGTAAGCTCTTGGGTGATATATATTACAAATTGCCCAATTTTCCTACAATCACCAGAATTTCCGCTATCAGACGGAATCAGCAGAATTATTGAAAGTGGAAAGATGATCGTTTTTGGCAATGTGGGTTTCAGGTGCAAGGGTGGATTTCTACACATCTGCCGTGACTCCTGACAGTGCGGCTCCCTGCTATCACGGTGTCTCAGTGGTAGAGTTGCTGCCTTACAGCGCCAGAAACCCGGGTTCAATCCTGACTACGGATTGTACGTTCTCCCTGTGACCGCGTGGGTTTCCTCCGGGAGCTCCGGTTTCCTACCAAAGACGTGCAGGTTTGTAGGTTAATTGACTTTGGTAAAAATTGTAAATTGTCCCTAGTGTGTAGGATAGTGCTAATGTAAGGGGTGCTGGTCGACGTTGACTCGGAGCGAAAGGCCTGTTTCTGCGCGGTATCTCTAAATTAAACTAAACTAAACTAAACCAAATAAGTCTATGGAACTGCACCACTTGTCCTCCAGTTTGCTAACTGCACTTTCTACCCACTGTCAAATAGAATTACCTCCTCTGGCAACTCCTGCCATATACCCACCAACCGATGAGTAGAAAAGTTGCCTCGCGGGTTCTTATTAAAACTTCCCCATCTCACCTTAAAACATAGGACCTCTGGCTTTCGATTCCCCTACCCAATCAAAAAAACAGAGGAGATGTTTTGGAAGGAACTGCAGATGCTGGTTTAAACCGAAGATAGCCACAAAAAGCTGGAGTAACTCAGCGGGTCAGACACCATCTCTGGAGGAAAGGAATAGTCTCGACCTATTTCTTTTCTCCAGAGATTCTGTCTGACCCACTGAGTTACTCCAGCTTTTTATGTCTAAAAAAACAGAGGACATAGGTTTAAAGGAACAAAATTTGTCCAACCCTATAGCTAATATCCTCCAATGCAGGCAGTATTCTGGTAAGCCTCCTCTCTTTTAGCGGGAGTGTTTCTTTAAGACTGGAAAACAAACTCACTTGGCTAGTCCCATTAAGGGGTAAATCCTTTAGGCAACATCTTTTGATATTATTACTGGCTGCTTCTCTCTTTCCTCCACTCCCCAACTGCAAATAGTGTTACTTCCTCTCAAGGCTACTTTGCGGCTTTTTTAATGAGTAATTTCAGTATTTTCTCTCGTGGAGAAATGTGAAAGGGAAAAACACAAAGTTTGTCTAAAATAACTGCTCGGATATTGTGAAAAAAAAAAGCAATGCTTCTTCACAGAGAATGGAGGAAAGTAGTTTTTTGTTTAACGAGGAAGGTTTCGGATCCTGAAGTGTACTGACAATTGTAGGTAGAATTGCACAATTTGTGTTTTTGCTGTGGTGGTTAACAATATTCCTTTTGGATAAGGACATATTCTACGAAGAAGCCTGATATTCTTGGCCTGACTTGTGTAGACTTTTCCCGTGTGGTTATGTAGTGTGATTTGCAAGTGAAAGCCCAGGAAATCTTAGAAGGAACAGGTTGTCTACATAATGTCGGCATTGTTAGTGTTCCTAAACCAGCAATACCAGTGGTTTTTCGATTTGCCTGGGTAAAGTTAGTTACTTATTACTCCTGTAAAACCAGCATTTCTACCCCTAGACTATGGGGCACATAATCCCAAGTTCAGATACCCACTTTGTGGATGGCACAGGGGCACGGCTGGTAGAGTCGCTGCCTCACAGCGCCAGAGATCTGACTGACGGCTGCCTGTGTGGAGTTTAGACATTCTCACTGTGACTGGCTAGGTTTCCGCCGGGCTCCTGAGGCATGGTGGCGCTGCAGTAGAGTTGCTGCCCCACTGCACCAGAGACCCGAGATCGATCCTGACTATGGGTGCAGTCTGTACAGAGTTTGTGCGTCCAACCTTTGACCATGTGGGCTTACTCCTGGTGCTCCGGCTTCCTCCCGCACTCCAAAGACATACAGATTTGTATGTCTAGCTAATTGGCTTGATAAAATGGTAAATCGTCCCTAGTGTGTGTAGTGTGTGGAGATCGCTGGTCGACGTGGTCTTGGTGGGCCGAATGTATCTCTAAACTAAACTAAGCTAAATCTCCCGTTTGCTCCAACATCCCAAACACATGAAGGTGTCGGTCGGCTAATGGACTACTGTACTTACCCTGCAGTAAAGGTGAATGGTAGAATCTCTTTGGGGGGGGGGGCATTGATGAAAATATGCAGAGAACAAAATAGTGGGATAATGCAGAAGAAAGGACACAGAGTGCCGGAGTAACTCATTGGGTCAGGCAGCCTCTCTGGAGTACATGGATAGGTGGGTTTTGTATTGGGATCTTTCTTCAGTCTGATTGTACTAGGGGGTAAGAGAAAGCTGGAAGACAGGTGGAGGCAGGACGACGCCTGGCAAGCGATAGGTGGATACAGGAGTGGGGAGTCTGACAGGCAGATGAATGGACAAAGACCAGAGATGAGAAGAATGCAAAAGGCTTGAGAATGCAAAAGACAAGGAGAAAAGAGGCGCAAAAATATAAAGCAACAAGAAACTGCAGATGCTGGTTTCTCAAGCTAAGTTTCAAAGTGCTGGAGTAACTCAGTGGGTCAGGCAGCATCTCTGGGGAACATGGGAAGGTGATGGTTTCGTGTTGGGACCCTTCATGCATTGGGATCCTGGGATAAGAAAGGGTTGGAGATTTATGGGCCAAATGTAGTGAGGTTGTACTAGTGTAGATGGGGCATCTTGATCGGCAGGGGCAGGTCGGGCTGAAGGGCCTGTTTATGTGCTGTAGGACTCTGTGACTCTCTATGACTGGCATTCTAGAACATAGAACATAGTACAGCACGAGAGCAGGCCCTTCAGCCCACAATGTCTGTGCTGAACAAGATGCCAAGATCAACTCGCACATGATGCATATCCTTCCATTCTCTGTATCCTCCATGTGCTTATTCAAACACCACGATCGTATTGGCCTCCACCACCAGTCCTGGCAGCGCAGTCCATGCACCGACCACCCTCTGGGTAAAAGAATTGCCCCACACATCTCCATTAAACTTTGTCCCTCTCATCCTAAAGCTATGCCCTCTGGCATTTGATTTTTCCATCCAGGGAAAAAGGTTCTAACTGTCTACCCTATCCATGGCTCTCATCATTCTCTATCTAATTTAGTTCTCCCTGTGACTGCATGGGTTTCCTCTGGGTGCTCCGGTTCGCTCCCACATTCCAAAGATGTGTAGGTTTGTAGGTTAATTGGCTTCCGTAAATTGCTATTGTGTAGGATTGCGTTTACCGAATAGTGAAAGGCCTGGATAGCGTGGATGTGGAGACGATGTTACCACTAGTGGGAGAGTGGCCCCATAGCAGAAGTGTCCACATCGCGGGGCTGGAAACTGGAAGTATCCCGAGCTAATGCTGCTCCCACCATCATCTATTGCAACAAGTGTTGCCTCCCACTGATTGTCACCGGAAGCTTGCGTCCTTTTCATTTGAAACATGGAAGATGGACACGAAAGAAGAAATGGGAGAGTCTAGAACCAGAAGCCACAGCCTCAGAATAAAAGGACATACGTTTAGAAAGAAGATAAGGAAGAATTTCTTTAGTCAGAGGGTGGTGAATCTGTGGAAATCATTGCCACAGAAAGATGTGGAGTCCAAGTCAATGAATATTTTTAAGGCTAAGATTGAGAGATTCTTGATTAGTACAGGTGTTAATGGTTATGGCAAAAACGGGAAAGCAGATTATTATCTAAACGGTGGCCGATTGGGAAAGGGGGAGATGCAGCGAGACCTGGGTGTCATGGTACACCAGTCATTGAAGGTAGGCATGCAGGTGCAGCAGGCAGTAAAGAAAGCGAATGGCATGTTGGCTTTCATAGCAAGAGGATTTGAGTATAGGAGCAGGGAGGTTCTACTGCAGTTGTATAGGGTCTTGGTGAGACCACACCTGGAGTATTGCGTGCAGTTTTGGTCTCCAAATCTGAGGAAGGACATTATTGCCATAGAGGGAGTGCAGAGAAGGTTCACCAGACTGATTCCTGGGATGTCAGGACTGTCTTATGAAGAAAGACTGGATAGACTTGGTTTATACTCTCTCGAGTTTAGGAGATTGAGAGGGGATCTTATAGAAACTTACAAAATTCTTAGGGGGTTGGACAGGCTAGATGCAGGAAGATTGTTCCCGATGTTGGGGAAGTCCAGGACAAGGGGTCACAGCTTAAGGATAAGGGGGAAATCCTTTAAAACCGAGATGAGGAGAACATTTTTCACACAGAGAGTGGTGAATCTCTGGAACTCTCTGCCACAGAGGGTAGTTGAGGCCAGTTCATTGGCTATATTTAAGAGGGAGTTAGATGTGGCCCTTGTGGCCAAGGGGATCAGAGGGTATGGAGAAAAGGCAGGTACGGGATACTGAGTTGGATGATCAGCCATGATCATATTAAATGGCGGTGCAGGCTCGAAGGGCCGAATGGCCTACTCCTGCACCTATATGTTATGGGGAGAACGCAGGAGAATGGGGTTGAGAGGGAAAGATAGATCAGCCATGATCGATTGTCGGAGTAGACTTGATGAGTCGAATGGCCTAATTCTGCTCCTATAACGTATGAATTTATGAACTGGTGTAGCGTTGATCTCTGGTCTGTGCCGACTCGCTGGGCCCAAGTGTCTGTTTCTATGCTGTACCGCTAAACTAAAACCAAACTCAGTCCAGTGGGGGTTTGGGGCTGAGTTGTAACTGGAGAGAGGGAGGAGAGCAGAAACAACAGCGTCCCTGGTAACCTCTGTTCCAGTTGTGCAAATCCCATCCCTCCCCAATAAAGTCTTGGATCGGTTCCACTTGATTACGTACAGCTCTTGCTATTGTGAATACTGAATACCAGAGCAGCCCCTGATGGGAGTAAGCACATTGCAGCAATTACAAGACAAGTTCTCTCCTGTGTTGTTTTAATTCTTTGACGGAAGTGGGGCTCGAAATAAAAACTACTACTTATTACTGTACTAAATTGGATGTTTATTTGAAACCCCCAACTTCACGGCTTATATCGTGACGATTCCACAATTAGCATTTGGAAATAAAATTGTGCAAAGCTTTCTCCCTCTTTAGTGTTCAGTTCAGGCCACAGTTTCTGCTTCTCTTAGGTGCAGGGGACTATAGGTAATAGAGCAGGCTAGGGTTTTTTATTCCTTGGAGAGCAAGAGGATGAGGGGTGATATTCTAGAGGTTGACAAAACCATGGGACGAATAGATAGGAGACATGCACAAATCGTTACAAGGTCGACTCCTTTGCCCAGAGAAGGGGAATCAAGAATCAGAAGACATAGTGTAGATTTAAGGTGAGGGGGGGTGGGGGAGATTTAATAGGAACCTGAGGGGTAACTTTTTCACTCAGAGGATAGTAGATATATGGAATAGCTACCAGAGGAGGTAGTTGAGACGGGTTCTATAACAACATTTAAAATACATTTGGACAGGTGCATGGATAGGAAAGGTTTAGAGGGATATGGGCCAAATGCAGGCATGTGGGACTAGTGTAGATGGGCTATCATGGTCGGCATGGGCAAGTTGGGCCGAAGGAAACATCTGCGGTTCCTTGCATGTCCTTCCGCAGATTGTTTTTTGCTCAAGATTCCAACATCTGCAGTCTCTTGTGTCTCCTTTTTAGAAATCTTTGTTTAACTTTGTTTCAACTCAGAAAAGCAGGCAGCATCCATGGGGGGAAATGGGGAGATAATGTTTCGGGTCTGAAGACGGGTCCCGACTTGAAATGTTCTCTATCCACTTCCTTCAACAGGTAGTGAATTTTCCCGATCATAACACAATTCGATTTGTCAAAAATAATATCCCCAAACTTTCCTCAAAACCTTTTGCACAAATCGTTATATATATATCATAGTCATACAGCATGGAAACAGGCCCTTCGGCCCAACTCGTCCATGCCAACCATGATGCCCTATCTAAGCTAATCTCACTTGCTGCTCGTTTGGCCCATATCCCTCTAAACCTTTCGTATCCATGTCACCGATTCTTTTTCTCCAGAGATGCTGCCTAACCCGCTGAGGTGCTCCAGCATTTTATGTCCTTTAAATAGCTGTTATGGTACCTGCCTCTACTACCTTCTCTAGCAATTCATTCCATATACCCACACCATCTGAGTAAAAAAGTTACGCCTCAGGATCGTATTAAATCTTGCCCCTCTCACCTTAAATAAGATAAGAGATAAGACTTTGCCTTCCATCACAGTGAGGAGGAGATTCACTGTGTTGGATGCTTGTGTAAATTGTGTTGTGTCTTGGTTCTTTTTCTTGTGTGTATGACTGCAGAAACCAAATTTCGTTTGAATCTCAAGAGGTTCAAATGATAACAAATAAATTGTATTGTGTTGTATTGTATTGTAAACATATGTCCTCTTATTTATGATTCCACTACCCTGGACAAAAAACGAAAAGACCTGATGTGTTTATGGTTCACTTGCAAATAGGACCAATTCTCTTTGTTTCGATGAGTCAAGATCTTGCAATTCTATGCATTTTGTGTATTTTTTTATTTAAGATTTTCTGCATTCAATTTTTTAATAATATCTCGATCACCCCCATCTGTTCATTTTGTTGTGTGGTACAGGAATTCATGAAAATCATGACAACTTCAAATTGACAGTAACATTTATGACCAGGCAACAAATATCCTCATCATAGACAAACAGTAAACGATTCACATATCTGAATTCATCCCAACATGCGCTGATTACATCTGCGGTTGTTCTGAAATGTATATTTTCCCCTCCCGTCCAAAGCAAATTCTGCACAGGGCAGCACGGTGGTGCAGCGGCAAAGTTGCTGACTTACTGCACCAGAGACCTGGGTTCAATCCTGACTATGGGTGCTGCAGAGTTCGTAGGTTCTCCCTGTGACCGCGTGGGTTTTCTCCGGGTGCTTCCTTTCCTCCCACACTCCAAAGATGTGCAGGTTTTTAGGTTAATTGGCTTTGGTAAAAATTGGAAATTGTCCTTAGTGTGTAGGATACTGTTAGTGTGCAGGACAATCGCTGGTTGGCGCAGACTCGGTGGGCCGAAGGGCCTGTTTTCGTGCTGTGTCTCTAGTCTAAAGCCATACAGCCCAGAAACAGGCTCTTTGGCCCAACTTGCCCATGCCGACCAAGATGCCCCATCTTCACTAATCCTACCTGCCCACGTTTGGCCCATATCCCTCTAAACCTTTCCCATCCGTGCACTTGTCTGAATGTCTGTGATAGTACCTGCCTCAACTACTTTCTCTGGCAGCTCGTTCCATGCACCCACTGTGTGAAAAAGTTACCCCTCAGGTTACTACTAAATCTTTTCCACTCTCACCTTAAACCTCTGTCCTCTGGATCTCGATTCCCCTACTCTGGGTAAGAGACTTTGTGCGTCTACCTGATTTATTCCACTGATGATTATATACACCTCTACAAGATCAGTGTTGTACTGGGGTTTGCTTCCGAGATGATTCATTGGCTGTAGTCACGGAGGTTAATGAAAGAACCTTCTTGGAGTTGGCTCTCAGATTCACCTACCCCTTGCATCCCCAGCGGAAACCCCTCCCATCTCAACCTCACTCCTTCCAGCATGGTCTAACCCACCAGAACTCTCCCTGTCTATCTGGGTTCAGCAGGCAGTGAGTGGTGGCAGTATTGCACTGGAGGGAGCATACTGTCTGAGTCTTAGGACAGATGGCACCAGATACCCCCAGGAATGGGGCGGGTGGTGCAGAGAGAATTGCATTGGGGCCACTGTTGATCTGGAGCTGCACTGAGGAACCTTTAGCCTCAGTGGCAGTTTTATCGCCATGGATCTTTCATCTCCAACTCACTTCCAATAGCTTGCGGTGTCCAATGACAAATAGCATTACCAGGAGACCAACCAATACCTGCAAGACTCACTCAGGTAGAAGTCCCAGTGTGCTCATTATTACGTGGTTGCCTGGTGCCTCAGACCAATGCTACCTGCAACCACAGGACTCTACCACCATGTCCTCGTACTGTTTATACACCACGTTATTGGCAGAGTCTATGTACAAAATGCTAATGGGGCTGAGTTTTGTTGGCACGCAGCAACTGGGCGGGGTGGATTCAGGGTCCATGGAGTTCATGAGGGTCTGGATGATGGCGTGGTTTGTGGGTTCCAAGTGGGAGCGGAGGGGGAAGTCGCAAACCCCCTCGCAGTGATACGCTTCGTAGTCCAACGGCGCGATGATCCAATCGTCCCACCCCATCTCCTTGAAGTTGACGTGGAGGGGTCTCCGCGTGCAACGGGGCTTGGCTTTCTTGCCCTTTGTCTGGCGGGATGCATGAGGTGCTCTTCTCTTTCTCCTCTGGTTGAACAGGAACTCGTAAACTGACTTGTCGTCGTGCCCGGACCTGGCTTTGACCTCATTGAAGAACAGGTCCCTTTTTTTGGTCCTGCCGGACATGAGTAGGAGAGCCTTCTCTTTGGTCTGACGCCCAGCTCTTCCAAATCCCAAGCTCCTCAGATCCACCGTCCTGCCTCTGTCCAAGGCTTCCAGCTCGAAGCAGAGTTGCGTCGAAGGCTGCTCCTTCCTCGATGTCCTGAAAAGCTTCCAGAGGTTGAAGACCTCCCACTTTGACGTGTCCAATGGGTCAATGGAGCGAGAGTCGACGACAATCGGCTTCTGCCTGTCGGCGGGGCACTTGGACAATCGGAGAGTGCACATGTTCCCTGGAGTCCGCCCTCTCCTCCCGTCCACAGGTCGTGTTCGGAGAATCCTCAGCTCCGCACCCAGCAACCCTTCCTTCTCCATCGCACTGATGTTGAAGATATATTTCTGCCTCCTCACAAAGGGGTGACGATCATCTGCGGGAAAAAGAAAACAAACCCATTTAATGCTCCGATTAGTTCAATTAATGGGGTCAAGATATAGAGCGATGCATTAACGGAACTTCTGTCTTTCAAATAGATAATGTTCTACTGATACAAAAAATGACACAAAGTGCTGGAGTATCTCAACCATTCAAGAAGATCTTTGGAGGACATGGTTGGTCATGTTTCTGCTCGCGGCCCTTCTTCAGACCGATTTTTGGGAGAGGAAAGAAAGCTGGAAGAGAGGAAGGGCAGGGCAAAGTCGGGAAGTAATAGGTTGATACAGGTGAGAGGGGATTCTGATCTACAGATGGTGGAGCCTAAATGTCGCCTATCCATGTTCTCCAGAGATGCTGCCTAGCCCACTGAGTTACTCCAGCACTTAGAGTCATAGAATCATATAGTGAGAAAACAGGTTCTTTGGCCCAACTTGCCCACACTGACCAACATGTCCCATCTACACTAGTCCCATCTGCCTGCATTTGGCCCATATCCCACCAAACTTGCACTATCCATGTACCTGTCCAATTGTTTCTTAAATGTTGTAATAGACCCTGCCTCAACTACCTCCTCTGGCAACTCATTCCATATACCTACTACTCTTTGTGTGAAAAAGTTACCCTTCAGATTCCTGTTAAATCTTTCCCCTTCACCGTAACCCTTTGTCCTCCGGTTCTCAATTCCCCTGCTCTGGTCGAGACTCTGTGCGTCTACACGTTCTATTCCTCTCATGATTTTATACTTTGTGCCTTTTTTGTTATACCACCATCTGCAGTTCGTTGGTTTGCCCCCTTCTCTTGGCACAGTTTAAAGAAATGTTTAAAGTATCACCTCCATGGAAATACGAGCTGGTGACCTAGGAGCTTCTGGAAACAATATACCGTTGCGTTGCATCACAGCCTGGTTTGGGATCAGCTCTCAGTTGTGGATGTAGCCCAGTTCATCACACAGTCCAGACGCCCCACCATTGACTCCATCCACACTTCATGCTGCCTCAAGAAACATAATCAAAGAGTAGTCACACTCTGCTAGAAGAATCAGAGTTGACCACTAATGGACACTGGTGCCCATTTGTGATGGGACCACAATCAGGAGTTGGTAACAGGGTGCAATTCTCGGAGGTGACATCAGTGGTGCCTCTTGCCTGTAACTCAGAAACTATCGTCCTAGCAATCTGCGGGCATTCCGTTTTTTTCGGAATAATGGGCGAGTGAGTAGTAGGGTCGGAAAGGTTCCACCACAAACTGTGTGCTTTCCATTGTAATGCCAACCACTGTGGCAAAGCAAGGGATCAATGCAGAATGCATCGCAGTGTGTGATTCATAAACCCACCGTCGACTCAAGACTGGTTCTTTGTCCCTGTAGACGGCACGTTCTCTCACAAGATGTTTACCAATATCACTGTGGACAGAGGACATCACAACTTAAGCCTTTGCTCATTAACCCATACCATGGGCATACAATGAATGCTTTTGTTTACGGGAAGAAGAATAGGTAACCGGTCTGAAGAAGGGTTCTGACCCTAAATGTCGCCTATTCATTTTCTCCAGAGATGCTGCCTGACCTGCTGGGTTACTCCAGCACTTTTTGTCTTTCTTCGGTGTAAAGCAGCATCTGCAGTTCCTTCCTACACATTGCGTATGGTACGATTTGCCGGCAAAGAACGCAAAAACCAAGTTGCTGACGGCATCTCGATACACGTGACAATGATAAAGATACCAGTTCCAGGGGTGTAAGATCTCAACCATAAGACACAAATTATGGTTAGTATGGGTGTCAAGGATTATGGGGAGAAGGCAGGCCAATGGGGTTACGAGGGAGAGATATATCAGCCATGATTGAATGGTGGAGTAAACTTGATGGGCCGAATGGCCTAATTCTGCTCCTATTATTTCTGACTTTATGACACATTTCAATAATAAACAAATACCAATTTCAGGGGTGCAAGATCTCAAGCATTAGACACAATAACTCAGCGAGTCTGAAGAAGGGTTTAACCCGAAACGTCACCCATGCTTTTTGTTTTTCTCCAGAGATGCCGCCTGAACTTCTGAGTTACTCCAGCATTTTGTGTCAATCCTGGTATACACCAGCATCTGCAGTTCCTTTTCATTACACCTCATCTCAGATGCAGTTCCTTCCCATATTTTGTTTTAGTTGAGTTTTGTTCTATTTATTCTCACGTGTCAGGTACAATGAAAAGCTTTGTTTTGCACGCTATCTAAACAGATCAAACGTACCACAAATATATACAATCAGTTCAAACTCAAGCACAACAGGTCGTGCAACTGGGAAAAAAATTCCAAAGGAGAAAATAATGTTTAGGTTTAGGGTTATTATTCTCACGTTTAGTGATGTACGATGAAAAACGTTGTTTTGCATGGTCTCCAATCAAATCAGATGAAGCTATACAAAAATACAATCAAGCCAAACTCCAGTACAATAAGTAGAGGAAAGGGGAAGATACAGAGTGCAGAATATAGTTCTCAGCATTGTAGAGCACCAGTTCCATAGACAGTCCAGTGTAAGTGATGGGTTACAGATGAATCGGTCAGTGCCCCAGTATATAATGAGAGCACCATTCAGAAGCCTGAGAAATGTTGGCTTGCTTCGCTGTTAGTGTAGAGTCACGGAGTCATGGAGTCGCATACACCTTCAGTCCAACTCATCCTTGCTAATCAAGATGTCCCCTCCAGTCTGTTCCTTCATCCAATGAGATTGCCTTGGTCAGTGATCCACTTCCATTTAAACATTGTAAGTTGTATGTAGGATGGTGCTGGTATACGGGGTTATCACTGGTCAACGTGGGCTCGGTGGGCCTGTTTCCACACTGTATCTTGAAAGTAAAACTAAACTAAAGGAAGGATATGGATCACGTGCAGGCTGGTGAGGTTAGTTTGTCTTGACATCTAATGTTCAGCATGGACATGGTGGGTCATAGGGCTGTGCTGTGCTGTTCCATCTTCTAACTGGTTGTCATTCGTGGGAGACACTCCAGTTCCTGCCACGCGTTACATGTAGAGGTGAAAGGTTTCACCTTTAGACTTTAGAGATACAGCGCGGGTAACAGGCCCTTCAGTCCACCGAGGCTGCGCTCACCAGCAATATCCCTGTATACTAGCATTATCCTACACACTAGGGACAATTTACAATTTTTACCGAAGCCAATTAACCTACAAACCTGCGTGTTTCCATTGCACTGCTGTTGTCTATTTATTTGCCTTCGTTTTTGTTACATTTACTGCTTTTTGCTGTTATTATGGGTTTTACAGAGTACTATGTTCACATATCTGTTCGTAAGAAATTCATTGTTCGTTTTGGGTCAAATTACAGTAAAATACTCTTGCCCCTTGACCCTACTCTACAATTCTATGACTAATATTAGATTTTTTTCCATCCTGGGAAAAAGGTTCTGACTGTCAATCCTTTCTATGCCTCCCATAATTTTATATACTTCCAACAGGTCTCCCCTCAATCTCCGGCGTTCCAGAGAACTTACTGCAATGGAGTATGAATTTATATTGAATGATAAATCTACACTTGATTGCAGCCAGCATGTAATGTAAATAGATATTATGCTCAAGGTACTAAAGTTTCCTAAACTTTGCTCTTGAAAAAATAAACCATACATACTGCACTCTTACAACTCCTGAATCAGGAAGGAAGCTTCTTATATCGCCAATAACTGTTTTCAAAGTTAATGCAGTGTTCCAGGCAAGACCATTAATTATTAGCAGTCTCCCATTTCTCCTTAAGAAGGTGGCCAGGCCATTTCAGGTTGATTCCCTCCCTACAGTCAGTCTGAAGACGGGTCCTGACTCGAATCGTCACCTATCCATGTCCTCCAGAGATGCTGCCTGGCCCGCAGAGTTACTACCGCACTTTGTGCCCTTTGTGGATGAAGGAACTGCAGATAGACACAAAATGCTGGAGTAACTCAATGGGCCAGGCAGCATCTCAGAGAAGAGAATAGGTAATGTTTCGGATCGGAACCCACCCAGCCCTTTTGTGTATTAACCAGCATCTGCAGTTCACAGTTTCCACACTTTCCTTGCTTGCTTGATTTGTGTTTGGGAAATTATCAATGGGGACAAGAATGCAAAATCAACCACTTTTAGCCAACCTGTGGTATTTGGGTGGCAGTGAGTCAAAGAGTCATCAAGCTATGCAGCATTGAGAATGCATCAGCAGAGTTGCTGTCTTACAGCGCCAGAGATCTGATGACTACAGGTGCTGTCTGTGTGGAGTTTGCATGTTCTTCCTATGGCCATGTAGGTTACTCTAGCACTGTGTCTTTTTTCCTATTTCAGAAGGCTATTCTTTCGAACTTGGAAATCACATATAGGCTAAATGCTGTTGAGGGCAGATATAGCATTTCTGAAAGGTCTTAAAATGAATTTGAAGTTTAGGTTCAGATTTATTATTGTCACATGTACTAAGGTACAGTGATATAGCTTTGTTTTGCACGCTATTCAAACAGACCAGTTAATACCATACATAGATACAACCAAGCCAAGCTCAAGTACAATAGGTGGAGCATGCCCTCTGGTATTTGATTTTTCCATCCTGAGAAAAAAGGTTCTGATTATCTACCCTATCTCTGCCTCTCATTGTTTTATAGACTTCTATCAGGCCTCCCCGCAACCTCCGACGTTCCAGAGAAAACAATCCAAGTCTATCCAACCCCTCCCTGCAGCTGAAATCTTCTAATCCAGACAACATTCTGGTAAACCCGTTTAAGAAGGAACTGCAGATGCTGGAAAATCGAAGGTACACAAAAATGCTGGAGAAACTCAGCAGGTGCAGCAGCATCTATGGAGCGGAGGAAATAGGCAACGTTTCGGGCCGAAACCCTGAAGGGTTTCGGCCCGAAACGTTGTCTATTTCCTTCGCTCCATAGATGCTGCTGCACCCGCTGAGTTTCTACAGCATTTTTGTGTACCATTCTGGTAAACCTCCTCTGCACCCCTTCCAGTGCCTCCACACCTTCCCTGTAATGGGGTGACCAAAGCTGCATGCAATACTCCAAACACAGAGAGGTTTTGTCACACAAGCAGCGGCACTGGCAGAGGCTGGCGGGAGGGTGATGGTGAGAACGCTTCTAAGTTCTAGGAGACCAGGTGCGATTTTCAATCACCAGCCATTCTTCCCTCCGTTAGACACATGAACCGTATAATTCATAATGATGCCCCTCTCCCGCCCATAATCTGTCTCATCATTTTATATACTTTCATCAGGCGTTCAAGTGGAAACTATCCAAGTTTCTCCTTTAAGCTAATGCCCCCTTATCCAGGCAGCATTATGGTAATATAGCAATATTAGACAAAACAATACTTCTCCAAGGTGTGCTTGGGACACGAGAAGTGGCACAGCCACAGACACTGCCCTCTAGAGGGAGGAGGAGATGGGCAGAGGTGGAATTGGATGGAGCCAAATTTCTCCCTCCAAGAAAACAATCTACTTTCGGGAAGAAGGTACAGGAGTGTGAAAATCACGAATAGCTTCTTCACAACAACCATCAGGCACTTGAACACAACCCAACACTAACCTCAGCTATGAACTATGGACTTTCTTTAGTTGCACTAAAGCTTTGGGCTATTAATGTATAGATTTTTTTGTTTATTATTATATGTTATCTGTGAATAGAAACAATGGACTGCAGAGGCTGGTGTACAAAGGAGGACAATGACTGATTCTGCAGAGGCTGGTGTACAAAGGAGGGAAGGACAAAGCTAATAGATGACTGGTGGGGGGGGGGGGGGGGGTTGATTCAGATTACAACTTGATTTTTAAATTAGTTTAGGGGAACAGAGAGGGTGAAAAAACTGGAAGAGAGGAGGGGCAGGACAAAGCATGGCATGACAGACAATATCCGTTCAGGATCGAACCTGGACCTCCGGCGATGAGGCAACAGCTCTACCCGACGCGCCACTGTGACGGATTGAAAGGGGTTTGGATCATTAAACAGCTCAATCCATGTACCCACCGTGTGAAAAAGCTGCACCTCAGGTTCCTATTAAACCATTCCTCTATCTCCTTAAACCGGTACCGTCTGGTACTTGATTCCGCTATTCTGGATAAAATATTTTATGCATTCATCCTTTCTATCCCCCCTCATGATTTTATATATCTCTATGAGATCGCCTCTCAGTCTCCTGCATTCCAAGGAATAAACTCATAGCCTTGTACATCAACGTCTCCCTGTACATCAAGTCCTGGCAACAACCTCGTAAATTTCCGCTGTATCTTTCCAGGTTTATGATATCCTTCCTAAGTGTGATCAGACACATTGTATCCCATAGGAATATTTAATAATATGACTGGGTTAATTAATATCAAATAAAGAAGTCCTGAAGAGGTTGCCCATGAAGATTGAGCAAACACAATGTGCGGGTGCAACTCAGCGGGGGTGTCAGGGAGCATCCGTGAAACGATGCGTTAAGTAGAAATCCTTCTTCAGATTCAAGAAGAGTCTGAACAAGGGTCTCGTCCCAAAACGTCACCTGCTCCATTTTCCTCCTTAGGTGCTGCCTGACTCATTGAATTCCACCAGCACTTTGTGTTTTTGCTCAAGATTCCAGCACCTGCAGTTCCTTCTGTCTTGGGCCTTTCCATTTTTCATCGTCAACTGCAGACATCCCAAATCTTCAAGAAAGAGTTATAACATTGAAAGGTTAAAAAAAATATGCATAAGTTACTTCAATCAAACACAGACTAGGGGATCTCAGCATTGTCCTGCAGCTCGAGATGTGGGCTTGCAGCAGAGGCTTGATACAGGCGACACAGTGGCACAGCTGGTGGAGCCACTGCCTCACAGTATCAGAGACACAGGTTCAATCCTGACCTCGGATACTATCTGTGTGGCGTTTCTACGTTCTTCCTGCAACCGTGTGGGATTTCTCCGAGTGCTCTGGTTTCCTCCCGCAGGTTTCTAGGTTAATTGGTCTCTCTGTAAATTGTCCCTAATGTGTAGGGATTGGATGTGAAAGTGGGATAACATAGAACTAGTGTGAATGCGTGATCAGCGTGGACTCATTGGGCTGAGGAACTTGTTTCCACACTGTACCAATAAATTCATCAACCAATTATCTTCAGTTCCCTGGCCTGGGGGGTGGGGGGGGGATTTCACTTTGATCACTGGTGGGATTTCAGGACTAAGGAAGTGCAGGCGCTGGTTTGCAAAAAAAGACACAAAGTGCTGGGGTAACTCAGCAGGTCAGGCATCTCTGGAGAACATGGCTCTGGAGAACATGAGTCTGAAGAATTAGTGTGGGTGTCAAAGGTTACAGAGAAGGTAGGAGAGTGGGGTTGAGAGGGAAATAGAGATAGGCCATGATTGAATGGCAGAGTACACTCGGTGGGCCGAATGGCCTAATTCTGCTCCTATAACCTATGAGGGGTCCTGACTCTAAACGTCACCTATCCCTGTTCTCCAGTTGCTGCCTGACCTGCTGAGTTACTCCAGCACTTTGTGACTTTGTTACTAGTAGTAGTACATTTAACTGCGTTGGTCATATAGATTCAACACAGGTTGGTGGTGGTTGCTCTCTCCCAGTCTCCCCAAAGACTTCTCACCATCTCCAAGGCACGTCAGGAGAGAGTTGGAATCCCCTCCACTTGTCAGGATGATGAAGGTCCAGCAAGCTTCTGCCAAAGCAGCCCACCCATTAGGCACACGACACCCCCAATCTAAGCATTCACCCCCTGCCCTCCAACACTGAGGCCACTGTGAGCATCATCTGCAAATCCCTCTGTTAGCAACCTGTCAAGACATCTTAGTTTACAGACACAGCACAGAAACAGGCTCTTTGGGCCACCGTGACTGTGCCAACCAGCGATCACCCCGTACTAACACTATCCTATACATTAGGGACAATTTACATTGTTACAGAAGCCAATTAACCTACAAAACCTGTACGTCTTTGGAGTGTGGGATTGAAACTGGGGCACCCGGAGAAAACCCACGTGGTCACAGGGAGAATGTACAAATTCCAAGTGTAGTGGTGTTTGAGGGGGGGGTTACTGGAGGTGTGAAAAAAACCCAAGACAAATCAGGGCTACCAACAGATGACCTCAGGCAAGGAGGTTCCCTGATTGTTGGCAAGAGACTGTGTGGGCCCATGTGGGATGCACTGTTGCGAACTGTGAATTATTTAATGGACTTTTAGTGAATGAAGGTGTGGGGGGTGTGGGAGGGAGATATTTGACAAAATTACCTAAAATTGGACAATTCAATATTCATACCACGGGTTGTAAGATACCCAAGCAGGAATCTAAGGTGTCGTGGGATATTTTAAAATATTGTAAACAGGTTTGGGATGCACATCTGAGGCAGGATATGGTAGTGTTGGAGAGGGTCCAGAGGATACTTACAAGAATGATCCCAGAGATGAATGGGTTCATGTATCACGTATGATGAGCGTTTGGCGGCTCTAGGCCTGTACTTGCTGCAGCTTAGATACATTACCACCGATGGCTGCCTTGCCAATGGTCGGTCTCGTCTTTTTTCTCCTTTGTGTTTTTAGTTTGTTATTGAATGTATGTTTTAGTTTAGTTTTGCGTTATGTGGGGGGGGGGGGGGGGGGGGGGGGGGACTTTTTAAAATCTCTTTCCGCGATGGAGATGCAACTTTTTCTGTGTCGTATCTCCGGCTGCACTGCGGCCTATTATCGTGGAGCTGTCGGCCTCTTGCTGGGACCTCGGGAGTTTAACATAGTGCATCTCGTCGTCCCTTGGTTAGAGACTGACTTCCAGAGCACCAAGCCACGAGAGCCGCGACTGCCCCGACTGCGGGAGCTTCAATCACCCCGACTGCGGATGGTTCGACTCCCCGACCGCGGAAGAAAAAGAGGAAAGAAGATAAGACTTGATTGCCTTCCATCACAGTGGGGAATGGTGGAGGCGCCGCTGTGGTGGATGTTTATGTCAAAATGTTATGTAGTTGTGTGTCTTGTTGCTTGTTTGGTCTGACTGCATGGCAAACCAGATTCCTACTATGTTGCAAAACATACTTGGCTAATAATGTTTATGATGAGGGGAGACCTCATTTAAACCTACTGAATAATGAAAGGCCTGGATAGAGTTGGCAGAGCAGTCATTGGACCGAATCACCTAATTCTGCTCCAATGCCTTATGATCTTCTGATCCAGGCTTTACCCAACCTGATCCAGTCTTTAAACCGCTCACAATCTCATGTCATCTCCTCCATCCACACTCACTCCCACTCAGCCCAGCACCCTAAACCCTACCACCACCTTCACCCTTAACCCCTCCCACACCCTTCACCCCCACCATCCCAGGCTGTTTTCCTGACAACCTGACCTCTCCACATCTGGCCTCCCCACTAGCCCCGTCCCACCAACACCCCAGTCACCTGTACCTCGCAACCAGGTGTAGCATCTGGTGTGGACCTTCTAGGAGAGCCACCACCTTGTCTAGGATGGGACAGCCCTCCAAGCCAGATGTGACCAAATTCCAACCATAGAACTTCTGCCCATTATTAAATGGGCGGACGTGAATCTACTTTCTTAGACGTTTACAGAGATTTGGCAAATTGTTGCCAGATACTCGAACTTCTACAGATGCACTGTAGTGAGTATCATTGAGAGTTAGGAGTTTAGAGCTAAGTGATACAGCATGGTAAAAAGGCCCTTTGGCCCACAGAGTCCACGTCAACCAGCGATCATCCTGTACACTAACACTGTCCCACACACTAGGGATAATTTCCAATTTACCGAGGCCCATTAACCTACAAATCTGTACCTTTTTGGCGTGTGGGAAGAAACGGAGCCGCCGTGAAAACCCACGTGGTCACAGGGAAAATGTATAAACTCCACACAGACAGCGTCTGAGATCAGGATTGAACCCGTGTCTCTGGCAGTGAATCTACCAGCTGTGCCATTGTGCCACCCAGTTCTGGCTTGTTGCATCACAGCCTGCTACGGCAATTTCAATGCAAGTGGTTGCAGAGAGTGATGGACTCATCCCGGTCCATCATGGACTCAACACAGCCTTCCCCACCATTGGAAGCATCGACACCAGGCACAGCCTCAAGAAGGTGGCATCAACCACCAAGGGTCCTCACCATCCGAGCCGTGTTTTCCTCTCGCTGCTGCCGCCGAGCTGAAGGTACAGAAACCTTAAGTCCCACAACACCAGGTTCAGGAACAGATGTAGGAAAGTAGCTGTTTAGTTTAGAGATACAGCGTGGAAACAGGCCACCAAGTCCACCCCAACCAACAATCACTCATACACTAGGGGGCGGCACAGTGGCACAACAGTAGAGTTGCTGCCACAAAGCCTGAGACCTAGACTCGATCCTGACTATGGGTGTTGTCTGTACGGAGTTTGTACCTTCTCCCTTGTAACCACATGAGTTTTCTCCGGATGCTTCGGTTTCCTCCCACATTCCAAAGACGTGCAGATTTATAGTGTTTAAGAGGGAACTGCAGATGCTGGAGATCGAAGGTTACACAAAAAAGCTGGAGAAACTCAGCGGGTGCAGCAGCATCTATGGAGCGAAGGAAATAGGCAACGTTTCGGGCCGAAACCCTTCTTCAGACTGAAGAAGGGTTTCGGCCCGAAACGTTGCCTATTTCCTTCGCTCCATAGATGCTGCTGCACCCGCTGAGTTTCTCCAGCTTTTTTGTGTAACCTGCAGATTTATAGGTTCATTTGCTTCTGTAAATTGTCCTGTAGGATAGAACTAATGATCGTTGGACATTGCGGATTCGGTGGGTCGAAAGGGCCTGTTTCCACGCTGTATCTCTACACGAAGTGGCTACTTTCCTACGTCCACGAGGTACTTGAACTGACCCCATGCAGCAACAGAAAAAGAACACAAAGTGCTGGAGTAACTCAGTGGGTCAGTCAGCATCTCTGGAGAACATGTTTAGGCGTTATTTCAGGTAAGGGCCCTTCTTCAGACCCGACTCAAAATGTCACTTTTGTGTATTCTCCAGAGATGCTGCCTGATTTGCTGAGTAACTCTGACGCTGCAGTTTTTTTAATAAACCATCATCTGCAGTTCCTTGTGTCCATAACAGAACATCACGGACCACTGTTTGTATTTGCTTTCTAATCCTGTTTTAAAAAAACAAAACGAATTTCTTGATTTTGCGTGTCTTTTTCATTTCACAATAGAGTCATGGAGTCATAGAGACTCACACCATGGAAACAGGCCCTTCGGCCCAACTTGCCCATGCTGACCAAGATGCCCCAATTACAATAGACCCACCTGCCCACGTTTGGCCCATATTTCTCTGAACCTTTCCTGTCCATGTTCCTGTCCAAGTGTATTTTACATGGAGTTACAGTAACTGCCTCAACTGCCTCCTCTGGCAGCTTGTTCCACATTGTTCCATATGTTTTTGAATATGTGTGTAATGTATGTTTCTGTGTGTTATCTGACTCTACCCGCCTGTGATGCTGCTGTAAGCAAGATATTCATTGTCACTCAACCTCATTGCACTTGTGCAGATGACAATAAGCTCGAAGATAGACGCGACGTGCTGGAGTAACTCAGCGGGTCGGGCAGCATCTTTGGAGGATGGGTGGCGCTTCGGGTCGAGACACTACTTCAAACTGACAATAACCCTGAGTTGACCATAAGACACGGGAGCAGAATTCGGCCATTAAGCCCATCTGCGCCCATCGATCACGGCTGGTCTGTGTTTCCCTCTCAGCCCCATTCTCCTGCCTTTTCCGCGTCGTAACCCTTGATATTCAGCGGAGCCGGGTGGGAACCTCAACGCCAGGCTTTGTGTCGGTGTATCCCGTACAGGACGAACCGTGCGGGACTACAATACAACCGGGCCACTCCACCCCCCCCCCCCCACGGCATTAAATGGAAAGCAACGCTTTGGAGACGGGAGGGGTGGTCGTTTGGGGCGAACGGTTTTATGAGCTGCAAGTACTGAGCGTTGAAGACCTTGAGTTCCAGACTGTTCACACTTTCTCAAAGGGGCGATGCAACGGGGAGAGCGACAGAGTACCCGGGTTCGATCCTGACCTCGGGTACTGTCTATCTGTGTGGAGTTTGCAAGTTCTCCCTGTGACCGCGTGGGTGTGGGTTTTCTCCGGGTGCTCCGGTTTTCTCCCACATCCCAAAGACGTGCGGGTTTGTAGGTTAAATGTGGCGGAAGGAGCTAACCGCAGGCGCTGGTTTACACCGCATATATAAACCGAATGCTGGAGTAACTCAGCGGGTTAGGCAGCATCTCTGGAGAGAAGGGATAGATGATGTTTCGGGTCGCTTTAGCGGAGACCTGACTTTCAGCCTGAGTCAGACGAAGGATCTCGGACCCGAAACGTCACCTTTTCATTTTCTCCAGAGATGCTGCCTGACCCGCTGAGTTACTCCAGCACCTTGTATGTTTTTGTTAAATCAGCATCTGCGGTTCCTCGTTTCTACAACGGATGGTCGTTGGTCAGCATGGACTTGATGGGCCGAATGGCCCGTTTCCATGCTGTATTCTCTAAATTAAACCATCTCTGATTTACGCCTGGGCTCCAATGTCCAGAACTCTGTTACTTTTGGATGGGGTGGGGGGCGAATGTCCGGGCTAGAGACGGGGGAGAGAGGGGGGGGGGGGGGAAGAGGGGGGGGGGGGAGAAAGGGGGGAGGGGGGGGGGGGGGGGGGAGGAGGAGGAGGGAGAGGGAGGGGAGCAGGGGGGGGGGGGGGCAAGTTCTCTCCTGGAGGATGGGAGCAGAGTTTCGTCTGCTTGACTTCCAGACAACAAGACAGTCTCGTTAACGAGACGGAGAGTACCATCAACTCGCGTTGTTTTCACTGGATGTTGAGGGAGGGAGACGTGATAGAAATGTCTAAAAATGTAAGAGGCACGGATAGGGTGGACAGAACCCCTTTTCCCCCAGGGTGAAAATGCTGGGCCACAGACTGGAGGGGCATAGTTTTAAGGTGAGAGGGGCAACGTTTAAAGGAGATTTGCGGGGTACGTTTTTTTACACACAAAGGGTGGTGAATGAGTGAAGCTGGATCGCGCTGCTGGGGACACATACGATTGTGGCGTTTAAGAGATATTTGGATAGTGCGCATGGATGGATATGGATCATGTGCTGCCAGAGGAGATTAGTTTATCTTGGCACAAGCACACACACAGTGCTGGAGTAACTCAGAGGGTCAGTCACCATCACTGGAGAACATGGATAGGTGAGTTTCTAATCGAGACTTTTTTTTTCAGAGTGGAATCTATGTATTAAACCAACATCCGCAGTTGCTTGTGTCTCCGCATTGTTTTATTTTAGTTTAGAGATACAACAGAGAAACAACAGAGAAACAACAGAGAAACAACCCTTGCCGACCACCGGATCCGTTCACTAGCACAATCCCACACACATTGGGGACAATTTACAATCTCTACCAAAGCTAATTAACCTTCAAATCAGTACGTAATTGGAGCGCGGAAGGAGATCGGAGCACCCGGAGAAAACCCACGCGGTCACGGGGAGAATGTGCAAACTCTGTACAGACAGCACCCGTAGTCAGGATCGAACCCGGGTCTCTAGTGCTGCGAGGCAGCAACTCTACCGCTGCGCGAGGAGCGATTCCTAAATGGAGAAGGCTTTGCCTGTTTGTATATGCCGGTACCCCACAGAGCAGTGTGTGTGTCACTGTGTGTCCGTGCGTGTCAGTGTGTGTGCCAGTGTGCTTGCAGTGTGTGTGTCAATGTGTATGAGCGTGTGTCAGCGTGTGTGTTAAAATATGCGAGTGCATGTCAATGTGTGTCAGCGTATGTGTGTGTGTCAGCGTGTGTCAATGTGAGTGAATATGTGTCAATGTATATGTGTGTGTCAATGTGAGTGAATGTGTCCGCGTGTGTCGATGTATATGTGTGTTCAATGTGAGTGTGTGTATATCATTCTGAGTGTGTGTGTGTCAGTGAGTGTGTGTGTGTCAATGTGAGTGTGTGTGTGTCAGTGAGTGTGTGTGTGTGTCAATGTGAGTGTGTGTGTGTGTCAGTCAATGTGTGTGTGTGTCAGCGTGTGTGAGTGTGTGTATGTGTGTGTGTCAGCGTGTGTCAATGTGAGTGTGTGTGTGTCAGTGAGTGTGTGTGTGTCAATGTGTGTGTGTGTGTGTCAGTGAGTGTGTGTGTGTGTCAATGTGAGTGTGTGTGTGTCAGCGTGTGTCAATGTGAGTGTGTGTGTGTGTCAGTGTGAGTGTGTGTGTGTGTGTGTCAATGTGAGTGTGTGTGTGTCAATGTGTGTGTGTCAATGTGAGAGTGTGTGTGTGTGCGCGTGTGTCTGCATCGCGCAAGAACGCGCAAGTGTGTGGATCCGTGAGTGTGTATATGTCTGTGAGTGTGTCCATGCCTATGTTATCTCTGTGTTAGTGTGTGTGTCAACGTCTGTATCTGTGTGTATGTGCGTATCCGTCTGTGTGTGTAGTGCCAGTTTGTGTGTGTGTGTGTGTGTGTGTGTGTGTGTGTGTGTGCAGTGCCAGTTTGTCTCTTTGTGTTTGTGTGTGTGTGTGTGTGTGTGTGTTCCCGGACCCCAGCCCGCTGCCCGTCCCGCCGGGCGCCGAGGCTTACCTTGCCCCCTGTCCACGAAGCTGGTGACAGTGTTGGCGAGAGCGGCGGGCTGCGGGGCGCTGCCGTTCAAGCCTCCGCGCTGGATGACAGACAGCGTCTTGTAGAGGAACAGCATGTAGTCGTGGGGAGTGACGGCCGGAGTGGCCGCCGCCCCCTTCGCCCTCCGCCTCAAGCTGCCGCTCTCGCCCTTGCCTCTGTCCCCGTCTCCGGGCTTGCCGCCGCCGCCGCCGCCGCCGCTCTTGCCCCTGGCCGTCCTCACGCCGGCGCTCCCTCTGCCGACCCCGGGGCTCCATCTCCCCGCCGCCCCGGCGTTGCCCTGCGGCTGGCGGGACGCGGGCTGCCCCTTGCGCGATGCTCCTTCCACCGCAGCCGCCTCCAGGCCGGCGAGGTCCCCGAAGTAGCCGAGGTAGCAAACGATAAAAGCGAAGTTCCTCAATAATTCCATGGTCCGCGCTGGCCGGGAACAGATGCTGCCAAAGCGACTCCCAGTTGCACATGTAAAGGCTCCCAAAACTCCCAAGAAAACGTCTTCACAACTTTCCACCGAACTCTTTCAGTCTGTCCCATAGTGGAATTCTCGTTTTGTTGTTGTAGCGGCGCGTAGTTGAACCCCCCGGACCCTTTCTCCAGACAGCCGAGGGAGAGGGGCAGGGGGGGGAGAGAGTGAGAGAGAGTGAGAGAGTGAGAGAGAGAAGGGGTGAATGGGAGGGGAGGGGAGGGGGGGGGGGGGGGGAGAAAAAAAAAACCTTCCCTCGTTCCTTCAGCCCGGGGAGGCTGAGAGAGTGGAAGGGGGAGACAGAGAGAGAGAGAGAGAGAGGGGGGCGACTCAGTCTTGTTTAAATCCCATGTCCAAAGGAGCAGGAATGGCGTGGGTTCTGTCTAGCGCGCTCTCTTAAAAACTTCCAAAGATTGAATCACGTCCAGTAAAAATAGTTCACACTCAAAATGCGGCTCGGGGCAGGTGCCCACGGATTCGCTCTCGGTGAATGTCAACAATCCTGCGAGGGAGAGAGGCACAGGGAGAGGGAGGGAGGGTGGGAGAGGGGGGGGGAGGGGGAGGGAGGAGGGGTGAAGGGGGGGGGGGGAGAGAGAGAGGGAGGGAGGGAAAGAGGGAGAGGGAGAAGAGCCTCTAATATTATGTACAGTTCTTGGTGCAATATATAGGTGCACACTTATAGATAGATCTCGGCATCCACAGTGTGCGGACTCTTTGCAATGGTCTGGCAAAGTAAACATTGTCCTGTGTTCCAAAAAAAAAAAAAATGAAATTTGGATACACTGGTATGAAATTCAGATGACAGCTTGAATTTGCAATTTCCAAAACGCTCCCCTATTGAGCCCCTGTCCCACTTAGGAGACCTAAACAGCAACCTCTGGTGACCTTGCCCGCCACCCAAGGTTTCCATGAGGTTACCGGAGGTTTTGGTCACTCTCCCTTATGGTCGAAAGTGGTTTCCGCGTGGTCGAGGCTTCATCTAGGCTTCATGCTGCTATTTTTTCATCATGTTTAAAACCGGCCTCGACTAAAAATATGTTGCCGTTTTAAAAATTAATAAAAAATTTTAGTCGCAGGTCTAGTCGTAGCAAGTTTTCTTCATTGTCGAGGAAGGTTTTCAACGTATGTGTAGGAGGTGGTAGGAGGTTGCAGGTCACCTCGACCTTGATTTTTTTTTGGGGTGACGGGCAAGGTCACCAGAGGTTGATGTTTAGGTCTCCTAAGTGGGACAGGGGCTTTACAGTGCACTTTTAAGGCATGGGATGAGATGTGTAGATAGCTTAGCTTGTCTCTGGCTTGGTTCAATAATTCCCCTCTTGTAGGCTCCGTGCGTGTTGATGGGCTCAGACTTCCATACTCTGGGGGACTTAAAGCCTCTCAGGTAAAAGACCAGAAGCTGGCCCGAGATAAGGGGAGAAACCATCAGGATCCCCGTCATTCGATGATTCAATGAATACTTGTAGCTGGATACAGTAAACGTGTAGCTGGATACAGTAAAATTATTCGTTTTTGCATACAACGTGGTATAATCACACAGCAGACCTCACCGAGGCAGTACACAAGAACTGCCACGTTTCTGGCAACGTCAAAATTACAAAAATGGTTCATCAACAGTCTTATCTTCTGCTACAGCGGTGAACCAGGCCTTTCGCTGCATGTGGCAGCAGGTGACCCCTCCCCCCCGCCAAGCCCTCTTTCGTTATCAGCGGCGCCACGCCTGGTCCCCCTTTGTGCTCGGCAGCCCCCACCCCGCCGGGTTACTCTCAGCGGCACCCCTCACGCTCGATGCGGTGGGTCCCTCTACGGTCTCGGACAATCTCAGACAATTGTTCATCTTCAACCAACTTCACTACAAGAAGGGTCCTGACCCGAAACATCACAGGACAATCTTAGACATACTTTGATTGTTTTCTCTAGAATGCCATGTTGAGGGGAGACGTGACAGAAGTATATACAATTATTGGGCATAGATAAGGTAGACAGCTAGAACCTTTCTCCCAGCGGGGGAAATGCCAAAGATTAGAGGGCATAGATTTAAATGGAGAGAGGCAAATTTTTACCAAAGCCAATTAATCTACAAACCTGTACATCTTTGGAATTTGGGAGGAAACTGGAGTATGCAGAGATAACTGGAAGGCGAACGTGTAAACTCTGTACAAAAAGCACCCGTAATCAGGATCGAACCCAGATCTCATGGGCTGTAAGACAGCAACTCCACTGCTGTGTCACTGTGCCACTTCTCATGTGGCAGTCAAGGCAAAACAGAATGATTCTGCTGATCCTTCACTGTACTGTATCATTTGTTGGTTAAAATAACTATTACAGCACATAATGGTCAATGTGTGGTCTTACTATAATATTGCAAGCCATCCTTGGTCCTGTCCTCTCAGTAGGAAGACAACATCTCAATTGCCTGCAGAAGGGTCCCAACCCAAAACATCATCTATCCATGTTCTCCAGAGATGTTGCCTGGCCTACTTCAGCACTTTGTGTCTATCTTTGGTATAAACCGGCATGTGCAGTTCTGTGTTTCTGTTGGATGGAACTGCAGATGGTCTGATTAGTGAGTTTGAGGATGGAGAGATGGGAGGTTTAGTCTCCCATTGGCGTAACAAACAGATCTGATGAGGTTTTCCTTTCCAGCTTTCTACTCCCTCATTCCATCAGACTGAAGAAGGTTCCCGATCTGAAATGTCGTCTGTCCATTTCCCTCCACAGATGCTGCCTGACCTGTTGAGTTCCTCCAACACTTTGCCTTTTGCTCAAGATTCCAGCATCTGCAGTTTCTTGCATCTCACAAGAGTGCGGATTGATGTGGATGTCAGAAATACTCCATGAAGGGTCTGGGTGGAGATTTGAGACGAGGTGGAGACTATCACTTTAGACTTTAGAGGAACAGCGCAGAAACATGCCCTATGACCTACATTCAACCTCAGTACTTTTATATCTTTACATATGTCTGTTAGAACAATTCATTTTTACCACAAATTATCATAAGAAGAATTGTTGTTTATAATAAATTGCTGATTACAGGAGTCTTAATCATTTCAGTAGATTAGGAATAGTGATGCTGCTGTAAATTTCTAAGTCTGTTATTTCTTCCGAAAGATTGTTAGTATTGATCGGTCCTTCCAATGAATTTTACATTAATTCTTACCATAGTTTTCAGACAATATAATAACCTATCATTATAAAACATTAATTATTTCTAGTTATACACTCACAAATGGAGTATTGATACTTTCTGTTTGATACCAGTACAAGCAATGTTTTGTAGATTCCAATCTGTGCAAGAATTCTTGCACACAGTAAATTACCGAGAATGTGTGTGTCATTAGTGCTGATTTGAGTTAGTTTGAGTTTAGTTTATTGTCACGTGTACCGAGGTGCAGTGAAAAGCTTCTGTTGCGTGCTAACCAGTCAGTAGAAAGACAATACATGATTACAATTGAGCCATTCGCAGTGTACACATACATGATAAAAGCAATAATGTGATTAACGTTTGTTGCCAAATATACTCCAATAAAGTCCGATCAAAGATAGTCCGAGGTTCTCCAATGTGGAAAATAGTAGTTCAGGACTGCTCTCTGTTGCCTGACAACAGTTGGGAAGAAACTGTCCCTGAATCTGAAGGTGTGCATTTTCACGTCTTTGGAGTGTGGGAGGAAACCGGAGCACTCGGAGAAAACCCATGTAGTCACAGGGAGAACGTGCAAACTCCATACAGACAGCACCCGCAGTCAGGACCGAACCTGAGTCTCTGATGCTGTGAGGCAGCAACTCCACCGCTGTGCCACCGTGCCGCCCTGAGTTACTCCAACACTTTGTATCTTTTGTTTCTCACTCAAGTAACAACTATTTCTAGTCTGTGAAATGTTGGTTAGTTGTGTAATGAGCCAACTGAGGGATTTATTAGCCTGCTAATAGACATAACAATGCCGGGAAGAGGTTTGAAGCATTGCAAAGTCTACAGAGGGCAGCTGAGGTTAATTATGTTCATTTCAGTCTGAGAAAGATTCAATTCCAAACGTACTGACTGCAGCGTGAAAAGTGAAGCACAATTCGCAATGTCCTCGGTATGAAGTCAGACCGTCATCATCCTTTTGATTCTGCAGACAACAGGGACAATTTGCATTTATCAAGGGTGGCACAGCAGTGCAGCAGGTAGAGCTGCTGCCTCACAGCACTAGGGACCCGGGTTGGATCCTGACCTCGGGTGTTATCTGCGGGTGGAGTTTGCATGCTCTCCCTGTGACCACATGGGCTTTCTCCGGTTTCTTCCTGCATCCCAAAGACGTGCGGGTTTATGTTAACTGGTGCTCTGTAACTTGCCCCTCGTGTGCAGGGAGTGGATGCAAAAGTGTGAAGATGGGATTTCTAGTTTCGGGTCCCACTAGAACCCACAGCACCCGGGGGAAACCCAGCGGGTCATGGGGAGAAAGTACAAACTCCGTACAGGCAACACCCGGAGTAAGGATCGATCCTGGGTCTCTGCCGCTGTAAGGCAGCAACTCTACCGCTGCACCACCATGCAGCCTCGTCTACATCCTGGTCTATTAGTTTTGTACTTGTTATTCAACCTTTCACCCTTGTTTATTTACATTCTCCCTCCTCGCCCTTTCTATCTCTTTCTCTTCCAAAGTTTGCCTGAAGTATTTCTTGATAAACTTAGCTGCACCAGCTGTGTTGTGATTCATCTCTTGGTGTGTCCAACAAAAATGTTACAGGAGCCAAGATGAATAGAGATAAAGCTCTCTTGGAACAAGTTATCAGCTGATTCTATCCTCCCTTCGACTGGTGGTTAGCAGTGAGAGAAAATAAAAACTAAAGCAGGTTGGCCAAGGTCAGTTTTTGAGCAGGTCATGGTCTCAATGAAGGATAGAACCAGCTAAAGGAGCCGGATGGCCTCCCCCTCCTCTCACGTTCCATTTAAACCACCTTAGAATCTTCGAGTCTTTCTGCTGGGAATCGGCCCATCGGCCCAAATTGCCCATGCCATGCAGGACAATGGGGTTGAGAGGCAAAGATAGATCAGCCATGTTTGAATGGCGGAGGAGACTTGATGGGCCTTCATCCCTCTATTTGATATACCTCTACCAGGTCTCCCCTCAACCACCGAAGCTCCAGAGAAAACAATCCATGTTTGTCCAACCTCTGTTGATAGCTAATACATTCTAATCCAGGGCACTTCTGCAACCTCTTCCCGCAATAGAGTGATCCCGTCACAAATGAGTTTATTTATTTTGCCTTGTGATCTGACTTTTTTTTGATATATAGAGCTTGATCCATTAACTGCTGAGTTACTCCAACATTTTAGGTCTATTAGTTTAGTTTAGTTTAGAGATGCAGCGCGGACAGAGGCCCTTCGGCCCACCGAGTCCATGCCGACCAGCGATCCCCACACACTAACATTATCCTACGCACACACTTGGGACTGTTTACAATTTTAACCTGCCAATTGCTCTACAAACCTGTACATCTTTGAAGTGTGGGTGGAAACCGGAGCACCCGGAGGAAACATACATGGTCAAAGGGAGAACATACAATCTTTGTACGGCCAGCACCCGTGGTCAGGATTGAATCTGGGTCTTTGCCGCTGTAGGGCTGCGAATCTACCGCTGTGCCACCATGCTACCCATCTATCTTTGCGCAATAAAATTTAGTTCCATTCCTTCTCTGGCCTCACTATGTCCCGTCCCTGTAACCTCCTGAGCATCACACTCACTTCCAGATCCAAATCCTCGATTCTTTCTAAACTTCCAAACTTCCTAACAGTCACAGTTTCAGCTACCAAGACTCTAAGCTCTGAATTTCTCGACGTAAATTGCTCTGCGACTCTCCTCTCAAATGCCCTTACAAAGCTCCCCCTGTAACTAAGTATCTGGTCACATATCCCAGTGTATTGTGACGTGGCAAGGTGCCCTTGGGTTAAAACGGATTGTGTGAATCACCTGGAGAGGTTATACAGCATGAAAGGTGCTTTATGAATGAAATCACTCCACTGACCCGAGGGAAGTGCCTTGTAAGAAAGTTGCGAGTCTTTGGCTCGAGAGTCTACGGCGAGGAGGCTGACGTAGGAGATTACGCCAAAAGTTGGAGAGGGTGAGACACAGTGAAGAAATGGCAAGTAAGCTGATTCGGTGTGATGCTTGCAGGATGTGGGAGGTCAGGGACACTGCTGGTGCCTCTGGCTGCTACAACTGTGCAAAGTGTGTCCAGGTTCAGCTTCTAAAGGACCATGTTGGGGCACTGGAGAGGCAACTGGATGACCTCAGGATCATCCGGGAAAATTAGAGTTTCCTGGATAGGACCTGCAGCAAAATCGTTACACTGAAGATACTGGAAGAGAGAAGGTGGGGGACTATGAGGAAGGGAAGGAAGTTTGGAGTACAGGAGACCCTGTGGGATGTACCTCTTGAAAACAGGTACACCCTCTTGGAAGCTGTTGGGATAGAAGACACTGCCAGTCTGAGCGGCGGACAGATCTGGGAGGCAAAACGCGGCGCTGAAGAGACAGATGTCAGGCAGAGCTGTGGTAGTCGGGGACTCCACCGCGAGAGATACAGACAGCGGTTTCTGCGGCAACAGGCGGGATTCAAGGATGGTGTGTTGCTTCCCTGGCGCCAGGATCCAGGACGTCACTGACTGATTGCAGGACATCCTCAAGGGTGAAGGTGAGCGGCCGGTAGTGGTAGTGCATGTCGGCACAAATGACACCAGGAAGAAGAGGAAAGAGATTCTGCAGCATGACTTTAGAGAGCTCGGAAGAAGGTTGAAAAGCAGGACCTCCAGGGTGGTTATCTCCGGTTTGCTTCCAGTTCCTCGTGCTGGTGAGGGCAGGAACATGGAGATAGGGGATCTGAATGTGTGGCTGAGGAGCTGGTGCAGGGGGCAGGGATTTAGAATCTTAGACCATTGGGATCTGTTTTGGGGTAAGGGTGAATTGTACAAAAGGGACGGGTTGCACCTTGACAGGCGGGGAACCAGCATTCTGGCAGGCAGGTTTGCCACTGTCACAGGGGTGGGTTTAAACTAAATAGTGGATGGGGGGTGAGGAGACAAATTGGAAATACAAGGATGGAGTTAAAGGGAAAGAGATCATAGGAAAAGTTAAGAAAGACACCAGAATTAACGAGGCAGAAAGCTCACGAAGGGATAGGAGAGTATGGCCAAGTGAGATAGGAATCGGTGTGTAAGGCAAGGTAGGCAATGGATTAAAAGTATTATATATGAATGCACAAAGTATAAGAAGTAACGTGGATGAGCTTGAGGCTCAGTTAGAGATTGGTAGAAATGACATTGTGGGGATTACAGAGACATGGCTGCAGGAGGATCGGGACTGGGAACTGAATATTCAGTTGTACATCCTATAGAAAGGACAGGCAGGTGGGCAGAGGAGATGGGGTAGCTCTGTTGGTGAGGGATGAAATTCAGTCCCTTGCGTTTTTAGAGTTTTTCCAAGATGGATTCTTAGAGCAGCTTGTACTGGAGCTTATCAGAGAGAAGGCATTTCTGGATTTAAGTTGGCTAATGAACCAGATTTAATAAGGGGACTCAAGGTAAAGGAACCACTAGGAGGTAGTGACCATAATATGATGTATTAATCTGCAATTTGAGAATGAGAAGGTTAAATCAGAAGTGTCAGTGTTGCAGTTGAACAAAGGGGACTTTGGAGGCATGAGGTTTAGCTGGCCAAGGTAGACTGGAAAAGGATCCTAGCTGGAATGACGGTGAAACAGCAATGGCAGGAATTTCTGGGCATAATCCAGAAGATGCAGGATCATTTCATTCCAAAGAGGAAGAAAAATTCTAAGGGGAGTAAGTGGCAACCGTAGCTGACAAGAGGTTAGGGATGGAATAAAACTAAACGAAAAAATGTATAACATAGCAAAGAGTAGTGGGAAGTCAGAGGATTGGGACACTTTCAAAGGACAACAGAAGGTAACAAAAAGGGCAATACGGGATGAAAAGATGAAGTATGAGAGTAAGCTGGCCAAGAATATAAAGAAGGATAGTAAAAGATTCTTTAGGTATGTTAAGAGAAAAAGATTAGTAAAGACAAATGTGGGTCTCTGGAAGGCAGAAACTGGTGAATTTATTATGGGGAACAAGGAAATGGCAGAAGAGTTGAACAGGTACTTTGGTTCTGTCTTCACCAAGGAAGACACAAATAATCTCCCAGTTGTACTAGAGGTCAGAGGATCTAGGGAGGAACTGAAAGAAATTTGCATTAGGCGAGAAATAGTTTTGGGTAGGCTGATGGGACTGAAGGCTCATAAATCCCCAGGGCCTGATGGTCTGCATCCCAGCGTACTTAAGGAGGTTGCTCTAGAAATCGTGGCTGCATTGGTGATCATTTTCCAATGTTCTATAGATTCAGGATCAGTTCCTGTGGATTGGAGGGTAGCTAATGTTATCCCACATTTCAAGAAAAGAGCAAGAGAGAAAACGGGGAATTATAGACCAGTTAGCCTGACATCAGTGGTGGGGAAGATGCTGGAGTTAATTATTAAAGAAGTAATAACGGCTTATTTTGATAGCAGAAAAATGATTGGTCCAAGTCAGCATGAATGGGGAAATCCTGCTTGCCTAAACTTCTGTAATTTTTTGAGGATGTGACAAGCCAATATTGTAAGCCAACCAGTATTGTATCAGGACTTTCAGAAAGCCTTTGATAAGGTCCCACACAGGAGATTAGTGGACAAAATGAAAGCACATGGTATTGGGGTTAGGGTATTGACATGGATAGAGAATTGGTTGGCAGACAGGAAACAAAGAGTAGGAATAAACGGGTCCCTGTCAGGATGGCAGGCAGTGGCTCATGTGGAGAGTAAGGCTCGGTGCTGGGGCCGCAGCTATTTACACTCTTTATATACTATTTACACTATATATCATATATCATATATATATATATGATTTAGATGATGGGATTAAAAGTAACACTTGCAAATTTGCAGATGACACAAAGCTGGGTGGCAGTGTGAACTGCAAAGAGGATGCTAGGAGGTTGTAGGGTGACTTGGACAGGTTCAGTGAGTGGGTAGATGCATGGCAGATGCAGTATAATGTAGATAAATGTGAGGTTATCCACTTTGGCGGCAATAACAAGGAGGCAGATAATTATCTCAATGGTGTCAGATTATGAAAAAGGGAAGTGCAACGAGACCTGGGTGTCCTTGTACACCAGACACTGAAAGTAAACATGCAGGTACAGCAGGCAGGGAAGAAAGCTAATGGCATGTTGGCTTTCATAATGAGACAATTTGACTAAAGAGGTTCTTCTGCAGTTGTACAGGATCCTGGTGAGACCACATCTGGAGAATTGGGTGCTGTTTTGGTCTCCTAATATGAGGAAGGATATCCTTGCTATTGAGGCAGTGCAGCGTAGGTTCACAAGGTTAATCCCTGGAATGACGGGACTGTGATATGAGGGGAAAATGGAAAGACTAGGCTTGTATTCACTGAAATTTAGAAGGATGAGAGGGGATCTTATAGAAACATACAAAATTATAAAAGGACAGGAAAAGCTAGATGCAGGAAAAATGTTCCCAATGTTGGGGGAGTCCAGAACCAGGGGCCACAGTCTTAGAATAAAGGGGAGGACATTTAAAACTGAGATGAGAAAAAACTTTTTCACCCAGAGTTGTGAATTTGTGGAATTCTCTGCCATTGAAAGCATTAGAGGCTAATTCACTGGATGCATTTAAAAGAGAGTTTGATGGAGCTCTTGGGGCTAGCGGAATCAAAGGGTATGGGGAAAAGGCAGGCACGGGTTACTGATTGTGGATGTCAGGCCATGATCACAATGAATGGTGGTCCTGGCTCAAAGGGCCGGATGGTCTCCTCCTGCACCGATTTTCTATGTTTCGATGACCCTTGCACTCCTCCTTTACAAACTTTAGAGAAACAGCTTGGAAACAGGCCCTTCGGCCCAGAGAGTCTGCGCCGAGCAGCTATCACCCCGAACATTAGCACGATCCTGCAAATTTACAATTTTATCAAAGCCAATGAACCTACAAACACTTTATGTCTTTGGGAAAAAATCCGGAGCATCCGGAGAAAACCCACATGGTCACAGGAAGAACATACATACAAGCTCCGTACAGACAGCACCCGTAGTCAGGAATGAACCCGGGCCTCTGTTGCAGTAAAGCAGAAACTCTACCGCTGCACCAACGTGTCACCCCGTGCTACATTTCACGCCAGTAGCGCAGTTATATTGTCATCGTGACAAAGCGATAAAGAAAAAACATGGGTGTAGGAACAAGGAATGACAGATACTGGTTCACACAAAAGAAACAAATGAACCATCCTCTCACCAACCAAAGAGCGGTCCTGAGCTACCATCTACTTCATGGGAGACCCTCAGACTATCTTTAATCGGACTTATCAGACTTTAATTTGCACTAAACGATATTCCCTTTATCATATATCTATACGCTGTGGATGTCTCGATTGTAATCAAGTCTTATCGATGACTGGATAGCACGCAACAAAAAAGCCCTTCACTGTACATTGGTACACCTGACAATAATAAACTAAACTAAACTAAAAAGGACCCCCAAATGCAGCGGGTCAGGCAGCAACTCTGGAGAACATGGTGAGGTGAATTTTCGGGTTGGGAAACATGGATAATATTACACACATGGATAATATTAATAACACACCAGTGAATCTGATGAATGATTATCATTAATCTTGCCTGGACAAACCTGTGCAAGAAGATAAGTACTGGAGGAATCAGTACTGGAGGGTCAGGCAGCGTCAGTGGAGGGAATTAGACTGACGATGTTTCAGGTCAGGACCCTTCTTGAGACTGATTCAGCCTCATGTTCAGCTCTGAAAAGGTTAACCTTAGGCCCTGTCATGATGACATCAGCAGCGGTGGTATAAGATTGCAAAGAAAATATTATTGAATGCTTGTTATTTGATTTCTGCAATTGATATTCAGAGGATATTATTGCACCTGCGATATCAGCAAGTATATGTTTGTGTATAGTTATCAGGGTGATGGATGGCATTGCTTGGACAGGCACACATGTAGCACTAATGAAGCATTCAGATTTATTTTATTCATCAGTGGGTTCTGGTCATGTTTGGCAAGAGCATTGCTAATTGCCCCAGAGAAATCAGTGGAGAGCTGCCTAGATAAACGGCTCCTACAGAGATAAACACAAAGTGCTGGAGTAACTCAGCGGGTCAGGCAGCATCACTGGAGAACATGGTTATGTAACGTCTCGGGTCGGGACCAGTCTTCAAAGGGGAGGGGGAGAACGGAGAGGGACTACATTGGGACTACATTGAACACTTTGTCGGTGTCCTGTATGTGGCGACTCTTTGCTTACTTTGTGTATGTTATACAAACCAAAGAATTTTACTCTGACATGTGACATGTGATAATTAAGTAATATCCATTCATTCATTCAGACTCCTGACCCAGAACATCACTCATCCATGTTTTCCACAGATGCTGCCTGACCCGCTGAGTTACTCCAGCACTTTGTGTCTATAAACCAGCATCTGCAGTTCTTTGTTTCTACATTTTGGCATGCACCCAGAGCTCTTGGGAAGGGGTCGGGGGTGGGGTACAAGCTTTAGACATGGTGATGTGGAATGGCTGGTGATATTTTGCCAAGTTTGGTTGGTGTATGTTTTGGAGAAATTCCCAAGGATTTGGTGCATGGTGACATCTGAAGAACGGTCCCAGCCTGAAACATCACCACCTATCCACATTCTCCAGGGATGCTGCCTGACCCGCTGAGTTACTCCGGCACTTTGTGTCCAAAGTATTGGGTGCCTGGTTCACAACTAGTCAGACCTGCCTGCTAACCTGTTGTGGTTCATGCACAAGAACACCTGGATCCCTCGGAACTTCACTGGACTTTAGACTTCAGAGGTACAGCACGGAAACAGGCCCTTCAGCCCACTGAGTCCCCGCTGACCAGCAATCATCCCATCCGTACACTAGTGCTATCCTACACACTGAGGACAATTTACGATTTACAGAAAGCCAATTAATAGTAAGATTAAACGAGAACTTACCAGTTCGAAGTTTGATCGTTATTTTATGAGGAGTGCGTTGAGGGAATACGCGAAGAACCCCGCCAGGACGCATGCGTGTCATTCTTCAAAGCAGCGGTGTGAAATCACAGATAACTGTAATGACTGAACATAGTAAGATTAGAGAAGAAATACCAGTTGAGTATATGATCATGGGTGGGAGCGGAGGGCACGTATTCCCTCAACGTACTTCTCCTAAAATAACGGTCAAACTTCGAACTGGTAAGTTCTCGTTTAATCTTACTATTTTACTTCGGAGTCACGTGAGTGACTACGTGAAGATTTCAAAGCTCTGTGATTTCATGCCGTGGAAACGAGTCCATGCATCACATCTGTCTTAATGACTGTGGGAGGAATTGTGTCAACATAATTTAGACATGAATCCGACATTGAAATCCATGAAAAATTTATTAACACCAAATTATAGCCCCTATTTATGGGGTAAATTAAATTACAGAACTTAAAATTGTTTCTGCAAACGTTCCAGGTTTAATGACTGGTTTATGATAAAATAGTTGGAATGTTTTTTCCCCTGACCATCCTGCTGTCTTGAGGATTTGGTCCATTGGTACATCCAACTGCATAGCTGCCGATGTAGCTGCAGCCCTGGTGGAATGAGATTTTAAAATATTAGTATCCACCCCAGCCTGTGTTAGAACCTGTTTCAGCCATCTTGAGATGGTCTGGACCGTCACTTTTTTGTGTGGTTGCTTGTGGCTGATTAAAAGTGCCTTCTCATTGCCTCTGATGATTTTCGTGTTCTCCATGTATAACAACAAATGTCTTACTATACAGAGACGATCATCTATTGGGTAAGACCTAAATTCTATATTGAGGCCTGCTGATCCCTGTCTGTTCTGCTTAACTAATTCATAAATATGAAACGTAATATTTCCAGATGAAGAAGTCATGTTGTCCAGTCTTAATTTATGTAACGACTGTACCCTTTGTGCCGTGACCAAAGCCATTAGCATGACTGTTTTCAGTGTCAGTCTATGTAGGGACAGAGCTGTTGCTGGAGACCAATTCCTTAGCATCGTCAGGACAATGACTCACATCCCATATTTGAGAGTACATGGTTCTTACTCAGAGAGTGGTATTAAAAATTCCCCTCATACGTTTTGTTACCCGTGGGTGAGTCCCAAGGCAGAATGACGCTCTGTTCCTTGCCATAGATATGTTGATAGGGCACTTCTGGCGCACGGACTTGTAGGCACTATAACTGAGCCCCTCATCATATATGGTTATTAGCATGACTGCCAGGAATTCCAGTAACAGACTGGCTGGAGACCAATTCATTGATCTGTAGGTGATGCTGTTTCCATGTTTGAGAATACATCTCCCATTTCCTGATATAGACCAGATACTGTTTTTTGGTGGACTGTCTGTGGGCCGCCGAAATTATGTTCCCTGTTCGGTCCGTCAGTCCCAGCTGTAGTAGAGATATTTTTAGACTCTACAAATTAATAAATTCATATAGTTATGACATGGGTGGCTATCCCTTGTTACGGGATGAACCAATAAATCTGGTCTATTCAGGATGGTGATACATGGTTCTAATACCATGTTGAGTATCACAGGGAACCATGGTTGAGTAGGCCAATCGGGTACTACCAAAATACCAGACGCAGAGTCTTGCTGTATTTTCCTTAATACCCGACTGATGAGGCAGAAAGGAGGGAATGCATAAATAAACAATTTCCCCCAATGCAGCGAAAATGCATCTGTCGCCGCTGCCCCAGGGTCTGGTTCCCACGAAACATAGTTTGATAACTGGTGATTAAGTCTGGATGCGAATAGATCGATATCTGGTGTTCCATACCGTGCTGTAATATCAGCAAATACTTTTTTATTCAACATCCATTCGGTGTTTTCATTAAATTTGCGTGACCTGGTGTCTGCCACTAAATTTAGTTTACCTGGTAGGTAAGTAGCTGATATCCAAATATGTCTCTGGATACACCATTGCCAAATTGTATTAGCCAGATTGTCACATGATGTCGATTTGTTTCCACCCATGTGGTTGATATATGCTACCACGGTGGTATTGTCAATCTGTAGTCTAACATGCTGGTGATATAACCCAGAACAATATGACTTTAGGCCATGGAATGCACCCAACATTTCCAGGTAGTTTATGCCCAGTGTTTGTAATAATGATGCCTCCTGTGCAGTCCATCTACCTCCACAGCTGGAGATGGAATTGGTGGCACCCCAACCAAGTGCACTGGCATCAGTTTGTAGCACCATAGAAGGGTTGCTGATAATGATTGGATTGAAACAAAGCCGAATGTTATCTTTCCACCATTTTAGTTCCGTTATAGCTTTGATTGGTAGCTTCATTGGTCTGTCAAAATGACCAGCATTAATTTTGAGTGCTCGTATTTTTGCTCTCTGTAAATTTTGGTAATGTAAAGGTCCGAATTGTGTGGCTGGAAAAGCAGCCACCATTTTGCCAATTACTTTTGCTACCAATCTGATGGACGGTTTACTGATGTCAATGAGGTTATTGCAAGCCTCTATTTCCCTTTGGCAAAGCCACCGACGTGTGAACTGAGTCAATGGTGAACCCCAAATAGTCCATAGTAGTGGAAGGCGTTAATTTAGATTTAACTGGATGGATAATAAACCCCAGTTTTTCAAATAACTGTTTTGTGGCTGTTACGGTTTGTTTGGCCAATTCCAAAGTTTTGCCCACAATAAGTATGTCATCTAGATATGCCATGACCATGTGTTTTCGTTTCCATAGAAACGCTAGGGCTGGTTTCAAAATTTTTGTGAACAGCCTGGGGGCTGATGTTAACCCATTTGGCAGCGCTCTATATTTCCAGTGCAGTCCCATCCAGTTGAATTTTAAGTAACATCTGTGGTCACCTCGTATAGGCACTGAATAGTAAGCATCTTTTAAATCGATGCTAGCCATGAAGTAACCTTTGGAAATCAATTGTTTTGCAGTAACAAAGGTTTCCATTTTAAAATGAATATATTGTACAAATGTATTCAATTTGGTCAAATCTATGATGATGCGACAACCACCATCTTTTTTGTTTTTGGTAAAGATATTGGACACGAATTCTAGCGATTCGTGTTGGGATTTTTCAATTACCCCTTTTGCGTAAGCCGTTCCAGTTCAGTTCAAGTTATATTTGTGTATAAATTCTATGGTATATCCCTGGATACTGCTTAAAATATAAGTGTCGGTAGTTAACATACTCCATGCATCCAGAAAGAAGTGTAATCTCCCCCCAATCTCCATGCTCCCTGCAATTTGTAGGGGCCAGACCCACCTACCTCCATAGTTACCAGTGGCAGGTTTACTTCTTTTAGTAAATCCTTCGTTGATGTTGAGGCGCCGGTGTATGGGTTTGAGGTTGGGTTGGTGTTGGAGGTTTGCGTATTTTCCAAAAAGGCCGGCCTGGGCCATGGCCTAAAAAAGACTCATGTTCAGTGTACCGGACCTTTGACCTTTCACCAGTTTGTCTTGTTCTACTGGTGGGTGCGTAAGGGTGCTGTTTATGGTCGTAGTAGGTTTTTGATGAAGTCGCTTTTATGAGCCTCAGGGTTTTTGCCTCCTCATCAAGCTCCTTGACTTGCTTCGATAGGTTACCTCCAAATAGTAAAATTTGTGGTTTTACGTTTCCAGGTTTGCACAGACCTGCGAATTTTGGGTTTAGAGCAGGTCGGATGGCACTCTTCCTGATGCTGTTTATTTCATATTGTGTGTTGCAAAGCAGTGCCAGTGCATCCTGTTGGTCCTGCAACATGTCCTTCTCATCTACTGTGCGGGCGAAAGCTGTTATTCCCGCTGTTAGGAGCTTTAGTACCTTTTGGAGTTTGAAATCCATGCCTCTAACTCCTGCTCCGATATGTTTCCATATGCAATTATTTACAACAGGAACATTCAGGGATATACAGTTACCCGGTGCCAAGTGGCTTGCCGTGGTGTCCAATACAGCCTGTTCCTGTAGCTGGTTAAAGGACATATAATCTATACTGGCAGCTAGTTTTGTTCCAGGTTTTGGCCAGTCTGGTCTGGCTGTATGAAGTTGGACACCATGTCCAGTAGATTTTCACGTTCCTGCACCCCTTGCACACTTGATTTCTCTTCTGCAAACCCCTCTTCAGGATCAGCCCGGAACTGACCCCCAGTACTCCCCTCTGATGAGGGAGATGCACTGTGCAGCCCCACAAGAGGTGCTGCTGTGGGTTTAACATAGTGCCCACAGTGACAAGACTCCATCTCCTGGAGCCTGTCACGTTGGAGCAACTGCTCCACACACCGCTCCATCCGGCTCCAGCGCTCACGGTCGCTGGCTGCTCGCGGCTGCTCTAAGTCGGACTCATCTGAGTCAACGACTTTGTTGGTTTTTTGTTTTGCCTTACCGCCCGGCCGTGGAGTGGATCTGGCCGGTGCGGAGGCGAAGTCGGGCACAGCTGTTCCCATTACGGGTGATTCATGTGCCGCTGGCCGCTGCTGGCTGCCCGCAACTCCGCGGTCCTCCCCCGCCAGCTTTGTCGCAGCCCTCGTTGTTTTCTTGGACTTGCAAATCAATATGGGAACAACACAAAAGACCACAGAGTATCTCTTACCTGCAGGTTCCGCCTTTTAAAACTGCCGCTGCGGGGGAACGTCGTTCCACCCCGCCTGACTGTTTCGCAATGCGTGTAGCGATAAGACACGCATGCGTCCTGGCGGGGTTCTTCACGTAGTCACTCACGTGACTCCGAAGTAAAATAATCTACAAACCTGTATACCTCTGGTATATGGGAGGAAACCAGAGCACCCAGCGAAAACCCATGCGGTCACAGGGAGAACATGCAAACTCCGTACAAACAGAACCCATAGAAGAATGCAGTTGAGAAGGAAAGATAGATCAGCAGTGGCAGAGTAGACTTGATGGGCCGCATGACCTAATTCTGCCCCTATAACTTAAAAACTATGAACAATCAGGTATCACCCTCCCCTTATCCATCGTGTATGTGGCTATTTGCTAAAAATGCCAATACCTCGAGGCGATCTATTATCCACATCAGTGATTAGCACCTCCAGTGTAAAGCCAGAAACACTAATAGAGCGAGGAAGTGCGATGAACTGATTTGACTAGACTATGGGTCAGTTGAGTTCAAGGTCACTTCTTGGACATTGGCCCACAGTCGTTGCTGGACTGCTGGAGGAATAAGGATCTTCCAACTTCCAAGATACAGAAATAATAAAAGATTAGCCCAAATATTTCATTAATTCACATCCCAAACTGTTAGCTGTCAGTTTCGCATGAACTCACGGCTTCTGATGTGACAGCACCACGAACGACACAGTTTAGAAGCACCTGAATAAATAGTGTTGCAATTAAAGGTCACGGAAAATGTTGCCTTTTATATTAGCAGGAGATTAAAATATGAAAACACAGAGCTGACTAAACTCCATTGTTTCATTTGTACAGTAATTAGATTACTCTAGACACAAGAAACTGCAGATGCTGGAATCTTGAGCCCAAAAAAAAAAGTGCTGGAGGAACTTGGTGGGTCAGGCAGCATTTCTGGAGGACATGGGTAGGTGACTTCAGTCTGAAGTAGGGTCTCAACTCGAGACATTTGAAGAAGTGTCCCGACCCAAAACGTCACATATCCATGACCTCCGGAAATGATGCTTGACCTGAGATAGAGGCAAAATGCTGGAGTAACTCAGCGGGCCAGGCAGCATCTCTGCAGAAAAAGGATTGGTGATGTTTTGGGTCGGGACACTTCTTCAGACCTGGTCTGGGTCTGTGCAGTCCCTAGAAGGGCCCCGACCCGAAACTTCATACAGTGTGGAAACAGCCCCTTTGGCCCAACTTGCCCATATCGACCAACATATCCCAATCTACACCACTCACCTTCCCATGCTTGGCCAATAAGCCTCCATGTTTGTCCTATTCATGTACCTGTCCAATTGTCTCTTAAGCATCGTGATTGTACCTGCCTCAACTACCTCCTCCAGCAGCTCGTTCCATACACCTACCACCCTTTGTGTAAACAAAGTTACCCCACAGGTTCCTATTAAATCTTTCCTCCCTCAAATTTAACCTACGCCATCTGGTTCTTGATTTCTCCACTCAGGGCAAAAGACTGTGCCAAGCTATTCCTCTCATAATTGTGTACACCTCGATAAGATCACCCCCTCAACCTCTTGCGTTAAGGAATAAAGTCCGAGCCTGCTCATCCTCTCCCTACAGTTCAGCCCCTCGAATTCTGGGTTCGATTCTCGTCACCCTGCTGCAGGATAGACGCCATTAAGCTGGAAAAAAAATGCAGAAATTAGCTAGAAGAACATTGCCAGGATTGAAGATCTATAGGAGAGATCGGGCAGGCTAGGGGTTTATTTCTTAGAAACTGAGGGTTGGTCTTATGGAAGTTTATAAAATCATGAGGATATATAGGGTGAATGCACAGTCTTGATCCTGGGGAAATGGAATCAAGAAGGGCATAGGTTTAAGGCGAGAGGGGAAAGATTTAAAAGGAGCTTGAGAGACAACTTTTTTGCACAGTGGAAGTGTATAGGGAACAAGCTGCCAGAGGAGGTATTTGAGGCAGGTGCTGCAATAGCATTTAAAAGACAGGTATATGGATATGAGAGGACAGGTTGAGAGGGATATGGACCAAACGCTGGCAGGTGGGACTAGCGTAGATGTGGAGGTCCAGGCAATAAGTTGTGTTAAGGCCGAGTCCATGGGTTTAGGGGCATCACATAGATGAGGCAGGAGAGTGGGCAGGGAGCACAGGAGCAGAACGGAATGAAGGGGCATCGTGAGAGGCCCAATGCCCAACTTCCTAGTGAAAGCGATTGGTGAAGGAACCAGCGGAAATTTATTTTTAACCAAAGATGCAGAATTCAATGTGCAGCTTCCCTGTGCCGCCCATTGAAGATGCAGAACGGCAGTGGCTGTCTGGAGACTGGCAGTGATTTTCACGTAGCCAGCAGCCCGCAAATAATCTGTCTCCCTGCATTTGAAACCTGAATGATTTTTGTGAAATATTCTAGGTTCATCGCCTTTAAAAGTTGCTTTGGAAGGAAAGGTTCTCTTTAAAAGCCATAAGGTGGATCACTGGTGCCCTCTGGTGTATGAATGAGGTGCTGCAAACAGCTCAGTTACTGTTCTGTAGACACAGTAAACTTTCGTTATGATAGACCATGGTTGGGGGGGGGGGGGGGGGGGGGGTGGGGGGGGGGGGGGGGGGGGTGGGGGGGGGGGGGGGGTGGGGGTGGGGGGTGGTGGGGGAGTGGTATCCATTATTGTCGATTGTTTGCTATAACCGAGGAAGGGAAAGTGCAGGTACAACAGGCAGTAAAGAAAGCAAATGGCATGCTGGACTTCATAGCGAGAGGATTTGAGTATCGGAGCAACTGCAGGTGTACAGGGCCCTGGTGAGGCCACACCTGGAGAATTGTGTGCAGTTTTGGTCTCCTAGTTGAGGAAAGACTTTCTTGCTATTGAGGGAGTGCAGTGTAGGTTCACCAGGTTAACTCCCGGGATGTCGAGGGCTTTACTGTATCAGATGTTGCAGTGAAATCACAGCCATCACTCGAAGCACACAGATCTCCCCATTCTTCTTCTCAGGCCCCCCTCGGTCATGGCTGACCATGTGTGTCTCCAGGGTGTTATTCCCTATATGCAGGACGCCTGTGCTTGACTTTGTTTAATGTGGGGAGACTGATGCACAGACAGCCACCCCACGGTCCTTGACAGATCAGGGTCAGGCATGGAGTTCAAGTTGACCTGAGACCCTTTTCTGCTGCAGCCTTCATCCGCCTTCCCAGCCGATGTGATGCTCCACTAAGGTCAGCCATCGACCTCCGTCTGTTCCACCGTTGAGGTCTTGGTTGGATTGCTCTTTGTCAGAGACCTCCCCCTCGACCTTACCGCCATGGGTAGCCCTACCAGGAGCATAGCTTGAGATGGCATCGCTCTCAGGATCTCAGGTCCACACAAGCTTCTCCACCACGACAAGGTGACAATGCACGGAGTTTGTCACCCATCCATTATCATGTCAAATGATCAAGAATCCTGCTGGTCCTTTCTCCCTCATGTGCTCACCTAATCTTCCCTTAAATAACAAAAGCAGCAGCACCAGTAGAGTGGTTAACAGATGGTGATGGAGGCCAAGTCATTGGGGATTTTTAAAGCAGAGATTGACAGGTTCTTGATTAGCAAGGGCATCAAAGGTTATGGGGAGAAGACAGGAGAATAGGTTTTAGAGGGAAAGCCATGATTGAATGACAGGGTAGACTTGATGGGCAGAAGGGTCTAACTCTGTTCTTATTTATAAAGGAGGCGCATGGTGTGCTTGTCTTCATCAGTCAGGGCCTTGAGTATAAGAGACAGGAGGACATGTTTCAACTTTATAAGACTTCAGTAAAGCCACATTCAGAGCAAAGACCCTATAGCTCTGCTATAGGATATTTGATTCAGAGTATTGTGTGCAATTCTGGTCAGCCCAATGCATCAGAAGGACATGGAGAGGGTGCAGAAGGTGTTTACTAGAATAATGTGTAAGAAGGAACTGCAGATGCTGGTTTAAACTGAAGATAGAAGATAGACAAAAAAGCTGGACTAACTCAGCGGGACAGACAGTATTTCTGGAGAGAAGGAATGGGTGACGTTTTGGGTCGAGACCCTTCTTCAGTAGTTAGGGATAAGGGAAAAGAGAGATATAGATGGTGATGTGGAGAGATAATGAACAATGAATGAAAGACATGCAATAAAGTAATGATGATAAAGGAAACAGGGCATTGTACGCTGTTTGTAGGGTGAAAATAAGAAGCTAGTGTGACTTGGGTGGCGGAGGGATAGAGAGGGGGAATGCTGGGGCTACCTGAAGTGAGAGAAATCAATATTCATACCACTGGGCTGTAAGCTGCCCAAGCGAAATATGAGTTGTTGTTCCTCCAATTTGCATTTAGCCTCACTCAGACAATGGAGGAGACCGAGGACAGAGAGGTCTGTGTCGGAATGGGAAGGAGAATTAAAATGTCCGTCAATCGGGAGATCAGGTTGGTTCATGCGGGCTAAGCGAAGGTGTTCCCCGAAACGATCGCCCAGTCTGCGTTTGGTCTCGCCGATGTATAAGAGTCCACATCTAGAACAACGGATACAGTAGATGAGGTTGGAGGAGGTGCAAGTGAACCTCTGCCTAACCTGCAAGGACTGTCAGGGTCCCTGGACAGAGTCGAGGGAGGAGCTATAGGGACAGGTATTGCATCTTCTCCGGTCGTAAGGGAAGGTACCTGGGGAGGGGGTGGTTTGGGTGGGAAGGGATGAGTTAACCAGGGAGTTACAGAGGGAATGGTCTCTGTGGAAGGTTGAAAGGGGTGGAGATGGGAAAACTTAACATCGTGGAGCTGGCAATCCCTGTCGGGGATCGACCTCGGAATTTCCAACTGCGGGAGCCCGCGGACTTTAACATTCTGGAGCTCGTGGTCCCTGGTTAGAGACCGACTTTGGGAGCTCCAAACCACAGGAGCTTCGACTGTGGATGGTTCGACTGCCCCGACCGCAGGAGAAAATGAGGGAAGAAGATTAGACTTTATTGCCTTCCATCACAGTGAGGAATGTGGGAAATCTGCCGTGGTGGATGATTATGTTAACTTTTATGTAGTTCTGTGTCTTGTTGCTTTTTTTTAGTATGGCTGCATGGTAGTACGAATATCACTGTACTTTAATTGGTACACGCGACAATAAAAGACCTTTGAAACCTTTAATCGGGAAGTCTGCAGCATAAAGGGAATAATGTTCAGTGCAAGATAACATCCAGCAAAGTCTGATTAAATATAGTTCAAAGGTCTCGAATGAGGTGGATGGGAGGTCAAGACTATTCTCTAGTTATTGATAGGACGGTTCAGTTACCTGATAACAGCTGGGAAGAAACTGGGCCTGAATTCTGTAAAATTCTGTAAACTCTCTTGACTCTTGGGAGATACAAGGATCTACAGGTGCTGGAATCTTGAGCAAAACTACTGGAGGAACTCAGCAGGTCAGGCAGCATCTGTGGAGGGAATTGACCCCAGGATGGAAGTTATAGTCACAAATTCATACTGCACATAAACAGGCCCTTCGGCCCAACTGTATCTGATGCCCCACTTGACCATGTTTGGCCCATAAACCTTTCCTATCGAGTGTGAAGAAGGCTCCTGACCTAAAACCTCATCTATCCATGTTCTCCAGGAAAGATGCCTGACCTGCAGAGTTACTCCAGCACTGTGTGTCTCCCTTGATCCGAAACATCATCTGCCCCTTCCCTCCCCAGATGCCGCCTGACCTGCTGAGTTCTTCTTTAACTCTTAATTCCTGCCGCTCATGAACTCAGTTGGCCTTACATCGCCTGGCCTCTGTAGGACCAGGAGCCAAGGAAGAGACGAGCATGTTTAACTGACACATATACCAATGTGGGACAATTCAATTCTCACTTGCAGCAGCATAACAGGTCTGTAAACACAGAACATGGGTAACTTAATAATAATACAAGCACAAAAAGTTCAATAAATTAAAAGCACTCCAATATTAATGCAAAACAAAAGCTCAAAGTCTCAAGAGCAACCAAGACAGATCATAGTTCATAGATTGGGTGTTTGAAGTGTTCAACAGCCTGATGGTTGTTGGGAAGAAGCTGTACCTGAACCTGGAGGTCACGGCTTTCACACTCTTGTACCTTCTTCCCGATGGCAGGAGTGAAATGAGAGCGTGGCCAGTGGTGGTGTGGGTGCATGATGACACTGGCTGCCTTTCTGAGGCAGTGCTTCCTATAGGAGCAGCACAGCTGTGCAGGAGAAGAGCTGCTGCCTCACAGCACCAGAGACCCGGCTACAATCTTGACTATGGGTGCTGTCTGTGCGGAGTTTGTGCGTTCTCCCTGTGGCCGCGTGGGTTTTCTCTGGGTGCTCCCGGGTCCTCCCACACTTCAAAGACGTGCAGAGTTTGTAGGTTAATTAGCTTCTGTAAATTATCCCTAGTGTGCAGTAGAACTAGTGTGTGGGTGATCGCTGTTTGGCATGGATTCGATGGGCTGAAGGGCCTGCTTCCACGCAGTATCTCTAAAACTAAACTACCCCTTCGATGGTGGGGAGGTCGATACCCGTGATGGACCAGGAAGTATCCACGAGTTTTTGGGTCCATTCCTTCTGAACAACGGTGAAGGATTGATGTTTAATTCCCCTCTGCAATAGCCAAGCTGGCCTCAGTTCGAGATCACGTGAGGTGGCCAATGTGAGCAGAATCTACATCTCAATAAACCTCAAGGGGGAGCTGTTGACTCAGTAAAACTGTTCCACCAAATCTCCCAAACAATACTCTTGTCTAAATACGAAATACTCTTCAGACTTCAGACTTTAGAGATCCAGCGTGGAAACAGGCCCTTTGACCCAGCAAGTCCACGCTGACCAGCGATCACCCGCCACACTCGCACTATCTGACACACTAGGGACAATTTACAATTTACAGAAGCCAATTAACCTACAAACATGCACGTCTTTGGAGTGTGGGAGGAAACTGGAGCACCCGGGGAAAACCCATGCGGTCAAGGGGAGAATGTACAAACTCCCCACAGACAGCACCTGTTGCCAGGATCGAACCTGGGGCTCTGGCGCTGTGAGGCAGCAACTCTACTGCTGCGCCATTGTACCTCTCCACAACAATTTAATGAAATGTTAAAACAGGTTAATCAGGTTAAATAGACCAGTTCTGTATCAAAGTGACAGCTTGCGACGGGAGTGGAAGAAAATAGGACATTGTGTGATGTAACTAGTTAACCATAACTAAAACACAGATGTAAAAACAAGGAACTGCAGATGCGGGTTTACAAAAAAAGACACAGTATGGTGGAGTAACTCAGCGGGTCAGGCAGCACCTCTGGAGAGCATGGATAGGTGACGTTATTAGTCGGGACTCTACTCCAATCTTGAAAATGACCCAACCAGAAATGTCACCTATCCATGTTCTCCACAGATGCCGCCTGACCTGCTGAGTTAACCATCACTAACTTATCACCAGCTCATACTCGCTGCTTGCAGGTTTAATTTAGTTTAGTTTAGTTTAGAGAAACAGTAAGGAAACGGGCTCCTCGGCCCACTGAGTCCACACTGACCATTGATCACCCATTCACACTAGGGGCGTATTTACAGGCAGCAAATTAATCTACAAACCCACATGTGTTTGGGATGTGGGAGGGGAATGGAGCACCCGGAGGAAACCCATATGGTGACAGGTTGAAGGTGCAAACTCCACACAGACAGCACCCGAGGTCAGGATTGAACCTGGCTATACCCGCTGCGCTACTGTGCCACCTACTTGAGGGGACCAGAGGGAGAATCAGCAGCTGTCAAGAGGCAGGCGGGCAGACACACACAAGGGGCGGGGATGATGTAGGGTTGGCACCCGGAGAGCAGGTTTGGCTTGAGGCTTGAACAGCCACAAACGGGGTGGTACAACCGACTGCCAGGTTATTATTGTCACCCGCACTGCCCATCGCCCATCCCCGCCTCGCCAGCGCCCCGGGGGGCAAACACCACATCAGCAGCTCACAGGCGAGGGAGCACTCTCGTCTAGTTGGGGCACGGGAGGGGAGAAAGACAGCAAGGGCACCACAGCAGTGCAGCTACTAGAGTCACTGCCTCGCTGCGCTGGAGACCCAGGTTCGATCCTGACCTCCAGCTTCAAGAACAGCTTCTTTCACTTGACCATCAGGTTCTTGAACCAGCCTGCACAAACCTAACCACAACAGCGGGTAAAGTTGCTGCCTCACGCCACCAAAGGCCCAGGTTCAATCCCAACGTCGGTTGCTGTCTGTGTGTGGAGTTTGCACGTTTGCACGTGTGGGTTTCCTCCGGGTGCTCCGGTTTCCTCCCACATCCCGAAGTCAAGCGGGTTTGTAGGTTAATTGGCCCTTTGTCAGTTGCCCCTAATGTGTAGGGAGTGGATGAGAAAGTGGGGCAACATAGAACTAGTGTGGACGGGTGATCGCTGGTCGGCATGGACTCGGTGGGCCGAAGGGCCTGTTTCCATGCTGTACCTTGCAATTAATCAATCTAAAGGTGTTTTTGAACCCGGAGATTAACAGACTAACGAAGAAACCCAGGTTGACCTTGAACCTGCTGGGGATGTTGCGTGCCATTGGTCAAATTATTGTCAACATATGTGTTCGAAATTTTGGAAATCTGCAAATCAGGACCTCGATGGTTCAATGGTTCACTGGTGCTTCATTGTCACATGTGTAAATGCACAGTGCTGTTCTGACATACAGCACAGTACAGTATTGCCATATCTAAGCACATCCTCAATTAGCAAAGTGTACAGAAATAGTCTACTGATCCCGCATGCAAGAGGCGCCATTCTTTGGCTCCATTTTCAAAGTCCAGTCCATGCTCCGGATCTTTTGAGTGGTGCCCAATCCAGGTTGTTGTGGGCCTCCAGCCATCGCCTTCACAGATGCTGCCTGACCCGCTGAGTTAAGGGCCTGTCCCACTGACGCGACTTTTCAGCGACTGTCGTCGACCTTCAAGCTTGAGGTCACTCGCCTGAAAAACCTCGAGCTGGATCGACCGTCAGCAACCGCAGAAGGTGCAACACCTGTCCCTATACCTCCTCCTTCGACTCTGTCCAGGGACCCCGACAGTCCTTTCAAGTTAGGCAGAGGTTCACTTGCGCCTCCTCCAATCTCATCTATTATATCCATTGTTCTAGATGTGGACTCTTAAAATCGGCGAGACCAAACGCAGACTGGTGATCGTATCACGGAACACCTTCGCTCAGCCCGCGTGAAATAACCTGATCTCCCGGTTGCTGGACATTTTAATTCTCCTTCCCATTCCTACACAGACCTTTCTGTCCTAGGTCTCCTCCATTTGTCATAGTGAGGCTAAATGTAGGTATGTTACAAAACCTACCTGAATCGCCATTGGGAATCTGCCCGCAGCCAGGTCGGCGATTTTGGCGCTGTTTGGAGGGGGCGGGTTTATTTTTACTAGGCTGTACTATTCGCAGATGTTCAGCCTAGTAAATCATTAACGATAAATCGCTGCAAGACCCGGCATGAGTGTTGATTTCTTACTAAACTTCAGCCCCAGGGTAAAAGCAAACAATTAAAGGCATTAGTTCATTTGGGCTTTTTTATATCCCGCAGTATTTTTCTCGGCATTTGAGGGCACTAATCTAGCGCATGCCCCCTCTCTCTCTATCCCACCCCCACCCAAGTTGCACCAGCTTCTCATTCTTTTTATCCATTGTTCTATATCTCTTACTAACACTAAATCATCTATATCGGGTAAATTAGATATCAATTGGAAAGAGCGTTCACACGTCACGATGCCCTTGAGACATGAAAGTGAACAAATCTTTTGTTATGCACCACTCAAAATTTTGTAACGCACAAATGCACATTGAGGAACAGCATCCATTTTCGCCTGGGCATGCCCAGATGCCGAGAAGTATGTTCACCAGCTGAACCTCATGTGTTCACGTGGGCCCTGAACAATACGACCACCCACAAGACAGACACCATTGTATGCAGATGCCGAGAAGTATGTTCAGCTGAACCTTGTGTGTGGACTCGATACGAAGAAGATCGTCTATATCAGTAGTTTCCCTTTTCCGTGACTTCTGTCTGAGAAGGGTCACGACCCGAAGCAGCTTCCGCGTGGGTATCGCTCACCTCTGTCCAAACGTTGCAATGTGTGGAACACAAACTCCCCTGAAGGTCACATATGTGCTAAACCACAGAGTTCATGGCTTTGTGTAGGAAGGAACTGCAGATGCTGGTTTAAACCGTGACTTCTGTCTGAAGAAGGGTCTCGACCCGAAACATTACCCATTCCTTCTCTCCAGAGATGCTGCCTGTCCCGCTGAGTTACTCCAGCTTTTTGCATCTATCTTCGGTTTAAACCAGCATCTGCAGTTCCTTCCTACACAAAAGCCATGACCTCTGGGGTTTAGCACATATCAGGGGAGTTTGTGTTCCACGCATTGCAACATTTGGGCAGAGGTGAACGATACCCACGCGGAAATTGTCTTCAAACAGCTGATGGTAAACAGTCGAACCCGAAACCAGCGCGGCGGATGTAAAGCTGAGATATCTGACCGCCCTCAGAAGGTCCCATCTTACACACTGCAGAGACACAAAAGATTGCAGATGCGAGAACCTTGAGCAAAGAACAGCATAAAGTGCTGCAGCAACTCTGTGGGCGGTACAGTGGTGCAGCAGTAGAGTTGCTGCCTTACAGCGCCAGAGACCCGGACTCCATCCTGACCACAGGTGCTGTCTGTACAGAGTTTGTACGTTCCCCTTGTGACTTTATAGTTTACACTTTTAGACTTTAAAAATACAGCACGGAAACAGGCTCTCCAGTCCACTGAGTCCACGCAGACAATCAAACACCTTGTTCAGTTGCACTATCCTACGCACTAGGGACAATTTACAATTTTACCAAACCAATTAACTTACAAACCTGTTCACGTTATATGGATAGAATTAGGCCATTCAGCCCATCGAGTCTACTCCACCATTCAATCATGGCTGATCTCTGCCTCCAAATCTCATTTTCTTGCCATAACCCTTGACACTCATACCAATCAAGACACAGGCAAGTAGACACACACACACACATGCACACACACACACACACTCACACACACACACAGATACATTCACACACACACTCACACACACACTCACACACATACACTCACTAGCATATCATATTAAATCCATAAAAAGGGAAGTGTGCCTGTGCCGACTGCCAGATTGCAAACAATAACCAGGTAGGAACACTGTTCCCCTGTATACTCCCTGCTCTAACACAATCCAAAGTGATTAGTCATTTACTACGGAGGGACTTTGAACAATAAACTCCTGACGACCCAGTTTAATCTGAGAAGGTGGAAACAGTATGAAATACATGTGTCAGGGCACGCACAAGTTTACTGTCTGAGCTGAAGTCATCTCTGTTCACCGCCTTCCTGGCCTCAGTGATGGTTCCAGCAGATCACAGCTTCAAAGTCTGGCACAGTGACATACAATGGTTCAATGGTACATTGATTGTCATATGCGTAAACGCACAGAGAAATTATTTTCTTACATACAATCTAGCAATGTTACAAAATTTTGAGATTTAAAAAATCAAGTCTGCAATTTATCCCATCAGATAAAGCATAACAATAAGTTTAATTTGACACCAAATTCACTTTCATATCTCAAGTATTAAAAAGGTTATGACAATTTTCATACTCGGAAATTAGCATCTTGTTCCCTATTGATTTTCAATGGACATTACAAAAAAGCTGTGATCTTGGATAATCAAAAGCCCATTTCTTAAGGAAAGATTAACATTTTTAAATAGCCTAAGTGTCCAAAGATTATTCGCAAATAATTCACAATATAACATGATTTTTATATCTAATTTACATTAATTTATAGGCCAAATGGAAGGAATTTAGTGTTCAATTGCTGTAAATAAATGCCCATTTAAATCAGCTTTCTAGTGGGTTCATGTGGAACGCGCTGGTTTAGAATGTTGACAGCGCGCTGGATTAGTGCCCTCAAATGCCGAGAAAAATACTGCGGGATATAAAAAGCCCAAAATGAACTATTCGTTATAGATAACTTGATATATAGGGTTATATATATGCCCCATTTAATGTAAAAATAAGGTACATACCTTTAATTGTTTGCTTTATAAAACCCTGGGGCTGCGAGAGGTTGCGGAATGAAACAGTAATTTTAAAATTATTAGAACTATATTATCAAGGCCTATAAAACTAATAATACCTTTTGCGACCGGGTCTTGCAGCGATTTTTCGTTAATGATTTACTAGGCTGAACATGTGCGATTAGTACAGCCTAGTAAAAATCGCGTTTTAAACCCGCCCCCTCCAAACAGCGCCAAAATCGCGGCCATGGCTGAGGGCAGATTCCCAATGGCGATTCAGGTAGGTTTTGTAACATACCTATACAATCCAGTACAGTATCGCCATACCGAAGCATATCCTCGATTAGCAAAATGTACAGAAATAGTCTACTGAGCCCGCATGCAGTCCCACCCCCATTTTCAAAGTCCGGCCTGCGCTCCTGTTCTTATGATCGGTGCCCAATCCAGGCGAGCCCCAGGCTGTTGCGGGCCTCCAGCCAACACCTTCCATGGACAAGATGTCCCTCTCCTTGCCTGTCCACCTTTGTGACCCAGGGGGTGCTTCCGGCAGCCGACCTTGAGGGCGCGGTAGGCCAGACCCCAGTTCCCTCTCCCACCGGCCTTGCTCCTTGCCTGTCGTGTCCATTGTCAGCAGCTTGAGGGGACGAGCAGGGGCCGGATCAGCAGCTCCCTCCATGCAGGCCACGGCAGGCCAGGGCCTTGATATAGAACCAGACTGTAGAATGTCACCACGCCATGTTCGAATGAGCCCCCTTATTTAATCTTGAGACTTTAGAGTTACAGCACGGAAACAGGCCACATGGCCCACCAAATCCCAGCCAACCCATGAACTAACACTATCCTGCACACTCGGGACAATTTACAATTTTACCAAGCCAATTAACCTACAATTGCACACATCATTGGAGTGTGGGAGGAAACCTAATCACCTGGGGAAAAACCCATGCAGCTCACAGGTAGAGCAGACAAACTCTGTACAGACAGCACCCGTAGTTGGAATCTAACTCGGGCCTCTAGCACTGTGAGGCCGCAGCTCCACCGCTGTGCCACCGTGCCGCACAATTTGTTTTATGTTTTTGTATGGACTTATATGGCAGAACCCTAACCCTATTTACATACTACACTTGCTTGCTCTGATTGACAATGTAAATAAAGGCACCTCACACCCCTTGGCTCAGTTACACTGTGACTCACTGCAGGGCAGACACTTGATCATCAGGTTGTGAGCTCGTCACCACAACACAGTCTGGGCCAAAGATCCTAGAGATCTGGTCTGGGCTGACACTCCCATGTGGTATGAGGAGGGTGCTGCCCAGCCACAGGTCCTAGTTTCCAGGGGAGATGTTAAACAGATCCACCATCAGGGCGGCACAGTAACGCAGTGGTAGAGTTGCTGCCTTACATCGCCAGAGACCAGGGTTCGATCCTGACTACGGCTGTTGTCTGCGTGGAATTTGTACGTTCTCCCTGTGACCACGTGGGTTTCCTCAGGGTGCTCTGGTTTCCTCCTACACTCAAAAGACGCGCAGATTTGGTTAATTGGCTTTGGTGAAATTGTAAATTGCCCCTTGGGTGAATGGACTCGGTGGGCTGAAGGGCCTGTTTCCATGCTGTATCTCGAAACTAAACTGAACCAAACTAAAACACATAGTGCTGGAGGAGCTCAGTGGGTCAGGCAGCATCTGTGGATGGAATGGACAGACTTAACAAGGGTCCCGATCCTAATCGTTGACTGTCCATTCCATCCACAGATGCCGCCTGAACAGTTGAGTTCCTCCAGCACTTTGCACATTATCCAGTAGTACAACATAAAGTGCTGGCGAACTCGCTGGTTGGAGGGAAAGGGGTAGGCAGCATTTTGGGTCAGATCCCTTCTTCAGACTGCGGAAGTGTCTCCAGAGTGCTTGTAAACCGATCTTGCCTCCGTGCCTTGCTAATTATCAGATTATCTCAGCACTGTTTGTGCACAAATTAATCCCATTACTCATTGCTAATTGAGCGCTAATTCTCCTCCTTTGATTTGAGAATCACCTGTTTATTACCCATTTTTGCCTTGGGGTAGTTTTATTGGATTCAGCAGCACTCCAACCTAAAGATCTTATAGCTCCAACCTGGCTACTCTTGATTGACGCAGTGGACAGGATGGGAGGGGACGGGATGAGATGGAATGACAGGCTGGGTCGGTACGGACCAGGATGCCTCAATGTATCAAGTCTCCACCCAGCCCCTTCTTGGTGAACTCTAACATCGACACCAATCTGCAGTTGCTGGAACTGCAGATGCTGGAATCTTGAAACAAAACGCAAAGTGCTGGATGAACTCAACAGGTCAGGAAGCATGTTTGAGGGAAATGGACGGGAAGACGTTTCGGATCATGGCCCTTTTTCAGACAGATGGAATAAGGAGGAAGAAAGTTGGAAAAGAAGATCTCATGAGATCTGCCGAGCCCGGCCCCCTGCTCGCCCGTGAGGACCAGAGAACCGGGGAGGGAGTTGGCGATGGTGGTGGATGGTGGACATAGGGCCGGTACGGGTGGTCTTACCTTCAGCCCAAGGTCAGCTACGGAGGGTGCCCCCAGGGCACGAAGGCTGAAGGTGGCCGGGCGAGGAGAAGGACGACCAGACGGGGGGGCGGCTGCAACAGACCTTCATGGCCAGCTGCAGCTGGGACTGTCAGAAGGCACCAAAACCTAACGACTCTTGCATTTGACTCAGTAGGTTGTTTCTATGGGTTCTGAACTTAATCACGGATTGTATTAATGTACGGCAGTAATTTTACTGAGCTACATGCAAACATAGAATTTCACTGTACCTTGCTACACGCGATAATGAACAACCATTGAACCATTGAAGAGGCTTTTGGATAAGCACATGGAAATGCAGGGAATGGAGGGGAATGCATCACGTGCAGGCAGATAAGAGTTGGTCTTGACACCATGTTCGGCACAGACACCTTGGGCTGAAAGGCTGTTCCTCAGCTCCACACTCGAGTAACTTCATCTTACACTCCCCTCCCCTCCCTTCCCCACTCCCTCCTTGCCCCCTTCCTCCACCCTTGTCGTTTTCCCAGTTCCACAGTTCTCCACATTGTTTCTCTTGAGATCACACCTTCCCTGGCCAACAATGGACCTACCAAGCACCAAAGATCCTCTGCTATCGGATCTTTGGTCCTGACCCAAAATGTCACCCGTCCTTTATATCCAGAGATGCCATCTGACCCGCTGATTTACTCCAGAGCTTTGTGTCTACCTTTGCTGTAAACCAATGTGGCCAGTTCATGATTTCTACATGTTGATTACTTCCTGTGTGTTACCTCCACGGTTCCCCACACTGCACTCTGCAGGTTCATGATTAGACCGGTCCTCAGCACCATGCATCGAAACACTTAAGGGCCTGTCCCACTTGGCCGCCATGTACACGACAGGCCGGTAGCGACTGACGCACGACAGTCACACGCGTCTTCATGCGTCAGCACAGCCGCCTGGAGCGCGTGACGACATTGAATACACAGTGGAAAGTTGTTTAGTGCATAATACTGTTTGTTCTTTCAAATTATGGTGTAATTCAGAAAATGGGTCGCTTTTGGGTTATGTTTTTATCCTCTCCCCTCCCACTCCCCTCCTCCTCCCCTCCCACTCCCCTCCCCCCCCCCCCCTCTCCCCCCCCCCCCCCCCCCCCCCCCCCCCCCCCCCCCCCCCCCCCCCCCCCCCCCCCCCCCCCACCCCCCCCCCCCTCCCCCCCCCCCCCACCCCCCCCACCCCCCCCCCCCCCCCCCCCCCCACCACTCCCCACCCCTACACTACAATACTACAAATGGTATTGGTTCCAATCTCTGTATTGTGGATGGTACCCCGCACTGAGGACATGGCTAGACACCTATTAATTAAGTGACTTTTGCGCGTTCCCTTGGGGGTGTGGGATAGGGGTTTGAAATGACGGGAACTTGACACGTTGTGAGTGAAGCTGGAACAACAAATAAATAAACAGGAAAAATAATCGGAGCCGACACAACGTATTAGCAAAATACCGAATATTGTTCTTTGACTCCCTGACCTTGCATTAACATTGAACCTTGCGCCGCTAACTAAATTATCGCTGCAGCTGCCCGTTGAACAAAATGTTTTAAACTCTATAAAAGAGTGTCAAGTGTCTGAATATTCGCAATTTTTAATGAATCATCATCAGCATCAAACGTCGCAGATCTGCCCACCGCAACATGTCACCTACATGTATACAGGCAAATGAGCCAATAGAGATGACATTCTCTGGGGACTTCCTGATTTCAAACCATCGCAAAATTCCCCCATCCGCACGCAACTCCATACCCCTCCCGCTTCCCCATGCGACCATCCCGCGCCGCCCACATGCTACCCATGCATCTCAACGCGACGATGAGGTCACGTAAATGGCGCGCAAATGACGGCCAAGTGGGGCAGGCCCTTAATTTATCAATTCCTGTCAGTGATCTACAAAAGCACCAGAATTACTGGATGTTCACAACAACAGTGATGATCGACAATTCAAAACAGAATGAATGAAGGGTGGAGCATAATTATGAGGATTTACCCACAGGAACACTGGGAATGACAAAAGTTGCAATAAGGTGTGGCCTTAGTTCCGTTTTTAGTTCAGTTTAGAGATACAGCCTGGATACAAGTCCGTCGGCCCACTGTTTGCTCACCTGCTAACACTAGTTTGATCCTACACACTAGGGACAATTTTACAATTAACCTACAAACCTGGAGTTAAGATCATGTGATAGGTGTAAAATTAGGTCATTTGGCCCATCAAGTCTATCCCGCCATTCAATCATGGCTGATCTATTTCTACCTCCTCACCCCATTCTCCTGCCTTTTCCCCATACCCTCTGACAACCTGTGTCACACCCTGTGTGATAGTCTCAAAGTGCTGGAGTAACTCAACGGGTCAGACAGCATTACTGGTGAAAAAGGATGGCTGACGTTTCAGGGTGGGACCCCGAAATCAGTCCCAACCCAAAATGTCACCCCTGACTTACTTTCAGTCAGAAGAAGGGTCCCGACCCAAATCTTCACCAATCCTTCTTCTCCAGAGATGTTGCCTGACCTGCTGTGTCCATCTTTGGGATAAACCAGCATCCGCAGTTAATTCCTACACATTTAATCAACAAATCTGCAGGACTTTGAAATGTGGGAGGAAATTGGAGCACCTGGAGGAAACCCACACAATTACAAGGAGAACCTGCAAACTCCACACAGACAGCACCCATAGTCAGGATCAAACCCATGTCTCTGCCGCTGTACGAGCGTTAGAGTTGCTGCCTCACAGCGCCAGATCCTGATTACCGGTGCTATCTGTACAGAGCTTGTATATACAGTATATACTGTACATGTGGCCTTAGAGCTGGTTAGGGTTTTACCAAGATTGGGCAATCAAGAACCGGAGGAGCTAAATTTAAGGTGAGGGGGGCAGGATTTAACAGGAGCTCTTGTGGCCATGGAGAGAGAAAAGTGAGTTTAACTGATTACCTGCGTGGTGCCAACTTCATCTTCTCTTCAGGGATGATGTTTGTGCAAGATAGTTTTGGATGGTGTAAAAATAAACAAAGTGCTGGAGTAAATCAGAGCGTCAGAGAGCATCGCTGGAAAACGTGGATAGATGAGGTTTCGGGTCAGAACCCTTATTCAGAGTGATTGTTGAGGAGGAGAATGCTGGAAAAGAGGTGGGCAATTTACAGAAGCCAAGTAACCTACAAACCATAGTAACATAGACATATAGAAAATAGGTGCCGGAGGAGGCCATTCAGCCCTTCGAGCCAGCACCGCCATTCATTGTGATCATGGCTGATCATCCCCAATCAATAACCCGTGCCTGCCTTCTCCCCATATCCCTTGATTCCACTAGCCCCTAGAGCTCTATCTAACTCTCTCTTAAATCCATCCAGTGATTTGGCCACCACTGCCATCTGTGGCAGGGAATTTCACAAATTCACAACTCTCTGGGTGAAAACGTTTTTTCTCACCTCAGTCTTAAATGGCCTCCCCTTTTTTTTAAGACTGTGGTCCCTGGTTCTGGACTCGCCCAACATTGGGAAAAATAAGATCCCCCTCATCCTTCTAAACTCCAGTGTATACAAGCCCACACGTCTTCGGGATGAGGGAGGAAACCAGATCACCTGGAGGAAACCCACACGGTCGCAAGGAGAACCTGCAAACTCCACACAGACTGCACCTGAGGTCTGGATCGACGGTGGACTGAGTATTTGTAAGGTGTAAGATTTGTACGGGGGATATTTGCAAAGGGCCAATTAACCGACACACCCGCACATCTGTAGGATGCGGGAGGTTGAGCAGGCTAGGACCACAGGAGGATGTGGGGTGATCTTATAGACGTGTATAAGATCAGCAGCGGAATAGATAGGGTAAATGCATGGAGTCATTTACTCGGAGTAGGGCAATCAAAACCAGAACCAGAGTTTAAGGTGATGATGGAAAGATTTAAAGATCTAAGGGGTAACTTTCATCATGGAACGAGCTGCTGGAGGTGGTAATTGAGGTTAGCATCGAACCCGTGTGGTGGTGGAGTGAGGCAGTGGTTCTACCCGCTGCACCACTGTGCCGCCCTTGTTTTTTGTTTTATTCACATTTATATAACAAGGCAATTTTTAATTACATAATTACATGTTTGTGCTAGTAATGTGTGTACTGCCTCATTGTATTGCAGTTCCAGTTCCACCCCTCGTTTGCCCAAAATCCAGAACACATCAGTAAATGTTTAGACACATCAAAGTGTTTCTTAACTGCTGACTGGGGAAAGCGGTGAAAGTTCCCGCCCCAGTTAATTAATAATCTTCAAAGGATATAAACCTGCTCAATCAGTTTTTATAGTTCAACATTGCCAACAGCAAGGAAATAGTTCTTTACTCACATAGGCCATCTTAATACATAGGCCATTCAGCCCATAGTTTCCCTGTGACCATGTGGGTGTCCTCCGGGTGCTCAGGTTTCCTCCCATAGTGTAATTGAGTCATACAGCGTGGAAACAGACCCTTTGCCCCAACTTACCCACACCGACCAACACGCCTCATCTTACTAGTCCCACCTGCCTGCGTTTGGCTCATATTCCTCTAGTTCTATCTTATCTATGTACCTGTCCAAATGTTTTTTAAACGTTGTGTTTAAATCCTCCCTCAACTACGTCCTCTATACACCTATCACCCTTTGTGTAAAAATGGTGCCCCTCAGGTTCCTATTAACTCTTTCTCCCCTCACCTTAAACGTATGTCATCTACTTCTTGATTACCTTATTCTGGATGAAAGACTCTGTACATCTCCTCTGTATTCCTTTCATGATCTTACACCCCTCTATAAGATCAGCCGTCATCCTTCTGTGCTCCAAGGCATAAAGTCCTAGCCTGCTCGACCTGCAACATCTGAGACGTGCGGGGCTGTGTGTTAATTGGCCTTATACCTGTATAAATATCCCCCCATACAAATTTCACACCAAACAAAATCTCTGTCCACCACTGATTCTGACCTCGGGTGCTGTCTGTGTGGAGTTTGCATGTTCTTCCTCTGACTGCGTGGGTTTCCTCCGGGTGCTCCAGTTTCCTCCAACAACACAAAGACGTGCGGGTTTGTAGGTTAATTGGTTTCTGTCAATTTCCCCTAGTTTGTAGGGAGTGGATGAGAAAGTGGGATAACATAGAACTAGTGTGATCAATGGTTGGCATGGACTCGGTGGGCCAAAGAGCCTGTTTCCATGCTGCATCTCAGAATTAAACTGAAAGTAAAATGTGAGGAAATGTGAGGTTATCCATTTTGGCAGGGATATCGAAAAGCAGAACGTTGCTTTAACAGAGTGAGCCCTGAAATGCTGCGGTATCAAGGTGTTCCTCATGAAACAAAGAATGGTGGCACATGGGTTGTTAGGAAGGGAAAGATAGGAAGAGCAAATGAAGTCAAACAGAAGACAGAAGAAGGGTTGACATTTCAGATCAGCACTGAAAAAGGTTACCGAGCAAACGTGTGGCAGAGAAAGGGGGGGGTTGCCATTGGAGGGAACCTTCCTTGCAAAGGAGGTGCAGGGTAATGGTAGGGATACCTTGCCACAACTGTACAAGACGTTGGTGACCCACTCCAGAGCAGCCAGAGCAGGCTAGGACTTTATGCATTTATACCTGTAACATTGAGCTGCACCATCAAGACATTGGTGACCCACTCCAGACCAAGCCACAGCCTGGATAAAATAAATCTACTAAAGTGAAGATGTTGGAAAAAAGGTAACCTTGGAAAATCTCAAGCAGTATTTGTGGAGAAGAAAGCCAATGGAAGACGTCATTGGTACTGGGATAGCGATCTTCCCTTGGGCCCAGTTACAAGTTCTTGATTAGTAAGGGTGGTATAGGTTGTGGGGAGAAGGTAGGAGAATGGGGTTTAATGGGAGCCTGGCCTATGATTCTGTAGTGTAAGTGGGAGGGAGCGGGAGACATCGGGAGACAGCGAGGAATAAGGGTCGGTTGGAGTGTGAACCAGGGAGATGCCTCCAGCGCCTTCAAGGTCGGCTGCAGGTGGCGCTCCCGGGACACAAAGATGGCCGGGCGAGGAGAGGAGAGGAGAGGAGACGTCAGTTTGCGGGAACTGCTCCAGCACTCCGAGCGCGCGGGCCAACTTTGGACTTTGAAAAATGATGCCAAAAATGGCAGCGCCTGCGTGTGTAATATATGGAAAAAGAAAACGTGCCATTGAATCATTGAGCGAAAAAAACAGATCAGCATGATTGAATGGCTTGATGGGCCGAATGGCCGAATTCTGCTCCTATGACGAATGAACATGAATCCAACTCTCTGCCCCAACAGTAACCCACATTTTCTTGCCTCTCCCTACTCCATCAAAGAAATGACTTGCAAGCTCATTCATCTTCTTTCTAACCCTTTGCTCGCACCGTTCTTTAATATTCTCTTTTTTTCCCTCTCTCATGACCCAGTAATTGGGAACGATTCAGTTAAGCCATTCAAAAAAGACTTGGCAAGTCACAAAAGATTGTACCTTTAATTGTGTACATAAATTCTGCCTCTCTACGGTTCAGTTCATTTATATTATTTATTGCCGACCATTGTCGTGTGATTTTTCTTCCATGGGTTCCTAAGCAGCCACTTATCAGCTTTGGCCTGAAGGCTCCCCTTTCATCTTGTGCTCAGTCGCCTGTCCAGGATTTATTTCCCCTGTAAAATTGAGCTGCACCATTGTAGTATTTCGGTCATGAAAGCGGTCATGCTTCGTTCTTGCATCGGGACTTGACTGTTGCATCACACCCCTCACAGTGCTCCCTCCTCCGACCGTCTGTAAGACAGCAACTCTAGAAGGCGTTTAGAAGGATGAGGGGGCCCTCATTGAAACCTACCGAACAGTGACTGGCCTAGATGCCTCATGTTCCTGGCATCGCCTCATGTTCCCCCTCCCTCCCCCCTGCCGGGTCCCTCTTCGTTCTTGTGCGGCCCCCCCCGCCGGAAAGCTCTTGGCCCGCCTGGGCATTTGGCTCCGCGACACATCCCGGGAGCCTTCTTCCGCCGCACAACACATGGTGAATCTACAACATTGCCGATCCCTTAAAGGGCGATCCAGTCACGGTGAATCTACAAAATGTGCAGGAAGGAACTGCAGATGCTGGTTTATACCGTAGACAGACACAAAGTGCTGGAGTAACTCAGCGGGCCAGGCAGCATCTCTGGAGAACATGGATAGGTGACGGTTCGGGTCGGAACCCTTCCTCAGGCTGAAGGATTGAGAAGGCCAGAACAAAGCCTCTCTCTTTCAGTCTGCAGAAGGGTTCCGAACCAAAACGTCGCCCATCCCTTTTCTCCAGAGGTGTCGCCTGGCCCGCTGAGTTACTCCTCTACTTTGTCTTCATCCATGGTGAATCTATAAAAACACTGATCTCTAAGAAGATCCAGTCACGGTGAATCTACACCAACACTGATCCCTCACCGGCCTTGATAACAAAACGCTTGTTTGTTGAGCTGCTGAGTCCACAGTTCTTGTGGCAGAATCGTCAATGTCCGCGCTATCCTTGTGCTACATTGTTAATAAGGTTCTTAATAATTCACTGTCATATGATAAAGGGAAAACAAAGAGCTATTTTTGCTGCAAAAACACTTTTGCAAATAGTAGCTGCTTGCTTGCTTACAATCCTGCACAGTGACTCACTTTTTCTCTGTGTTTATAAGTTTATAAGTACTTTTTGCAAAAAAAAAATTCCCTCTCAATCGATAAGGCGATGCTGACATTTCTTCCTCAATCATCGCTGTTCTTCAGTTTTCGAGACACCTCGACGTCATTGTGGACATTGGACTTTGCCACGGCAACTGATGTGCTACAATGCTGAGAACTTTATTCTTTAGAGGAGATTTTTTTTAGAAGAGACTGCAGAAGAGTCCAGCTTTTTGTGCCTATATTCTTCAGACTCTAGAGGTACAATGCGGAAACAGGCCCTTCGGTCCACCAAGTCCGTGCCGTCCAGCGATCAACCCGTATGCTAGCACTATCCTACACACACAACGGTACCATTGACAATTTTTTACTGATGCTGATTAACCTACAAACCTGTCGGTCTCCGGATTGTGGGAGGAAACCGGAGAACTTAGAGAAAATCCACGCAGTCAAAGGGAGAACGTGCAAACTCCTTACAGACAGCAGCTGTAGTCAGGATCGAACCCAGGTCTCTGGCGCTGTAAGGCAGCAACTCTATCTCTACGCTGCTGTGCCGCCCCATTCTGCAATCTGTCTCTTCCGCTTTGCTCGACCAAAATTGTATTTATGTCTCGTACTATCTGATTTAATTGGATAACATGCAAAACAAAGTTTTACACTGTACCTTGGTACACGTGACAATAATCAACCTAAACCTAACGTAGCTCTAAGCAGTACATCAACTCTCTCCTTACATTAGACCTGCCTTCATTGTTTAGCTTGGCAGAGACCTGACTCTGAATCAGAGTTGTATCCCGCTCCTCAAGCCTCAGTAATAAGTGTAGCATTTCTCGTTCAATATCAGTTAACGTGTTAGATTGTTAACAATAGTATTACTCACTTTTCCAGTTTTCCCATTTCCCGCTCCCTCTCTCTCACACACACACACACACACACACACACACTGACTAAAACCTATTCCCAATTGCTCTCGACCAGACTCAAAACATCGTCTGCCCATTCCCTCTCCCGACCCAGAGTTCCTCTAGCACGTTTCCAGCATCTGCAGTTCCTTGTGTCTCCATTTTACTGCTCTCTATTTTTCCTTTCTTTCTCTCTCATATTTTCACTGTACCCGTCTCCCTCTTCCTGATTTTCATTTGCTACTCTCTCTCTCTCTCTCTCTCTCTCACACACACACACACACACACACACACACTCACCCACACACACACACTCACCCACACACACACACACACACACACACACTTACCCTCACACACTCAGCACACACACACACACACCTACCCACACAGACAGTTACCCACACACACACTTACCCACACACACACCTACCCACACACACACTTACCCACCCACACTTAGCCACACACATTTACCCACACACACTTACCTGCACACACACTCAGCCCACACACACTCACCACACAAACACACTTACACCCAGACACACACATACGCACACACACACTTACCCACACACACTTAGCCGCACACACTCAGCACACACACACTTAGCCACACACACTCACCCACACACACTTACCCGCACACACACACCTACCCACACATATTTTACTCTCTCTCGCATCTCTCTCACTCACTTTTTTCTCTCACATCCCTCTCTCTCTCTCTCTCTCTGCTCTGTTTCTCTCACTCACCCTCTCTTACACACTACCCATGTTTCTCTCTTGCATCTCTCTCACACACACACACATACACTTTCTCTCTCCCTCACACAAACCTCTCTCTCTCTCTCTCTCACACACACACGCAGACCATAACTAAATTATTTTAGTGATATATTTGTGAGCCAGCTCTGGTAGTCAATTATCCAAAAATACCCAACCCTTTTCCTTACGCAAGTTGCACAACATACCTTAAAGGAAGTGAGGCATGCTTGCTGGAATACATGCTTGGACAATAATTGATGCCAGAAGTTGGAAATATTGAAATAGTTTGTGGCTTCTATTGCTGAGGTGTGTCCAAAACCTCTTTTCTCAGTTTTAAAGACTCAGTGTGGAAACAGGCCCTTCAGCCCACCGAGTCTACGCTGACCTTCGATCATCTGTTCACATTGGCTGAAGAAAGGTCTCAACACGAAATGCCACCTATTCCTTTTCTCCAAAGATGCTGCCTGATTCGCTGAGTTACTCTAACATTTTGTGTCTACCCGTTCACACCAGTTTGATGTTATCCCACTTCCTCCTCCACTCCCTGTACACTAGGGATTAACCCACAGACCCACATGTCTTTGGGATGTGGGAGGAAACCGGAGCAGCCGGAGGAAACCCACACGACCACAGGGAGAACGTATAAATTCTGTACAGTCAGCACCCGTAGTCAGGATCGAACACACGACTCTGGAGCTGTAAAGCAGCAACTCTACCGCTGCACCACTGTGCCTCCTTCTGAAGGCTTTTCCTCTGTAGAGGTGAGAAACATTTGCCCCATTTGATCTAATCAAACCTCCTGCTGCTCTAGACCGTACTGGACACGTAAATTCACCCAAGCAATTTGTAGCTGTCAATTTATCCTTGCTTCTGGGAAAAATAGGATGGAATGCAGTCAGTTTCCAATCTGAGCATTTCTACAGCTGAGCTCGACATTTCTAGGGACTGTCATTCCTGACCAGCGATCTCAGATTTCATCTCAGCGTGAGAGTCTGCGTTTACGGGCATGGTCATAGACGCCAGGCCAGCATGAATTGTTGCAGGAGCAACAGTTTGGGTTGATATTAACATTTGCATCATATTAGTAACACAGGTGTACAGTGGTGGCACGGTGGCGCAGTGGTAGAGCCAAGTCAAGTCAAGAGAGTTTGCTGCCTCACAGCGCCAGAGAGCCTGGTTCGATCCTGAATATGGGTGCTGTCTGTATGGAGTATGCATGTTCTCCCTGTGACCGTGTTGGTCTTATCCAGTTGCTCCGGGTTCCTCCCACACTCCAAAGACATACAGGCTTGTAGATTAATTGGCCGGTAAATTGTCCCTAGTGAGTAGGATAGTGTTAGTGCAACATTAGTGTTAGTATACAGGGTGATCACTGGTCGGCATGGACTCAGTGGGCCGAGAGGCCTGTTTCTGCACTGTATCTCTAAAGTCTAAAGACCTGTCTCCCATCTCTTATCAGACGGTGGGCAATGATTCCCAAGCGATTTCTTCCTGCGTCCACCTTTCTGTACAATAATCATACGCCCGCACCTGTTGTGCTGCTGCAAGTAAAAATATCATTGTTCCATTTTCAGTGCATACTAGACTAAGTGGGACCCGTTGGGTCCCATGTTCACACGGGAGGGCCGGTCCCTCAACGCAATATTCCACCTCAAGATTCAAGATTCAAGATAGATTTAATTGTCACATATGCCTAATGGCACAGTGAAATGAATTCCCATACAGCCATACAATAAAAATAAACAGGACACAACACACTATAGGATTTGACATAAAACATCCCCACACAGCAGAATCAAAGTTCCCCACTGTGTGGGAAGGCACCAAAGTCAGTCTCTTCCTCCATTTTCCCCGTGGTCCAGGCCTCCCCGTGCCCTCCGCAGTTGCAGCTACGGGCGGCCCGATGTACAGGACCGCTCGCCGGAGTGTTGCAAGTCCAACGTCGGGGCTGCGGGACGTCCTCAGCGGCATGGACACCAGAGTCGGCGGCTCCCAAAGTCCGTAGGCCGCGCCACGCCTCTCCACCAATTCCAATATTGGTGGGCAGTGGGGGGAGGGGCTTTCTGGTGTGCTGGTATGGGAGTTGTGGGCCGAAGGGACTAGTCTCCAGAGGGCTAGTATGGACATTGTGGGCCAAATGGATTATTGGGGTGGCAGCTCAGTCCCTCAAGCTTGATGTGCTGGCAGCTCACTCACGGCTGGTGGGCTGGCAGTTGACTCATTTCATTCCATTTCAAGCAGGGTGCAAGGCCACCAAATTCAAATGCAGTTTCATACCACTTCAAGCAGGGTGCAAGGCCACCAAATTCAGGTGAATTTTTCTACCACCAAGCAGGGTGCAAGGCCAACACATTCAAGTGCAGTTTCCGAACACTTCAAGCAGGGTGCAAGGCCACCAAATTCAAGTGCAGTTTCCGAACACTTCAAGCAGGGTGCAAGGCCACCAAATTCAAGTGCAGTTTCATACCACTTCAAGCAGGGTGCAAGGCCACCAAATTCAAATGAAGATTCATACCACTTCACGCAGGGTGCAAGGCCATCAAATTCAAGTGCAGTTTCATACCACTTCACGCAGGGTGCAAGGCCATCAAATTCAAGTGCAGTTTCATACCACTTCAAGCAGGGTGCAAGGCCATCAAATTCAAGTGCAGTTTCAGACCACTTCAAGCAGGGTGAAACCACCATAAAACCACCATAAAACCACACAAAACACCACACACAGTTCAGTAGATATTCAGTGTGTACAGTTGATTCACAGCATCATGCAGAGACTGAGCCACACCCACACTTCCGGGTTTTATAATCCCTCACCCCTCCCACCGGAAAAGGTGTGGCCTTCATGGCGTGTTTGACAGGAGAGAGATTCGCAACATTTTTTAAACACTAATAACACTTCTATTTTTCATTGATGGGAAGAATTCTCTGCACCTGATGAGCGGACGGGGACTGAGTAAGATGGACAAAAATCACAGCCGTAAGTGGTAGCGTTTTATCTAAAATCAATATACAGTGCAAACAGGAAGTTTGTCAAGTTTAGACTTCCAACCATTTGCAGTGCTTTTACTTCAACCCACCAACCATTTGCAGTGATTTTACTTCAACTCAAGCCCCACCAAACATTTGCAGTGCTTTTACTTTGAACCAACCACATTTTCATTTTCAAACCACATTAAGGATCAGTAAAACCACACTCACAGTTTAGTAGACATGTGTTCAGTGTTATTCCCAGCTCAGACTGAGAGACATGACCCTCTCACTTCCCCCCATCTTGCAGAGACTGACAGAAGCACAACACTTCCGGGTTTTATAGACCCTCCCCCCTCCTACCAGCAGGGGCAGCAGAGAGAATCTCAACATTTTTTAAACATTTATAACTCTTTTATTTTTCATCGATGGGAAAAATCCTCTTGTCCTGCGCAGCGGAGGGGGACTCTGAGTAAGATGGCCAAAAATCACAGCTGTAAGGTGCAGCGTTTTTTCTAAAATCATGAAACAGAAAAACAGGAAGTGGTCAAGATCAGACTTTTAGTAATATATAGATATAGATGGCAATTATACTATTTGGAGATTTTGAGATGCAGCGCAGAAACAGGCCCGCTTGGCCCACCGAGTCCGCACTGACCAGCAATCACCCCGTACAACAACACTCTCCTACAATTAACCTATAAACCTGTACGTCTTGGGAATGTGTGAGGAAACTGGAGCACCCAGAGAAAACCCACGGGGTCACGGGGAGAATGTACAGACAGCACCTGTAGTCAGGATCGAACTCAGATCTCTGCCAATGTAAGGTAACAACTCCACCACTGTGCCACTGTGCCTCCCTTGTTGCTCTTGACCAGCGTTACAGCATGGAAACCGGCCCTTCAACCCACCGAGTCCGCACCAACCATCGATCATCCGTTCACAGTAGTTCTATGTTATCCTATTTTTTCATCCAGTCCCTACACATTAGGGGCGTTTTACAGAGGACCAAGTAACCTACTAACTCGAAATATTTTTGTATGTCAGAGGAAACTTATGCAGTCACAGGAAGAACGTTCAAACTCCACATAGGCAGCACCTGAGTCAAGATTGAACCTGGGTGTCTGGCGCTGTGCGGCCTGCTGTGCCACTGTGCCGCACTCTGCCTCTTTTCACTATTAATTTTTATTATTATATTTATCACATAGCCCTCTGTTTGTAGATAATCCTGGACCTTCAGGCCTTACTGATGAGTAACTAGAGGCTATTCAACCAAGGACACAGTCATACTGCAAGGAAAGAGGCCTTTCGGCCCAACTCGTCCATGTTGGCCAACTGTACAGAACAAACAAATAAACTATACTACATTTGGGGGTCTAGGTGTGACCTCCTCAAACAAATGCAGATCGGGCAACTGTTTTGCAGGACATTTGCGTTCAGTCTCCAAGGATTAGTTTATTTTAGTTTACAGATACAGCATGGAATCAGGCCCTTCGGCCCATCGAATCCAATGGTCCTTTATTGTCACGTGTACCAAGGTACAGTGAAATTTGATTAACACATTCATATCAAATCTGCATGAAGATTAAACATAAACAGCCACCACAGCCATCAGTTCAATGTCCAGGCCACACACACACACACACACACACACACACACACACTCCTTCACCGTGATGTGACCAGAGTTGCACTGACCGCTGTCACACACTCTGCAGTCCCTGTCCGTCCGAACAGTCAGAAAGCCGTCCACACTCACACTGGACTCATGGTGCGATGCCCCAGCAAACACTGAGATCACTGCACTCACAGCAATCCCTCCGAGTCCTCACCAGCGCACGCAGCACGTCCATCTTATTTTTCGGCGACCTCATTCCTCACTCTGATGGAAGGCGAATAACATTAACATTAACTTTAACATTTTTCCTCCTTTTCTCCCGTCGTCGGGGCGATTGAAGCTCCCACAGTCGGCGATCGAAGCCCCCGGATCGGAGTGATCGAGGCTCCTACGATCGGGGCGATTGGAGCTCCCGAAGTCGATCCCTAAGGGACCTCCAGCTCCACGATGTTAGGCCGCAGTGCAGACAGAGATACAATACGGAAAAAAATCACATCTCCTTCGAGGGAAGAGATAAAAAAAGTTTCCCCAACCCCCCCGCCCCCACATAATACAAAACTAAAGATACACTAAAACATACAAATAAAAAACATAAGAAGAAATGGACAAGACAGGCTGTTGGCGGGGCTGCCACTTACAGCGCCACCCGAGTCCACGCCAATCACCCCCGTGCACTAGCACTATTCTCGCACACTCGGAACAAGTTTTTACTTAAGCCAATTAACCGACAAAACCTGTACGTCTTTGAAGAGTGGGAGGAATCCAGAGAAAACCCAGGCAGTCACAGGGAGAACGTAAAAATTCTGCACAGATGGCACCCTTGGTCAGGACTGAAGCCACATCTCTGGTGCTGTCCTTATTGCTTATTTAAATCCCTTACAGCAATTAAAAGATTATAAAGAGCGGGAAGTGTGGAGGGAGTTACTAAGTGCTTTTATAAAACAAATACAAAGGATAAAAACAGGTTTTACCAAAATAAACAACTCCGTTGTTAACGCCTTGTGCCTCCCGTATCTTCCACCCTCACTAAAAGTCCGGCTGTTAACTAAACAACAGAACTTGACAATGACTCAATAACAAAAAAAGAATCAAAGTGCTGGAGTAACTCAGTGGATCAGGCAGCATCTCTGGGGAACATGGATATGTGTCGATTTGGGTCAAGCCCCTTGTCGATAGTTGAATAGCACAAGATACTACAGATGCTGAATCGCTGAAAAAGACAGCAACTCTACACGTTTCACCCAGGGAAGGTGATTTTGATTAGTATTTCAGGTCACTTGTTTAGCTTAGAGATACAGCATTGAAACTGGCCCTTCAGCCTGCGCCGACCAGCGATTGCCCACGTACATTAGTTCTATAATGTAAAAAAAAGGAACTGCAGATGCTGGTTTATACCAAAAATTGACACAATATGCCGAGGCAACTCAGCAGGTCAGGCAGCATCTCTGGAGAACATGGATAGGTGACATTTCGGGTCAGGGCCCTTCTTCAGACTATGAACATGACGTGTCCCGACCCAAAACGTCATCACAGTCTACATTAATATTTCACTGTGACATGGCACATGTGATAATAAAGTAACAATCAATAAATCAATCAATCATCTATCCATCTTCCCCAGAGATGCTGCCTGATCTGTTTAGTTACTTCAGCATTTTGTGTTTCTCACGCCAGTTCAATGTTATCCTACTTTCACATCCACTCCCTACACATTAGGGGCAATTTACAGGGGGGGCAATTAATCTACAAACCCGTGTGTCCTTGGGATGTGGGAGGAATCCGGAGCACCTGAAGAAACGCACATGGTCACAGCGAGAATGTGCAAACTCCGTACAAAGGGCACCTGAGGTCAGGATTAAACCTGGGTAGCTGGCACTGTAAGGCAGCTGCTCCACCAGCTATGTCGCTGTTCTGCCAAACTCTTCACTCCAACCGCACATGGCTTGGGTCTACCCCAGTAACCACAATACAGTAGCTGCAACAGGGGGAAAGTACATCCTCATTGTACCATCGTTATCTGTAATCAGACTGGCAATTCTAAACCCACTGAAGCAGCAACCGCAGCATGTTTCATCTTTTTGCTGAGTAGCAGGAACGATTTAGAACAGTACAGCGCAGTAACAGGCCCTTCGGCCCACAATGTCTATACTGAACACAACACAAAATTAAACTAATCTCCTCTGCCTGCATGTGATCCCTATCCTTTCATTCCATGCATATCCATGTGCCTAAAAACCCTCTCAAATGCTATTATTGTGTCTGCCTTCACCACCATCACAAGCAGCACGTTCCATACACCCACCATTTTCTGTGTATAAAACTTGCCCTGCACATCTCCTTTAAACTTTGCCACTCTCACCTTATATCGTGCCCTCAAGTCTTTGACATTTCCATCCTAGGAACAAGATTTTGTCTACACTATCTAAGCCTCAATATGCTTTTATCGTGTCTCCCCTCAGCCTCCAACGCTCCAGAGAATACAATCCAAATTTGACAAGCCTCTTCTTATAGCTAATATTATCTAATCTAGGCATCATTCTTGCAAACATCCTCTCTACCCTCTCCAAAGCCACTACATCTTTCCTGTTTAAGAAAGAACTGCAGATGCTGGAAAAATCGAAGGTAGACAAAAAAATGCTGGAGAAACTTAGCGGGTGAGGCAGCATCTATGGAGAGAAGGAATTGGTGACGTTTCAAGTCGAGACCCTTCTTCAGACTGATATCGGTGGGAAAAAGAAAGAAGTAGGAGTAGTACTTGTGGGAGAACTGGGAAGGGGGAGGGGAAGGAGGGAGAAAGCAAGGGCTATCTTAAATTAGAGATGTCAATGTTCATACTGCTGGGGTGTAAACTACCCAAGCAAAATATGAGGTGCTGTTCCTACAATTTTCACTCTGGCTCACTCTGGCAATGGAGGAGGCCCAGGACAGAAAGGTCAGATTGGGAATGGGAGGGGGAGTTGAAATGCTGAGCAACCGGGCGATCAGGTTGGTTAAGACGGACTGAGCGAAGGTGTTCAGCAAAGCGATCGCCAAGCCTGCGCTTGGTCTCGCCGATGTAGAGAAGTTGACACCTGGAACAGCGGATGCAGTAGATGAGGTTGGAGGAGGTGCAGGTGAACCTCTGCCTCACCTGGAAAGACTTCCTGTAATGGGGCGACCAGACCTCATCTTCAAGTACATCCAAGAGACTTTCCAACCAATTTTTTCCACCCAGATTTTAGTTTTAGAGATTTTTACTTTAAAGATGAAGGATGGAAACAGGGCTTTCGGCCTACCGAGTCCCCTCTCACCTTAAGACTATGCCCTCTAGTTCTTGATTCCTCAATACTAGGCAAAGGATTGTGTGAATTCATTCACCCTATCCATGACCCTCATGATTTTATTCACCTCCATAAGATTATCTCTCAGGCCTCTTGCGTTCATGAACTATCGTCCCAGTCCCCCCAATGCAGGTTGCAGAGTTTGAAGGTTAATTGGGCCTATGAAAATAAATAGCACCTAGTGGACAAAAAAATGGGATAAGATAGAAGTAGTGTGAATGGGTGATCAATGGTCAGAGTGAACTTGGTGGGCCGAATGGTCTGATTCCATCCTATCAATCAAACCTTTCCCTATAACTCAGCCCCTTGAGTCCTGGCAACATTGCTGCCCGACCCACTGAGTTCCTCCAGCACTTTGGGTTTTTTTTGCTCAAGATTCTAGCATCTATGTCTCCATTCTTCTCAAATATTCTCTGCACTCTTTCCAGGGTCATAGTCATACAGCATGGAAACAGGCCCTTCAGCTCAACTTGCCCATACCGACCAAGGTGCCTCATCTAACCCATTTAGTTGACCCTTCAGCCCATTTGTCCATATAGTGGGCCCATATCCCTTTACACCTTTCTTATCCATACCTGTCTGTGTCTTTTCAATGTGATGGTACCTGCCTCAGCTACCTCGACTGGCAGCTCATTCCATACATCCACCACCCTCTCAGTGAAAAAGTTGCCCCTAAGGTTTCTATTAAATCTTTCTCCTCTCATATTAAACCTATGTCCTCTGGTTCTCGATTCCCCTACTCTGGGCAAGATACTCTGTGCGCCTGATCCTTTCATGGTTCCGGTATCTCTGGAGAAAAGGGATGGGTGACGTTTCGGATCGGGTCGGGACCCTTCTTCAAACAATGTTTTTATTTTCCGTGTGAATTACTGGACTTCTCAAAGTTTCACAATCCCACGCCTCGGAACAGTGTAAGGAAACCTTTTACTTTGAGTACAATGTGAAATCGAGGTGACCTTTCAGGCACGGTCAGAACTAGGGGGAAGAATTAGTTGTTAAGTAACATAAATTCGTTTTCTGTTTCGGGACGTTTTGTCTGATCTGTTTACGTTTCCAGACTTTTTTGGTTTTGTTTTATCCCGAAAGCTAACTCTGTTCGGGCCTCTCTCACGCAGATCCGAAGAGGCACTGCGGGAATTCCATCGTTCAAATGATATGCGAAAGCACATGAGATCATCGGAATTTTTTTCTCTGTAATCACTAACCCCTCTTCCGCCAGTTAAAGGGAAGTTTGCAAACACAAAAAAAAATGCTTGAAAACATTTTAAAAATTGCAGTTCCTGTTTTATTTTTTCCGACCTGTTGTGATATTTAATTTTCCACCGTGGGGCGAATTTTTACAGGGCAAATGCCCAAAACTAGGCTGTCTTCCTGTAGCTAATGATCTGTTTACGTGCCCAAGCATAGCTTTTTTTTTTAAACGTGTTTCAGCACGTCAACTACGTGGGTTTGCCCCGTGATGTATGTATGGAAAGAAAATGTTGGCGGTTGCGGAAGTTACGCTAGAGGGAGAGGCGGGGCGAGGGGAAAGGTATAAAGAAGGAACGGCAGAGTCGACGGTTAGCAATTTGTCGGACTGGTCACTCGAGTGATCTCACGCTGAAATTCACAGCGGCTGCTGAAACCAACTAGGAAACTCGCTGTCCAATTCCCAGTGTGAACTTACAGATCAGAAACCAGGGGGAGCAGATCTCAGGACCTTTAAACTCTACAGAGAGATAAAGGGAAATTCTCACTCCAGAGAAACCAACAAACTTCAGCGCGTTCAACTTGAAGGAGATTTAATTTAAAAAAAAAACAAACATGTCGAAAATCTGGGCACTAGCTACCGTGTTCGTCATTTTCACTTGGAACTTCACATCAGCTAAGACAGTAAGTATTTTTTAAATCTTTAAAGTAGTTTGGAAGTAAACTCCAGGTAAACAGCCTGGCTCTCAGTGAGGGTCGAGGTTACTGGGGTCACGAGTTTGAGCAATGGAGTTGCTCAAATTTTTTGTTAAAGTTATTTTTTTATTTTGTATTTGTGTTGTCAACGCACATAATATTCCACTCCCCCCCCCCCCCCCCCCCCCCCGTATCTTAACTAATATGGCAGTATCAATGTGTTTCGGTTAATGTTGCATAACATCGTTGATTAGAGTTCCTTTCTGAAACCTGTTTTGTCTGAAATAAACTGGGGGTGGAATTAGATTCTTCCGATCTGGATCGAAGTTCTTCCAAACTTTTACTGAAGTTAGTGACATCGGCGACTCGTCCCCTTCCTCCTGTGATTTTAAAATGTGTCTACCCTCTTTGCGCTCCCCCTCCCTCCAGAATATTTCCAGCGTGGTCATAAATAAGGAATGGGAGCCCTGACTGAGTGTAACTTTGTGTCGCTCTCTCTCTCTCTCCATACCCCCCTTATTACTGTGAGTGAGGGGTGGAAGGCGATCAATTGTGACTAGTGGGACATTCCCCACCCCCCTTACAATCACCATTGGTAACATGTGTTAAAGAGGGAACTGCAGATGCTGGAGAATCGAAGGTTACACAGAAAAGCTGGAGAAACTCAGCGGGTGCAGCAGCATCTATGGAGCGAAGGAAATAGGCAACGTTTCGGGCCGAAACCGTTTGAGTTTGAAGAAGGGTTTCGGCCCGAAACGTTGCCTATTTCCTTCGCTCCATAGATGCTGCTGCACCCGCTGAGTTTCTCCAGCTTTTCTGTGTAACCATTGGTAACATTCCCAGCTCCGTACGTGCGTGGAAAGTTCACATATAAAACTTTATCTCCTTGCTAAATATATCTCCAATAACAAACTTTCACATGTAGGCACTTTTAATCGCGTTTCAAAATGGATACATTTGACCTGCAAAGGAATATTCCTAAATGTTTGCATGTTGTACCAACGCACTGAAATGTTGTTCTCTCTCTACGGACGATTACATTGTTTCAATACTCTTTAAGAATTTGCAGCTGTCACCGAGTGTGCTAATGTTTCCCACAAGTACTTTGTAAAGCAACTTTGTATTTGTTGCTTATTACCGTACAAGAGGCCATTTGGCCCGTCGGGTCCACACTGCTCCCCGTGAGCAATAACATTAGACTCTCCCTAAACTTCTCCGACTCTCTTATGCCTATCACCTGCCCTCTTGGTTTCCATGCTATTAACCTTGACCAGGGTGGATATTGGCCCCACCAGCATGTCCCTGTGATGTAGGGGGAAGCTAGATCGCCCAGGGGAAACCCCAGAGATCTCAAAGGGAGTGGGCAAACTCCACACAGAAAGCACCGGGATGGTTTTGGTTTAGTTTAGAGATGCAGCGTGGAACAGGCCCTTCAGCCCACTGAGTCCGCGCCGACCACACACACACACACACACACGACAATTTACAGAAACCAATTAACCTTCTGTAAGGGGAATGGCCATGGGAATTCCCTCCACAGATGCTGCCTGGCCAGCTGAGTTCCTCCAGTACTTTGTTTTGATGTGTCTCTGTATTAAAGTACTTCCCCAGTATTCTTGTAAATCTTTCCACTATGCGAGCATCTGTTCAATTGGCTATCTAGTTGTGTGTGTTTTGTTTGGGACGTTTGAGTGCTGGATTATTTCAGAGAACCGTACTTTAAACCTGGTTTTGTTTCTATGTAATAACGCTAACGGGTAATTATCCCCGCGGAACAACACCGTGCCACTCACTTGACCAGTTGTTTTGTTTTTATTGACGTTGCCACAATGTCAACATTTACCAAAGGTAAAGTCTGATAACGAGATACGAGGCACTGATGGAAAAAAATATCGGTAATTAGATTAGACATTTTGCAAGCGCTCCAACACGAGATATTCGCGGAGCTAATATTTTTCAAGGTTGAATCGATCTTGAATTTAAGAATAGTTAAATTTGTTGACTTTAAGGATCTTTTTTTTCCTGACCTTTCTTGCAATTAAAGTCTATGTGGTTGATGGCAGCATGTCCTGGAGTGTTTTTTTAAAAATATATAAAGACAAAATGCTGGAGTAACTTTGTCTTTAAACTTTGAGTGACTCTCCAAGTCCCGCGGCATCTCTGGTGAAATTGGATAGCCAAAGTTTCCGTTCCCCCCCCCCCCCCCCCCCCCCCAAGACTCTTCTTCGGACTTTTTTGTTGTTGCTACTTTTCATTGGGGTAAATAAAGAAGGGTTAACATCTTTGTCCCCTCTACAAACTCCCACCTCCACAGTGATACAAAACCCTGTTTGTGCTTAACTTGAGCAGATTTTGGGGATTAAAAGAGTCACCATTTTGGTTCCCCAGCAGTTGTTTTTCAGTGTTTGTACAAATTCCCCTCTGTTGCAAAAGCATCTTTTATCACTCCATCTCTCAGACTACCATAGGACAATTAACGTGCAAAGTTTCTAAAGCCGAGAGCACTGGGCTGCCCTGTCTTGTATTTAATCTGCTGGTACTTGAAGCATTCTGTTTGTTTTTGTACATAATGATTTATAAAGTTTGCTTTAAGCATTTACATATTGGCATTCCAGGAATTCCTACTGTTTAAAAATTAGGTCACAGTTACTTGAGACTACACTGGAGTGTGCTGTCCTTTGTATGAAAAATGGTGGAGGGATCTGTGTGGCGCAGTGGGGAAAGCCGCTGCCTCGCATCAGCAGAGCCCTGGGTTCAATCCCGACCTTGGGTGCTGTGTGTTTGTGTGGAGTTTGCAAGTTGTTCCTGTGACTGTGTGGGTTTCCTCCGGGTGCTCCGGTTTCCTCCCACATTCCCAAAGACGTGTGGGTTTGAGGCATAGATCATAGTGGTTTGCGGGTTAATTGGTCCTCTGTAAATTAAATCGAGGGAGATGCCAGAGGGGGCAATCAAGGCAAGTAATATTATGACATTTAAAAGACACTTGGACAGATACATGGGTAGAAAAGGTTTGGAGGAACTTGGGCCATTGGGACTAGTGTAATAGGGCATCTTGGTCAGCATGGCCAAGTTGGGTCTGTTTCTATGCTGTATGACTCCATTTATTGATTATTGTATTTTAATTGAACCTGGGACTCCTGTACTATTTTGGTTTATGGCCTAAATTTGTTATATTTTAGGGGGATATGGGCCAAACGCAGGTAAATGGGGTTAACGTAGATGGGACACCTTGTTTGGCATGGGTGAGTTGGGCTGAATGGCCTGTTTCTGGGATGTCGGGACTTTCATATGAAGAAAGACTGGATAGACTCGGCTTGCACTCGTTAGAATTTAGAGAATTGAGGGGGGGGATCTTATAGAAAGTTGCAAAATTCTTAAGGGGTTAGACAGACTAGATGCAGGAAGATTGTTCCTGATGTTGGGGAAGTCCAGGACAAGGGGTCACAGTTTAAGGATAAAGGGGAAATCCTTTAGGACTGAGATGAGAGAAACATTTTTCACACAGAGAGTGGTGAATCTCTGGAATTCTCTGCCACAGAAAGTATTTGAGGCCAGTTCATTGGCTATATTTAAGAGTTAGATGTGGCCCTTGTGGCTAAAGGGATCAGGGGGTATGGAGAGAAGGCAGGTACAGGATACTGAGTTGGATGATCAGCCATGATCATATTGAATGGCGGTGCAGGCTCGAAGGGGCGAATGGCCTACTCCTGCACCTATTTTCTATGTTTCTATGATAGTTGCATAGTGAAATTGTTGAGCAGGATAAGCAACTAACCTGCAGTGTGGCCCTTTGTGTAATTGGAACAGAGTATTGATTTGGTTATTCAATGCACCCTGGGTGGAGATGTAAAACTGCCTATTCATGCAGTGGTTCAGCCACTGTACAAAACATTCCTGCTTGTGTACAGTGAAAGAAAAGGGTTGTATTTGTACAACACCTTGAGACTCCCCACTGCTCTACAGGAAGGAATCATTTTATAAACCTCTGAAACTTTAGCTACGAGTTTTAATTCCTTTGCTGTTGCACAGGAAATGAATTGGAGTATTGTTTCCATATGAAGGAAATGTCCCACTTTTCTTTGTTAAAGCAAAGTGCTGTGCTCTTCTCTGGTCTTTAGGCAGCCAAAATGCTAAATCTGCCCGTAGCTTTCTGTTTTCAGAATTTCTGTAAAAGCGATACATCTTTATTTGGAGATGCAGCAACCCCCTGCACACTAACACCATCCTACACACACCAGGGACAATTTACAAACTTTACCAAAGCTAATTAACCTACAAACTTGGAACGTCTTTAGGGTGTGGGAGAAATCTGGAGCAGCTGAATAAAACCCACACTGGAGGGTCATTGGATGAAGGGAGTGTTGACCTTCTATTTGAGTTTTGCTACTAATTCACAACTCGTGTCCCCTTCTTGTTCCATCTTCTGGAGTTATCGAACCTGTGCTAGTTTATTTTGGAGATGCAGCCTGGACCTTCAGCCCAACCAGTCCAAGCCAAGACCAACAATCACCTGTACATGAGTTCTATCCTACACGCTAGGGACAAGCCAATTAACTTGCAAACCTGCACTTATTTTTGGAATGGTGGAGGAAACCAGACCATCTGGGGAAAAGCTGCCTGGGAAACCAAGCAAAGTCCGCACGGATAGCGCCCATAGTCCGAATGGGACACTGGTCTCTAGCGTTGTGAGGCAGCAGCTCTGCTGCGTCGCTGTGTCAAGCTGCTTGGCCCATGTCGCCATTCTTTAACATTGGCCCGAGATGGGGGGGGGGGGGGGTTTGTCAATCACGAGGAGTGGCCCAATCAACCAGCAAGCTTGAATTCACAAGGAGAGATTTATTAGCATCCATCTACCAGGTTTAAGGCTGGAAGGAAGAATTTCCATCAGTGGATGAATAGTAGGCACACTGACTCTTTTCCACCAAGTGAGACAGATATAGCAACACTTCACCATCCTTCCAGATCGCCAGCCTTGAGCACTGAGCCATGCCCTCTGGGCCCCGCAATCAATTCTCCTCAAGCCCCTTTTAGGTTGCTTCTTTCCTGGCAGTTTGAGAAGAACATCTTTAGCCTTCCATACATTCATCAACAAACTAGAAAATCGTGTAGAAAAGGAGGAATTGCAAATGCTGGTTTATATATATTTTTTAAAAAGGCGCAACTTGCTGGAGTAACTCAGCAGGTCAGGCAGCATCTCTGGAGAATATGGATGGGTGATGTTTTGGGTTGGGACCCTCTAACAGGCTCAATCCTGAGGTGGGTCAACAAACGTTAGCAGTCGAGAATGAGATTAGAAAACAAATTGGGTTCTTTGGCAATAGAATTCTACCAGTTCAAACAGGAAGAACAAGAAACTTACAAATACATTGATTCAACACAATGCCATTGGAATTGCTATTCAAGCACTTGTACACTGATCGGTTTCCCAATTGAAAAGAACGACTCATTACCATGTATTTAAAGTTTAATGCAATCTGCAGGGTTTATGTGAATAGCAGCAGTCAGCGTGAAAGGACTTTGATGTTTTCAAGAACACGCACACACCAACACAAAAGGAAAGAGTAATAAAATAGTGAAGAGAGACTGATTTTCACATTTGATTATTTCAGTTTGGACAATTCCACCATGAGGTCTGATATCACCAGCTTTCAGTATCAGAACTTTGCAGACATGAGAACTGCAGATGCTAGTTTACAAAAAAAAGGCACAAAGTGCTGGAGTATCTCGGTGGGTCAGCCATCAACTATGGAGAACATGGATGGGTGACACATTGGGTCGGGGGGGGGGGCTTCTTCTGACTGTTTGTGTGGGAGAGGGTGTATTGGTTGAGAAAAAGCTGGGAGAGAGGAGGAGGGATAGAGCAAGACTAAACCTGGCAAGTGATAGGTGGATACAGATGAGGGTTTTTTTGATACAGATGGCAGCACAGTGGTGGAGCTGTTGCCTTATAGTGCCAGACTGGTTTGATCTGACTACAGGTGCTGTCCGTACAGAGTTTGTACGTTCTCCCCGTGACCACATGGGTTTTCTCTGGGTGCTTGGGTTTCCTCCCACACTCCAAAGATGTACAGGCTTTGGCTAAATTGTCCATAGTGTGTAGGATAGTACTAATGAACGGGGTGATCGCTGGTCGGCGTGGACTCGGTGGGCCGTAGGGCCTATTTCTGCGCTGTATCTCAAGTCTAAAGATGGTTGGACAAAGGCCAGAAATGAAGAGGGAAAGGGTCTGAGATGAGGATGGAAGAGGTGCGAATTGTGAAACCAGTGGTAGTTGGTGGGTTAATAGTAGATGTCGATCCGTCTGCCTCGTCATGGAAGCAGATGGAGAAATGGGAGGGAAATTGACTTTGTACGTGGCTGCACCCAACAATCATAAGTTTGTGAAGGAAGTGAATATTGTGCAAGTGTAAAGTCCCTGGGGGAGTTGGTCACACGCGGAATCTGTACCAATTTACTGTTGTGTGGTGTCTTTTTAAATTGCTGATTCTTTTTTTTTCCTCCCACAAACATGTAATTACTGATTCTGTTCCATTCTGTGTTGTAGTTTTTTTTTTGCACAATCAGCCAGCATTGCCGTTTGCTATGTCGCTCTTCAAGGGAGATGCTAAATGCATTTCGTTGTCTCTGTACTGTACACTGACAATGACAATTAAAATTGAATCTGAATCTGCCACTTTTCATTTCACTGCACATCTCGTATGTGTATGTGACGAATAGACTTGACTTGACTTGCCCCCCAACTAGAAGTGCCATGTCACCTGGGCAAGTGCCCCCTTTGTAGCCACCAACTAGTAACAACATTGACGAGCTGTTGCACATCACACCACTCTTTTTAATGGGGAGCGAATGGTATAACGGGTCCCAGAATTACAAAGCCAAAACGTCTGAAGAACGATCGAGGCCTGAAATGCCACCTATCCATGTTCTCCAGAGATGCTTTCTCACCCACTGAGTTACTCCAGCACTTTGTGTTCTTTAATGTTGTAAGCCAGCATCTGCAATTCCTGTAGTCTGAAGAAGGGCCACGGCCTGAAATATCACCCATTCCTTCTCTTCAGAGATGCTGAATTTTGTCTATCAGCAATTCCTTGTTTCTAAACTACGGTGCAGAGCTGAGGGAGGGCAATGCTGTCAAAGTACCAAAGTGCAAAAGCACTTCTCTTCAATGCAATTTTCAACAGGTGAAACAACCATTGATGTCAACAGTTATCACTAGGCTGTGCACTTTGGAATATTTCCCCTCTAAATACGATGTTGCAAGACTGTATTCTGCACTCTTGTATCTCTGCGCTACATGTGCATGGCTTGATTGTACGTATCTGATTTAATTGGATAGCACACAATTTTGTCACTATCTTGGGACATGACAATAATAAACCCCTCCCGCAAGTAATATTGTGCATTGATAGTTCACTGGGCCAATTATGCGTTTGGGGAAATTCCAGGATATCTGGGATGGGGCATCCTGCTTCCTGCTTTGTGAAACCGCGTGGAAATGGGGCCCTACGGCCCACAGTCGACACACACTAGTTCTATTATACTCGGTAGGGACAATTTAGATGCCAAATAATGTATAAAGTTAAACTTCTTTGGAATGTGGGAGGAAACCGGAGCACCTTGAGGCAACCCTATACGGTCACAGCGACAACGTACGTGTGGCACCAGAGGTCAGGACAGAACCCGGGCCTTGTTACTGCTGCACCGCTGTGCCGTCCTTGATGCTTCCAGTAAGGAAACTGAGTCGTGGCAGCATGAAGATGAAGCATAGAATTTGAGTCGATGGAAGTCTGTCTAGCAGATGTTTGGTGGCGGTTGTCGCTCTCTTTTTTCTTCCCTTGTCCCCCCCCCCCCCCCCCCCCCCCCCCACCCACCCAATCCTCCCACCATTTACTTTGTTTCGAGTGTAAATAATATGAAGTTAGGCGGAATTGTCAGCTGAAACAAAAGAGATTGGAATTCCTTTCTCAAAGGTCAGTGACTGGAGGTCTAATTGACCTTTGGTTACTGAAACCCCTTTGTCAACTTTTGTGTGCTTTTAAATGGGGCAAAGGTTGGGGGTCCAACTCTTAACAGAGTTAAGCATCAGATAACATTGGAGGTGGGGGGGGGGGGGGGGGGGTGAGAGAAGAGAGAGACGAGACAATAATATGAAAGTATTTAGGTGAGGTTAAAGATTTGAGGTTTTAAATCTTGGAATGGAAAAGCAAGGTTTGTTTTGCCTGAAGACCAATGGAAGGGGCAGCAAAGAAACTTGTCACAGATGTCGTGGGCACATAGCCCTCAGTTGTAACAAGGGGTGGTGCAGCGCTAGAAATGCTACCTTGCAGCGCTAGAGACACAGGTTCAGTCCTGACAGGATGTGCTGCTTGTATCTTCTCCCTGTGAACACGTGGGTTTTCTCTGGTTTCTACCAACGCTCCAAATACACACAGGTTTGTAGATTAATTGACTTCGGTAAAAAATTTGCAATTATATTTATGTATAGCATCAGATACGTCGGGATAGCATACAACACAAAGCTTTTCAGTGTGTAGGAACTGCAGATGCTGGTTTACAAACAAAGACACTGCTGGAGTAACAGTGGTTCTGGCTGCATCTCTGGAGAATGTGGATCGTCCACCTTGATACGTGTGTGTACCTTTGATTTAAACCAGCATCTGCAGTTCTTTCCTACAGGTTTGTAGGTTAATTGGCTTCAGTAAAAGTATGTCCCTTGTGTGTAGGTTAGTGTGATTGAAACTATAAGTGAATTAGAGGGAGGAGGATGTTGGTCAAGGGCATGAGAATTTACTTAATGGCAGGACCGCAATGAGTGCCTACCTTTGACATTGAGTGCTTGCCCTTTGAGTTTGCCCAGATAGATGGGTGCAGATCTCTCTCTCTCTCTCTCTCTCTGCCGCTAGAGTGATTCTTACAGCCATCTGAATCTTTGGGCTGGTGCCAAGTGTTTGCAAGTCCAGACCTGGGAGATCAGGTGATGGTGGTGTGATCATGATCAAAAGAGGGAAAGCATTCCCTTGGCTTGTTTCCAGAAGTCCTCTGTTACTCGTACATTGAACTCGACTTAAACCCATGTGTACCCACGAAAATTTGCACTGCAGCTATGAAAGAAAAACCTTGGTGTGGTTTTGAGGGTTGCTTTGCTCCAGTTCTTCTGCACAGGAGCTACCAAGCAACACTAAACCAGCCACTGAAAGTCTGAGATTTCAGTTTCGAATGGAAACACCACATGGAAATCAGCCCTTCAGCCTGCCAAGTCCATGCTGCCCCCAGATCACCTTGGACTATCTTTAATCAGATGTAACTGGACTTTATCTTGCACTAAACGTTGTTCCCTATATCCTGTGTCTGTACATTGCGGATGGCTTGTAATCTTTCTGCTGACTGGATAGCATGCAACAAAAGGGTATTGGAAGCCAACCAGCCTACAAACCTGCACATCTTTGGAATGTGGGAGTAATCCAGAGCACCCGGAGAAAACCCATGCAGTCACAGGGAGAATGTCCAAACTCTGTGCAGAACTAACCCGTAATCTGGATAGAACCCACGTCACTAGCACCGTGAGGCAGCAACACTACCACTGGGCCACTGTACAGTGGTGTTTGGTGTTGGTTCTCCTATCCCGTGGCAATGGGACATCCAAATTAACTCCAATCAGCCCCAAGTTCTTCCAGCATTTCTCTTTCATTGTTGTGGTACATTCTACAGTTTAGCCTCTTTCAGTCGTGGTGATTGACAGTTTCTCTGGTATTTGGTTCCATGGTGGTTTCAGCACATACATTCCAGATCTTGATCAAATCTTGTAAAGTTTAGTTGTTAACTTGAGGAGGGGGAGAAATTGATGGAGAAATTAAATATTGGGCCAGGGGAAATTATTAACTGGCTAGAATTCAACATTATATGACTATAACCTTTTCTAACATGAAATCACCTTCTGATGTTACTTGGTGAGATGTTTTCCCTGTCCATTGGTAGGGGGGGGGGGGGGGGGCTCTGCCTTTGGGCGAATGCTGGGTGTCTACAAAAGTAGTGATTGTGGTGCCTATACATTGATATCTTGCATCAGCTGTTTGATATCAATCTTCACGTATGCGAGTTGCATGGAGTCGTGTTACTTCTGCCTGTCTGGGAAGCACAGAACTCGATGCACAGAGGCGCCCACGTTATTAATAAACTAGCTTATTAGACGGTCGTAACTGCTGTCTGTCTCAATTAAACCAAAACATTAATTGAAAGTCAAGAGACACGTGGTGGATGTTTAGTTTTGGAGATGTGGCGCAGAAACTGGCCCCAGGGCCCACCGTGTATGTGCCAACCAGTGACCCCTTTACAATCCTCAACGAAGCCAATTAACCTACAAACCTGTACGTCCTTGGAATGTGGGAGGAAACCAGAGAACCCAGCAAACCCACACTGTCACAGGGAGAACGTACAAACTCCGTGCAGACAGCACCCGTGGTCAGGATCATATCCAGGTTTCCGGTGCTGGAAGGCACCAACTCTGATGCTGAGCCTTAGTGCCGCAAACTCTTATAAGCCTTCGCCTTGCATGAGTTACTGCGGAGTCGGTGTGGGGATAGTTTGGGGCTCCTCCCTGTAGATTGAGTTACCTTGTGCTGGTGATCTGGACAATCTCCTCTATGATGCTGTGTAGTGGAAGGACGTCCATTCTGTCTTTTTTGACGGGGTACTGCAATAACGTTGGGTGATCTGGGTGTCCAAGCAAGTCGTGTCTGCACAAAGCTTTAACTCTTGGTCACCTACCCATGTCCCCCCCCCCCCCCCCCCCCCCCCCCCCCCCCCCCCCCCCCAGCAGCTGCCTGACCTGCTAAGTTACTCCAGCAATTTTGTACCTGCCCTTGTGCAACCCTTTGCCTGGGCTCTGCTGCAGTGCAAGTGAAGGGTTCCCATCCACCATCTTCAATTTACTGAAGATAGATGCAAAGTGCTGGAGTAACTCTGTGGGTCAGGCTGCATCTCTGGAGAAAAGGAATGGGTGACTTTTCGGGTAGAAACCCTTCTTCCCATGGCATCTGCAGTTTTTTTTTTTTTCCCTACACCTTAATTTAACTTCTTGCATCCATGGAGCAGGGGTCAAAATCACCAATCTGCTGCTCTGGGTGGCTCCAAACAACACTCTCCCTCCCTACTCCACTGTTCGAGTTGCTTTGTTTATTTGGTTAATGCTTGGAAGTCGCCCTGCTGTTACTGTACATGTGCACACTACTAATCGAGCTCCAACATGTTGCGGCCAAGCCAGCCCGGACTTAGTGAAGGTGCTTTTTGTTTTTTAATTTCTCCCACTTTTTTTCTCCAACTTGCTTGCCTGGTGGTATGCGTGAGGTCCGTGTTTACACAGCTGTAGTGTGAAGATGTGTTTCTGACTTGCTTATCCTGCTTGTCGGTGAATTTATCAGGGCCCCCTTGCTCTCTAAGTCGTAGATTCACACGGCACAGAAACTGGCCCTTCGGCCCAACTCATCCATGCCGACTAAGATGTCCCATCTATGCTACTCCCATTTGGTTATCGCTCTTAACATTTCCATGTTCCTGTCCAAGTGTCTTTTAAAATGTTATTATTGTACTTGGCTCAGCTATCTGCTCAGGCAGCTCGTTCTATATACCCATCTGTGTGGGGGTGGGGAGGGAGGGGAAGTTGCCCCTCTGGATCCTATTAAATATTTCTCTCATCTTAAAGGTCCTGTAGCTCTTGGTTACCCTGCTCGGGGTAAAAGACTGCATTAATCAGTCTGAAGAAGGGCCCTGACACAAACGTCACCTAGCCATGTGACATGTTCTCCAGGGATGCTGCATGACCCCCTGTTACTTCAGCATTTTGTCTTTCCTTCATAATGTGATACGCCCATCAACCTCCTGCACTCCAAGGAATAAAATCCTAGCCTGCCCAATCTCTCATAGAGAGTACTGCCAACGCAATCTGAAATGTTTCTTGCTCCAGCCATTGCTGTATGTGGAGAGCCTTCATGCAAGGATATTGTCAGATGCTCGGGTAACCTAGAACTTGGTGAGGAGAGGGTGAGGTGCAGGCAGCTGAGGGCACAGCTGATAATGGTACAAGCTGTGGGATACGTGCAAAGATCAAAGCATCTTACAGAGATTGAGGAACAACAAGATAGAGCAGTGCCAGAGACCCAGGTTCGATCCTGACTGTAGGTGCTGGCTGTCTGGATTTTTAAAGTTCTTCCTGTGAGTGTGAGGGTTTTCTCCAGTTTTGTTGTTTGTAGGTTAGTTGGCTTTGGTAGAATTGTAAATTGTCCCTAGTGTAGTGTAGAATCTGAGTCTGTGTGGAGGATAGTCCTGGTGTTTGGGGTGATCACTGAACAGCGAGGACTCTGTGGGCAGAAGGGCTTGTTTCCATGCTGTATCTCTGCAGTAGACCCATGTGAAGAAGTCTTTCTTCCCACCCCCACCCCCACTGTCTGTAAAACCTACTCTCTGAGTTATCTGTGAAGCCCCTTTAAGATTTGGCACAAACTAAGAGAGGATTTGGCAAGAGGCAAATTTGTACGTCCTGTTACGGTAAAAATGTCCATGACTAAGAAGTTGTTGCAACAAAGTGATTCAGGGATGTCTCGGAACAAATTCTTCATGACTAACCTTGTGATGGGATTGTTTGAAACAAATCGAGTGGCAGTAACATTGTAAAGTTACCCCCACACTCTATGGCGTAATTGGAGAGGGGGGGTTGGAAACAACTTGAATTTTAATGCTGACATGAGAAACAGCAGATACTGGAATCTTGAGAAAACGGCAAGTGCTGGAAGAATGGTCCCAACCTGAAACAGCACCTATCCACGTTCTCCAGATATGCTGCCTGACCTGCTGAGTTACTCCCACCCTGTTTTTGGTTTTTAATTTCAATGTTGCCCTGCTGAATTGCATAGACTGGCCACAATGTACTGTATGGCAGGAGCCATTTGGCCCTTCTAAACTAGCCCACAATTCAATTAGAAATATAGCCAAAATGAAGAGTTGTCTACTTAACTTGTTTGATATTCAATACAATGATAGTCTTCTCTCTGTGTTGCCATCTTTCTCTATTTAGTTTGACACATGTACAGTGAAAAGTTTTTTTTGGATGCTCTCCAGTCAGCAGAAAGACTATACATGATTACAATTGAGCCATCCTTGGTGTAGAGAGATCGGATGAAGGGAATATTGTTTTGTGTAAAGTCCAATTAAAAATTGGTCTGAGAATTTCCAATGAGTTAGATGGTTGGTCTTTCTCTTGTTGATTAGATGGTTCAGTTGCCTGATAACAGCTGGGAGGAAACTCCCAAATTTTGACAGTGTGTTTTTGCACTTCTGTACCTCTTGCCTGATGAAAGAATTTTCCAAGACGTCAAGCTCCATAACACCAGAGCCCTATCCTTACATGTGACAGCTGAGAAGAAATTTACAGTTTAGAGAGACACGGTGGAAACAGGCCCTTCGCCCTAACGAGTCTGCGCCAACCATCGATCCTATACGCTAGGAGCAATTCACAGAAACACGTATATCTTTGGAAGGAAACCAGAGCACCCGGAGGAAACCCACTCGGTCACAGGGAGAACGTACAAATTCCGTACAGACAGCACCCTTGGGCGGGATCGAACCCGGGTCTCTGGCAGCAGATCTACCTCTGCACCACTGTGCTTCCCTCATCTGCCAGCCTAGGCTGTGACTGCCAGGAATTATTGGCGCATGCTGTTGGTAGGAATAATTGCAGTCTACTGATACTACAGATGGTGACTCCTTAATCCTTTTTTTTTTGAGCAGTACATTAGTAAAATAAATTAATTGGAGTCATGATCACTGGTAACCTTATCTCTGCAAACTGGCTGGGGAATCTCAAACTTCCCAAGTGCAAGGTAGTGAGTGGTGTGGCTGGGCGTAGTTGATAGTGGTGAAAGATGTTAGGAGGAGGACATATGGTGCTGTTGCAGTGTTTATTATCTCTCGAGTCAGTCTTGCAGCGTGGAAACAGGCCCTTCGGCCTAACTTGCCCACAACCTGTCCCCTCTAGTCCCACATTCCTGCTTGGCCCATATCCTTCTAAACCTGTCCTTTCCATGTACCTGCCTCAACTACCTCCTCTGGCAGCTCGTTCCATACATCACCACACTTTGTGGAGAAAATTTACTATTTTAGTGTTGGCGTTGTGCAAGCGTTAAAATAAAAAGTAACTCTATTGCTCCACTATCACAGGTTTTTAAATACTTTTAAAAAAGGGCTCGAGGGTCAGGCTTGTTTTTTTGAAATTGGCTGAGGATTAATGTTCAAGCCTGCTGTGGATGAGCTGTAACTGAGCTGTAGGAAGGTCGCTGGTTATGTGTGTACAAATGGAGTGTGGAAATGGGATGGCTGCCAACGGTTTCGTTGAGCTATTTGCCGTTGCTTGCTGCTGGAATGTTAGCTATGTGGCTGAAGGGCTGTAACTCTACACTCCATCCTATTTAAAATCTCTCCTCTCCCCTACTTGCACCTTCTCTCTCCAGCCCCACCGCAGCTCAATTAACCATTGCTTGTGTAGGGCGCGGTTAGTGTGTGTGGCGTTGGTCTTGTGTCATAGCATTCTTGGTTTCTCAAGAACCCCCTTTACTCCAATCTAGAACCCCTGCCCAACCTCCCCCTCCTGGCACCCTGAAAGCATTGATTTCTCTCTCCTGTATTAATTAAGGATTTCATTCCTTGGAGCTAGGGAGGGTGAGGGGTGATCTTGTGAAGGTGTATAAAATCATGAGAGGATTAGATGGGGTGAATGCAATCATTTACCCAGAGTAAGGGAATCGGGAACCAGAGGGCATGGGTTTAAGGTGAGAGGGGAAGGGGGAAGATTTAATAGGAATCTGAGTGGCAGCTTTTTTTACACAATGGGTGGTGGGTACATGGCATGAGTTGCTGGAGGTGGGATTTGAGGCAAGTATTGTCACACGGACACAGATCCATGGATAGGATGGGTTTAGAGGGATATGACCCAAACACGGACAGGTGGGATTAGTGTAGATAGGCCTTGTTGATCAACTGGGCAAGTTAGGCCAAAGGGCCGGTTTCCACATTGTATAATTCTGACTCTGATTCTATTACCTGCCAGGCTTTGTCTTGTTCCTCCTTGCTTCCTGCTTTCTATCCCCATAACAATCAGTCTTCAGGGTCCCATCCCAAAACATCACCTATTCATGTTCTCCAGAGATTCTGCCTGGCCAGTTGCCTGACAAAAGATGGGGGGGAAAAACTATCCCGGAATCTGGAGCATTTTCACATTTCTGTACCTCTCGCCTAATGGGAGAGGAGGGCGAGACTGGTCCTTGATTATTTATGCTGGTGGCCTTGCCGAGGCAGCATGAAATGTAGATGGAGTCTGTACTTTGTCTGGTTTGTGAGACGGAATGTTCTGTTCAGCTGAGAGAAGGTTGAAGCTCCAAGGTTGTCAATTCCATCTCACTCGGTCTACAACGCCATGAGCATTCTAGCTTGATGCACCATGGGTAAGGTGTAGATGAAGCACAAGGTCTGGAGGAACTCAGTGGGTCGGGCAACACCTCTGGATGCTGGGTGATGTTTCTGATTGGGGTCTTTCTTCACATGTCAGACCACCTTTGTCCACCTATCACTTGCCAGACTTTGTCCTGTCCCTCTCGCTCACCCTTTTAGTACACAGAAGGGCAGTCAGTGCTGGAGTAACTCAGCTAGGCAAACTGCAACCCTGGCGAACATGGGTGATGATTTGGGTCTGAAGAAGGGTCCCATCCTGAAATGTCACCTATCCATGTCCTGACCCGCTGAAGTACTCCAGTCTCCAGCTACAGTGGGAAACAGGATTCCCTGTTACTGGTAATGGGTGTACTCCTTGTGTTGAATTTGATACCAGCCTCGTGGATTGTGATAGCTGGATTGATTTCAATAATTAAATTACGTTTTCTGGTTTGGACGCTCTGGATTTAATTAAATTGGTGGAAATAAAACCTCAAAATTAGATTTCGTTGTCACGTTATTTGAAGAGAGGTTCTCTGTCTCTCATCCATCTGCATTAATAAGTAGGCTATATATTTATAGCTCCCTTCCTGTTTATGTCCTCTATGGAATGCTTTCACTAAAACAGTAAGAATGTCACACTTGTTTTCTCCACCAGCATGTGATTTGGAGCCTGACCTTCTTGAGAAAGAGAGAGCAGGGTGGGGTCTTGATTGAGTTTAGCGATACAGCGTGGTGATGGGCCCTTTGGCCTACTGACAAACTTACAAAATTCATAAGGGGTTGGACAGGCTAGATGCAGGAAGCTTGTTCCCACTGTTGGGGAAGTCCAGAACTAGGGGTCACAGTTTAAGGATAAGAGGGAAGTCTTTTAGGACCGAGATGAGAAAATCATTTTTTACACAGTGTGGTGAATCTGTGGAATTCTCTGCCACAGGAGGTAGTTGAGGCCAGTTCATTGGTTATATTTAAGAGGGAGTTAGATGTGGCCCTTGTGGCTAAAGGGATCAGGGGTATGGAGAGAAGACAGGTACAGGATACTGAGTTGGATGATCATATTGAATGGCGGTGCAGGCTCGAAGGGCCGAATGGCCCACTCCTGCACCTATTTTCTATGTTTCTATGACTCGGCGCTTACCAGCAATTGGCCTGTACGCTAGCACCATCGTACAGATTAGGGACAATTTACAGAATTGTCAGAATTTGCAGAAGCCAATCAACCTCCCAACCTGCATGTCTTTGAAGTGTGGGAGGAAATCTGAGCACCCGGAGAGAACACACGGGGAGGACGTACAAACTCCATACAGACATCACCCGTAGTCAGGATCGAACCTGGGTCTCTGGTGCTGTGAGGCAGCAACTCTACTGCTGCACCACTGTGTCACCCCAGTCGCTGAAACTAAAATCTTTGGTTAATCAACTTCTTCTTCTTGCGTATGGCGTGCACAGCCTAAAGTTGTAGGACAACTTGGTCTATTTGATCTTATTTGACTATGCACACCGGGTGGATTGCATTAGTCAAAACAGGGCGGACCACGTGAAGGTTGCAATCTTCCACCCCGGTTAATCAACTGATGATAACTCATTTGGGGGGGGGGGGGGGGGGGGGGGGGGGTGAGATTTTGGGGGACAGGGCAGTGAGGATGGTGGGTGATGCAGCGGGTAGAGCTGCTGCCCACCCTGCCAAAGACCCCAGGTAGGATCCTGACTGGGTAGTGTCATTTTCTGCCTACAGTTTTGAAATATATTCCTATGTGCAAACGCAATCCCAGCTTGTGTACAACGTGTATAGAATGAGGTCACTGAATGGCCCGTTTTTCCATGCTGTGTATCAATTAAATCAATCAAAAGCTCTGATATTTAAGTATTGCTAGTGTAATGACTATACTGACCAATGTTTTTTATTTAAACCCTGAAACAGCTAAAGGATGTTGACACGAGTCATCTCAATGAGCTGGAAGGTTCTGGTTATGAGGAGTCCAGTCCGTACCCTGGCCACGTGAATGAATATGGTTCTGGATATGGTTCTGGAGATGACGTTGACAGTGGTAAATATCTTGGGGTTTTTTTTTTAAAGTGAAATGGATTTATTTTGTGTGGTGATGTAATGGGATGGGTTGAATATTTTTCCTTCTGAAAATTTCAGGGAGAGAAATGTACAAAATCAGGGGAGGAATAGATCGAGTCTTCCAATGGTACAAAGCTCCCCCATCAATACTAATTGTTCAACTTGCCAACTTTGAGATACACCATACATAGATACACTCAAGCCAAACTCGAGTATAATAGATGGTACAAAGGGAAAGATAGAATGTGGTGTCTGGTTTTCAGCATTGTAGCACACCAGTTCTAGAGGGGGGGGGGGCGGGGAGAAGCTGTTCCTGAGTCTGGTGGTTGGCGCTTTCAACCTTCTGTACCTTTTGTCAGATGGGAGCAGGAGAAGGAATGACTGGGGTGGGATAAGACTTTGACTAGGTTGGCAGCTCGGTGTAGTCAAGCTCCCGATGTATCACTTGGAAAGGTTCCCCCCCCCCCCCCCCATCCCATTCCATACTCTATTTAACCATTCCGCCATTAGTTCCAAAAGGCCTTCTTGTTTGCAAGTTTTAATTTGACTATATTTAAAAAAAAAAAAAAAAGTTGTTCTTTCACAATTCATTCTAATGTAATATTTGAATATTCCTTTCCTGCATTCTTATCTACTGATTGGGTGAGATTAGCAGATGATAATTATGTGGTCAGCATAGATCCAACAGTCTTGTTCCAATCCCTTGATAGGCAATCCATTCACTTTGAGATTAATCCGGATCGTGATGCATTTAGGATATTTTCATTGCTCAAAGATACACGCAATGCTGGAGTAAGTCAGTGGGGCACGCAGCATCATTGGAGAAAGGGAGTAGGTGATTTTTTTTGAGTCGGAACCCTTCAGTCGGTGTGCCTACTTTGAAAACATTCTCCTCCTCTCTCTGACAGGAGTTCTGCAACGCCCTCTCTCACTGCTCTGGCCTCTTTTCCACTTTAATTTATGTTCTTACAAAGCAACTTACAATTCTTAAGGGGTTGGACAGGCTAGATGCAGGAAGATTATTCCTGATGTTGGGGAAGTCCAGAACTAGGGGTCACAGTTTAAGGATAAGAGGGAAGTCTTTTAGGACTGAGATGAGAAAATCATTTTTTACACAGAGAGTGATGAATCTGTGGAATTATCTGCCACAGAAAGTAGTTGAAGCTAGTTAATTGGCTATATCTAAGAGAGTTAGATGTGGCCCTTGTGGCTAAAGGGTTCAGGGGGTATGGAGAGGGCAGGGATGGGATACGGAGTTGGATGATCAACCATTGAAGGGCCGAATGGACTACTCCTGCACCTATTTTCTAGGTTTCTGACCCAAAACGTCATCGCCTCCTTTTCTCCAGAGATGCTGCCTGGCCCGCTGAGTTATTCCAGCATTTTGTGTCTATCTTGGGTATATTTTTAATGCTCTGTGCCTGCCCTGCAGGAATTCTGTGAGCTTGTCTGACCATTGGCTCAGCCTGCCCCCTCCCCACCCCCCCACTCCCACGTGCGACTGTCGAGTACTGTTGCTGATCTGCTGACAAAAGAGGATGTGGCTTTGAGGAACTCGTAGCTCATTACTTCAGAAGCTGCATTTCCCTGAATCACATTACAGCCTGTAACTGTGGGGGATTTCTCTGCTCTGCTTTGCCTGTTAACAACACTTTTCTGCAACACGGTGGTGGGAATGGAAACTTCAGCCTGCCTGCTTGGGGGAAATGCCACCAATGTGCTCAAATGATCATTATCACCTGCATTTTTAGTGAGATTGATTGAAAGATTTGGGTCAGCACCTGTGACCTGCGTGGGTGCTCTGGTTTCCTGCCACGCTCCAAAGGCATGTAGGTTTGTAAGTTAATTGGCTTTGGTAAAAATTCGTGAATTGTCCCCAGTGTGTAGTGTATGGGGTGATCGTTGGTAGGTGCGGACTTGTTTGGCCGAAGGGCCTGTTTCCACACTATCTCTAAAATAAACATGGAGAAGGGGCCCTTATCCACGGTCCGTGCCAACCGTCAATCACCCATTCACAGTTCCATGTTATCCCCCTGCCTCGTGCCTCCCTACATACTAGGGGCAATTTATAGAGGGCCAATTAACCTACAAACTCGCACATCTTTGGAGTGTGGGAGGAAACTGGAGCACCCGGAGGGAAAGACATGGGGTCCCAGGGAAAATGTGTAAACTCCACACTTTTCTCCTCCGTTCTTCTGTTGAACGGATAATGCGGCAAGGCTCTGGAACCAAGCGTGCCTGAAAGCATTGGAGTCTATCTGAGTTTGCTGTGGAAAGGGCTGATAGGAACACAGTGGTGGGATATCTGCTCATTGACCTATTTGTCTATGGTTGTTGTCTTGTGGATCGGTAGCCTACCCTGAGGATCATTCCCACTTAATTCCTTGGTCTCCTTTTCTGGTCTTATTGCCTCTCGTGGGACGGGGGAGGGAAGCTTGTCTAAATGTTGTGAGTGGTAGTTAATTTTCAGTGTGCTAACTAGATTTTCTTTTCTCTTTCAGATGAAGAAGACGATCCAATCGATGATGAGGTAAGATAAGTTCCATTCCCCATTCAACAATAGAGTGGTATAGGGACTCGGTATTGAAATATTGGGCTGTTTATTGACTGGTCAGCGAGTAGGGTTTACAACATTGCCCAAACTATTGTTTTTGTACACAAAGGGGCTGGTATGAACAATTATTAAAACATTTCTCTTGGCCTGATAATTAAATTATGACATTTAACACTTTAAAGTCCCATACTGCTGCGTACCGCCACAAAGCGCTGGGACAAACCAAAGAATTGCACAGACTAGACCATTCAGCTCTTCCATCGCTGATGGCTGTGTACTTCACAATCGAGAGAACATTTAATGTGGATATAGCTAACTTGTTGGCCATCTTTAAAATTACCCCTGGAGTTGAGGTCTGGGTTAAGAATCTATATTGTGTGCCATAGGTACACAATAAAGAAGGTAAATTTACATTCTAAAATGGTAAACTTGATTTATAAAAGAAAAGACAATCCACAATGTTCCATGTCCACACAATTAGACAGCAGTTTTAAAAAATGAAATAATTGGTCAATGGTGTTTTTATTATCATGTGTGCAAATGCAGAGTGAAATTATTTTCCTGCGTACCCGTTTAGGCTAATTATTGTCACGTGCACCAAGGTACAATGAAGTGGTTTTAGTCTAGACTGGGGTACAGTGAAGTGGTTTTAGTCTAGACTGGGGTACAGTGAAGTGGTTTTAGTCTAGACTGGGGTACAGTGAAGTGGTTTTGTTTGTACTGAGGTACAGTGGGAAGCGTTTAATTGCATGCTAACCAGTTGACGGAAAGACAATAGATGATTACAATAGTCCAGTAGACTATTGGCATACCTAGGCACATCCCCGATTAACAGAATGTTCACTGAGCCTGTGTGGAAGAGTGAAACGAGCTCTGATTTCTAATGCAAGTGTTCTTCCCTTAGGATGACGATGAACGGGACAATAACATCCCTGACCTTGATGTGGCCGTGGTTGAAGAGAGCCCTGTGCTGAGCAACGAGGTACTCCTGAACAAAAATGCCCCGTCAAATGATGATGTCAACAACCGGATTGCTTTGGCCAGCACCAACAACAACTCCAGCGTGTTTGCAAGCACGGAAATGCTAGCAGGTACAGGAGACATGATAGAACATAGAGCAGCATAGCACAGGACCAGGCTGTGCTAGACTATTGGACTGCATTAGCTACAGGGAGAGTCTGGACAAATGCACTGTTTGCTCTAGGGCATTGGAGACCGAGGGGGGGAAACAAGATAAATTTCCTTTCCGGGACTTTCAAGGGTCACAAAAGTCATTGGAATGGAGTTAGGAAGTGTGAAGGGAGACTTTGGTTGCACTAGGGATCTCGGCCTTGGTTCTGGCATTATATGTTTTTACAGTTGGTGAATTTTTTGTTATTTACTGAGTAACAAAACAATCCTGTTGTACTGCTACAAGTACGACTTTAATTTTTCTGTTTTGGGATAATATGACAATAAAATGATCTTGACTTGGTTATCACACCTGTACCCCTTGGAATAAACGGAGTAACCCTTGGAACGGAAATTAGGAAGAATTTCAGAGTGGTGAATCTGGAATCCATTGCCACAGGCAGCTGTGGAGGCCAGGTCAATGGGTATTTTTTAAGGTGGACATTGGCAGATACTTTATTAGTAAGGTGTCGGGTTATGGGAAGCAGGGAGAATGAGGTTGAGTGCAGCTGCCTCACAGTGATGCAATGGTAGAGTTGCTGCCTTACAACACCAGGGTCCTGGGTTCCATCCTGACTGCGGGTACTGTCTGTGTGAGGTTTATACATTCTCCCACGTGGGTTTTCTCCAGGTGATCTGGTTTCCTCCCACATTCCAAAGACTAGCAGCTTTGTAGGTTAATTGGCTTATGTAACTTGTTCCTAGGTATTAGACATAGAACAAGTGTGTGGGTGATTTTTTATTATTTTTTTTTTGGTCAGCGTGGGCCGAAGGGCCTGTTTCCACGCTGTGTCGCTAAATGGGGAGAAGAAAAAAAGGAAACATCGGGTATTTTTTAAAAGCAGAGATGACAGATTCTTGATTAGTAAGACTGACAAAGGTTATGGCGAGAAGGCAGGAGAATGGGGTTGAGAGGGATAGGTGGATCGGCCATAATGGCGGACTAGAGTCGATGGGTCAAATGGCCTCATTGTGCTTGTATTACTTCTGGCCTTATGAACTAATTGCTGTGACTCTCTTCCTCAGCCATGATCGCTGGTGGGACCATAGGCCTCCTGTTTGCCATCCTGCTCATCTTGCTGCTGGTCTACCGCATGCGGAAGAAGGACGAAGGCAGCTACGACTTGAGCAAGAAGCCCATCTACAAGAAGGCGCCCACCACTGAGTTCTACGCATAAAAATGAAAACCTCAGCAGGCATTTCTGAACAACAGACTTTATAATCTCTCTGACCACCTGCCTTCACCAAACTGGGAGAAGTGGAGCAACTACTTGCAGCTAGTTTAAAGCTTCTGCTAATCTTTTGTATTCTACACATGAAATCCACTGTCAACTGGGGAAATTGTCTATCCCAGATATATTAAAAAAAAAACAAAACATTATTTTGTAAAGACGAGGCTGGAAGCTACAACATAGCATTGTCCGTTACTTGCACGTTGAGTATTTCTGCCACGTGTTGTGGTGAGGGAGGAGGAGAAGGTGATGAGACTTCACTGTCCTAACATTTCCATTTTACTGTTTGTTTTCACTTTGCCCCAAAACCATAATTGGTTTCCCCTGTTGTCTGGTACTGCCGGGCAGCTCTGTGGAATAGCCTAGCTTTCTCAGAAACCTTCTGTCTCGAACACTAACCTGCACCTGCAACACCCCTCTTTAAAGAACCACAATTGCATTTCCTTTGGAAAGTTTTTTAAAATGTCAAACTGCTTTGAGTTGATGTTTCCCAGCACAGGAAATTGTTCGCATCTGTATATTTTTTTTTATTTTTTTTTTTCTCTCAAGTTCTCCCCAAAAAAAAAGCAAAATTTGGTTTTATTAAATTTGCTGTAGTCGTGTGCTGAACCATAGATCAAATTTTGTAGCATTTTATTACTATACAACTGCATTCACTGGCAAAATCTCTAGGACGTTTTTTTTTTAACAAATTTCCTGCTTTTTAAATTATCTTAATATGTTAATACCCTCTTTATTTCAGTGTGACTATTTTTAAACACTGTTTTGAATGAATGACTTAAATTTTATGGATATTCTTATCTATTTGCTATTTCATTTTATACACAATATGATTATTGATAGTGTCCATTTTCTTTACATTGGTGCTTCACAAGAAAATGTAGGTCGGTCATAGAAGTTATTTTATAATAGAGATAGAGACATTTGTTCTTTAAAAAAAAAAAAAAAAAAAAAAAATAACCCAACTTTCTGGAGGAAAAATATTGCCCCTTTTACTTTCTATGGTAGGAAGGATAAACTGCCAACATGTCACAGTTGAACAGACCAATCTTCATTTAGCAGTGAATTTGACCAAGTTTCTTGGTGCCAGGAGACTTTGATATTAAGAAACATGTACATGTCAACCACCTATCAGTCTGCAATCCCATTCCCTGGGTACTTGAGGTAATTTTAATTTAAGTCCTTTTCGGGATATTTTGTACACTAATCTCTTTCTCAAGTAATCAAAGTCTCTCTCTTTGTGTAAACTCTAGTAACGTGAAGGCCTTTGACATTGCTTTTATTTAATTTGGCTGGGTTTATTCTTGAGGCTAACATTCTATGACAATTGGAATCGAAAGAAAATGTTTGCAGAAATGAGAAAAAAGTTTTTAAAAGTACATCTGGCTATTTGCCATCTGAGAAGCCTTGGCTCTGGCCTAAATCTTCCTATGCGTTGGTGTATAAATACAACTCTTAAATATGTAATCAAGAGTATGGGAGAGCAATTTATGGAATAAATTATTTTAACTCGTTTATGTTTGGCTTTTAGTCCTGTATATGTTAAATGTGTTTCCTGTTGAGCAATGTCAATTTGTACATACTCTGGCCCATTCAGACTGAATTACCATTATGTTTTTCAGCAAGGAGGGTTATCTCACTTGGATTATTTGTGTGTGACTCCTTTGAAAATCCCATTGGACACAGCCACAGTATGGTGGCTGTGTCCAATATTAAGGGGGGGGGGGGGGGGGGGGCAGGTGGGGAAGACAGTGAAAACAGTGAAAACATCTGATGTGGGATTTGGAGAGAATTGCAAACCTCAGGACCAGAAAGTTGAGGGTGTGATAAATGGGAACAAAAGGAAAAATCAATGTTTTTTTTTTTTAACTCTTACTCAAGACAACTGACCTATAACCCTTTGGCATGTAGGAGAAAACCAGAGCATCTAGAGAAAACCCACACGTTCACAGGGAGAGCATACAAACTCTGTACAGACAGAACCTGTAGTCAGGATCAAATGTTGGGGGAATAAGATCAGCTAGTAAGATGCTGTTGTTGATGTTCCTTTTACCCAAAAAGCTTGCTTTGGGAGTCAACCCAAAACATTGCCTGTCCAATCCCTCCACGGATGTTGGCTGACCCATTGAGTTCCTCCAGCTCTTTGTGTTTTGCTCCTGATTCCAGCATCTGCAATTTCTTGGCTCCACACCATTGTAATGGCTTCACTAAACTTGAAGTTGGATTTGGTTAGTTCCAAGTCTTCTTCATCTGTGAGTCGTTTTGGAGCAGTTTATCTGAAGAGAGAGATTGGGATGGAAACATCATGTACAGAGCAGGATTAATTACGTTAGTACTTCCATCCTTCAGTACTTTAATGGAACAAAATTCTTGCATGTAGCTGTAGTAATGATTACACATTAACACATCAAGGTCTAATTTCCACCCCATTCAGTGCCACAGGTTACTGAATTGTAATCTGTATTACTTTGGGTATTTGAGGTTTAAGCCAACGATATTTGTTGTCTGGCCAAGATTAAATGACTGGTGTTCTCTCACTGTAACCCCATCATAGCCCCTTTTTGGCCATTGGGTAATAAGTGCTTTTATAAAACAATCTTGTTTCTCCTTGAATGAGCCCCTGCTCTGGGGAAACTCTTTGCACAGTTGGGTCCTTGTGTATTGAGAAATAAGTCCCGGTACAATTTACTATGGGGGGGGGGGGGAAATATAACTTTGTTTTTTTCAACAAAACTATATTTTGGTACGCAAAATAATTTTAGTGATTCTTTGGATTGATGTTCGATGTAAATATTAATGGCAACATTCTTAATGGCACGGCGTGGGAGAGGGGTAGGGATCTTATAAACCAGGAACGCATCACAGAACAAATCTGTTCATCTAACCCCTACAACAATTCAACCCAAAATAAAGCAGAACAGGAATGATATAGTGGAGCATTGCTTTTAACATTTTAGCTTTGAAGTCGGGCTTCATTCATCTGTGCTAACTTGTGTGTTTAATCTGGGTATGGCGTGCCCTTGTGTTTGGGGAGGGCAGGATGGGACACAAGCTTCCTGTGTTTTATGGTACTTGGCCACCTGGGGTTTCTGAAGAGATTTGAGTTGTGAATTGTTGGGGGATGGGGGGGGGGGGGGGGTTGCTGAAGTTCCTCAAGAATTGGTGCCCAGTCCAGAACTAACCTCTTCCCTCATTGGGATGGTGAGGTGTACAGATGGTGGAGAAAGTGCCAACATTTTCTTCCAAGTGCCTCAGATAGGATCTTGTACACAGATGGGCACGTCGATGGCATGCTGGAGATGTATGGCGCTATCGAGTGCCAAAATATTCCACTTTAGGTGTTGCTACTCTGAATCCCGGTATACTTTGTGTGTGCTATACCTACACTGGTCTGGGTCTACACTAAATCCATGCCGTCACTCCCAGTTCCAGCAGATAACGGAGTCTAATTTTTTCCTTATTAACTTGCCAAGTGAGAAACATGCAGGATTGGCTGGAGCACTGGTCTATACACCCAGTCTCATGTTGGATTCCATGGAGAAATGTCAGATAGCATCTCTTTGTTTCCCAATTTGTAAGGTTAAAATTGCTCCAAAGTTCAAAACTGTCTTAACACCAGTGGAAAAAGCTGTAACTTGTCTCTGTTAACTAATTATTATGTCTATGGAATAAAAATGATTTTTTTGCTATTTTCAGATCTGTATATATTCATATGTTTTAATTTGTTCTATTTCTGGATGTATTATGTAAAAAAAAAATAAAGTTATCTTTACACAGGCTGGGACGTTCTGTCTTTGTCGGTTTGTCAGGTTTGGTTACTGTATGAACTTGGGTCAACTCCAATCAATGTCACATACACCAATATTTAGTGTGGAGCTGCAAGAGGGCATTCACATTTTGGCACTGCTCAACGTTGTGAACTTCAGTGGGCCAATTATTGTGGTGCAACAGGTAGAGTCGCTGCCTCGCAACACTAAAGACCCAGGTTGGAACCCGGCTTTGGGTGCTGTCTGTGTGGAGTTTGCATGTTCTTCCTGTAACCACGTGGGTTTCTTCCTCCGAGTGCTCTGGTTTCCTTCCACACCAAAGATGTGCAGGTTTGCAGCTTAATTTGGCTTTGGTAAGTTGTAACATTGTCTCTAGTGTGTAGGAGAGTGTTGGTGTATGTATGGGGTGATCTCTGGAAGGCATAGACACGATGCGCCTGTTTCTGCACTGTAAATGTAGACATAGAAAACAGGTGCACGAGTAGGCCATTCGGCCCTTCGAGCCTGTACTGCCATTCAATATGATCATGGCTGATCATCCAACTCGGTATCCTGTACCTGCCTTCTCTCCATACCCCCTGATCCCTTTAACCACAAGGGCCACATCTAACTCTCTTAAATATAGCCAATTAACTGGCCTCAACTACCTTCTGTGGCAGAGAATTCCACAGATTCACTACTGTCTGTGTAAAAAATGATTTTTTCATCTCGGTCCAAGTAAGGTAATCTCAAGTAAGGTCTAAAGTGTTCAGGTTTCCTACCACATATAAATGTGTGGGTTTGTAGTCTAATGACCTCTGTAAATGAGCCCCCAGTGTGTCGGGAATGGAAGTGAGATAACATTGAACTGGTATGAATGGGTGATCGATGGTCTGTTTGAACTTGGTGGGGCAAAGGGCCTGTTTCCATGCTGTATCTTTTTATTTAAAAAAAAAAACGCATCTGATTTTAAAAGTGATATTAGTGAATTATAGGTCAACGGGTCCGTTGAAAGGTCCAGTGTTTGACATAGCCAGCATCACTTACCTCTTTCCTGCATTTATTCTACTTTAAGGTGAGAGGGCAAGATTTAATACAAAACAGGGCGTGGCGGGTATGTGGAATGAGCTGCCAGAGGAGGCAGGTACTCGAAGAGCATTTAAGATGCTTGGCCAGGTACATGGATAGGAAAGATTTGGAGAGATATGGGACGAGCTTAGATGGGGCATCTTTGTCGGCACGAATGAGTTGGGTCGAAGTGCCTTTTCCCCACCGCATAGAGCTGTGTGGCTCTGAGTTTCTAGTTAGGCTAGAATAAAATGTCTTGCCGAGATCACACAACAAACTGGAAGCACTTACTATTCCTCTTGGCTAGCTTACAGCTCAATGGCACGAACGTTGAATTCTCCATTTCTAAGTAATGCACCCCTACCCTGTAGAGTAGCGATTCACACCCCTATCCACTAGGGGCAATTCACAATTTTTACCAAGGCCAATTGCCCTACAAACCGGCATCTCTTTGAAATGTGCGAGGAAACCTGAGCACCCGGAGAAAACCCACGCAGTCACGGGGAGAACGTACAAATTCTGTACTGACAGCAACCTATAGTCGGGATTGAATCCATGTTTTTGGCACTGAGGTAGCACCACTGTGCTGCCCTCACCCTATCTATTACCCTTGTCTCCTTTTCATCTCTAGCCTTTGTCCACCCATCTGCCAATCAAACCCCCCCACCTGTATCCACCAATCATTTGCCAATCTTTGTCCCACCCCACCTCTCTCCCAGCTTGCTCCCCCCCACACCCACCAACTACAATCAGTATGAAGTAGGATCCTGACCCAAAACATCTCCTGTCCATTCCTTCTGCTGATGCTGCCTGACGTGCTGAGTTCCTCCAGCATTGCTTAAGATTCCAGCGCTTGCAGTTCCCAGTGTTTCTCTTTTAGAACAAAGCCCTGAGCTTTGAAACCCAGGCAGTGCCTCAGTGCGAGGGGGAGGCAGGGAGGGGGGGAAGGTGTAGAAGATGGATGTCAGAGGGTATAAGAACTGAGCTGTGACTTTTATTGGCTTCTCCATTTGTTGCTGGAAAGAGCTGAACAAAAGTCCCTGAAGATTTATTTTTCTAAAAAAAGAAATGCAACATTGTGGAAGTGTGGGGAAATGATACATGCCACAGAGGAAATGAATCAGATGCAAAAACCATACATTGCTGGCTTTTTGATTACTTGCATATGCTGTTTGTAAATGGTCATAGTCTTGATTACAAGTCAAGATTTAAACCGTTGCCTCTCTTCATTAAATCAAACGGCATTGAAGAGGGAATTTGGCCCATTGTATTGGTGCTAGCTCTGTGACAGATTTCCCACTATGTTCCTTCTCTGCAGCCCTGCTTTATATCTTGTTTAGTTTAGAGATACAGCGCAGAAACAGGCCCTTTGGCCCCCTGAGTCCGCACCGACCAGCAATCACCGCATGCTAACACTATCCTACACACACTAGGGACAATTCACAATTTTACCAAGCCAATTAACCTACAAACCTGCACGTCTTTGGAGTGCGGGAGGAAACTGGAGCACCTGGGGAAAACGCACACGGTCACAAGGAGAACGGACAAACTCCATACAGACAGCACCCGTAATCGGGATTGAGCTCTGAGCTCTGGCACTGTAAGGCAGCAACTCCACCGTTGTGCCACCTTTTATGAGGAGAAAATGCGGGGGAGGGGAATTAATTTTGTTAAATGCCATGTGTACAAAGGTACAGTGAAAAACCTGTGTTGCATGCTAACCAGTCAGCGGAAAGACAAAACGTGATTACAATAAAGCTGTCCACAGTGTACAGATACATGATGAAGGGAATAACGTTTAGTGCAAGATAAAGTCCAGTAATGTCCGATTAAAGATAGATCGAGGTTCTCCAAAAGGGTAGATGGGAGGTCTGGACTGCACACAGGATGGGCGATGGGGTGAATATCCTTGGTCGGGAAGAAGCTGTTCCTGAAAAAGGGGGACGGGACTGACTTCATTTGCCTTTCTGTTCATAGCCTTCCTATGATCTGCGACTCCAGCTCCTTTGTGCCTTGTTTCTCATCACCGGCTAATAATGGGAAAGGAATGAGTGATTGATCCATCTGAATGATTCACTTGTACAGAGCTCACTCCTCACTCACTGTGACAGCCATGGGCACCTCCCTTGATGATTCACAGTGCGCAAGGTGTGTGTCTATATGATGCATGTATGTGTCTAAGTGTGTGGATGTGTGTAGATGTTGCAGAATGTGTCTCTGTGCGTATGCGTGTATGCACGAGCATGTGTTTGTGTGCATGTCTGGGTGGATGTACGGGATGTGTAGATGTATCTGAGCGTGTCCGTGCCTGTGTATGTAGATATATGATTGGATCTACATGTGTGTGTGGATGTGGGGTTTACATATTTGTGGATGTCTGTGTGTGTGACTATATGATACTTTAGAGATACAGAGCGGGAGCAGGCCCTTCTGCGCACTGGGTCCATGCCGATCAACGATCACCCCATACACTAGCACTATCCAACACAATAGGGCCAATTTTACAATTTTTAATGAAGCCAATTACCCTGCAAACCTGCACGTCAAACAATACTCCAAATGTGGCCTCACCATTGTCTTGTACAGCTGTAATATAACATCCCAACTACTATACTCAATACCCTTACAGATGGAGGCCAATGTGACAAAAGCCTTCCAACCACCCTATCTACATGTGATCACCTTTCATGGCATTATGTACTTGCACTCCTAGATCACTCTGCTCTACAACACTCCCCAGGGTCCTGCCATTCACTGTGAAGGTCCTGCCCTGGTTCAGCTTCCCAAAAGCAACACCTTGCACCTACCTGCATTCAGCATTAACCAATCTTCAGGCCACTTGCCCAACTGATCAAGACCCTGCTGTAATTTTTGACAACTATTTTTGCCATCTAAAAATCCCACCCATCTTAGTGCCATCTTAGTTTCACCATCAATTATTCGCCTCGTTTTAGTCACTAATATAGATTGTAGAATGGTTTAAATGTTTTCTTGTACGTTTTGAATCGCTGACTGATCAAAGTTAGACTGCAGCCAGACGTGACAAATTACTTTCTTTGCAATGTTCCCCGGGCTTGTTTCAAACTCAGACCTGGACCAAACCAAGACTCTGCGTCAAGGAAGGCCGGACATCATATACCTTCTCCTTTAAACAGTATCAGTTCCCAACGTTAAATTCATTCCCTATTCATTTCCTTGGCAGGCGTGCATTATGTCAGAGGTTGCCATGGTGATTTGTGTGAAGAGTAAATAGCATTCCTGGTGAAAAGTAATGTTGCAGGGAGTGGCCTTACAATCTCTGAAAATAAAAAGAAAAGTCTGGATTGAAGCTGTTGGCAGAAATAAAGTGGGTATAGACTGCTGAGCGGTGCCCTTGTAAAGACAGCCCATGCATTACACGTTGGCCGCTGGAGCCTCTGCCTCACAGCGCCGGAGACCTGGGTTCAATCCTGACCTCGGGAGTTTGCATGTTCTCCCTGTGACCAAATTATTTCCTCTGGGTGTTCTGGTTTCCTCACACGTCGTAAAGACATGCGGGCTTGTAGATGGACTGGTCTCTGTAAATTGCCCCCAAAGTGTGTTTGCGTGGCACAGTGGCACAGCGGTAGAGTTGCTGCCTTACAACATCAGAGATCTGGGTTCGATCCAGGCCACGGGTACTGTCTGTACGGAGTTTGCACGTTCTCCCTGTGACCGCGTGGGTTTTCTATGGGAACTCCATTTTTTTCCAACATCCCAGACACACGGATTTGTAGGTTATTGCCCCCAGTGTGTAGCAGGCTTCCTGCCGGGCTGTGGACGTAAACTGGGAATGTGCCCGGAGGCCTTTGTCGAGAGTACGCAATCCCGATGCCTTGGGGATGGCCGTGGAGAAGCCCGGGGCTGGGGCCTGGTCAGTGCCTCACGGGTCGGTGAGAGAAACCTCACGTCGCGGGTCAGAGCCCAGTTGGGGGGGGGGGGGGGGGTTTAGGATGAGGTTGTTGTCTGAACACCACGCTGCCAGTCTTTGGACATCCTCCCTGTAGGCTGTCTCATCTCCTCCTGAGATACATCCAACCACAGTCGTGTCGTCCGCAAACTTGATGATGGTGTTGGTGGAGTGGGCGGGGGCACAATCATGGGTGTAGAGGAGGGGGTTCAACACACAACCCTGTGGGGAGCCGGTGCTGAGTGTGATGGGGGTGGAGAGGTGATGGCCCAGTCTGACGGTCTGGGGGCGGTTAGACAGAAAGTCCTTGATCCAGAGGCAGATGGGTTGGGAGAGTCCTAAATCCATGAGTTTGGTGACCAGTCTGCTGGGAATGATGGTATTGAAGGCGGAGCTAAAGTCAATGAAAAGCATCCTCACATACCTCCCCTGGTGTTCGAGGTGGGTCAGTGCAGTGTGAAGAGCAGTGGCGATGGCATCCTCAGTGGACCTATTTGCTCTGTAGGCAAACTGGTGTAGATCGAAGGTGGGCGGGAGGCTGGCTTTGATGTGCTGCTGGACCAGTCTCTCGAAACACATCATGATGACTGGTGTGAGAGCGACCGGTCGACAGTCGTTAAGGCCGCTGATAACAGGCTTTTTTGGTAGTGGGATGATTGTGGCAGACGTCAGGCACGGTGGGATGATGGATCCTACGCACCAAGGATAAATTACAGAAGCCAAATTAACCTACAGACCTGTACGTCTTTGGAGGGTGGGAGGAAAGCAGAGCATCCATGTTGTATGACTCTATTAAACTGAGGCAGGACACAAAGGTCAATGGTAGGAAGTCTGATCTGTGTGATGGACTGCGCTACATCTTTAACTCTCTGCAGTGTTTGCTCAAGATTTCAATATCTGCAGTTTCCTGTGTCTCCAATAACTCAGTGATACCCAGATTCTAAAAACATCAAGCGGAAATAATAATAGCTTTACAGGAGAGCGGTGGTGTAATGTTCAACCACAGACAGATGGGAAGGGGATCATGCTTTGTATCCAATACAACCAACAACACAGCCTGCAAGTGGGGACAGGGAAATATTTGTTATCAGTAAGAACCTAACCTCCATCATCTTAAATTTACAAAGTAAAAATGGGACAGAAATTAGCACCGAGAATGTTTTATTTTTGTAAACTGGCCTTGACTGTGGATAATCTTCTGGAATGATCGTGAGTCATAGCGACCGTCTTCAACTCTAGGGCTTCATACATTGTGAGGGGCATCTCTCATTTATAAACTGTGGCCTTAGTAATCACCTAAACCACTGCTATGCACCCGAGCACAAACACGTGCACACACGCACGCACAGACCACACACACACACACATATATATGCAAACACAAACAACGAGCATATATGCACATGTATACACACACGCCACACACAGAAGCATATACACACACCGACGTATACACAATAAAAACATATACCAACATGCACACCATCATACACAGAAACACATATACACCAACACACACACCATTGCACACACACTAATACACGCACCATCACACATACATACACACACACGTTAATGTTTCACTACTTTTGTTTGAGCAAAATGCAAAGTGCTGGAGTAACTCAGCGGGCAAGGCAGCATCTGTGGAGGGAATGGATATTTTGGGTCGGGACTTTTCCTCACCTGCAGGTACATGACCCACTGCAGAAACAGACAAGTGTATGGGCATGATAAGCGTGGAGTGGAACCAGGAGTGAGTCTGCTGCAAAGCTTCCCCAGTGGTGAACTGTTGCCTTAGAGTTTGTGACTGCTACTAACTTGGCTTTGATGGGTCTCTAAATAGTTTATTCGACAAATATAAATACTATAGTTGGCCTCCCATACTTTTCCCACTAGGGACATTAACATTTCCTGATTTAACAGTAACTGTAGTTCAGTTACTCAGAAATTCCTGCCTCGTCAGTTTCCCAATTTACACAGACATCCATCACAGCGCATCTCCTCCTCGCTGTGTCAGGCGGAGTGGCCAACGGAGCCCGCGGCTGGGGCCCGGGTTGGCACCATGGAGGCCTCGTGACTCGGCAGTGTTATGGAGAGGTCGATGCGATGGCCGATGATAGCGCGATCAGCAGTTAATGAGCGTGAGGGGGGAGGGTAAGACAATGGAGACCTGGCATAGAGGGGGACCTCCTTGAAGAACAATGGAGACCCGGTGTGGAGGGAACCGCTGTGAGGGATGATAGAAGGGCAAAGGGGGACCCGGTATGGGCCAGGGGGGGGAGGGACAATAGTTTTAGAATCCTCTGGCCAGGGGATAAGCCTGCGTTTGTTTGTTTGTTTTCGTTCGTTTGTTCCAGATAAAGCGCTGTGCAAATGGCTGCCAGCCAGCAGTCGCTTGTCCTTTTTCACTTTTTCAATTTTTATTTAATTTTAATTTCCATTTTTTATGTACATTGTTGTGTGTTATGACGTATGGCAGACCCAATTTCCCTCCGGGGTTGAATAAAGTTATATTGTATCGTATGGTTTTGTTTGGAAGTGGATGAGAAGGTGGGATAATGTAGAGGTAGTGTGAAGGGATGATTGATGGGCGCTATGGACTCCCTGGGCCCAAGCACCTATTTCCATGCTATAAATGTCCGTCAATCAATCAAAACCCTTTGATTCCAGTTCCTACATTACACACAGTGTCCTTACCTTCCTATGACCCCTACAATCCACATATTAGTCCCTCTTAGTAACCTGAAAACGTTAAGGTTCGTGATTCACAGTGACTTGTCTTTTGGATGCAGAACAGGCATAATCATAGAGGACAGAGAGAGGGTTGTGGTGGAAGTGTTGCTCTGGCTGGAAGTCTGTGATCAGTGGGGTTCCGCAGGGATCTGTGCTGGGAGCTCTGTTGTTTGTGTTGCATATAAACAAAAAATGCCAGGAACGTGCTTGCCAGGAGTGGTCCTGGAGACAGATACAATAGTGGCGTTTAAGGGACTTTTGGATAGGCACATATATACACAGGGAATGGAGGAATGTGGATTACATGCCGGCAGAGGAGATTAGTTTAACTTGGCATCATGCTCAGCAAGGACATTGTGGGCCTTGCTGTTACTGTTAGTCTTCTATAGTCTATCTTCTATATTCTCTGACAGTTATAGAGTCATACAGCATGGATAGAGGCCCTTTGGCCCAACTTGCCCACGCCAATCAACATGCCCCAACTACACTAGTCCCACCTGCCTGCGTTTAGCCCATAAGGACGCATGGGTGATGCAGTGACAGGATAGTTGCCAGAGACCTGGGTTTGATCCCCACGACGGGTACTGTCTGTACGGAGTTTCTACATTCTCCCCGTGACCTGCGTGGGTTTTCTCCGGGTGCTCCAGTTTCCTCCCACACTCCAAAGACATACAGGTTTGTAGGTTAATTGGCTTCTGTAAAATTGTATATTGTCCCTAGTGAGTGTAGGATAGAGTTATTGTGTGGGGATCGCTGGTCGGCATGGACTCGGTGGGCCGAGGGGCCTGTTTCTCTAAACCAAAAAGCCTTGAAATCTATCCTACCCATGTACCTGTCCAAGTGAAGGAGTGACCGGGATGAGACTGGTCCTTCATTATGCTGGTGGCCTTGCCGAGGCAGCGTGGTGTAGATGAAGCCAATGGAAGGGAGGTTGGTTTGCGTGATGGTCTGGGTAGCATCCACAATTCCCTGCCATTTCTTGCGGTCGTGAATGGAACTGTTGCCAAACTCTGTTGATATGCATCCCGATAAAATGCTTCCTGCGGCGCATCTGTAGAATTTGGTGAGAGTTGTTGGGGACATGCTGAACTTCCTAAACGTTCTACAGACGTAGAGGAGTTGGTGTTTTCTGACAACATTTAGGAACCTGTGAAATTAAGAGTTAACTAGACTAGAGTCAGTCACCGGCCAAACGGGGCAAAGAAAACCAAAAGCATTTTTGCAACAACCCAACCATGGAGATTGTCACTGGCATTTGTTGTATTTATTCCAGATTTGTTTAATTATTTGAATATATTTCTCAGCTCCCATGGGTGAGATTGAATTTATGATTCTGGAGCTGTAATCAAGGTCTCTAGATTAAAACCCAATCATTTAAGCACATGATTGAGAGGGTTGACATCTTTGAGCATAAACAATGCCAATCCACCGAACCTTTCCCCTTTGTTTTGGGGTGTGGGTGTTATTGTCAAAATTAAGCCATTACATTTGTTTAGTTTAGTTTAGTTTAGAGGTACAGTGGGGAAACAGGCCCTTCGGCCCACCAAGTCCACACTGACCAACAATCAGCCCTAGTTTAGTTCAGTTTAGTTTAGTTTAGACTAGACACTAGGGACAATTTACAATTTTACCAAAGCCAATTAGCCTACAAACCTGTAAGTCTTTGAAGTGTACGAGCAAACCGGAGCAGTCGGAGAAAACCCACGCAGGTCACAGGGAGAATGTGCAAACTCCATACAGATAGCACCCATGGTCAGGATTGAACCAGAGCGTCTGGCGCTGTGAGGCAGCGGCTCTACTAGCCACTGTGCCACTGTGACTTTGGTAAAGATTGTAAATTGTCCCTAATGTATAGGATAGTGCTAGTGTGCAGGGGTCGCTGGTCAGCATGGAAATGTTGGGCCGAAGGGCCTGTTTCTGCTCTGGATCTCTAAACTAAACCAAAAAGTTTCCTCAGCAAATATTGCAGTTGCCGCCGTACTTAACTTCGGATCAAGGGCTTTAAAGTTCATGTGGCCTGAAATAATTCATCTGACTGGCACGGGAACCTGACAACTACATCCCACACCTAACCTACACCACGCTGCCGCCTAGTTCAGGCAACATTCCTCCAGCATCTGTTTCAGCCGTTGGATTCAAATCTCGGGGGAGAAACAAAAACAACAACAAATAGCCCTGTTTTACATTGTATAAGGTCCCTTTGTACTTCACAGAGTGATACTGGGACAGGTGTTCTCTGTGGGAGGTTTGAAGCAGTATGCTAAAGGAATGGAGACAAAGGGGCTTAGGGAGAAACTCCAGCCCTTCAGTCTCTGGGCACTGAAGATGATTATATTTGGTGGCAAATTTGGGGAGTTGGTTGCTCCAGAGACAGGAAAGATCGGGAGCTGAAAATAAAGAATGTCAAGAGGCAGAGATTGATAGATTCAGGGGTTACGGGGAGCAGGCAGGAGAATGAGGTTGAGGGGGAAAGATAGATCAACCATGATTGAATGGTAGAATAAATTTGATGGGCCGAATGGCCTAATTCTGTTCCTAGAACTTATGAACACGAGGTGTCAAGAGTGAGTATAGACGTTGGGAGGCCAGGTTGCAGTTATAAACAACATTGATGAGGCCACATTTAGTTTGTGTAGGTAGGAAATGTAAATGTTGATTTAAACCAAAGTCGGACACAAAGGGCCGGAGTAACTCAATGGGTCAGGCAGCAGCTCTGGAGGAAAGGAATAGGTGACATTTTGCGGGCAAGACTCTTCTTCAGACATTTAGAGTATTGTGTTCAGATTTGGTCACCATATAAAGATGTTGTCAAGCTGGAAAGGGGTGCAGAGAAGATTTACGAGGATGTTGCCAGTACTCGAGGGCCTGAGCTATAGGGAGAGAGTGGACAGTCTAGGGCTTTATTCCTTGGAGCACAGGAGGATGGGGGGTGATTTTATAGAAGTGTATACGATCATGAGAGGAATAGATCGGGTACACGCACAGATTCTTTTACCCAGAGTAGGGGAATCGAGAACCAGAGGACATAGGTTTAAGGTGACGGGGGAAATATTTAACGGGAATCTGAAGGGTAACATTTACACAAAGGTTGGTGGGTGGATGGAACGAGTTGTCAGTAGAGGCAGTTCAGGCAGGTACAATCACAACATTTACACAGCTACATGGATAGGACTGGTTTAGAGGAATATGGGCCAAACACAGGCAGGTGGGAATAGTGTAGATGGGATATGTTGGTCAATGTGGGCAAGTTGGGCCAAAGGGCCTGTTCCCACACTATTTGACTATGACTATGAGTGTTTTATTATCAAATGTCCTGAAACAGAACAATGAAATTCCTACTTGCAGCAGCAACACACATATGAAGACACAGTACTCTGTGAACAACCCTTTCCACTGTACGTGCTTGGTTCAGATATATAATGGGTATTAGTTTGTTATTAGGGATGGCACAGTGGTGCAGCGGGTAGAGTGGCTGCCTCACAGCACCAGAGACCAGAGTTCGACCCTGACCTCACGTACTGTCTGTGTGGAGTTTGCATATTCTCCTTGTGATCGCGTGGGTTTCCTTCGGGTGCTCCGGTTTCCCCCAACGTCACAAAAACATGGGGGTTGGTAGTTTGAAGACGCAAGGAACTTCAGATGCCGGTGAATGAAAAAAGACACAAAGTGCTGAATAATTTAGTGGATTAGGCAGCACCTCTGGAAAACAAGGATAGATGGTGTTTTGGGTCAGACCCTTTTTCAGACAAAGTGTCTCGCCCAGATACTATCGATGTTCTCCAAAGATGCTGCCTGATCTGCTGAGTGACTCTTGCACTTTGTGTCTCAGGTTTGTAGGTTAACTGGCCATTGTTTTTAAAAAGATTGCCCGGAATCTATAGGGAGTGGATGAGAAGGTGGGATTACATAGAATCAATGGTCAGCCACGCTAAAGGATTAGTTTTAGTTTAGTTTAGTTTAGAGATGCACTGCAGAAACATGCCCATCGGATCACTGAATCCAGGCCGTTCTGTGATCCCCACACACTGGCACAATGCAACACACTGGTGACAATTTACAATTTTACCAAATCCAATTAACCTACAAACCTGTGTGTCCTTTGAATGTGGGAGGAAACGGAGCACCTGGGAAAACCCACGTGGTCAGGGGGAGAACATACAAACTCCGTATAGACAGCACCCGTAGTCAAGATCGAACCCAGGTCTCTGGCGCTGTTAGGCAGCAGCTCTACCGCTGCGCCACCGTGCTGCCCCGCGTACAGTGACGTTTTGGTTTGCATGAGTCGATGTAACCACTTCCTCTATTGGCCATATTTGAGCAACACAGTGACGCAGTGGTAGAGTTGCTGCCTTACAGCGCCAGAGACCTGGGTTCAATCCTGACTATCCTACCCTAGGATAGAACTAGTGTCCGGGGCGATCCCTGGTCGGCATGGACTCGTGGGCCGAAGGGCCTGTTTCCACGCTGTATCCCTAAACTATCTCTAAACTAAATCACAACTCACTGGATGAATACTGCATTGGGATATGCTGCGAGGGATATGAAAGATGCTAGATAAATACGTCCTCATTACACTTTCAACTGAGTTCTAGAACCCATTTCTTGCCTATTCCGACCTTCTGCCAAATGTGTTGCGACATTCTATACGAGCAAGACATCCTTATGGTCGGTTAATGAACCCAACGTATGGCGGTGGAGATTGTCCCCTCCTCTCGTTCTTACTCCACTCCTGATATCTTGCCAACAATGGCAAAGAGCAGATGGTTGGTGCTGACAAAGATCCTGTTATAACGTTGCAGCCAAACCTCAGGGGAGAGAATTTGCAACATTTTTGAATTGATTGGGAAATTCTTGGTTAACCACAGTGCCATGTCAGCGTTGATAAATGTCCAAGGATGCACATTATTTTCACCCATGTGTTTGGGTTTGTTTCTCTGGGTTTACATATGACTGAAGAAATGTTTAGAGATTGGCATGGAGTTTGGTTAGGGACTTGAACAGCTGACTTCAAATGGACTCGCTAGGGGCCAGTCCACTCATTGTCTGAAGAAAGGTCCAGACATCCCGACACCTATCCATGTTCTCCAGAGATGCTGTCTGACTCACTGAGTTACTCCAGCACCCTGCTTCTTGGTTTATCTGATTGCCATTTGTAGGACCTGCGGGCACTCGAATTTGTGGAATAGTGGAACAATTGTCTTTTCTTATCTAAAGAGCTATTCTGTGGTATCAAAAGCCAAAGCGTAAATATAGAACGGGTGGCCTTGGTTAGGGACCGACTTCGGGCGCTTCAAGCCGCAAGGGCTTCGACCGCTCCGACGCGGGATCTTCGATCGCCCTGACTGAGGATGGTTCACCTGCCCCGTCTGCGGGAGAATAAGGGGGAAAGAAGATTGGACTTTATTGCCTTCCATCACAGTGAGGAATGTGGGCGAGGCATTGTGGTGGATGTTTATGTTAACTTTTATGTAGTTGTGTGTCTTGACTGTATGACAAATCAAACTCCTTGTATGTCTTTACATACAATAAATTAATTACAATAGAATAAAGGAAGGTATACACAAAATGCTGGAGTAACTCAGCGGGACAGGCAGCATCCCTGGAGAGAAGGAATGGGTGATGTTTTGGGTCGAGACCCTTCTTCAGGCTGATGTCAGGGGAGTGGGTGGGGCAGAGATAGAATGTAGTCGGAGACAGGAAGACTGGTGGTAGAACTGGGAAGGGGGAGGGGATGGAGATAGAGGGAAAGCAAGGGCTATCTGAAGTTAGAGAAGTCAATGTTCATACCGCTTGGGTGTAAGCTGCCCAAGCAAAATATGTGGTTGCTGTCCCTCCAATTTGCACTGGGCCTCACTCTGACAATGGAGGAGGCCCAGGACAAAAAGGTCAGATTAGGAACGTGAGGGGGAGTTAAAGTGCTGAGCAACCGGGAGATCAATACTGTAGGGTAAGGTGGACTAAGCGGAGGTGATCAGCAAAACGATCGCCAAAATTGCGCTTGTTCTCACCGATGAACAGGACACCTGGAACAGAGGATACAGTAAATGAGGTTGGAGGAGGTGCAAGTGAACCTCTGCCTCACCTGAAATGACTGACGCGGTCCTTGGATGGACTTGAGGGGGGAGGTAAAGGGACAGGTGTTGCATCTCCTGCGGTTGCAGGGGAAAGTATCCGGGGAGGGGGTAGTTTGGGTGGGAAGGGACGAGTTGACCAGGGAGTTGCGGAGGGAACGTCTCTGCAGAAAGCAGAAATGGGTGGAGATGGGAAGATGTGGCCTGTAGTGGGATACCTTTGGAGGTGGCGAAAATGTTGGAGGATTATATGCTGTATGCGACGGCTGATGGGGTGGAAGATGAGGACAAGGGGGACTCTGTCCAGGTTATAAATGGGGGAAAGGAGGCAATAGCGGAGCTGTGGAGCTTCAGGACGTATAAAGAATCTGGGCAAATCCTTGAAGGAGAAAGTAAGAGGCAAGAAAATAAGAACTGGCCTGACAGCCTTTAGAAGGGTCCTGACCTAAAGTGTCAACTGTCACTGGGTCCTCCGATTACCTCCCACACTCCAAAGACGTGCAGGTTTGCAGGGCCATTGGCTTCGGTAAAGATGGTAAAATGTCCCTAATTGTAGCATAGTCCTAGTGCACGGGGTGATCACTGGTTGGCGTGGACTCGGTGGGCTGAAGGGCCTGTTTCTGTGCTGTATCTCCAAACTAAACTAAATTAAACCAAACTTAAAAGGTCACGAGGAAATCGCAGCAGCAGTAAGTCACCAGACCTCGTAACTCTGCCCCCAGATTCAACAGAATTGATCTATGCCGGCCGCCCACTCCTGATCTGAGCCGGCACAGTCAGCTCCTCCAAGTATTAAGATGGCTATCCATCTGATGTACAGATAGCCCTCCCCATTGCCGGTAACTGACAGAGTATTCAATGTAACTAATGGAAAGCCCCAACTCTGGTAGACTGAGTCAGCGACTGCAGATTCATCAATACTTTCATCCTTGCACCACAGAGATGTGAGAAACCAGCCTATAAGTTAGCTGAGGTGAGCATTTTCTATTTTCAATGCTATGTTGATATCGGATGTGATAGTATCAATGACTCATTGGGGCCGCCACAGGCTCAGTGGGTCGAATGGCCTCCTAAAATTTTCTATCATAAACAACAAACGCTTCTTTGACGTTCAATGATTAAAGTGCCTCCTTATCCCACCCCAATGTTCACAGCAAGCTAGTGCATTTGTTATATGATGTGACATAGGTCTCTGCCTTAGATGCCGCTCTGATCCCTATCACTGTTTGACTGACCAGGAGAGGGCCAATTCCCAACACATCCACGGGTGTGAAAATGGGAACTTCTGATGCTAAGGCCGTGGAGAAGGGAGAGATATTTATGAATGTTTTGACCCATAGAGAGTACACTGTCACTTTGCATCACAGATTGGATTGGGAACCGCTCTGCCCAAGACCGCAAGAAACTGCAGAGTTGTGGGCAAAGCCCAGTCCATCACACGGACCAGACTCCCCACCATTGACTCCACGCTGCCTTGGAAAAGCAGCCAACATAATCAAAGACTTATCCTAACCCTGTCATTTCTTCTTCGCCCCACTCCCACCCAGCAGAAGGTACAGAAGCTTGAAAGCGCACACCGCCAGACTCAGGAACTGCTTCTTCCCCACTGTTATCAGGCTTCTGAATGGTCCTTCCGCAAGCTAGGATATGGATTCACCTCCGATTCACCTCTACCCCATTGCAGACACTGAACTTTATCTAAGAAACTGATGTCCTACCATGTTGAGAACTAGATTCTGCACTCGGTATCTTCCCCTCTGCTCTACCTATTGTACTTGAGTTTGGCTTGATTGTATTTATGTATAGTACATCTGATCTAATTGAACAGCATGCAAAACAAAACTTTTTGCTGTACCTGACAATAAAGCTAAATTCTGCAGTATTTCATCTCATGGTGGTTCAGTGGTTAAAGTACTGAACTAATTATGTTAAGATCTAGAGCAACACTAATTAGTTCATATCTTACTATGGCATAAATGGGATTTTTTTCAACCAGTTACCTAAATTTAGTTTTGAGACCAAGCACAGAAACAGGCCCTTCGGCCCCCGGATCCACGCTGAATGTTCGCACCATTTCTGTGTTCTCCAACTCTCTTATCCACTCCCTACACATTAGGGTCAATTTACAGAGGGGTAATTCACTTACAAACCCGCACGACTTGGGGATGTGGGAGGAAACCAAAGCACCCACGGGCGGCACAGTGGCGCAGCGGTAGAGTTGCTGCCTTACAGCACCAGAGACCTGGGTTCAATCCTGACTAAGGGTGCTGTCTGTACAGAGTTTGCACGTTCTCCCTGTGACTGCGTGGGTTTCTCCAGGTGCCTGTCACACTCTAAAGATGTGCATGTTTGGAGGTTAATTGTCTTCTGTAAAAAGTGGAAATTGTCCCTAGTGTGTAGGATAGTGCTAGTGTTCAGGGTGACCACTGGTTGGCGCAGACTCAGTGGGTCTGTATCTCTAAAGTCTAAAGTCACCCAGAAGAAATCGATGTGATCACAGGGAGAACGTGCAAACTCCGTACAGACAGCACCCGAGGTCAGGATAAATCCCGGGTCTCTGGCACAGTGAGACAGCAACTCCCCCAGCTGCACCACTGGGTCACCCAATGTGGAATAAAGATCAGCAATGGTAATATGAAACTGTCTTGCAAAAAAATCCGAAGTGCTAGGCTAATTCAGAGAAAAAGGATGGGTGACGTTTCAGGTTGGGACCCTTCTTCAAATCCAGATCAGAGAAATCAACACCAGCAAACATCTAATGGCTTCAAACATACACCCTGGGAGAGAAGGTAATGTCTCGTTTAGTTTAGAGATACAGTAAACATTTTTTTTAATCCATCTGATTCACTGAAGCCATTTGCAGAGAGAATTGTTCACATCAGCTCTGGCTATTTGAGTGATCCAAGTCTTATGCAGTGCAGTGGACTTTAGATGTTCCCTCAAAGAGACCTAACAAGCCAGTTAGTTCAAATAACTTGCCCATGGCCCCTCCTTGAATGAATGAATTTGTTCATGTGCCACGTACAGACTCTGAAACACCAGTACTCCTCTTTGACCACATTTCTGAATCATGTTCCTCTTCAAAACTCGTTTAATTTGGAAAAATAAAGAGGAACAGGTTTGTGTCAGAAGGAAGTGTTCTGACCGAGAGTTAAATTTTCCGAAGAAACGTGAATGGTGACAGGTGTAGAAGCCTCACACTCCAATTGTTCACATGTTCATACCTTCTAGGAGCAGAATTCGGCCATTCGGCCCATCAGGTCTACTCTCCCATTCAATCATGCCTGATCTATCTCTCCCTCTCCTGCCTTCTCCCCATGACCCCTGACACCCGCACTAACCAAGAAACTGTTCATCTCCAACTTAAAAACACCTTGGCCTCCACAGCCGCCTGGGGCAATGAATTCCACAGATTCACCGCCCTCAGGCTAAAGAAATTCCTCCTCACCTCCTTTCAATTAAAGCGCTTTGGCGGCCTGTATATCCCAAGGGAACCCTGGAAAATACCATCTAATCAAAGGAGGTTCATAAACTGTACGGCACAAGTATCCTCTGATCATCAACATACAGGGCTGGGGAAGGAGAATTTATTTGACACCAGTGGAGCAGGAATCAATGGGGAGTTTCCGAAGGGATTGTATAATTACTTGCAAAATAACTTTTGTCAGAGGCTGTTCCGGTTTCCTCCCACATTCCAAAGACGTGAGGGTTGTAGGTTAATTGGCCCTCTGCGAAATTACCCTTAGTGTGTAGGGAGTGGGTGAGAAAGTGGGATTGCATAGAACTAGTGTGAACAGGTGATCGATGGTCGGAGTGGACCTGGTGGGCCAAAGGGCCTGTTTCCGTGCTGTATCTCTAAACTAAACTGGACATTACCTTCTGTCCCAGGGTGTGTGTTAGAAGCCATTAAATCTTGTCACAAACCTGCTGCTTGCTGGTGTTGGTTTCTCTGATCTGGTTTTGGTCTTAGAGGCTAATTCAAGACCGCAAGAAATGGCAGAGAGTTATGGACGTAGCCCAGAGCAGCACACGTACCAACCTCCCTTCCATCGATTCCATCTACACTTCATTGTGCCTCGGCAAGGCCAGCAGCATCAACAAGTACTTGTCTCACCCCAGTAACTCCCTCTTCTCTCCTCTCCCATCAGACAAGAGAGAGGTACAGAAGTGTAAAACGCACACCTCCAGAATAAAGGACAGGTTCTTACCAGCTATTATCAGACAACAGAAACATCCTATCACCAACTAGAGAACAGTCCTGAACTACTACGTACCTCAAAAAGGTTCTGGCTGTCCACCCTGTCTATGCCTCTCTTAATTTTCTATATTTCTCTCAGGTCTCCCTTCAAACTCTGACATTCCTGATAAAACAATCCAAGTCTGTCCATCCTCTCCTTGTAGTAGAACCCCTCTATTCTATTAATGTATTATCTGATATGTTTAGATAACATGCAAAACAATGCTTTTCACTGTACCTTGGTACACGTGACAGTAATGATCACCCTAAACCTAAAGCTGAATCTAAACATTAATCAGTGATAAACAAGGCCCTTTACCATCTATCTCTTTGGAGACCCTCAGACTATCTTTGATAGGACGTTACTGGACTATATCTTGCACTAAACATGAATACTTTCATTCGGTATCAGCACTCTGTGGATGGCTTGATTGGAATCATGTGTAGTCACTGACTGGACAACACACAGCACAAAACCTTCTCACTGCACCTTGGTACACGTGACAATAATAATCAACTAACCCTCACAAATCCATGTAACTGTGGCCTGGTGGTTTGATAATTACGTTTACTGTGCTTCAGTACAGAGATATAGTTCAGAGAAACAGCACAGAATCGGGTCCTTCGGCCGGTGAGTCCGCGTAGACCAGCGATCACCCCGTACACTAACACTATCCTACACACTAGGGACAATTCACAATTTTTACCAAAGCCAGTTAACTTACAAATCTGCACGTCTTTTGGAGCGTGTGAGGTAACCGGAACACCCGGAGAGAAACCCATGCGGTCACAGGGAGAACATCCAAACTACGTACAGACAGTACCCGTAGTCAGGATTGAGCCCGGTTCTCTGACGCTGTGAGGCAGTAGCTCTACCTCGGCAGCTCTACCACCACCAGTGTACGTCTCCACCCCCCCCCCTCCCCACGAGTTTCAAACTTGCTCATTCGTGCACAGCCCAAACTGAAATTCGACCAGACTTTTTTCCTCTATTGTTTAACTTTTGATAAAGTTGGCAAGCCTTATGCAGGTGTTGGCCAAGAATGTCACAGCTGGCTAGCACGGGGCTGCGTCCTCGCTCTGACAATGCGCTGGGTGTCTGACTAAGTCCCTCAGAATAACTTACATCACTATTGTTGAAGGAAGCCATCCCTCATTAATCAGAGTCCCTGGCAGCTGCACTTTGCTTGCACAATAATGAGGTTATGGCTTCCACCCAATGTTGCCTGACTCATACTTACAAACTGGCTTTCCGTCATGATTCAGGACTGGTGTGTAACACACTTTGCAGCAGCAGAATGACAAATGCAGATAAGTGCGAGGTGTTGCATTTTTGGAAGTCAAACCAGGGCAGGACCTTGACAGTGAATGTCGGGGCCCAGGGGAATGTTATAGAGCAGAGGGGCCTAGGATTGCAGGATATCAGGCAACCAAACCATCCTACCAACAACTAGAGAGCAGTCCTGAGCTACTGTCTACCACATTGGAGACCCTCAGACTATCTTTGATCAGATTTTATTGGACTTCACCATGCATTAAACGTTATTTCCTTATCATGTATCTGTACACTGTGGACGGTTCGTTTGTAATCGTGTATTGTTTTCCGCTGATGGGATAGCACGCAACAAAAGCTTTTCCTGTACCTCGTGCACAAATGACAATAAACTAAACTAAAACTAAAACTAAAAAAGTGGTGCAGTAGGGTGGAACAATGGCGCAGTTAGTAGTGTTGCTGCCTCACAGCACCACAGACCCAGGTTTGTTCCTGACCTCGGGTGCTGTGGACATGTGGAGTTTGCATGTTCTCCCCGTGAATGCATGGGTTTCCTCCAGGTGCTCCGGTTTCCTCCCACATTCCAAAGACGTGCCAGTTTGTAGGTTGACTGGTCGTCTTAGTTCTTGGTTTCTTGGTCCTCCAAAATATTCCAAATGGAATTTAAACTGGAGGTGGTGAAGGGAGGGCTTAAGCCAGAAAGGGTTATTGGGAAGAAAGAGCTACTTTAAAATGAGTTTGTAAATTGCCCCCTAGTGTGTAGGAAGTGGATGCGAAAGTGGGATAACATGGGACTAGTATGAACAGGCGATCAATGGTCAGTGTAGACGGTGAGCCAAAGGGCCTGTTTCTAGGGTGTATCTCTAAACTAAACTGAACTAAACTACATTGTTCCCTGAAGGTGTCATGAAAGGTAGATAGGGTGGTCAAGAAGTCTTTTGGCTTCTTGGACTTCATCAGTCAGGGTACTGAGTATAGAGGTCGGGACATTATGTTTCAGTTGTGCAAAACTCATTGGTGAAGCCACACTTGTGGTACTTTGTTTCGTTTTGGTCACCTTGCCATAGGAAGGATGTAATTATGCCAAAAAGAGTGCTGAGAAGATTCACAAGGATTTTGTCAGAACTCGAGGGCCTGAGCTACAGAGAGAGGTTGGGCAGGCTGCGACTGTATTCCTTGGAGTGCAGGAAGCTGAGGGATGATCTTATAGAAGTGTATAAAAGCATGAGGGGAATAGAATAGGTGATGGCAGAATATTTTGCCTGGAGAAGATAGATACAAAATGCTGGAGTAACTAAACGGGACAGGCAGCATCTCTGGAGAGAAGGAATGGGTGATGTATCAGGTTGAGATTTAAACCGGCTTCTGCAGTTCTTTCCTACACATTTTTCCTAGAGTATCAAGAACCAGAGGACATAGGTTTAAGCTGAGAGGAACAAGATTTAATGGGAATCTGAGGGGTAACTTTTTCCTGCAGAGTGTGGTGGGTACATGGAACAAGCTGTTAGAGGAGGTAGTTGAGGCAGGTACTATCACAGTCTTTACAAGCCACAGACAGATACATAATAGGAAAGGTTTAGAGGGATGTCGGCCAAACACTCATAAATTGGACGAGCTTAGATGGGGCACCGTGGTCAGCATGGGCCATTTGGGTCGTTAGCGCTTGTTTTCGAACTGTGTCGCAACTTACCTGGCTCCTATCACGGATCGCTCTGGGTAAACAACAATGCTCAGAACACAAATGTTCCTCGTTTCCATTGTAAACTTTGTAAAAGAATACAGTAATCATTGCACTTTACACCCTGTCGCCAGTTATTAACATTAGTCATTCTGGGTGGGTATATTTACTTAATTGACAATAACAAGGACTGTGTTGATGTCATCAGATAACAAAGAGAGTTGCTGAGTGAGTGAGAGAAAAACAGGCTGGGAAAGTAGAATGGAAGAAATTGAGGGAATGAGATGGAGAGATAGTGAGAGAAATAGGAAGAAAGGGAGAGAGGGAGAGAGCCTAGGGAAGAGTAGAAGGGAAGAGAGAGATTAAGATTGAGAGAAAGTGAGAGAAATGGAAGGAAGAGAAGAGAGTGAGCGAGTGGGAGAGAGAAAGAGAGAAAGAGCAATAGAGAGAGAAGGTGAAAAGGGAGAGAAATAAAAGGGCGGGAGAAATGAGCGACTAAGGGAGCAAAGGACAAATAAGAGAGGGTGGAAATAAAGAGAGAAAGAATTAAGAAGTGTGCGGAGAAATATCAAGCAGTGCAAAACAGTGCAAGTGTGAGGGAGTGTGACAATAGACAAGAGGTGCAGGAGTAAACCATTCGGCCCTTTGAGCCAGCACCGTGACAAGAGTGACAGGGGAAAAGAGAGGAATGTGAGAAAGTTGGAAGAGAAAGAGAACAAAGTGATTTAAAGTGAGAGGTAGAAAGCGAGGGAGATGGTGAGGGAGCAAGGAAGAGGACGCAAGTAAATTGTATGGGAGATGGAGAGAGAAAGATGGAATGGGAGAGGAGGGCGGCACGGTAGTGTTGCCTCACAATGCCAGACACCCGGGCTCGATCCTGACCTGCCTGTCTGTGTGGAGTTTGCATGATCTACCCGTGACCAGGTGGATGTGGGGTTCCTCCGGGTGCTCTGGTTTCTGCCCACATCCCAGCAATGGGCAGGTTTGTAGGTTAATTGGCTTCTGTAAAATTACCCCCTAGTGTGTAAGGTAGTGCATAAGAAGGTAGTGCATGAGAAGGTGGGATGAAACCCACCTTTCAAACAAGAGGACATGACGTCAGAATTAAGGGACAGAAGTTTAGGGGTAACATGAGGGGGAACCTCTTTACTCAGAGAGTGGTAGCGGTGTGGAATGAGCTTCCAGTGGAAGTGGTGTCGGCAGGTTCATTGGTATCATTTAAAAATAAATTGGATAGGCATATGGATGAGAAGGGAATGGAGGGTTATGGTATGAGTGCAGGCAGGTGGGACTAAGGGAAAAAAGTTGTTCGGCACGGACTTGTAGGGCCGAGATGGCCTGTTTCCGTGCTGTAATTGTTATATGGTTATATGGTTATATGGAAACAGAACTAATGTGAACAGGTGATTGATGGTCGGCATGGACTCGGTGGGCTATGCTGGAGCTTTCAAAGAACCAATTCATGGCATTTTTTTCCATGCCGTAGCTTTCAATCAATTAATTTAATCCCGTAAGAAAAAGAACAAGTGAAGGAATGAGAAAAAATTACCAAGAACAAGAAAAGGAGGAACTGAAATCCAAATTCCAGAAATTTCTCAGATTATTCATTTTGATTCCTGGAAACGTATCTTAAGACATTTTTCTTTTGAAGTCCTTGTGATTCCTACCCTCCCACCCACTGTTTGCTCTTGAATCATCCTTCAGACACGCAACCAAAAAATGAGCAATTGAGAGGTCAATTTTGTTATCTGACGAGATTAATCTTGACTGTCTGTGAATGTCATGTGCACCGCTTACGGAACAATGAAACTCTGACTTCCAGCCGCATACAACTTTACAGTTAGATAATGTTTAGATAAAATCATGAAGGGAACAGATTGTGCGAGCGCAGCATTTTACCCAGTGTAGGGGAATCCAGAAGACATCGAGAATATTGCCAGGCCTCGAGGATCTGAGCTATAGGGAGAGGGATGGGCAGGCTAGGACTTTATTCCTTGGAGCACAGGAGGCTGAGGGGTGATCTTATAGAGGTGTACAAGATCGTGAGGAATATAGATAGGGTGAATGCACAGACCCTTTTACCCAGAGTAGGGGAATCAGGAACCAGAGGACATAGGTTTAAGGTGAGAGGGTTAAGATTTAATAGGAACCTATTTATTATAGAAACTTTTTCCACACAAAGGGTGGTGGGTGTATGGAACAAGCTGCCAGAGAAGGGACTATTGCAACATTTAACAAGCAATTAGGCAGGTACATGGATAGGACAGGTTTAGAGTGATATGGGCCAAATGCAGGCAAGTGGGACTAATAGTAGTTGGGACATGTGGGTCGGTATGGGCACATTGGGCCCAAGGGTCTGTTTCCATGCTGTGTGACTATATGAGAGGGGAAAGATTGAATAGGATGAACTAAGGGACAACACAGAGGGTGGTGGGTATATGGAACGAGCTGCCAGAGGAGATAATTGAGGCAGGTACTATATCAACATTTCAAAGATACTGTATTTGGACAGCTACATGGATAGGAAAGGTTTATAGGGATATGGACCAAATGCGTGGGTCCGACCAGATGGGACTAGTGTAGATGGGGCATCTTTGTTGGGATGGGCAAGCTGGACCAAAGGGCTGCTTTTTGTGCTGTATGACTCTATAAGAGGAGATGAGATCAGCCATGGTAGGGACAGGCTTTAGGGGCCGAGCGGCCTCTTCCTGCTCCTCTTTCCTTGCCTTCTTATGGATTAGTATGTGAAAGGAAAGTATTTGTGGGACAGAGTGAGATTTAGCTAGATTACTGGCTTGTGCGGCACAGTGGTGCAGTGGTAGAGTTGCTGCCACAATGCGCCTGAGACCTGGTTTGATCCTGGCAGATGCTGTCTATACGACGTTTGTACATTCTGCCTGTGACCACGTGGGTTTTCTCCAGGTTTGTGGGTTCATTGGTTTTTGTAAATTTTAAATTGTCCCTAGTATGTGGGATAGTGCTAGTGTTAGGGGATCTCTGGTCGGTGAGGACTCGGTGGGTCGAAGGGCCTGTACCTACGCTGTTTCTCTAAAGTCCAAAGTCTTGCAGACTTGAGTTATAGGGAGAGTTAATATAGGCTGTGTTTTTTCTGCTTTTGAGCATAGGAGGCTGAGGGTTGACCTTATTGAGGTCTACATGGTCATGGGTAAATGGAACGCTCACAGACTCTTACATGGAGATCGTATAGATTCGATGGGCCTAACAGCTTCCTTCCCTTCAGTGATTGTGTGCAGACAGCCATATAATTGTACAGCCCTGGTTGTTTGGGGAGGTGGGAGGTGGGTGAGGTTGGGGTATCGTTAATTTCTTGCCCAAACTGGTCTGGGAACACAGACAGAGACAGAGAGACGGAGTCAGACGTAGGATACAATGGGCTGATCTTGCAGTTATCCAGTGCTGCTGTTGGAAAGCGAGATGGAATGTGATTACAACCCGTGTCTGAAATTAGTAAGAGAACGCCTATAAATGTCTCCCCTTCTAATTATCAGATTCACAGCATTTTATGGCGACTGGATGTGGACAGGTTGCTTGTTGTGAATGCCTAGCTTTATTTAAAGATCAAATCAACTCATGTGGTGTAGTTTGTACTTGTCTCCTTGCTTGGAAACCTGCGCGTGTCACAGTAAAGTTCGGCTTTTGTCTGGACTGGCGCCAGGGGAAGTCCAGGATCTGAGCGCTCAGTCCTCCTGAAGACGGAGCTTTGACCAGGTCATAAGATCATAAGACACAGTAGCAGAATTAGGCCATTCAGCCCATCCAGTCTACCCCACCATATCTATAATATAATCAGAAAAAAAGTAAAAATTAAACAGGGATTGAAGTGAGTTGATGATATCTTGGTCTAAATAAACCATTTGTTGTCTATTTTAAACCCGATGATGTAATTAATTGCTATGTTCGTTCATACGTTCATAAGTCATGGGAGCAGAATTAGGCCATTTGGCCCATTGAGTCTACTCTGCCATTCGATCATGGCTGATCTATCTTGCCCTTTAGAGTTTAGACTTCAGAGATACAGCACGGAAACAGGCCCTTCGGCCCACCGAGCCTATGCCGACCAGCAATTGCCCCATATACTAGCACAATGCTGCATACTAGGGACATTTTACAATTTTACCAAAGACAATTAAACCACAAACCTGTACATCTTTGGAGTGTGAGAAGGAACCAGTGCACCTGGAGAAAACCCACGTGGTCACAGGGAGAACGTGCAAACTCCGTACAGACAGCACCCATAGTCAGGACGAACCGTGCTGTACACCCTCTGTGTCCACTGCTTATTGACAACATTCGAAAAGCAACTAAAACAAGCGCTGGCCGATATAATCGGTGTGCAGCCTAATGTCTAGCTAAGTGCATGCATACATATAAACATCCATCAGAACATTTACCATACATTAGGAAGATTGCAACCAGCTGCAACCTCATAATCAAAATCATTTTCGTACAACGGCTGTAATGAAATATTGCAACTGAACAGATTTATGATGCTCTAGTTCCCTGTGACGAGTTTTAAATGAACTCCAGTTTTTTGAAGACAAATTCTCCCAAGTTATAATAACTCCATAACCTAACTGCTTTATCCGTTGCATTCAATAAGGGGTGGCTTAATGGCGCCTGAGACCCAGGTTCGATCCTGACCTCGGGTGTTGTCTGTGTGTAGAGTTTGTACGTTCCCCATGTGACCGACGTAATTGGTTTTTCGTTATTCCACTTCCTCATCCACTCCCTACACACAAATCCACATGTCTATTGGGATATGGGAGGAAACTGGAGCACCAGGAGGAGGAAACCCACGGTCAAAGGGAGAACATGCAAACTCCAGCCGAGGTCAGGATGGAATCTGGGTCTCTGGAACCGTGAGGCAGTAGCTCTACCCACTGCACAACTGCACCGTACCCCAGTTACAGCAGAATGGTCCACTCCAGAGGCCCGAGCTTATCAAACAGACTGTCATTATTTCCTGTGTAATCATGACCATTACAAATCGTGGTGTGGTTATATGATTGGTTTGTGGTTTGGAACTCAAACCTGGTGATTTGGGGTCTGTGGACCAATGAGTCACGCGTGTCCTGTGTTGTCTGAGCGAAGGTGATACCATCTAGGATGGTGAGCTTCAGTTGAGATGTCAAACCAAGTTGTTGGATGGAAGTGCAGAAGTCCCACAGCCCGCCTCCTCTCCCCTCTCCCATCTGGCAAGAGGTACAGAAGTTTGAAAACACACCTCCAGATTCAGGGACAGTTTCTTCCCAGCTGTTATTAGGTAACCAAACCAACCTATCACCAACTAGAGACCAGTCCTGACCTCCCATCCACCTCATTGGAGACCATCGGACTTTCTTTACTGGACTTTATCTTGCACTAAACGTTATTCCCTTTATCATGTATCCACACTGTTTAATCATGTATAGTCGTTCCGCTGACTGATTCGCATGCAACAAAACCTTTCACTGCACCTTGGTACATGTGACAATAAACTAAACTAAACTAAACTAAACTAAGCTAATAAACTACTAGTTTTAGAATCCTCTAGTTTTAAAATCCTCTACCCTGAGAAAAAAACTGTGAGCGTTCACTTAATCTATGCCCCCTCATGATCTTGTACACCTCAATATAGTCACCCCTCAGCCTCCTATACTCTAAAGACAAAAAATCCAGCCTATTCAAATTCACACTATAACTCATGCCAGAAAAAGTTTAGATTTTAGAGAAACGGCACAGAAACAGACCCTTTGGCCTACCAGCGATCACCCTGTACACTAACACTATCCTACACACTACGAACAATTTACAATTTTACTGAAGCCATTTATCATACATACCTGTACATCTTTGAGTGTGGGAGGAAACCAGAGCACCTGGGGAAAACCCACGTGGTCACAGGAAGAATGTACAAACTCCGCACAGACAACAGCTGAGTTTGGTTTCATACCCAGGTATCTAGCGCTGTAAGGCAGCAACTCTAACTCTGCACCACTGTGCAAGCCCAGGTAACATCCTGGTGAATCTCTTCTGCATCGTTTCCCACTTAATGACATCGTTCCTGTAGCTGGGCAACCAGAGCACCATACTCCAAGTGTGGTCGCACAAACAATTTAACCGGTTGCCAGTTTCTAAGTCTATTACCCTCTCGGTTTCCACTTCTACTGCTCCTGATATGTACGTTCATATTACTGGCAAACCCTTTCTGTTGGAATACAAATACTTTCTTGAGTATATAGGCGAGGCCATAGCCTCTACTGCTGTGCCACTGTGCTGCTCTGAAGGGTAACTTTTTTACACAAAGGATGGTAGTTATAAGGAACGAGCTGTTAAAGGAAGTAGTTGAGGCAAGTACTATCACAATGTTTAAAAATAATTTGGACAGATACATAGGTAGGAAAGGTTTCGCGGGTTAGGTGGCTAACACAGGCAGGTGAGACTAGTGTAGATGGGACATGTTGGTCAGTGTGGGCAAGTTGGGCCAAAGGGCCGATTTCCACGCTGTATGACTCTATGACTCTAAATCAAGTTACTATACCTCCATCTTCGTGTGTGGTCACCTGCACTATTACAGCAAGAACCTACACTCAAAGAACAACATCTCATCTTTAGGCTGGGCATGTGGCAGCATGCAAGACTTAATGCTGAATTCAATGATAACTTGCTCTTCCTGTTTGGATCAGAACCTGCAAATTCACTCTTCCCTTTTTATTTATTTAATTTATAGACTCAGGCATGCCCCAAGTTGGTCAGAGTACACAACATGACCCAGACTTACTGCAGGGGTGGCACAGTGGCACAGCGGCTAGAGCTGCTATCTCACAGTGCCAGAGACCCGGGTTCAATCTGACCTTAGGTGCTGTCTGTGTGGAGTTTGCAGCTTCTCCCTGTAACACTCCATGCGTGGGTTTCCTTGGGTGTTCAGGTTTCCTCCCACATCCCAAAGACAAGTGGGTTTGTGGTCATCCGTGCTGACCAAGATGCCCCATCTAACCCAGTGCCATTTGCCCCTGTTTGGCCTACATCCCTCTAAACCTCTCCTAGCCATGTAGCTGGCTGTTTGGATAATATGTTTAATTAGTCCTTTACTTACCTTTAAATTGATTTTATTTTGCATGGTTTTAACCTAATTTGAGCAATTCTATCAGAGGTGCTCAGAATAGGTTCAAAGGCCTTTGACTGCGGTGCGTTGCCGTGGCAATCTGGGGGGCCAGGTCTCCTAAGAGTTTGCAGCCTGAGGCCTATTTTTGTTGGGAGGCCCCACTCACTCACGGGAAGAATGGGGGGGGGACATCTAGACCGGTGAGTCCGAGCAAACAGACAGAACGAGCCTCTCGCAAACTGATTCAGCATCAACATGGAAGACAGGGGAGCAATAATTGAGATGGAAAACTCGTTGCTTTTAAATAAAACTTGGCTTCACCGGAGGCCAGGGAAAGGGTTAGAGCAATCTTCGAAGAGTAAGGCAAAGCCGGAAGGGAAGGTTGCAACATAATTTATTAAAGAGAACGCTATGGCATTGAAAAGGAAAAATCGTGCCAGTAATAACATTCAGATGGGCTGCTCTGTGGAATATATAAATGCCTTTTGCATTGCCAAATAAACTTTACAGTTAAATAGTTTGAATTGCAAGTGAAGAGGAAATTACCCGACGTTTCAAAGAGATATAACAGGATCATAAAAACAGAGGGTTTAGCCATTTGTAGACGGGGCAGCAGAGATCTGTAGGGTTTTAACTCAAAAGGAATTTACACTCCAACTTGTGCAAATTAAAAATTAAAACTTACTGCCCATGAAGTAAAAAACTTAATTCAATAAACTATCCAGATTCTCCCTATAACTCAAGCCCTCAAAACGTTATGCTTTAAACTTCAGAGATACAGTGCGGAAACAGGCCCTTCGGCCCACTGAGTCCGCGCTGTCCACCCTGTACACCAGCACTATCCTATACACTAGGGACAATTTACAATTTTACCAAAGCCAATTAACCTACAAACCTGTACGTCTTTAGAGTGTGAGGGGAGACCAGAGCACCCGGAGAAAACCCATGTGGTCACAGGGGAAAATGTACAAACTCTTTACAGGCAGCACCCATAGTCAGGATCGAACCCGTGTCCCTGGCGCTGTAAGGCAGCAACTCTACCACTGCACCACTGGGCTGTTAGAGTCTGTTTGTAAATTCTATTGTAAATAATTGAAGAAGAGTAGACGGTGACACAGATATCCACAGTAACTGCTGTCTCTTTCCTTGTAGGGAAAAGATCTGGTCTCCAAAGGAGATCCTGGAAGCCTGAGGAAAGCTGATGTTTCCTCTCAGCCGGAAATCCTGAATCATTTGCAGCTGACACAAAGCTCTTTGAGTCATTACTGCTTTAGACAGAAAGGTTTGACATTCACCGCTCACTGCGCAATATCCTGTGCCCCGTCATAGGAGAGGAATTCTTAGTTTGGCTCAGCATGGAAACAGGCCCTTTGGCCCACCGAGTCCGTGCTGACCAACGATCACTAGTTAGAATTTAAACCTTAGACTTTAGAGATATAGCTTGGAAATAGACCCTTCGGCCCACTGAGGCCACGCTGACCAGCGATCACCCCATACACTAGTTATAACCTACACATTAGGGGCAATTGACTATTTTACCAAAGCCAATTAACCTACAAGCATGAACCTGGGTTTCTGGCGCTGTAAGGCAGCAGCTCTACCGCTGCACCACTGTTCCGCCCGAGTGCAGGAAGATGGGAATGAAAGAGAAATTGATCTGTTGGTTCCAAGTTATAAATCAGAGCGTAAAGACTTATGTTGGTCATTAAGGGACTGATTGGGAGGAAGTGTGGTGTGGGTTAGGGTTAGCACAGGCAGCCTGAGGCTCCATAAAATTGGGCGCTGCTCCAAGAGGCCGAGCGCATGGATGGGACGCAGCCTACGGTGAGCGGCACGGTGTGGCAGAGCAGCGGTGGAGTACAATGACAACATCGCCGGGCCTGCCCAACCCTGTAACTCCAACCCAGTGCCATCGCCAGGACAACAGGCCCTTTTGGCCAAGATAAGACTAACATTTTTTTTTAATGTTGGTCTTGAATGTTACGAATTGGCATCTAAAACGTGACGACACTTGTGTGCTGAATCAGTGTGATCTACTGTCTTACACTCATATACTTAGTATGATTGTGGCAAACTATGGTAGGATTGCCACTGAACTGTATGCAAAAAAGAATTTCACTGTACTCAGGTACACGTGACAATGAAGTACCATTGAATCAGTGACCATTTAAACAGTACCCATGGGAGACTTGGTGTTCTGTTACCTATAAGGTCCTGGATTGAGTGCAGGAGCGTGGGATTAAGCATTGTGGTGCTCTTCCGGAAGCAACATTCCTTGCTTCCGGTAGGCGGCGCGGCTCTGGCCAGCAGCGGCCTCTGCAGCCTGTCCGCGTTTTTATTATTTTTTGTCTGTGTTTTTATGTAGTTTTTGTTATTTTATGTTGGGGGGTGTGTGTGTGTGTGTGTGGGGGGGGGGGGGGGGGGTGGGAGGGGGGGGGGGGGAAACTTTTTGAATCTCTCCCTGCACTGGAGACCCGACCTTTTCTCGTCGGGTCTCAGGTGTCGTTGAGGCCGCAACAAGGAGCGGCTTCCAACGGGAAGAAGCCGGGGACTCGGGTGCCGACTCACCGTTGCCGTCGCGGAGCTGGCCGGGTCCGGAGCGGGTGGAGCGGTGGGGGAGCGGTGGAGGAGCCGCTGCCGCTGCCGCTGCTGCTGCTGCTGCTGCTGCTGATGCTACCGGAGAGTCGGAGGCTCCAACGACAGGTCTGTGGACAACGGCACCGGGAGCCAGCGTCTCCCTCGAGGGAGACCGCTTTTCGGGGCTCCTGCAACGGCGAATTCTCCCGCCCGAGTTGCGGGGTTGAAGTGCTCCTGGAGCGGGGCCTACATCACTGCCCCGCGCGGCTGGAATGGCCGCGGACTCTGCGAGTGCACACCGGGGGCTCCAACACCAAGACCCGGTGTGCGACCTCGCACAACCCGGCGTGGCTTTAATGGCCGCGGGACAATCGCCATCGCCAGCCGGGGGCTATGACTTTGACTCTGACATCGGGGGGGGGGGGGAGTGCAGTGGAGAGATAAGTTTATTTGGCCTTCCATCACAGCTATGTGATGGATGTTTATGTAAAATGTAATTATGTTGTGTCTGGGGTCTATTTGTGTGTAATGTATGGCTGCAGAAACGGCATTTCGTTTGGACCTCCAGGGGTCCAAATGACAATTAAATTGACTCTTGACTCTTGACTCTTGACTCTTCAGCCAAGCTTGCACACTGTGAGCCTACAAACCCTCCTTCTGTGCTCGAAATCTATGCATGAATTTGGGAGAACTTCATCAGACTGCAGGGTCCTGACCCGAAAAACGTTGCCTTTCCATGTTCTCCAGAGATGCTGCCTGATCCACTGAGTTACCAGCACTTTGCATTAATCTGTGAGATATTATGAATCTCACCTGCTCTGCTCAGGTAACAGAAACAATGAGCAACGATATCCGTCAGCAGAGGTTCTGATGAATTTAAGTTTGCAATCAATGGGGAGGGTTTATATTTCAACCTGAGTATGTTGTTTCGCAGAAAGGCATGACTGTACATGAACAGTACTCAATGCATGGTCTGACTACTAGGTCATGAATACTTAAGGTTGTGAAATTAAAAATCTATTTACTGATTGTACCTAGTGGGGCGGGCCCCATACCAGACAAAGGCAACAGTCAGCAACAGTAGGCACAGCCAATACTTTAGTAGAACCTTTAGTTCTGTGACATAATTACAAACACAGCTTCCATCGAAGATTGAGGAGATTCGGTATGTTGGTGAATACTCTCTTGCCCATCTACAGGTGTACGGTATAGTGCTTAATGAGTGGTTACATCACCGCCTGGTCCCGCAACTTGAATGCCCAGGGACAAAGGAGATTACATACAGTGGTGGACACTGGCCAGTCCATCGCAGGTACTGACCTACCCATCATCCGAGGGATCTATGGGAGGCACCACCTCAAAAATGCAGCCAGCATCATCAAGGACCCACACCAACTTGACTACACTCTCATTCCAACCTGCCATCGGCAAGAAGGTGTAGGCGTCTGAAATCTGTGACTTCCAGCTTCTTCCCAACAACCAACACCGATATAGGCTAGATAAGGATGTTCATAAGTTTGTGTCATAGGAGCAGAAGTAGGTCATTCGGCCCATCGAGTCTACTCCGCCATTCAATCAGGCTGATCTATATTTCCCTCTAACCCCATTCCCTCGTCTTCTCCCCATAGCCCTTGACACCCTTACCAATCGAGTATCTATTGATCTCCGCATTAAAAATACCCACTGTCCTGGCCTCCACACTCGTCTGTGGAAATAATTCCACAATTCATGGGAGGTTTCTGTCCTTAAAAAGTGAACCAGGTGTTTTTCTTTAAAAGGAATCCAGTGGCATTACGAAGCCCATACCTGACGGTAGATTTCAAATCTCATACTTATTGAATGATCTAAATATAATTTTTGCAGATGACGTGGTGGGATTTGAATTCACGTCTCTGAATCGGGCGCCTGGATTTGCCTGTTACTGCAACCGCAATGCCATCCTCACGACTTCTACCAAGAACTCCACATAAAATCAACAGTTTATGACAGTGCCTGGAACTGTTTAATAACAATCTCCCTTGATACAACGCTATGAAGATTGTTGGCGTTGCCAAGTTCAGTTGGAACAATTCCTGGAATTCACCAGACTAAACTTCCCACATCCAACTTCAGTCTAACGTCTGTCAAGCTGCCTTATGTTCCCTACTTTTGCAGTCGTTTTACAAACAGTAAACGAGGGCATCAAAAGCAACGGGGAAATAATGATTATTAGAGCCAGAGAGTCACACAGCACGGAAACAGGCCCTTCAGCCCAATTCGTCCATACCAACCAGGGTGTTCCATCTAAGGTTAGTTTAGTTTAGTTTAGAGACACAGTGTGGAACCAGGCCCTTTGACCCACCGAGTCCATGCCGACCAGTGATCAACCATACACTAGCACTATTTTACACGCTGGGGACAATTTACAATGTACAGAAGCCAATTAACCTACAATCCTGCATGACTTTGGAGTGTGGAAAGAAACCGCGGCACCTGGGGAAAACCCATGCGGTCACAGGGAGAACGTGCAGACTCCGTAGTCAGGATGGAACCCGGGTCTCTGGAACTATTAAGCAACAACTCTACCACTGCGCCACTGTGTCACCGTGTCACCCCACCCTCGAAAGCCTTTTGTTCCATTTTTCTCAGTCACTTTATTATAATCAGTAAACAAGGGCGTCTAAAGCAACAGGAAAAGGGTAATTGTAAATCTTAGTCACACAGCATGGAAACAGGCCCTTCGGCCCAGTTTGTCCATGTTGATCACATCTATGCTAGTCCCATTTGCCCAAATTTGGACAATATCCCTCTAAACCTTTTCTATCCATGTACCTGTCCAAGTGGCTTTTAAATGTTGTTATTTTACCTGCCTCAACTATGTCCTTCTTCCAGCTCGTTCCATATACCCACCACCCTCTGTGTGAAACAGCTCCCCTTCAGGTTCCTATTAAATCTTTCCCCTCTCATCTTAAACCTGTGCCGTCTTCTTCATGATCTCCCCTCCTTGGGTAAAAGACTGTGCACTCACAAACCAGGAGGAATCAAGTATCAGAGGGTAGAGGTTTAAGGTGAGCATGTGGGAAGGGGAGGGGGGGGGGAGAGATTTAATGGGAACCTGAGGGCAACATTTTACACACAGGGTGGTTGCTTTATGGAACCAACTGCCAGAGGAGGTAGTCTGCATTTAAAAGACATTTGGACAGGTACATGGATAGGATAGGTTTGGAAGGATGTGGGCCAAACACAGGCAGGTGGGACTAGTGTAGAAGGGACAAGTTAGTTGGCGTGGGCAGGTTGGGCCGGTTTCCATGCTGTATGACTTTATCACTGTGAATGACCCCTATTTTAAGCCTGCAATGCCTGGCTCTGGGCACCAAGCAGGAAAACATCATCCTGGCATCTACCCTGCTTGAATTATATTCATTTCATACTGAAATCAATCATTTTTTGTAGTTTGAAGCTGCAGGTCCCAGTGTGGTTGGAGAAGCTAAACCAAGCATCATTGATTAGGCAATTACTTCAGGTAGATTTGTCAAATTAAATCAGTTTTGACAAGACCATGGGGAAATATGTGTCAAGAAGTGAACACAACCTGTCCTGATCTCATCCAGAGATATGCAGGTGAGGACAACAACATAACATGCCTCAAGCATCTCCTTGTTCCTGCACCTTAAATAATTGCTGCAGGTTCTTCCCATCATCATCTTTATAACCCCAAGGCTATTACTATAACTTCACCTGTGCTGAAACAACTGGTTAGGTTTAAGTTTAGGTTTATTATTGTCACATATAACCAAGGTACAGGGAAATACTTTGTTTTGTATGCTCTCAGGTGGCACAGTGCTCAGCAGTTGCTGCCTTTACTGCCCCAGGCTCGATCCTGACCTCAGGTGCTGTCTGTACCCAGTTTGTGATCGTGTGGGTTTTCTCCAGGTGCTCTGGTTTCCACCCACACTCCAAAGACGTACAGGTTTGTAGGTTACATGGCTTCTGTACAATTGTAATTCGTCTTTCGTGTGAAGGATAGTGCGGGTGTACGGGGTGATCGCTGGGCGGTGTGGACACACGGTGGGCCGAAGGGCCTGTTTCCTCGCTCTATCTCTAAAGTCGAAAGTCGAAATTCTCTCCAAACAGATCAGATAATACCACACATAATTACAATCAAGTCAAACTCAAGTACAATAGAGAGAGCAAGTGTACATGATTTCAAGCTTCTGTACCTTCTGTCAGGGAGAAGAGGAATGAACGGGACGGGACAAGTCTTTGGTTATTTTGGCTGCTTTCCCAAGACAGTGTGAAGTGTGGATGGAGTCATCGACGTGGGGAGTCAGGTCTGTGATATGGACTGCGGTACATCTACAATTTCTTGCAGTCTTTGGCACTGCTCTTCCCAAACCAAGACGTGACACAACCCGACAGTATGCATTCTATGTGCATCTGCAGACGTTATGAGTCACTGGAGATTTGCAAATTCCCTGTCTCCTCATAAAATAGAGGTGCTGTTGTGCCTTCTTATCTGTTGCACCAATGTGGTTTGTCCACCACAGACCGTTGGCAATATTCATACCAATATCAATACCGTTTATTGGCATTTGAACCACAAATGAAGTTCAAACGAAATTTGGTTTCTGCAGTCGTACAACAAGAAGAGATCCAAGACACAATACAATTTACACAAACATCCATCACAGTGAATCTCCTCCTCACTGTGATGGAACGCAAAGTATTATCTCTCCCCTGCACTCCCCATTCTTCTCCCGATGTCAAAGTCAAAGCCCCCAGCGGGCGATGATAAGTAAGTCCCGCGGCAATTAAGGTGGCGCTGGGCGATGTAAGGCCCCGCTCCGGGTCTTGACGTTGGAGCCCCCGACGGGCGCTAGCAAGTCCCACGGCCTTTAAAGCCGTGCCAGGCGATGTAATGCCCCGCTCCGGGGCTTGACGTTGGAGCCCCCGATGGGCGCTAGCAAGTCCCACGGCCTTTAAAGCCGTGCCGGGCGATGTAAGGCCCCGCTTCGGGTCATTTTCAACCCCGCAACTCGGGCAGGAGAAGTTGCCGTTGCAGGAGCTCCGAAAAGCGGTCTCCCACCAGGGAATGCAAGCTCGCGAAGTCACCGTCCACCGGGCCTGTGGCTGGAGCCTCCGAAGCTCCGGAGTCGTGCCGCAGCTGCTCGCCACCACAGCTCCTCCCGTTCTGAACTCGGCCAGCTCCATGATGGCAGGTCCGCCGGCTCCGCGACTGGAGCCCCAAGGTCGTTCCGGTTGGAGGCCGCTCCACGGTGCTAGGCCCCAACAACAATGGAGACCTGATAGGGAAAAGGTCGGGTCCCCCGTACAGGGAAGAGATCTTAACGTTGGACAGGTTGGGTGAGTGGGCAGATGCAGTTTAATGTGGATCAATGTGAGGGTATCCACTTCGGTGGCAAGAACAGGAAGGTAGATTATTGTCTGAATGTCAAGTTAGGAAAAGGGGAAATACAACCAGATCTGGGGGTCCTTGTTCATCAGTCACTGAAAGTAAGTATGCAGCAGGTACAGCAAGCAGTGAAGAAAGCTAATGGCAAAGAGCAAAGAGGTCCTTCTACAATTGTACAGGGCCCTAGTGAGACCCCACTCGGAGTATTGTGGGCAGGTTTGGTCTCCAAATTTGAGGAAGGACATTCTTGCTATTGAGGGTGTGCAGCATAGGTTCACCAGGTTAATTCCCAGGATGGCGGGACTGACATATGATGAAAGAATGGGTCGACTGGGCTTGTATTCACTGGAATTTAGAAGGATAAGAGGAGATCTTATAGAAACATATATAATTCTTAAAGGATTGGACAGGCTAGATGCAGGAAAAATATTCCCGATGTTTGGGGAGTCCAGAACCAGGGGTCACAGTTTAAGAATAAGGGGTTGGCCATTTAGGACTGAGATGAGGAAAACGTTTTCACCCAGAGAGTTGTGAATCTGTGGAATTCTCTGCCTCAGAAGGCAGTGGAGGCCAATTCTCTGGATGCTTTCAAGAGTTAGATACTCTTAAAGATAGCGGAGTCGGGGGATGTGGGGAGAAGGCAGGAACGGGATACTGATTGTGGATGATCAGCCATGATCACAGTGAATGGCGGTGCTGGCTCAAGGGGCCGAATGGCCTACTCCTGCACGTATTGTCTATTGTCTATTCCGGTAAACTTCTCCTGCACCTTCCCCAAAGCCTTCACATCCTTTTCGAAGTATCCAACTCAAACTTTAAATGAAAGTGTTTTGGAAACTATTTCTCACTTTCTCATTTAAAAAAATCAGCAGCCTTTTTGAGAGACATTCCTCATGGGAAAAAAATTCCTGGGTTTTTGCAGCTGTCCAATTATTATATTCATACGGAAAAATATTGCCTTTAGCTACTGTCACTGATGGTTAATATCACTGGAAGTTTATTCTGCTCTGTTAGTCTTGGCCTTGGATGTGGGTTCAGTCCATTTGATCACACAATAACTGAATGTGTCATGAAATAGTTTCGGAATGAGGATTCAGACCAAGTTGGGCTCAGATTTCTTCAAGGTATTGCTGCCAAGGAGACTATCCAAGCTCTCGGGGGAGAGGGCCGGCACTGTGGCGCAGCAGCAGAGTTGCTGTCAAATGGTGGCAGAGACCCGGGTTCGATCCTGACAGCAGATGCAGTTTGTACGTTCTCCCCTTGACCTGCGTGGCTTTTCTCCGGGTGCTCTGATTTTCCCCCACACTCCAAAGACGCACAGGTTTGTAGGTTAATTGGCTTCAGTAAGAATTGTAAATTCTTCCTTGTGTGTAGGATAGAGCTAGTGTACGGGGATCACTGGTCGGCGTGGATTTGATGGGCCGAAGGGCCTGTTTCCACACAGTATCCCTAAACTGATCTAAACCCTCCCAGACATCCATCGCAGAAACCCAGGGAGGCTCCATCCCACCTCACCTTCCCCAGGTTCAGTCCAGCTCAAGAATTGAACTGCATTCATGAGAACGCAGGAATAAGGTGGGACAAGACCAGTCGGCCCCTTGCGCCTGTCCCACCACTCAATTTGATCATGGAAGATCTGCCCTAGGTCACATCTCACAGAGACATGGTGTTGTACTGCACAGAAATGGGTCTTTCAGCCCACCATGTCCATGCTATCCCTTTTGCCCATCAACGTTAATCTCATGTGCCCTCAGTGGACCTGTATCCTTCTATGCTTTGATTGATTAAAGGATGCAGCATGGAGACAGGCCCTTCAGCCCACCAATTCCATGCCGACCATCGATTGCCACATCCTGATCTCAGTTGCTGTCTATGTGGAGTTTGCACGTTCTCCCTGTGACCATGTGAGTAGATGGCCAAGTGGGATAACATAAAACGAGTGTGGATGGGTGATCGATGGTCAGCGTGGACGTGATGGGCTGAAGGGCCTGTTTCCATGCCGTATCTTTCAATCAATCAATCCTGCACTCGTGGCTCATGTTGCCAACGCCGTTTCTCACACTCTGAGATCACAAGCACTTGCAAAACTCTTGCTCTCTCACTTCTCTCACTATCCTGGGAACCCTGACGGGTAACTTTGTCTTTGTAACACAAAGGGTGTTGGGTGCATGGAGCGAGCTGCCTCCTAAGGTAATTGATACAAGTATAATTGCAATGTTTGATAAACAGTTAGACAGATACATGGATAGGACAGGTTTAGAGGGATGCGGGCAAAACACAGGCAGGTGGGACTAATGAAGATGGACATGTTGGTCAGTGTGGGCATGTTGGGCCGAAGGGCCTGTTTCCCCCCGCTGTGATTGACTCCATGACTATAACTCCCCAACTACTGAAACTCTTGCATTCTCAGAACCTGTGTTTTTCTGACTCCCTTACCTCATTGCCGACATTGGACTTTGTCTCTGAAACTGCCGAGCTACAATGTTGGGAACTATATTCTGCACTCTGTAAATCTGTCTCTTTGCCTCTACCTATTGTACTTGAGCTTGGCTTGAATGTATTAACGTACGTATTATTTGATTTGATTAGATAGCATGCAAACAATAGCTTTTCACTGTACCTCGACACAATGGGTGCTTGCTGCCTTCTGGTGCCACAGACCCCGGCTCGATCCTGACCTTGGGTGCTGTCTGTGTGGAGTTTGCACATTCTCCCTGTGACCATGTGGGTTTCCTCCGTGGTGCTCTGGTTTCCTCTCACATGCGACTTTGCATGTTCTTCTTCTTCTTGCGTATGGCGTGCACAGCCTAAAGTTGTAGGACAACTTGCTCTATTTGATCTTTCTTGATTTTGCACGCCAGGTTGATTGCATTCGTCGAAACAGGGTGGACCATGTGAAGGTTGCAATCTTCCACCCCAACGGCTTTGTATGTTAATTGGCACACTGTAAAATTGCCCCTAGTATGCAGGGAATGGATGAGAATGCAAGGTTACATGGAACGGGTGATCGATGGTCGGAGTGGACACAGTGCTTGTTTCCATACTGTATCTCTAAACCAAAGCTAAACTAAACCAAAATAAACAAGGTTTAACCTAAACCTAATTGCAAACTTTGATACCCTTCTTCTAGTGAGATAATTGAATAGGCACTGCAGTTGTCGCCTAATCAGATTTTGTCTGGGTTCTCACAGAGGGTGGTGGGTATAGGAACGAGCTGTAGTTGAGGCAGCTACCACAACATTTAAAAGACATTTGGACAGGTACATGGATAGGAAACATCTAGAGGAACATGGGCCAAATGGGGGCGGGTGGGACAAGTGTAGATGGGCATCTTCAACCTGTCTCTATGCTGTATGAATTTATGATTGATTTTAGTTTAGTTTAGAGATACAGTGCAGAAACTGGCCCTACGACCCACCGAGTCTGGGCCAACCAGATAATCCCGCACACCAATACCATCCTCCACAGGCTAGGGACAATTTACAATTTTACCAAAGCCAATTAACCTACAAAGCAATTTGTGCTTGGAGTGTGGGAGGAAACTGGAGCACCCGAGGAAAACCCACGCAGGTCACGGGGAAAACGCACAAACTCCATATCTCGAACCCAGGTCTCTGGCGCTGTTAGGCAGCAACTCTAGCTCTGCACCCCTCTTTGTTTTTGAACTGTGTGCCTTTCCTTATGAATCCGAGAATCCTATAAACTCTACCAACCAATCCCTCAACATGTCCGGCTGCTTTCATGGACTTATTTTAAAAAACACCCCGGCCTTTGTGTTCTTGAACGCCCTTTTACCAATCTGCCTCTCCCCATTCTCTTACCCCAGATATATTTCAAAATTGTCAGCTAGGGCAGCATAGTGGTGCATCAGTAGAGTTGCTGCCTTAAGTTACAGCGCCAGAGACCTGGGTTCGATCCTGACTCCGGGTGCTGTCTGTACAGAGGTCTCCAGTAAGAAGTGGCCGACTCGGGAGCTCCATGCCGCGGAGTGTTCCGATCTGTCCTGACACCGGAGTTTTGATCATCCCGACGAGAGGGCTTGAACACGCACCATCGGCAGCGGCACTGCGGAGGGTTCAAGGCCCCGACCACCACGGGTGAACAAAGGAGGAAGATGACTGAACTTTATTGCCTTCCATCACAGTGAAGAATGTTGATTCCACTGTGGTGGATGTTTATGTTAAACTTTATTTTATGTGCTGTGTGTATTGTTGCTTTTTACTTTGTATGGCTGTCTGGTAACTCAAATGTCACTGTACCTTAATTGGTAGATGTGACAATTAAATTAAATCTTGAATCTTGACCTAAGTTTGATCCTGACTATGGGTGCTGTCTGTATGGAGTTTGCACGTTCTCCACTTGACCTACGTGGGTTTTCTCATGGAACTCCGGTTTCCTCCCACACTCCAAAGGTTTGTCGGCTAATCGGCTTCAGTAAAGTGGTGTAGGATAGTGTTCGTGTGCGGGGATCGCTGGTCGGTGTGGACTCGATGGGGCAAAGTGCCTGTTTCCACGCTGCATCTCTAAACTAAACTCAAAAAGTACGAGACAGGGTTAAAGCACAATATTTTGGCTGCCCGTGAACTTAGTCTTTGAATTCCACACCTTGTGAGTACAATACAATTCTCTATTTGTTGCCAATCCCACCTGACTCTAGAAGGCATTAATCTGACCATCAACTACGAATTGAGCCTGTAACATTATTCTCATTCTTTTTCAATTACTAATAATAGAGAGTAGTTGGGCAGTACATATTGTGTGGCTTAGATCATAGGTATCCAGCATCATAGAATTACAGAACATTGAATGTCCATTGTTCCTGCATTGACACCTTGGTAGAGGCATAGAAGGCGACAAGAACAACTGCAGTAAAGTGCGATTAGGCCGTTCAGCCCATCAAGTCTACTCCACCACTTAATAATGGCTGATTGGTCTTTCCCTCTCAACCACATTCTCCTGCCTTCTCCCTATAACCTCTGACACTCTAACTAATCAAGAATATATCAATCTCCAACTTAAAAATATCCAATCGCCTCCACAGCATTGAAATCCAGAGATTCACCTTTAATTTGAAGGTACTTCCTTTTATTCTGAGGCTGTGCCCTCTGGTTCCAGACTCTCTCTTTACGGGAAACATCCTTTCCACATCCACTCTATGTAGGCCTTTCATTATTCAGTAGGTTTCAATGTAGATGGTAGACAAAAATGCTGGAGAAACTCAGCGGGTGAGGCAGCATCTATGGAGCGAAGGAATAGGTGTCGTTTTGGGTCGATCCCTTCTTCAGCCTGATGGGGGGGTGGTGAGGAGAAGAAGAAAGGAAGAGGCGGAAACAGTGGGCTGTCGGCGAGCTAGGAAGGGGAGGGGAAGGAGGGAGAAAGCAAGGAGTACCTGAAATTGGAGGTCAATGTTCATACTGCTGGGGTGTAAAAAATGAGGTGCTGCTCCTCCAATATGTGGTGGGACTCACTCTGGCCATGGAGGAGGCTCAGGACAACAAGGTCGGATATGGAATGGGAGGGGGAGTTGAAGTGCTGAGCCACCGGGAGATCGGGATGGTTAGTGCTGACTGTGCGGAGGTGTTGGGCGAAGCGATCGCCAAACCTGCGCTTGGTCTCACCGATGTAGAGCAGTTGACACCTAGAGCAGCAGATGCAATAGATGAGGTTGGAGGAGGTGCAGGTGAACCTCTGCCTCACCTGGAACGACTGCTTGGGTCCTTCGATGGAGTCAAGGGGGGAGGTAAAGCGACAAGTGCAGCATTTCCTGGGGTTGCAAGGGAAAGTACGAGGGGATGGGGTGGTTTGGGTGGGAAGGGACGGAAAGTCAAGTTGGCCTTCATTAGCCAGGTTATTGATTATAGATGTTGTGAGGTGAGGTTACAGTTGTACAAGAGATTAATGAGGCCACATTTGGAGTACTCTGTTCAGTTTTGTTCACCCAGTTATAGGAACGACATTGTTAAGCTGGAAAGGGTGCATAAATGATTTATGAGAATATTGCCAGGACTTGAGGGCTTGAGCTATAGGGAGAGGTTGGGCAGGCTAGGACTTTATTCCTTGGAGCGCAGGAGCATGAGGGGTGATTTTATGTAGGATCATGAGAGGAAAACATATGGTAAATGCACAGAATCTTTTACCCACAGTAGCGGAATCAAGAACCAGAGGACATAAGTTTAAGGTGAGGGGGAAAGATTTAATAGGAACCTGAGGAAAAACGTTTTTACACAAATGGTGATGAGTGTATGGAACGAGCTGCCGGAGGAGGTAGTTGAGGCAGGTACTATCCACATTCCACATCTGACACCATGTAATAATTCGACTCGGAACACACATTAAGATACAACACATGTTTATTAAATCACTTACAGCATGGATGTGCAAACGTTACAGCTCCGAGCAGCTACTGCTACTAACCAGCATAAGCAGGCTCTCGATACTATAAAGCCCATACTAGGCGGAGCTACTATTAACAAGCACTATAATTGGCTAGCATGAAATAGCCAATCTACAGCAAGGGTTTCTTCCTGGTCATCCTAAAGTCGTGCGGGGTTGTGGATTAATTGGCCTGTGTTTACTTTAGTTTAGTTTATAGATACAGTGAGAAATAGGCTCTCCGGCCTACTGTGTACACGTCGACAAACGATCTCTGCACACTAACACTATCCTACACACAAGGGACAATTTACAATTTTTACCAAGGCAATTAGCCTACAAACTTGTATTGCATTTGGGGTGTGGGAGGAAACCGGAGTTCCCAGAGAAAACCTCAAAGGGCACGGGGAGAGCAGACAGCACTCATAGTCAGGATCAAACCTGGGCCTCTGACACCGTAAGGCAGCAACACAACTTCTGCTCCACTGTGCCCCCCTCTTTGCTTTAGAACTCTATATCTTTCCTTATCAATCTGAGAATCGTATAAGCTTTACCAAGCACTCCTTCAACATACTTTGATCAAAAATAGGACAACATAGAACTCGTGTGAACGGGTCGACGGGCTGCTCTGGTTTTGATTCAAGCTGGAATTGCAGAGATGGGATGAATGTGGCCTTTTTTTTGCTCGCCTGTGCCATCTGGTTCATCGCTCCAAATAATACCCTCATGTTCCGTTGGACACTTGAAAGGCTTTAATAACCAACAGCACAAGACCTTTCGGAGATGGTACTTGTCCAACTAAAACAGGCCTCCATCAAAAATCATTGCTTCTCCTGTAAAAACACAAGGCATTGCTGTTGAGAACTGAGTTTGATTTTGTATAAGTCCTGTGTTTTCGAGGGAGGAGCTGAACAGGGCAGGGTGGAAGTGTGGAGTTCACATCTCACCGGCTGATGTGTAAACAGGCAGAGCGGGAAGGTGGAGCAGGAGTGAACAAAGGAAGCCTTTCAGTGCTGTCACATTGCCTGGCCTCTCCTCCACTGGATACAGTGTCATTATATTGCATTATAAAGATAGGCTCCAAGGAGTCTCAACACTCAGAGTTACAGGCAAGACCAGCGACGGCTTGATCACAGTCACTCTTTAGTCTCCAGCAGCCTCTAACGCCCTAATTTATGAGTGGAATCAGAGGCCGTGTACATGATAGTAATTAGACCGATAAAGAGGTGCACTGTTTCAGGTATTGATGGCCTTTCCTGTGTAAACACTTCAGAGAGCCTCGTAGAATAGCACAGCACAGGAATGGGCCCTTCATCCCACAATGCACTTTATCGGGATGCATCGCACTGTGGTTTGTGAACAGCTCCATCCATGGCTGCTAGAAATTGCAGAGAATTGTGGACGCAGCCCAGACCATCACACAAATCAACCTCCCTTTCATTGACTCCACCTACACCTCACGCTGCCTCAACAAGGCCACCAGCATAATGAGGGACCAGTCTCACCCCGGTCACTCCCACTTCTCCCCTCACCCATCAGGCAAGAGATATAGAAGTATGATAACACACACCTCCAGATTCAGAGACAGTTTCTTCCCAGCTGCTATCAGGCAACTGAACCATCCTACCAACAGTGACCAATATTAAAATGGTTTTACAGTTCTTAAAGGGACTGGGCTCCATAGTATGTAAACAGCAAAGCTTAACAAACAGACAACTGAACCGCCCTACCAACAGTCCTGACCTACCATCTACCTCAATGGAGACCCTTAGACTATCTGTGATCTTCTTCTTGGTTTCTTGGTTTCTTCGTTTCTTGGTCCTCCAAAATATTCCAAATGGAATTTAAACTGGAGGTGGTGAAGGGAGGGCTTTAGCCAGAAAGGGGTGTTGGGAAGAAAGAGCTACTTTAAATTTAGTTGCATCTGGTTGGGTAACTATAGTTGGGTGGAGATTATTCCATGCTTTAATTGTGCGGGGGAAGAACGAATTGCTGTACACATCTGTCTTTGTAGCTGGGATCACAAATTGGATCGAATGCCCTCGTCTGCTCCTAATTGGTTTGGGTTTGGTGTAGGTCTTGTAGTCTATGTCGAGCTGACCATTTACCATTTTGTAAAAACAGATCAAACGGTCAGACTTTACTGGACTTTACCTTGCATTAAACATTATTCACGTTATTCCCTTCATCATGTGTCTGTACATTGTGGATGGCTCGATTGTATTTATGTATTGTCTTTCCGCTGAGTGCTTAGAATGTAACAAAAGCTTTTCACGGCACCTCAGTACACGGGACAATAAACTAAACTCAAACTTAAACTCAAATTAACTCAATGTCTGTGCTAAATACAGTACCAAGACCATAGAAACAAAGAAACTGTACATGCAGGTTTATACCAAAGGTAGCACAAAGTGCTGGAGTCATTCGGTGGTCAAGCAGCATCTCTGATCAATTGTTTTCTGCCTGTCAATATATCTGGGCATAATGCATTATATATCCAAATATAATCCAGACTGAAGAAGAAGGATCCCGACCGTGTGGTATAGTGGCACAGCGGTAGAGTTGCTGCCTTGCAGCGCCAGAGACCCAGGTTCAATCCTGACGACCGGTGCTGTCTGCACAGAGTTTGTACGTTCTCCCTGTGACTGCATGGGTTTCCTCCGGGTGCTCTGGTTTCCTACCATGTTCCATTTGTATAAATGTTTTATTCTGAATTAAGTTTATTTTTGAAATTAAAAAATTCTGGTGGCCTCTGCCCCTGCCTATCACTGCCAAGTCATAATATTGACACAAAGTGCTGGAGTAATGAAGCAGGTCAGGAGGCATCTCTGGAGAAAAAGGAAAGGTGATGCTTTGGGTTGGAAACCTTCTTCAGGCTGAAAGTGGAGGTGGGGAGAAATAAACTGGAGGGGCAACATTGTGTCTGATCCAAATACTGTGGAGCCTAGGATCCACTCCATGGAGCGGAGCGACAATTGTTCACATGCTATTCAGATTTTTTTTTAAAATCAGAGAGATGGGAATGATAAGCAGGTTCCAGTAACACAACGATAAACAGCCTCAGGGATCCGTGACAGAGTAGGCAATGGAACATCAATTGCTATGAGGGGTTCAGGGCACAGAACCCATTATCACTAGTCGGGGGGGGGAGGCTGCTGCCACGTGCGGCGGCAGGCAGTAGATAGGACTATTCGGTACTTTTGTAACGTTGTTGACGCCAACACATGATGACACTTGTGTACTGCCTCGGTTGTATTCAAAACAAAGCTTCTCACTGTACCTACTGTAGATACCCTAGGTACATATGAGAATAACATATCATTCATTCATTCATTGGTATATGTTCATAACTTCATGTCATAGGAGCAGAATTAGGCCATTCGGCCTGCCATGTCTACTTTGCCATTCAATCATGGCTGATCTATCTTTCCCCCTCAACCCCATTCTCCTGCCTTCTCCCCATAACCTCTGACACCCGTACTAATCAGGAATCTGTCAATCTCCGTCTTAAAAATATCCACTGACCTGGCCTTCCCAGCTGTCTGTGGCAATGAATTTCACAGATTCACCACCCTTTGACTAAAGAGGACTTGTTATCATATTTTCTACAAGGACCAGGAAACAGACAAGTCTAAACCAACACTGCCAGATCAAAGCCCCCCCCTTTCCCAATACCCAGCGAGGCGTGCGTGGAAATCCCCAGCTAGGATAATATAATTAGTTTAGTTTAGTTTAGTTTAGAGAGACAGCGTGGAAACAGGCCCTTCGGCCCACCGAGTCCGAGCCAACCAGGGATCACCCTGTACACTAACATTATCCTACACACTAGGCACAATTTAAAATTTTACTGAAGCCAATTAACCTACAAACCTGTACAACTTTTGAACGTGGGAGGAAACCGAAGAAAACCCATGCAGGCCACAGGAGAACGTATAAACAGTGTACAGGAAGCACCCGTTGTCAGGATTGAACCCGGGTCTCTGGAGCTGTAAGGCAGCAACTCTACTGCTGTGCCACTGTGCCGTCACATTCCTAAGGCAAAGATTCTGGCTGCATTAGTTTAGTTTAGTTTAGTTTATTATTGTCCCACGTACTGAGGTACAGTGAAAAGCTTTTTTGTTGCATGCTCGCCAGTCAGAGAAAAAACTATACATGAATTATAATCAACATTGTACACATACAGGATAAAGGGAATAATGTTTAGTACAAGATAAAGTCCAGTAAAGTCTGGTTAAATATAATACAAAGGTCTCCAATGGGATAGAATGTAGGTCAGAACCACTCTCGAGTTGGTTCAGTTGCCTGATAACAGCTGGGAAGAAACTGTCCCTGAATCTGGAGGTGTGCATTTTCACACTTGTATACCTCTTGCCGGTTGGGCGTGGGGAGAAGAGGGAGTGACCGGGGTGAGACTGACCCTTGATTACGTTGGTGGCCTTGCCGAGGCAGCGTGAAGTGTAGATGGAGTTGATGGACTGGGCTGCGGCCACAACTCTCTGCAGTATCTTGCGGATCAGAGGCAGAGCAGTTGCCAAACCGAGCTGTGATTCACCGGAGTGTTCGGAACCAGAAGGGTTAAATATAGTTGTGGCTTTGCTAACGCAGGGGCGATGAGCAGGTGTTGAATCAGATTTGATCATTTGATAGGATGGAGAGAGATCAGCTATTTCCATTGACGGGAGTGACGAGGGGAAGGGCGTAACGGTGAAACTGGAGCCAAACGTTTCACGGGTTTGATAACAGATGTGTGAGATATTGAACGCTCTGCCTGGGACTAGAACGTGATGAAACTGACACAACTAGGATTAGAGTCATAGAGTCAAACAGGCCTTTCGGCCCAACTTACCCACACCGACCAACATGCCATAGTCACACCTGCTCACGCTTGGACCTCATCCCTCCAAACCTATCTTATCTATGTACCTGTATGAATGTCTCTTAAACATTGCGATAGTTCCTCAACTAACTCCTCCTGCAGCTCGTTCTATACACCCAAAACCCCTGTGTAAAAAGGTTTCCTCTCAGGTACCTATTAAATGTTTCACGTTAAACCTCTGGTTCTTGATTCCCCTTTTCTGGGCAGAAGACTGTGCTTTTCCAGATCTACTCCTCGCATCATTTTGTACACTTCTATAAGATCACTCTTTATCCACCTGCGCTCCAAGGAATAAATATCCCAGCCTGCTCATCCTCTCCCTTTAGCTCTGGCCCTAGAGTCCTGGCTACATTCTCCTAAATCGTCTCTGCACCTATACCAGCTTAACCACATCTTTCCTATAACATGGTGCCAAATACTGAACACAATACTCTAAATGTGGCCTCACCAACATCTTATACAATCGCAGTATGTCCTCCCAACTTCTATACTCAATGCTCTGACTGATGAAGGCATTTGATGGGTCCATTTATCAAGAGATCTGGAACCAAGTTGGGGAGATGGGGGGCAGGAGGGCAAGGTGTTGCCAGGGCAACGATCAACTTTGCTTTACCTCAATCACTAGAATCAATCACTTCCCTGAGTCATCGGTGCCAGCTCTGATTTGTTCTGCACCTTTTCATACCTCTAGTTTCCCACTCCCCTGACTCTCTTAAGAAGCGTCTTGACCCAAAACGTCACCTATTCCTTTTCCCCAGAGATGCTGCCTGACCCGCTGAGTTCATTAGTTACTACAGCATTTTGAGTCTATCCAATATGCTTTTAAACAGATGGCCTTGTTATTATTACATTGCTATTTCTGCAAACTTGCTGTGGCCAGATTGGCTGCAATTCTTTGCTTCAAAATTGTTTTCATGCTGTTCCTCAATGACGTTTAACCAGACTGGTGATTCATGAAATTCTTATACACGATGCACAAGACACAAAATCTTGAAAGCACATACCACCAGACTGAAGAACAGCTTCTTCCCCGCTTTTATCACACGTTTGAACTGACCTCTTTCTTATTTGTTAAGGATGTTTGCCCGATCTTCCAGTCTACCTCGTTGTGGCACTTGCAGTTTTTTTTAATTGCACTTTCTTTGCACTCTATTTATTTTTCTCTTTGCATCACCCGATGCACTAATGTATGTAATCGGATCCTCAACTTCCTTGCCATCAGTACAAATTGGCAACAACACTTTCTCCTCGATAACCATCAGCACAGGAATGCCTTAGGGCCGTGTGTTCAGTCCCTGTAGCCAACACTGTGTGGACAGACACATCCATAGTCAGATTCAAACCTGGATCTCTGGCACTGTCAGAGCGTCAATGCCGTCTTTAAACTCACCAACGATACCAGCGTTATTGGACAAATTATGGCTAAAGATAGACACAAAGTGCTGGAGTAACTCAGCGGCTCAGGCAGCAACTCTGGACAAAAAATGGATAAGTGACATTTCCGCTTTCGGTAGACGGAACCCCCTCTTCAGACTGAAAATAGGGGAGGGGTGGGGGGAAGAGCAAGAACTGGGTGGCGGTGCTGTTTGTATGGAGTTTGTACGTTCTACGCATGACCTGCGAGGGTTTTATCTGGGAAAGTCCGGTTTCCTCCCAGACTCCAAAGATGTACAGGTTTGCAGGTTAGTTAGCTTGGTATAATTGAATATTGTCCCTAGTGTGTAGGATAGTGTCAGCGTGCAGAATCGTTAGTTGACGTGGCTCGGTGGTGGGCCAAAGGGCTTGTTTCCACGCTGTATCTCTAAACTAAACTAAACTAAACTAAACTAAACTAAACTAAACGGAAGATAAGAAAAGACCAGGACAAATCAGGGTTGGCATGAGATGACCTCAGGCAGGAAGGTTCCCTCATAGCCAATTGTTGGCTCGGGAAGGTGTGACTTCAAGACGGATATAATGGAGCAATTTGTGGAACTGGTTAAATGACTACAATTACAACGCCAGAGACCCAGGTTCGATCCTGACTAGGGGTGCTCTGTACGCAATTTGTCCAATCTCCCTGTGACTGTGGGTTTTCTCCAGGTTCTCCGGTTTCCTCCCTCATTCCAAAAACGAGAGGTTTGTTTGTTAATCGGCCTCTGTAAAGTGTTCTTAGCATGTACAACAGAACAAGCGTATGGGTGATCGCTGGTCGGCACGGACTCCGTGGGTCGAATAGCCTGTTCTGTGATGTACAGTAAAACTAAACACTGGTTCCATGTTATCCCACTTTTGCATCCACTCTCTATGTGAAGAAGGACTGAAGAAATGTCACCAGCCGTGTTCTCCAAAGTGCTGGATCATCTTTGGAGAAAAAGGATGGGTGACGATACTTTGTGACCCGCTGAGTTATTCCAGCATTTTGTGTATGTCTTTGGTATAAACCAATATCTGCAGTTCCTTGTTCTTCAGAGAAGTTCCCTGACCAGCTGAGTTACTCCAGCACTTTGTGTCGTTTGCCATATTAGCCAGCATCTGCAGTTTCTTGCTCAATCAAGACTGTGGATCAGTAACTAGGTGGAGCACCACGTTACCAGCTCTACGGCTCAAATTACCGCAGGTTTAGTCTTGCCTGTTATTCCAGACACTGTTGTTATGATAATTTCCACACTTGTTATTAATGATCTCACTTGCTTTGTGTGTGGAGGAGTACAATAAGGCGATTGACCATCCCTTAAACAACTTAGTGTGGTACCCACAGTGATATATAATGATCAACAAACTAGAAAAACAGTTCAAGTTCAAGTTCAAATGTATTTACCATGCAGCGTTACAATTAAAAAAGGACACAATACACAACATAATTCAACACAGACGTCCACCACAGCATTCTTCGCTGTAGTGGAAGGCAATACAGTTCAGACACTGCTCCTCCTCCTTCTCCTCCTCCCTTGTTCAGCTGTGGTCGGGGCCCTGACCCTCTGTAGTTGCCGCTACAGACGGCCCAATGTTCAAGCCCTCTGGTTGGGATTGTCGGAACGCCGACGTCGAGACAGGCTGAGCACACCCCGCGCGCGGCCCGAAGCTCCCAAATGGCCACCTCCTTACCGGAGACCGCGGCTTCAAGATGTTGTAGGCCGCAGCCCGGTGGGCGGAGATCTTCGCCGGCGACCCCCAGCGAGGGATCGCCCGCTCCACAATGGAAGGTCCGCTCCATGTTGTCGCCAGAAGCTCCACAGACCGAGGCTCCAAGATGTTGGAGGTCACATAAGAGTCATAGTCACAGCCCACTGAAACAGGCCCTTTGGCCCAACTTTCCCATGCCAACCAACATACCCCATCTACACTAGTCCCCCCACCTGCCTGCATTTGGCCCATATCCTTCTCAACCTTTCCTATCCATGGTTAGATCAAGAACCCTGCACTAACTGCACTTTTCCCCATCATCATGTATCATGTTCACTCTGGATGGCTCAACTGTAATCATGTATAGTCTTTCTGCTGACTGGTTAGCACGCAACAAAGTTTTTCACTGTACCTCGGCATACGTGACAATAAACTAAACCTGAACTGGGATTTGAAAATGGCGCCAAATCCGGCAGCTCTGTGGAGTGTCTCCGTGCACTACTCCCCTATACTTGTACTGTATCTGAGATGTTTTAAGATGTATGTAAGTGCTTATGTATAGTAATACTTCCACTAAACTGGAAACAAAAATGAATTTCACTGTACCTGAATACATGTGACAATAAAGTACCATTGATACCTGTCCAAGTGTCTTTTAAATGTTGTTATAGTACCTGCGTCAACTAGCTCCTCTGGCAGCTCGTTCCATTTCCCCACCATCCTCTGAGTGAAAACGTTGCCCCTCAGGTTCCTATTAAATCTTTCCCCACTCACCTTAAACCTATGTCCTCTGGTAATTGATTCTTCTACTCTGGGTAAAAGACTCTGTGCATCTACCCTATCTATTCCCCTCACGATTTTATACACTCCTATAAGATCGCCCCTCAATCAGAGAGCATCATTTTGTACTGGAATTACAGAATTAAAAAAAGACAAAGTGAAGAACTTCTGATGAAGGGTCTTGGCCTGAATTGTCACCTATCCATGTTTTCCAGAATTGTTGCCTGACCTGCGGAGTCTTCTTTTCCTCCACAGTAATTCTCAACACGAGTGCTCTACTAGACCCTCCATGGACGCATAGAGTAAACTCGGCTCTAACTCCATCTACAAGTTTGCAGAGGCCAAATCACAAACAATGACAAGAATGAGGAGAACAAGAAGGAGATAGAGAACTTAGCAACGTGGTGACAGGACAATAGCCTCTCGTTCACCTTCAAGAAGCACGATGGAGTACTTGCCCCAATCAGCATCAAAGGTGTAGAAGTGGCAACGGTCGAGAGCTTTAATTTCCTTCTCGTTAATATTACCAACAATCTGTCACAGTTCAACCACATTGATGCCATCCAGTGAACTGGCCGTCTGTGGCAGAGAGTTCCACAGATTCACAACTCTCTGGGTGAAAAAGTTTGTCTTCATCTCAGTCCTAAATGGCCTACCCCATGTAGGTGTAGCCCAGTACGTAAGCAGCATGCTCTGTCCTTTCTGTAGAAGGTCATATCGGTCTTTTTGAGCAGTGTTGCTGCTTCAGTGTGTCCTGTAGTCTCTTACTGGAGTGTGGTAGAGAAGATTTGCCCAATTGTGGTTTACGAACATAAAAACAGAACAGCACAGGAACAGGTCCTTTGGCCCACAATGTCCCTGCCCAACATGATGCCAAGATCAAAGAATCTCCTCTGCCTGCAAGTGTTCCACATCCCGTCATTCCCTGCATATCCATGCGCCTATCTAAAAGCTTCTTAAACACCATGATCATATCTGCCTCCACAACCATCTCTGATACTGCGTTCCTGACACCCACCACCCTCTGTGTAAAAGAACTTGCCCCATGCATCTCCTTTTAAACTTTGCCCTTTTCACCTTAAAGCTATGCTTTCTAGTCTTTGACATTTCTGCCTGGGAAAATGGTTCTGACTGTTTACTCTATCTGTGCCTCTCACAAATGTTATGTACTTCTATTCGGTTTCCCCTCACGTCCGACGCTCCAGAGAAAACAATCCAAGTTTGTCCGACCACTCCTTATAGGTTATGCCGCATTCTGGCAAATCCCCTCTGCACCCTCTCCAAAGTTTCCACATGAATGAGAACCACGTGACCTGGTGTCAAGACAACAACCCTTCTGTGTGTCAGCAAGTCACAACAGATAGTGATTAACTTCAGGAAGCGGAGCATTAAACATACACCAGTACACATTGACGGCACTGAAGTAGAGATGGTTGATAGCTTCAAGATTCTAGGAGTGAATATCAGCAGCAACTTGTCCTGGACTGGCCGTATTGAAGCAGCGGCCAAGAAAGCACACCAACGCCTCTACTTCCGTAGAAGGTTTAGGAAGTTTGGCATTTTCCCAACAACTCTCACCAACTTCCACAGATGCTCCATTGTTTGGGAATAGCTCCACCCAAGACCGCAAGAAATTGCAGAGAACAGTGGACGCAGCCCAAACGACCACGCAAACCAACCTCCCTTCCATTGACTTCATCTACACCTCACACTGCCTCAGCAAGGCCACCAGCATAATCAAGGGCAGTCTCACCCTGGTCACTCCCTCTTCTCCCCTCTCCCATCAGGCAAGCGGTACACAAGTGTGAAAAAGCACATCTCCAGATTCAGAGACTGTTTCTTCCCAGCTGTGGTCAGGCAACTGAATCACCCTTTCAACATCAAGAGAGCAGTCCTGACCTACCATCTACCTCATTGGAGACTCATGGACTATCTTTAATTGGACTGTACTGGACTTTATTTTATGTCAAATGTTATTTCCAATATCATGTATCTGTACACTGTGGACAGTTTGACTATAATCATGTATAGTCTTTCCACTGACTGGTTTGCATGCAACAAAAAGCTTTTTGTTGTACCTCGGCACACGTGACAATAAACTAATGGGGAGACCAGAACTGCATGCAACAGATGGTGGAGGGGGATGAGAGGAACTCAATAAAGGATGAAGGAAGCTTAATAGATCCGTGTACAGCCACAGTGCAGAAAGGAAGTGTGACTATCATTACAGAACAACCTACGTCAAGGCATGTCCTTGGGTTTCACTTCACTTCACTTCCAATTCTTTGTATGCGGAAGATGTGGCAATAAACTGGAAATCCAGTTCCAGAGAAAGCAATGAGCTGGAAGATTACAAACATTCTAGAATTGAACGCGGGATGTCAGAGGAATTGTAAATATTTATGGTATGCTTGCCTTCATAGGTCAGGGCATTGAGTATAATGTCCCTGTCCCACTTAGGAAACCTGAACGGAAACCTCTGGGGACTTTGCGCCCCACCCAAGGTTTCCGTGTGGTTCCCGGAGGTTGCAGGTGGTTGCCGGAGGTTGCAGGTAGTGGAAGCAGGTGGGGAGACTGACAAAAACCTCCGGAACCTCCGGGAACCGCACGGAAACCTTGGGTGGGGCGCAACGTCTCCAGAGGTTTCCGTTCAGGTTTCCTAAGTGGGACAGGGGCATTAGGGTCATGAAGTTGTGATGCAACTTTATAGGACTTTGGTCGGGCCACGTTTGGAGTATTGCGCGCAGATCTGGTCGCTCCATTACAGGAAGGATGTGGAGGCTTTGGAAATGGAGCAGAAGAGGTTCATCAGATGATGCCTGGATTGGAGGATATCAGCTATAAGGAGAGGTTGGATAGACTTCTGGAATGCCAGAGGGAGACCTGATAGAAGTGTATAAAACTATGAACAGCTTTCACTCCCTCCCAGGGTGGGAATGTCAATGATTAGAGGGCACAGCTTTAATGCACGGACAAAGTTTAAAGGAGATGTGCAATGCAAATATTTCTGCACAAAAGGTGGTGGGTGCCAGGATCGTGCTGCCAGGAGTGGTGGTGGAGGCAGGTATGATGGTGGTGTTTAAGAAGATTTTGGATGGGCACATAGATAGGCAGGGAAAGAAGGGATATGAATTACGTGCAGGCAGAGAGAATAATTTATCTTGGCATGGACATTGTGGGCTGAAGGGACTGATCCTGTGCTGCACAACTCTGTATGAAGGAGAATGTAGCAGATGAGAGTAGAACAGCAAGAAACATAATGTGAGTCCCTCCATAGGCATGCGAGTAGGAAAAGCCTAGGAAGGGCCCATGTGGGCCACAGAGTCAGAGTCCTACAGCATGGAAACAACCCCGTCCGAACTCTACCATGCCAACCATGATGCCTTATCTAAACTAGTCCCACCTGTCAGTGTATGGCCAACATCCCTCTCAACCTTTCCTATCCTTGTACCTGTCCATGTGTCTTTTAAATACCATGCTTCCTGAAATCGTTAAGGTTTTGACACAGAGACTGGTGGGTGCCTGGACTTTGGTTTTTTTTGCACAAGTATTGGGTTATTAATTAGTTTAATATTTTGTTTAGTGAATGTTATCTATGAGTTGTGTGTTTATTGGCCTGTTAAGCTGCTTCAAGTAAGAATTTCATTGCTCCGTTTTCAGTACATGACAATAAAACACTCTTTGCTCTTAAGTCTGCAACAGACAAACTGGAATGGGACGTGAACTCCATTCGAGTCAGTTCTGTGAAGGGCACAACGGTGCAGCGGTAGAGTTGCTGCCATACAGTGCCAGAAACCCGGGTGCAATCCTGACTACGGATGCTGTCTGTACAGAGTGTGTGTACTCTGTGTGACCACATGGGTTTTCTCCAGGTACTCCAGTTTCCTCCCAGTTGGTTTGGATGTTAAATATGTAGGAAGGAACTGCGGACGCTGGTTTATACTGAAGATAGACACAAAATGCTGGGGTAACTCAACAGGCCAGGCAGCATTGCTGGAGAAAAGGAATAGGCGATGTTTCTGGATAGACTGCTAAAGTCTGAAGAAGGGTTCGGACCTGAAACGTCACCTATTCCTTTTCTCCAGAGATTTCTGCCCGACCCGCTGAATTAATCCAGCATTTTTGTGTCTGCCTTCGGGTTTGCGGGTTAATTGGCCCTTTGTAAATCGCCCCTCGTGTGTAAGGAGTCGATGAGAAAGTTGGATAACATAAAACTAGTGCAAACAGATGATGGATGGTTGGCGTGGACATGGCGGGCCGATGGGCCTGTTTCCATGCTGCATCACTAAACTAAACGCTAAAATGGAGTGCTGAAGTGCAAAGCAAGAACTGTGACCGAAGAACATTGTTTGTTTGAGCAGCTTGTTAAAGCAGTTAGCAGTCCCATTACACCAGGTGTGGCAGCACCCCAACCTACCTGGGACAACTTTTATTGTGAAGTTGTTAGACCAGGGTGAGGTTCCAGAGCAGTGTCATAGATCTTTAACAGCTTGCTCGCCTGACAGATCATGACATCTAATTATAGATTAATGCTGTTCAAACAAAACTTCATTGTACAGGTATGTTTATGAACATCATTTTTACAGTTTTCACCCCTCCTTTCCTAGCACAGATGTACAGCACAGGAACAATCCCTCTGGCACACAATTTCCATGCCGAACGATGCCAAGATAAACTGATCTCTCGGGCAGCACGGTGGTGCAGCGGTAGAGTTGCTGCTGCCTTACAGGGCCAGAGACACGGATTTGACCGTGACTAAGGATGCTGTCTGTACAGAGTTTGTACGTTTCCCCTGTGGCCTACGTGGGTTTTCTCTGGGAGCTCCAGTTTCCTCCCACACTTCAAAGACATTCAGGTTTGTAGGCTAATTGGCTTGGTATAATTGTAAATTGTCCCTAGGATGTAGGATAGTGTAGGATCATGTTAGTGTTCGGTGCGGCGCAGTGGGCTGAAGAGCCTGTTTCGGCGCTGTATCTCTCAACTCAACTAAACTAAATTGACACAAAGTGCCAGCAAGACAGGCAGCATGTGGTGCTTCTGGAGTAGGTGCATTGGTGACATTTCGGGTCGGATTTTTCTTCACACTCATCTCGTCTACCTCCACATGATTGATATCCTTCCCAGCCATTATCAGCTGTTATCAGGCAACTGAACCGTCCTCTCACCAACTAGAGAACAGCCTTGACCAGACCTACCCTCTACCTCGTTGGAGACCTTCGGGCTATCTTTAATCAGTCAGCTTGCAGACAGCTTGTTTGTAATCATGTATAGTGTCTTCACTGACTGGATAGTAAGCAATAAAAAGCTTTTCATTTTACCTTGGTACACTTGACAATAATAAACTAAACCAAACCAAACCATGTGCCTATCTAAAAGCCTCTTAAACGCCACTATTGAATCTGCCTCCGCCATCATCGTATTCCAGGTAACAACTATGCTATTGAATAAACAAAAAACATGTCTTACACATAATCATATCACAGAAACAGGCCCTTCAGCCCAACTTGTCCATGCTGACCAAAATGTCCCAGATAGTTTGCCCGTTCCCATATCCCATTTGCCCATGTTTCGCCTGAATCCCTCTAAACCTCTCCTATCCATGTACCTGTTCAAAAGTATTTTAAATATTGTTACAATATCTATCTTAACTCCCATCTCACCTTTCAACTTTGCCCTCTCTCCTGCAAGCCATACTCTCTAGCCTTTGACATTTCCACCCTGGGAAGAAGGTTCTGACTGCCAACCCTATCTAGTTGTTTTTTCGAGATACAGCGTGGAAACTGGCACTTCGGCCCACCGAGTCCGTGCCAACCAATGATTGCCTGTCCACTAATTCTATCCTGAATGAATGAATGAATCTCTTTATTGTAATTGCACATGGTACAACGAAAATTTAAAAGTCAATCCAACGGTGTGATTCAAAAATATATACATATAAAAAAATTACAGATAAATAACAATAGCAGCTGAGGTATTGGGTGTTGTACAGTTATATAGTAGTGCAAATGGTTAAGTACATTCAGGATGTTTTTAAGGTGCTTGTGAGTAAGAACCATTCAGTTGAATGTGAGTGTTATTTCTTAATTTGCATTGTTAAGTTCACGTATGGCTATGGGGTAGAAGCTGTCTCTGAGTCTGTTTGTGCGCGTTTTGAAAGACCTGTACCGTCTGCCAGAGGGCAGCAGGTGGAACAGGTTGTGTCCAGGGTGGGAAGGGTCCTTTAGGATGTTGGCTGCCCTGCCAAGGCAGCGAGAGCTGAAGATGCCCTTCAGGGAGGGCAGTGGGCAGCCAGTGATTTTTTGTGCGGTGTTGATGACCCTTTGAAGGACTCTCCTGTCCGCTGCAGAGCAGCTGGCATACCATGTGGTTATACAGTACGCCAGCACACTCTCGATGGAGCAGCGGTAGAAGGACACCAGCAGCTTCTCCTCCAGGTTGTTTTTCCTGAGGATCCTCAGAAAGTAGAGTCGCTGCTGGACCTTCTTGACTGCTGTGGTGGTGTTTGTAGTCCAGGAGAGATCCTCTGTAATTTGTGTGCCCAGGAATCTGAAGTCTGAGACCATTTCCACACAGTCCCCATTGATGAATAGGGGTTTGGGGGCTGCACTGTTCTTACAGAAGTCTATGACCCAGAGCAGGGCCTTGTATCACCCGGCGCGGCGTTATTGGCCGCGGGACAATTGCCATCGCCCGCCGGGGACTTTGACTCTGACATCGGGAGGGGAATGGGGAGTGCAGTGGAGAGATAAGTTTTTTTGCCTTCCATCACAGCGAGGAGGATATGCGCTGTGATGGATGTCTGTGTAAATTGTGTTGTGTCTTGGGTCTTTTTTTCTTGTGTGTATGACTGCAGAAACAACATTTCATTTGAGCCTCTATGAGGTTCAAGTGACAAATAAATTGTATTGTGTATTGTGTGATAATTTCCTTTGTTTTTGTGGTGTTTAGGATGAGGTTGTTGTCTGAACACCACGCTGCCAGTCTTTGGACTTCCTCCCTGTAGGCTGTCTCATCTCCTCCTGAGATACATCCAACCACAGTCGTGTCGTCCGCAAACTTGATGATGGTGTTGGTGGAGTGGGCGGGGGCACAATCGTGGGTGTAGAGGAGGGGGCTCAACACACAGCCCTGTGGGGAGCCGGTGTTGAGTGTGATGGGGGTGGAGAGGTGATGGCCCAGTCTGACGGTCTGGGGGCGGTTAGACAGAAAGTCCTTGATCCAGAGGCAGATGGGTTGGGAGAGTCCTAAATCCATGAGTTTGGTGACCAGTCTGCTGGGGATGATGGTATTGAAGGCGGAGCTAAAGTCAATGAAAAGCATCCTCACATAGCTCCCCTGGTGTTCGAGGTGGGTCAGTGCAGTGTGAAGAGCAGTGGCGATGGCATCCTCAGTGGACCCATTTGCTCTGTAGGCAAACTGGTGTGGATCGAAGGTGGGCGGGAGGCTGGCTTTGATGTGCTGCTGGACCAGTCTCTCGAAACACATCATGATGACTGGTGTGAGAGCAACCGGTCGGCAGTCGTTAAGGCCGCTGATAACAGGCTTTTTTGGTGTTGGGATGATTGTGGCAGACATCAGGCATGGTGGGATGATGGATCCTACGCACCAATGATAAATTACAGAAGCCAAATTAACCTACAGACCTGTACGTCTTTGGAGGGTGGGAGGAAGGCGGAGCATCCATGTTGTATGACTCTATTAAACTGAGGCAGGACACAAAGGTCAATGGTAGGAAGTCTGATCTGTGTGATGGACTGGGCTACATCTTTAACTCTCTGCAGTGTTTGCTCAAGATTTCAATATCTGCAGTTTCCTGTGTCTCCAATAACTCAGTGATACCCAGATCCTAAAAACATCAAGCGGAAATAATAATAGCTTTACAGGAGAGCGGTGGTGTAATGTTCAACCACAGACAGATGGGAAGGGGATCATGCTTTGTATCCAATACAACCAACAACACAGCCTGCAAGTGGGGACAGGGAAATATTTGTTATCAGTAAGAACCTAACCTCCATCATCTTAAATTTACAAAGTAAAAATGGGACAGAAATTAGCACCGAGAATATTTTATTTTGGTAAACTGGCCTTGACTGTGGATAATCTTCTGGAATGATCGTGAGTCATAGCGACCATCTTCAACTCTAGGGCTTCATACACTGTGAGGGGCATCTCTCATTTATAAACTGTGGCCTTAGTAATCACCTAAACCACTGCACAGATGCACCCGAGCACAAACACGTGCACACACGCACGCACACACAGACCACACACACACACACACACACACATATACATGCAAACACAAACAACGAGCATATATGCACATGTATACACACACACACGCCACACACAGAAGCATATACACACACCGACGTATACACAATAAAAACATATACCAACATGCACACCATCATACACAGAAACACATATACACCAACACACACACCATTGCGCACACACCATCACACATACACACACATACACACACACGTTAATGTTTCACTACTTTTGTTTGAGCAAAATGCAAAGTGCTGGAGTAACTCAGCGGGCAAGGCAGCATCTGTGGAGGGAATGGATATTTTGGGTCGGGACTTTTCCTCACCTGCAGGTACATGACCCACTGCAGAAACAGACAAGTGTATGGGCATGATAAGCGTGGAGTGGAACCAGGAGTGAGTCTGCTGCAAAGCTTCCCCAGTGGTGAACTGTTGCCTTAGAGTTTGTGACTGCTACTAACTTGGCTTTGATGGGTCTCTAAATAGTTTATTCGACAAATATAAATACTATAGTTGGCCTCCCATACTTTTCCCACTAGGGACATTAACATTTCCTGATTTAACAGTAACTGTAGTTCAGTTACTCAGAAATTCCTGCCTCGTCAGTTTCCCTATTCACAGTTCTTTCCCGGTAATTATAATCATTACTCATCTTCCCCTAATTACAACTCCTCCTCTCAGTCCCACCATAGTCATACAGTGTGGAAACAGGCCCTTCGGCCCAACCTGCCCACATGACCAAGATGCCCCATCTACACTAGTCCCACCTGCCTGCTTTTGGCCCATATTCCTCTAAACCTTCCCTATCCAGGTATGTCTAAATGTTTGTTAAACGTTGCGATAGTACATGCACTTTAGACTGTAGACGCTAGACATACAGCTTTAGACTTTAGCAATACAGTACCGAAACAGGCCCTTCACCTACCTAGCAGACACTGGATAGTAGAGGGTCACTAGCACTACACTCCAGTGTCTACACCACACTAGCACTACACTCCAGGCACAAGTTCCAATTTTACCGAGGCCAATTAACGTACAAACCTGTACATCTTTGAAGTGTGGGAGGAAACCCGAGCACCCGGAGAAAACCCATGTGGTCACAGAGAGAACAGACAGCCCCAATAGTCAGGATCGAACCAGAGTCTCTGTCGTTGTAAGGCAGCAACTCTACCGCTGCACCATTGTGCCGCCCTGCAACTCATAGTAATCTCCTATTTTCCACTCTTGTACTGTAAGTATGTGCCTATGTAGCGTGAGATTCTTACTCAACTGTGGACGAAAAAGGAATTGCATTGTACCTAGGTACATGTGACAATGAAGTACCATTGAATCATTGAAGATCAACTGCGGTCTTTCCAAATGATAGAACAGGCATTTGGTTGGGGATGTGGTCTTACACTTTTACATTCTAAGGAACATATGGGTCCATCAGATAATACACAATAGGTTTAGTTTAGAGATACAATGCGGAAACAGGCCCTTTGGCCCATCGGGTCTGCGCTGACCAGTGATCCCCCATACTAACACCATTCAACATAGATGAGGGACAATTTACAATTTTACCCAAAGCCAATTAACCTACAAACCTGTACGTCTTTGGAGTGTGGGAGGAAACTGGAGATGCTGCAGAAAACCCTGGGGAGAAGGTACTAACTCTGTACAGACAGCACTTGTAGCCTGGATCGAACACGTGTCTCTGGAGCTGTAATGGCAGCAATGCTGCCACTGCACCAACATGCCGTTGTTGATTTGCTGTTGTTTTAGCAACGTGGTTGATCTGCGCGGCTTACTCCCTGCTCTCTGTACTCATCTCTAGGAGCTGGGGGACGAGGAGCTGTCAACAAAGCCAATATTTGGATTGTGTATTTCAAGATACCGAGAGATTATTTACATAGTGTTTGCATTTGACTAATCACAGGCAAAACAAACAGTGCAGAAACAGGCACGGGTTTGGCACTATCAGATTCAATAGTCAGACAGCAACCAGAAACAATAGGGGTGGCACAGTGCGGCAGCAGTAGAGTCGCTGCTTCACAGTGCCAGAGACCCGTATTTCATCCTGACTGCAGGTGCTGTCTGCGTGGAGTTTGCACGTTCTCCCTGTGACCGGCTGGGTTTCCTCCCACATCCCAAAGACCTGCAGTTTGGTGCAGAGGTAGGATTTGGTTAGGGTTGTGCAGGTGGTTCGAGAGTTGCTGCCTCACAGCGCCAGAGACCCAGGTTTGATCCCGACTACAGTTGTTGTCAGTACAGAGTTTGTACGTTCTCCCTGTGCCAGTGTGGATTTCCTCCGGGTGCTCTGTTTGTCTTCCACACTCCAGGGATGCACAGGTTTATAAGTTAATTTGCTTTTGTAAATTGTCCCGTAGCGTGTGGGATAGCGTTAGTGTATGGGGTGATCTCTGGTTGGCGTAGTTTCGGTGGAACGTGGGGCCTGCATCCACACTGTGTCTTTAAAGTAAAGCCTAAAGCCTGATGGTTGATGTGATGACATTGTTCTTGGACCTGCAGGTAATGGTTCTTAGGCTCCTGTACCTTCTCCAAGGTACACAAAAATGCTGGAGAAACTCAGCGGGTGCAGCAGCATCTATGGAGCGAAGGAAATAGGCAATGTTTTGTGCCGAAACCCAAGGGTTTCGGCCCGAAACGTTGCCTATTTCCTTCGCTCCATAGATGCTGCTGCACCTGCTGAGTTTCTCCAGCATTTTTGTGTACCTTCGATTTTTCCAGCATCTGCAGTTTCTTCTTAAACACTGTACCTTCTCCAAGATGGTAGAAGTAAGATGAGATCATGGCCTGGGTGGTAATCGTTCTCTCTGTGACACCGTGGATTTGCTCCAGGTGCTCTGGTTTCCTCCCACACTCCAGACGTACAGGTTTGTAGGTTAATTGTAAATTGTCCCTAGTGTGTAGAAAACCAACTAGTGCACTGGGCCTTTTTCCGCGATATATCTCTGAGTTCTAAAGTAAAGTTTTGGATGATATTGGCTGCCTTCTTGAGGCAGCGCTTCCTGTAGATGGTGGGGGGGGATATGTAACCATGATGGACCAGGCAAGGTTCACCACTCTCTGCAGCTCCTTTATTCTCAAGTGTTCGTTAACACTCGGATGGCTTTCCACCTTGGATAAGGATCATTGTGTCAGGAGATACTGGGACTTGCACGTGTCCTCAGTGGAATATTGGAACCAAAACAGCTGCACAACAGTTCCCCGACTGCTTCAGGAACCTGGAACCCAGACTTCTCGAGTGTTTTGCAGAACTTTGAAGATTAACCATTGCAAAACCGCAACGCTCTTCCTGAAAACCCAGGAGTGGAAGTTATTTTCTACACGATTGCTTCAGGATGTGTCAAAAGCCTGATAGGACCACCAACAGTGCAGCTTTCATAGAATTCCATACGGTGGTCTGATCCAAGCAGGCAACATGAAAGGACCAGTTGTCTGAGGCTGAACTAAATGTTACTGTGTTTCCTTGCCCTGTACTCATTGGCCTCCAGAGGGTCTTGGCGTTTCAAAATTCCTGCTCAACGTATGTTATTCCCTTTATCTTGTACACTGTGGATGGCTCGATTGTAATTATGTATATAGTCTTTCTGCTGACTGGTTAGCACATGACAAAAGGCTTTTCACTGTACCTCGATACATGTGACAATAAACTAAACTAAAAACTCAAAAAACTAAAAATGTGCAGAAGATTGGCAAATGAAGTTTAATTCCAAAAAGGGCGAGGAGCTTAATTTTGGAAAGTCAAACCAGGGCAGGACCTCAACTCTGAGTGAAATGTTGTACAGCAGAGAGTTCAGCGAGTACAAGTACATTATTCTCTCAAAGGGGTGTGACAGGTGGTGAAGAAAGCTTTAGGTACACTGGCTTTCATCAGTCAGGGAATGGAGTGTAGAATTTGGGATGTTATGTTACAGTTGTACAAGATGTTGGTGAGGCCACACTTGTAGTATTCTGCACAGTTTTGGTCACCCTGCTGGGAGAAATGCCAATAAGCTGGAGTGCAGGGAAGATTTACAAGGATGTTGCTGGGACTCGAGGGCATGAGCTATGGAAAGGTTGGACAAGGTAGGACTTTATTCCTAGTAGCGTAGGAGGCTGAGGGATGATCATAATCTCTTGTGGGCCAATCTACTTTGACCTCTTGAGCAAAACGCAAGGTGCTGGAGGAACTCAGCGAGTCAGGCAAAATCTGTGGAGGGAATGGACATATGACATTTCGGGTCAAATTGAAGAGAACATTCTGACTGGTTGCATCATGGCCTGAATCTGCAACTCAAACACAAAAACGAAGGAGATTACGGCAGACACTGTCTAATCCATCACAGCTACTAACCTCCCACCATCGAAGGGAAAGAAGCAAAAAAAAAAACAAAAAAAAACCGTGCAAACTCCACACAGACTCTGTACCTGAAGTTGGGATCGAACACAGGTCTCTGACGCCGTGAAACATCGCAGCTCTAGCAGCTGCGCCACTATGCAGCCCTAAGTGTACCCAATTACAGAGGAAGATTTTTGTATGTGTGCTATGGGAATCAAATCAGAGAATATTCTGGATGAATGACATCAAGCCAAAGACAAAAGCAACAGGTAGAGCAAAGGGGAAAATCCCAGAATGCAGAATATAGCTTCTCAACAACATCACATTACAGTTCCAGAGAAAAAGTCCAATGTCCGCAATAAGGTAGGTTTGAAAATAGAATCTGTACCCTAGATTATGGAAGGACCATTCAGAAGCTTGATAACAGAGACATTTAATTTAGTTTATCATTATCACATGTACTCAGTTCCAGTGAAAAACTATTTTCGGTGCGTGCTATCCAGTCAACGAAAAGACTATACATGATTACAATCCTGCCATCAACAGTGTACAGATACATGATAAAGGGAATAACATTTAGTGCAGGAGAAAGTCCAGCAACATCCAATTAAAGATAGATTGAAGATCTCCAAATGAGGCAGATGTCGGTCAGGACTGCTCTCTAGTTGGTGATAGGATAGCCTGTTAACAGCTGAGAAAAAACTCTCTGAATCTGGAGCTAGACAAAAATGCTGGAGAAACTCAGTGGGTGAGGCAGCATCTATGGAGCGAAGGAATAGGCGACATTTTGGGGACAAGACCCTTCTTCAGACTGAGCGTGAGACTGAATCTGGAGGTGTGCGTTTTCACATTTTTGTACCTCTTGCCTGATGGGAGACGGGAGAAGAGGGAGTGAGACTAATCCATGATTATGCTATTGGCCTTGCTAAATTGTTCCCAAGTCTGGAGGTATGTGCTTTCAAGCTTCTGTATCTTATGCCCAAGGGGGCTACTGACATAACACAGAGTTCCTTTCACCCATCTTTCATTCCAGCACCTAAACATGGCCAGGATTCAGTTGGGAAAATGTGAGCAGAAATGACATAAAGAGATAAAGAGATGACAGTGCTGGGGAAAAACCTATCAGCAAAAAAAAAAAAAAACCACAGTCTGACTTGAAAAAAAAAGAAACCAATTCAGCAGTTATTCAGCACGATAATCGTATATAGTCAGCAAAATAAAATTATGAATTAAGGAGGTGGAAATGAAAAGGGAACTGAAAATTTGGCAAATGCATTTAATCATCAGTACTTGGCTGAGATTTGTTAACTATTTTAAATTAGATGTGTTCCAGAAATGGGGAACAGGCAGCCCTGACCCGACTTTGCTGAATAAACAAAGATGGGTGCCATTGTAATGAAGAAGTTGAAACAAGGAACTGCTACAAAAAAAAGACAAAGTGCTGGAGTAACTCAATGGGTCAGGTGACGTTTTAGATCGGGACCTTTCAATAGACTGATGGGTGGGGGTGGGGGGAAGAAAAAAGCTGCAAGAGAGGAGGGTCAGGATAAAGCATGGCAGGTAATAGGTGATCACGGTTAGGGAAGGTTTTTGATAGGCAGATGGCTGATCAAAGGCCTGGGATGAGTTGTGAATTGTGAAGCCAGAGGAAGGATGGTAGGTGAAGGGGAGAAATAGGCACGAGTCCAGATGGGGCACGATGGGTTGGAAGAAATGGGGAATAAAGAGGAGGAATAGAGGTTGTGTCACCCTCTATATTCCGCACTCTGTATCTTCTCCCTCGTTCCACTTATTGTACTTGAGTTTGACTTGATTGTATGTATGTAGACTATTATCTTATGTTTGGATAGCATACAAAACAAAGCTTTTAACCATATCTTGGTACACAGTGCTAATAATAAACACAGATCTAATCTACGGTAGACAAAAATGCTGGAGAAACTCAGTGGGTGAGGCAGCATCTATGGAGCAAAGGAATGGGTGACGTTTCGGGTCGAGACCCTTCTTCAGACTGATGTTGGGGTGGGGGTGCACATCAGTCTGAAGAAGGGTCTCAAACCAAAATGTCACCCATTCCTTCGCTCCATAGATGCTGCCTCACCCGCTGAGTTTCTCAGCATTTTGTCTACCGTTGATTTTTCCAGCAGTTGCAGTTCTTTCTTAAACAGATCTAATCCATGCTGCTTTGGGATGATTGTGATGGAGTGAGACCTCTTTCTAAACCTCCTTCCAAAGCGTGGATTTGCAAAGAGGGTCTGGAGAAGGATGTTCTGATCCTTGTCACGAGCTCATCCCGAGCAGCTGCCTAACAGAGGACTCTCGATGTTCAGATTCCCAGTGACACACTCGGAGATGGATATCAAGTGCTGCTGGAAGGATCATCAATTTGGTGAAAGACCCGGTGAGTTCCTCCAGCCCTTACAGCATGGTGGCGCAGAGTTGCTGCGGTAGAGTGGTAGAGTTGCTGCCTCACAGCCCCAGAGACTGAGATCGATCCGCACTATGGGTGCTGTCTGTACAGAGTTTGTACGTTCTCCCTATGTCTGCGCAGGTTTTCTCCTAGTGCTCCGGTTTCCTCCCACACTACAAAGGCATGCGGGGTGGTAGGTTAATTGGCTTCTGTAAAAGTAATCAATTGTCCCTAGTGTGTAGGATAGTATTAGTGTAAGGGGATTGCTGGTCAGCGCAGACTCAGTGGGGGACGGGCATGTTTCCACGCTATATCTTTAAACTAAACTAATCTCTTTTGTGTTAAAATATTTGGACTTGCACCCAACTATAATTCTGAGAATTGGCATCAGTTGAAGCATTCAAGCAAGGAACATAACAAGCCACTAATTCAGGTTTGCTGTGCAGCCGTTCAATTGCTCTGGACCAGGTCCAACTTGACTCATCCGCAGGCAGCTTTGTTTAATGGGTCTTATATATAATCCAATGCGCGGAATCATAAACAGATATAATATGCTCTATGGACTGGTACAGACATGCCTTGCAGTTCCAGTAGTTCCACATCAGGAGCAAGTGCAAGGGGTTCCCAGAACAGATCTGCTGTTCATGACTGTGCAGGAAGGAACTGCAGATGCTGGTTTATGCCGAAAATGGACACAAAAGCTGGAGTAACTCAGTGGGTCAGGCAGCATCTCTGGAGAAAAGGAATAGGTGATATTTTGGGTCGAGTCCCTTCTTCGGACTGAGAGGGGATGGAGAAAACCGAGAGATATGAATAGGAGCATTGGAATAAATTAAGGAAAGATATGCAAAACTGATCAAAGCCAGCAACAATGATCAAGGAAAGGTGGAGCCCACAAAGGTCCATTGCTGGCTGTGGGCAAGGTGATAACGAGCGATACAGACAGTGAAACTGAACAGGGCAACAGTGAAACTATTAGGATGACCAGGTTGGGGAAAGGGATGGAGAGGGGATGCAAGGATTACTTGAAGCTAGAGAAATCAGTATTCATACCACTGGGTTGTAAGTTACCCATGCGTGTTCCATTGTCATGCTCCTGTGATCACAGTGCCAGAGACCCAGGCTGCAACCAGCATCTTGACTACACATGCTGTCCATACAGAGTTTGTATATTTCCTGTGACTGCGTGGGGCTTCTCTGGGTGCTCCAGTTTCCTCCCACTCCCACAATAAACTAAACTAACATTCCAAAGACGTGTGGATTTGGGGATGAATTGGCCTCTCTGTAGGATCGAACTAATGTACAGGTGAACGCTGTCCAGCATGGACTCATTCGGCTGAAGTGCCTGTCACCACACTGTATCTCTAAAATAAACAACACAACATTCTTATTCAGAGGCACCTCATTGTTCTGTTGTCAGTACATATAATAAACACGCTTGACATTTTTTGGCTTAGTTCAGAGATACAGCATGGAAACAGGTCCATCGGCCCACAAGTCCACACCAACCCCATCATTCACCCGTTCATACAGGTTCTATCTTATCCCACTTTGCATCCACTCCCTGCACACTAAGCAGCCGATTAACCTACACGTCTTGGGGATGTGGGAGGAAACCGGACGGAGTACCCGGAGGAAATCCACATGGTCACAGGGAGCAGGTGCAAACTCCACACAGACAGCACCCGAGGTCCGGATCGAACTTGGGTATCTAGCGCTGTGATGCAGCAGCTCCACCCGTTGTGTTCTTGACATCAGAGGATTGTCAGTCAAATGAAATTTGCAGTAAAGAATTAATTTAGCTTCATTCATTCTCTCAAACAAAAGTGAAACAACAGGAATCTAATCTATTCCCGGTTCTAGAGACGGCACGGACACAGGCCCTTCGGCCCAACTTTTCCATGCTGACCAAGTTGGCAGACTAAACTAGTTCCATTTGCCTGCATTTGGCCCACTAAATCCCTCATATCCATATATCTGTCCAAGTGACTTTTAAAAGTTATACAGTAACTATATCCACTTCCACAGCGTCCTCTATCAGCTCATTTCAGATGCATACTACACTTTGAGTGAAACCAGTGCCTCCGAGGTACTTCTTAAATCTTTTCCATTTGTCCTTAAGTTCCTTGTTCTCTAGTTTAGAATCCTCTACGCTGGGAAAAAGACAGAATATTCACATGATCCATGCACCTCATGGTCTTGTGCACCTCAATAAGGTCACCCCTCAGCCTCCCACACTACAAGGAAAAAAGGCCCAACCTATACAACCTCTTCCTTTCACTCAAGCCCACAATTCCAGGTACAATCCTGTTGAATCTCTTCAGCATCTTCCCCCCCAACGTCATGGCATCGTTCCTGTAGCTGGATGGCCAGAACTGCACACATCCTCCAAGCGATCACAACTGCATACAGTACTTCACACCAATAACTCTTCACTGTGGGGGAAGAGGGTCGGTTGAGATACATCCTGGTCAGTTTTCAGCTGGGTCTGGCCAATCTGGCCTGTCGTGGGTCATGACTGAAGGTAGCCGAGGGGTCTGCCAGACTTATGTCCATGTCCACGCTGACACTGGAGTGGAAGCACACTGTGTCCACGGACACCTTGGCCATCTATAGGACCAATGGGCATCGCAGGGGCTCGAGTGCATCTTTAAATATCTGTCAGGGTAGAAACTTTTTGCTTTGATATGCACTTATTTCTTGCTTATTCTTAATTTTCCAGATTGATATTTTCTTTGAATAGTACTTTTGAAACTGCAATAAACTTAATGTAATAAAAAATGAACTGCAGATGCTGGTTTATACCAAAGATGGTGGTAATTCAGCGGGTAAGGCAGCATCTCTGGAGAAAATGGATAGGTGACGTTTTGGGTTGAGTTTGAAGAAGGGACCCGACCTGAAACGTCACCCATCTATTTTCTCCAGAGATACTGCCCAACCTGCTAAGTTACTCCAGCATTTTGTGTCTATCTTCTGTAATAAACGTTCGTCTGTAAATTAAAAAGGCTATGACTGGACATTGTATAGGGGATGGGTAAGGTGCCATTCAAAGGCAGCTTGGCAATGAAGTACTATAACAGCTTAATTTAATTAGCACATAAGATATCAGAAAGCTAGAGTCTTATCTGCAAGAAATGAGAAAGTGCTGAAAAGTTAATGATCTAATTGATTAGGAGATTGAGAGGGGATCTTATAGAAACTTACAAAATTCTTAAGGGGTTGGACAGGCTAGATGCAGGAAGATTGTTCCCGATGTTAGGGAAGTCCAGGACAAGGGGTCACAGCTTAAGGATAAGGGGGAAATCCTTTAAAACCGAGATGAGAAGAACTTTTTTCACACAGAGAGTGGTGAATCTCTGGAACTCTCTGCCACAGAGGGTAGTTGAGGCCAGTTCATTGGCTATATTTAAGAGGGAGTTAGATGTGGCCCTTGTGGCTAAGGGGATTAGGGGGTATGGAGAGAAGGCAGGTACGGGATACTGAGTTGGATGATCAGCCATGATCATATTGAATGGCGGTGCAGGCTCGAAGGGCCGAATGGCCTACTCCTGCACCTAATTTCTATGTTTCTATGTTTCTAATGCAGACTGCTTTCAGCTTGACATGATACTGCACAGTGGCTATTAAGAACCCAGTTTTCAAAGCATGTTTTAAAAGGCAGCCCGCATCAAAAACCCACACCACCCTGGTCACTCTCACATCACTCCTACCATCTGGACGAAGATACAGGAGTTTGAAAACCATGACAACCAGGAAGAACAGCTTCTTCCCAACAATCACAAGGCTCTTGAACACAAGAAAAACGAACTTTTCACTGTACATCGATCGCCTCAGCGCAGGGGGAGAACAAGGAGGGAAGAGATGGAGACTAAGACTTTGCCTCCATCACAGTGAGGATGTGCTTGGTGAACTCACTGTGGTGGATGTTTAATTTGTGTTTATTGTAGGTTTTGTTTTTATTGGTTCTGTGTATGACTGCAGGCAACATAATTTTGTTCAGACCGAAAGGTCTGAATGACAATAAAGGAATCTAATTCTAATTCTCAGTACACGTGATAATAAATTAAACAAAACTAGAAATGGTCTGGTGTAAGAGGAAACTGTAGATGCTGGTTTATACTGAAGATAAACACAAGGTGCTGGAGTAACTCAGTGGGTCAGGAAGCATCTATGAAGCAAAAGGATGGGTGATGTTTCAGTCTGACGAAAGATCCCAACCCAAAACATCACCCATCCATTTTCTCTAGAGATGCTGCTTGACCCGTTTAGTTACTCCTGTACTTTGTGTCTATCTACACTATAATTGGTCTTGGTTGTACCAAGTACATCAGGTTTTTTTGCACTAGTACTAGGGTTTTTAATACACAGATATATATATTTTTTCTTTGTTTATGATGTTATCTATGTGTACTGCATTTACGGGCCTGTTATGCTGCAGCAAGGAAAAAAATAATTGTTCCTTTGTGAACACATGACAATGAAACGCTCGTGATGCTTTTGATGTGTTCACTAAAACTAAGAAATATTACTCAAGCGCGTCATGAAATAGGGAAGTGAAAATACCAAAATGAAAATTACAAGAGGATGATATAAATATTACTGAGATTATAGCGTCATCGTGACACAGTGTCGAAACAGGCGCTTTATGCCAACCAACGTGTCCCATCTACACTAGTCCCACCTGCCTACGTTTGGACCATATCCATCTAAACCTTTCCTATCCACGTATCTGTCGAAATGTCTTTTAAATATTACGATGGTACCTGCCTTAACTACCTTCTCTGGCAGCTGGTTTCATACACCCACCACCCATTGTGAAAACATTGCCCCACAGGTTCCTATTAAATCTTTTCTGAGTTGGATGATCAGCCATGATCATATTAAATGGCGGTGCAGGCTCGAAGGGCCGAATGGCCTACTCCTGCACCTAATTTCTATGTTTCTATGTTTCTATGTTTTCACCTCCTTAAACCTATGTCCTCTGATTCTTGATTTCCCCTACCCTGGATAAAACACTGTGCATTTACCTTATCTATTCCCTCATGATCTCCACCGGGTGGCGCCGTCAGCGATGGCAGCCTTGCCAACGGTCTGTCTGTCTTTTCGTCTTTTTTGTTATTTTTAGTGTGTTCTAAAAAGTACGTGTTAATGTTCTCTGGTTTGTTTTATGTGGGGGGTGGGGGAGGGGGGGGGTCAGAGGAAACTTTTTTTCTCAATCTCCTACCTTGCTGGAGATGCGATTTTTTCCGGATCGTATCTCTGGTCGCTCTGCGGCCTGACATCATGGAGCTGGAGGCCTTGCTCGAGTGACTTTGAGCCCCACCGTGGGGCAGTTGACTTGCCATCGGAGCCTGCGATCCCTTCCCTGGGATAGATACTCCAACTGCATACTGCGTATTTCAACATCGAGCTCGCAGTCTCGGGTAGCGACCGATGTCGGGAAGCTCCAAAGTCGCAAGAGGTTAGCCCCGACCCGGGGTCTGATCGCCTGGCGCGGGGGAGCCGAGATCCCCCCCCAAAGCTGGTGCTTAATCACCCCAACGTGGAGTACCCCAACGCTAGCTGCGGGAGCCAAGACTGTCCCCTCGAGGTGGACAAAGAAGGGAAGATTGAACTTTTTTTTCGCCTTCCATCACAGTGAGGAATGTGGAGGAGTCACTGTGGTGGATGTTTATGTTAAAATATATTTTGTGTTTTGTTGCTTTTTATTGGTATGACTATGGCAAATCAAATTCTTCGTATGTTGTAAAACATACTTGGCTAATAAAGTATGATCATGATCTTACACACCTTGATAAGATCATCCAACATCCTCTTCTGCTCTAAAGAATAACATCCGAGCCTACCAAACCTCTCCTTTTAGCTCACAATAAATTATAAGCTTATGAAGGCGACCAGACCATACAAGTGCAAGCCAAGGTGTGTAGTGCAACATTTTACAAAGTCGACTGTAGTTTGTTGCTGAGATAAGGTTGGGGTTCAGCTTGTGTACTGTGGTTCAAGAACATGATAATCAATGGGAAGAAGTTGTTGATGAACTTGGCGGTCACTGTTCTCAGGCTCCTGTACCTTCTTCCCGATGGCAGCAGTGAGATGAGACTAACTGGTGGTGTGGGTCTTTGATGGTGTTAACTGCCATTATGAGGCAGAACTTCCCAAGGTGCAGCGGCTACCGAACCCGCCCGGAGGACCCAAAGGCTCCGCCGACAGCAGAACCTCTGGAGGTGATGGACTCGAGGAGCAAGGGTCAGTAGGTAGGTGAACCTGGGTAATGCCTACAAGGTTGGCTGCAGGAGACACCCCCGGGATACAATATGGCCGAGCAAGGATAGAGACGTCAGTTCGTGGGACAAAGGCAATGGATGAAGGCCCTGCAGGAGCCTGGGGGTTAACAGGATCGGAAACTGCTCCAGTAGATCGAAGGGCGGACCGGACTCTGGAAAAGGCGTCAAATGCAGTTGCACGTGTCAAATAAAGCACCATTGAACTTCCTTAGATCCCGTCAACAGAGAGCAGGTCAATACCTATGAAGGTCCGGATAATGTCCACCAGCATCTTTCCACCAGGTCTGCAGCTTCCTTCACTCTTGGGCATTTAAAATACCGAACCAGGCCGTGATGCAACAAATCAGCATGCTCTTTACCCATACATGATGCCAAGTTCAACTAATCTCCTTTGCTTGCACTTGATCCATATCTCTCCAAGTGCATATCCATGTGCCTCTCAAATAACAATCTTGTGTCTGGCTCCACCACCACCACCTCATTCCAGGCACCCACCACTGTGGGCAGGAAAATCTGCCCTGTACATCTCCTTTAAACTTCAACCCTCTCACCTTAAACAATGCCCTCTAGCCGTTGTCATTCCCATCCTGGGAAAAAGATTCTGACTACTCTATTTATGCTTCTCAACATGTTATACACTACTATTGGATCTCCCCTCAGCCTCTGACACTCCAGAGAAAACAATCCAACCTCTCTTTATATCCAATGCCCTCTAATCAGAATGGCACCATCTCCAAGCTTCCAAATCCTTCTTGTAATAGGGTGACCAGATCTGCAGAGAATTCCATATGCAGCATAACCAAAGTCTTATAAAGCTGAAACATGACTTCCTGACTCATAGTTTAGCTTAACGTCATGTTAACAGCAAAAAGCTTTCCTTTGCGTGCTATAGTCAGCGGAAAGACCATACACAATTACTATCAAGCCGTCCAGTGTACAGATACAGGATAAAGGGAATAATGTTTAATGCAAGATAAAGTCCAGTAAAGTCCGATTAAAGATAGTCTAAGGGTCTCCAATTATAGATGGTATGTCAGGACCGCTCTCTAGTTGGCAAAAGGATGGTTCATCCCCTCTCCCATCAGGCAAGAGGTCCAGAAGTGCAAATATACACACCTCCAGATTCAGGTTATCAGGCAACTGAACCATCCTATACAATGCCTTGATCGATGAAGGCAAGCATGTCAGCAGTACTACAATGTAGTAGAAAACAAACAGTGACAAGCTTTTAACATTAAAACGCACCAATGTGACAAATGTAGGTAGGGAGCATGTAGCGATGATATTAGAACTCTGATGAGATTAGAACTCTATTGATAGGCTGAGCGAGTGGAGTAAAATTTGACAAAGGGAATTTAAGGTCGTATAGTGTGAGGCTACATACATGAGTAAGAGGAATTGAAAGACAGATTCATCTAAATGAAGAGAGTTTGCATATGTGCAAAGAACATAGGTCTAAGTTTAATTTAGATAGTGTGGAAGCAGGCCATTCAGCCCACGGAGTCCAACTATCAACCCTACACACTAGTTCTATCCTACACAAGGGAAATCTACTATTTTGTCAAAGTCAATTAACCTACAAATCGTCACGCTTTTGGGATGACGCTCAGACCCGGAGAAAACCCACAGTCACAGGGAGAACGTGCAAACTCCATACATACTTCACCTGTAGTCAGGATCGAACCTGGCTTTCTTTCGCTGTGAGGCAGCAACTCTACCACTGCGTCAGTGTGCTGTCCTTTTTTTACGGGATGAGGGAGACACTCGAGGTTGAGTAATTGAAAGGCAGAACCTCATCTAAATGGAAAAAGTTTGCAGATGTGACAAGTACAGAGAGGTCTAAGTGTTTTTTAGGTACAAATGTTAGTGGGCAGCTGTAGTAAGTGGTTTGAAATGTAAACGGTACATTGACCTCTTATTGCAAGAGGGTTCGAGTCCAGAAATAGGGAAATACTGCTACAATCGTAAAGGGTGCCTTTGTGGCTACACCAGGAATGCTGTGCCATTTGGGTTTCCTTATTTAAGAAAAGTCACGCTGACATTGGAGGTAGTACAAAAGAGGTTCATTAGAATAATTTCAGGATTGAGAGCTCTTTCCTATTAGGAGTAACAGATGCCATTAGATCGGTTTGGCTGGGGAGGAGTGATCAGACTGACCCATGCAAGGTACTGAGGGAGTGTGACCAAAGAAGACATTCTCACCAGGTGGAGAATCTCTATCAAAGGGAAATAGTTACAGAATGGCCATTTAAACCTTGTGGTATCTGACCCTCACACTTGTCTGCATTAAATTCTGCCACCACGCTGCCCAGATTTAGCATCATGTTCAGCAGACATTGTGGGCCAAAGATACAGTTCCTGTGCTGTTCTACACAGTCATAATGGCATGAGTGCATCCCCCCCCCCCACCATCCCCACCCTAAAACAAGCCTCCTTGAGCCCGTTTCAATAATGCAGAAAGACTCCCACATAATGGGACTACCCAGTACAAAGACACAGCGACCCAATCACCTATTTACATGTGGCTTTATTGGAAAGAACATCCAGGATTTTGATGCATAAAATACTCACTGCATGGGAACACAGTATTAGAATGAGAATTTGCTAACATTCAAAACAGGGATTGACAGTCCGTAGAATTCTGGCACGTCCAATTATGTCAAAAACTAAGAACCTAGACAAGACAGCAATCCAATGTGATCCTACTGTGAAATAGTTAAGAATGGTACAATACATACATGCAGCTTTTTTTCTCTGATTTGGCCCCAGAGGCTGTCACCATAAAACCTGCCGCAATGTGTTTCTTTTGCTTTTGAAATTAATATAATTAGATGGAATTAAGTCTCCCCCATTCATTTTGACATCCATCCTTTGTATATATCCCAAATAACTTCCCAACACCAATTTTTGAACAGCATCATTCACTTGGCGCATCACAATAGTGAAGCTACATGCTCAGTTCTTGTGTTGGGGATAGGACCCACACACCTCTGGACACAAGCAAATGATAACTAACGCATGTTCAAGCTCAGACTTGGAAAGGTAACTGTCAACATGGATGGACTTTAAAAAGGTCCAACAGCCCACAATACAAGCAGGCATCTCTACACAGTTGTACACTTCAATCAGTGGGTCAATGTACAAGTTTGTACGTGGTGCTGGGATGGAGAGGGTTGGGGAACTGATGACACAACGCACAAAAATCCCCAAACATTTAACAATAAGCAGCAATTTTTTATAATTCAGGAAACATTTATGCATTTTGTGGTGTTAAAAAGGATATCACAAAGTTTCGCTATTACTGCGAGGGACAGTGAATAGACCATGCCATAACACTTGGGTTGTGAGCACTTTTTTTGCAAGATCTGGATCTTCTACATTTCTGGCCAAACATAAATTTCTGGGATCTGCTGAAATAAACAAGTCATGCATATGCAAATTGCATTACCCAGGGATGCAACTGTCTGGCATCAAACTGCAACATTTTTATTTAATGCAATAAAATTTCGATACAGCAAAAGAGGGATGCAATGCCATATTGCAGCAGATCACAGGATTAGGTAGTATACATTAAACAGTTATATGTAAACTTGTGTGATTTCAAAAATGGCAGCATCATAAATTCTATACCCTATTTTCATCCTGATCAATTTCAAATTAATTTTGGATTTGACGCCTAATTTCAGCACATCTGCCTGTGAATATAGCTACTTTGTGAATTGAGTGTATGTTTTGGCACAGTTGTTAATATAATAGTGTTAACCATGCTGAGGTTCTGTTTTTAAATAACTAGTGGCTTTCAGACCATATGGAACAGAATGGTACTGGGCATGTATACTTTACAGATGGATGTACAATTTTCAAATATTACAATTGATAACCCAGTTTTTAATTTTGTAACTTGGGAGAATCCATGTTGGACTCAACTCTGAACTATCCTCTGCTGTAGAAGAACATCCAATAAGTTGTATTAATCAAATTACCCACCTCCTAATCAGTGCAGCTTGGAGTTGGCTTTACACACAACATCACTTCCCAGAAGTAAATTGGAAAACGCCTCAACATTTATTCTAACAGGCTGCCCGTTTGACCATTGTTGCTAATTAAAAGTCAATTTGATTCCAAGTTCAATAAGATTTTACGAGGTTCAATCTCTGGAGACGCAGAATACCCCCCATCCTTTCCTAATCTGAATTACTGATTCCAAATAAATTGATTTTTTTGTGCAAAATAACTACAGTAAACAAGACAAAGATGCACAGAGTACTCATGCTACTTCAGAACTCTACCGCAGTCCTATCAGAAGGGCGGTGTTAATACTCAAAGCACTTTATCCTCTGTTGGAGGAAGGAAATCAGAAATAATTCAATTCAGATATGGCGTAATCTGTGTTTATGTCACTACAAAAGCACTCAAGCGGACATTTTATAATTTGTTTTCATCCAAATAGATTAACGTTAAACATCCTCAAAATTGACATTTCACAATCCAGGTGAATTATCACCCGAAGGTGGATTTCTCCTCACCCCTCCTCTATTCACACCTACAAGTGTGCACATAAAACACAGGAGTGCAAGGGCTAGTTGCAGCACCTTCTCCATTTATCATTCAAGATCATTTATCTTAAAGGATCAGCAATAGATTTAAATACTCTGGTTTCATCATTCAGCCTCTCGCTGGTTAGTGCAGTGAACAACTATTTCAAGCTTTTAAAAAAAGCTAAATTGGAGGGCACAAATTAGTTTGGGTTACAAGTAATCAGGTAATTCCAAGATCGTACCCAGCTAATGTGAACAACTGGTAGAACAACAAGTCATGGATCAATTGGCTGCCAAGATAGAGCTTGGAATGCTCAGCTGGTCAGGGAGATTCTACAGAAGGAGAAAACCAGTTATTTGCATCTCTCCAGACACTGCTTGGTCTGCTAATGCACATTCAATAGTTCCTTTACACATTTCTAGCTTTTTTCTTTTGGATTATTAAATGCGTATCAATTACAACTCACACCAGCAAATGTTCCTTCAAAATGGACCAACACGCCAATAAATTAGAGTGGTGTACAAATTAATTCTGAAAAGGGGAAGCAACTGCTTGGGGGAAAAATACATAAATAAGATGGCTTTGTGCCACCTACTTCCAAAATTCAATTCCATTGGAGTTCATAAGCCCAATTTTTGGTACAATGTGTAACTACTTTTTCTGCTCCTTTAGCATAATGGGAATTTCTACCCATGGTCTTCCAATTCAGAAAGCACTTGTGATCCGCTCCGCTGAAGACACAGTATGCGGCTAAAGAGATCAGAAGCCAATACTCCATCACCCCCCACCTCAAATCCATTCACAGAAGAGGAGAGCACAGGATTTGGGCGGTACTGGATTTTACATTTGCACACTCAGAAATGACTTCCCTTGGTTTTACCAGGTCTAAAATCACAACGCAATGCAGATTTAACATTCCAAATCAGAGGTTAAGACTATTTTCTGTCAGAGGAATACATAAACACAAGTCACAGCCTGCAATCAGCCAAAGACGTACCCTACCGTTTATTTCAAAGCCATCATGTTATTCTATTCGTGCAAATAAAAATCACATCTTTCTCCACTGTAGATGCAGTGCGAATGCAAGAAATTTTGTTGATTAATTTGACTGCTGACATATTATGTAAACAGTGAACTTTGGACATTTTAAACCTGTGTCCCAAAACACATATGTTAGACCAACAGCTTCATGTTTTCACATGTGACACTCATGAAGCTCCAAACTACACCAAGGGCCCCAAAGTAAAACCACAGGGAGCGGTGGAGAAAAGAAATTACTTTGAAAAGTCAAATCAAAAGAAAAAAGAAAAAAATCAGTTCTTGCATAATTTAACTAAGCCAGTATTCCTTCCAACTTTTGTTTTTACACCAGTCACGTTAGCTTGAAAATAAATCACCCATTGAAGGAGTGATCCTTCTTTTAAGTGTACATCATTTCGGCCATGTGTGACATTTTTTTGGGGATATACAGGTAATATTCCATGTATCCCGACAGGTCTTCGATGGTGATGTCTTCAACAAATGCCCTGGCCTCTTCGGAGCAAGAGCGTGGGGAACCCGCGGCCCCAGTGCCTGGCTGAGTTCTTCGACGGGGTGAGGTGCGTCGGCCGGTCTCGGCTGCATCTCTCTCGCACTCCGATATCACGCTGCGAAGCCCAGTGAAGGAGTACACCTCGACATCTTGCCACCGCTTGCAGCGGCATTCCTTCTCCCGCGAGCAGCGGCAGGGGTCGGTCTGGTGAAGCTTCGACAGAGACTGGAAGTCGGAGGATGGCCTGGACTTCAGGGCCGCTAGTTTCGGTGTCTCGGATGGGGAGTCAGTGCGTGATCCGGTGCCATTTACAACTGCGGGTTCTTCCGATGGCTCCAGTGAGAAGACGGTGGGGACTTTAGCGCCAAACACAGCTTCAGGCTGCCCGGCCTTACAGCACTCTTTGGGAGGCTGGACGGCAAGGCCCTGGTAAGGCTCCGTTTGGTTACTGTGCTTCGCTTGTGAGCTGGCCGAGGGCGCTGCGGAACTGCAGTAAGTAAATTTAGGAGGATGAAGAATGGGCGATTTAGAACGTCTTCTCCGCTGAGTTCGGATGGCACCACGCGATGGCTTTCTGGTTGAGCTGTATGTTTTTATCCCCATGTCGGCAAGAGGGCACAAAAGAGAAACCATTGTTAACGAGAGATTCAAGGAACTGCAAACACTGGTATATTGAGCAAAACACAAAGTGCTGGTGGAACTCAGCAAATCAGGCAGCATCTGTGAAGGGAACGGACAGGCAATGTTGTTTCGGGTCGGAATCCTTCTTCAGATAGGGATAGGCGACGCAGAGTCAAAACTAGAGTGAAGAAAGGTCCCAACCCAAAGTATCGCCTGTCCATTCCTTCCACAGTTGCTGCCTGTCCAGCTGAGTTCTTCCAGCACTGTGTTTTGCTCACAATGTTAACATAGAACAGTGCAGCACAAGAACAGGCCCTTTGGCCCAGCTGACTGATCTCTTCTGCCTGCACATGATCCATATAACTCCATTTCCTGCATTCCCATGTGTCTATCCAAAAGCCTCTTAAATGTCACTATCATATCAGCCTCCACCACCATCACTGGCAGTGCATTCCAGCGCCCCTCCCACCATGCTCTGTGCAAAAGAACTTGCCCTGCACATCTTCATTAAGCTTTCCCCCTCTCACGTTATATCTATGTCCTCTAGTGTTGGACATTTCCGCCCTGGAAACAATGTTCTGACTGTCAGAACATTTTCTACAAAAATACCACTTTTCAATTGCAACACACACTGCAGTCTACCTAGTGCATGATTTATGAATTGGGACTTTCCACCAATTAAGGACATACGGTAAAAAAAGGGCTTATTACAAACCAGAAAGGTCTTACCACAACCTAGAAAAGGTCTTTCCACAAACACCGCATGTTACTTTGTTAAAGGGATTGAGAGAACAGGGGAGGAACAGATGCACAGCCTTGTGTTTATATTGCACCACACAGGACAAGGTGCTTCACAACAATCGAGTGTTTCTGAGGTAAAGCTACCTTGTAGTGTCATGTGACATGCAAGCGCCCACAAACATCAATGCAATAAAAGCCTTCTTCAAACTGAAAGTTGTCTTGGGGTTAAAATTGGAAAAGGTGGGTGTGGGACAAAGTGATAGGTGGATGCAGTTGAGGGGGTCCAACAAAGATGTCTGAATGGCAGATAGGTGGAGCAAGTGACAAAGGCTAAAGATGAAATGGAGAAAGAGTCAGGTAAGGAGGATTGAAATGTAGATGGAGGGACAGAGGTGGAAGGGGACATGAGGATGGGAAAGAGTGACAGGATAGTGAGAGAACTGGGTGCGCACTGGGGTGGGCGTTAGAAAATTTCACAATAAGTAGGTCCAGATGCAGAGTTTTCAACTCAGGGCAAGTCTGAAGAAGGGTTTCGGCCCAAACCGTTGCCCATTTCCTTCGCTCCATAGATGCTGCTGTACCCGCTGAGTTTCTCCAGCATTTTTGTGTACCTTCACTTTCTCAATTGCTTGTTAGCCATTAATAGTAAAAAATCACTGATAATTTACATCAGAAAAGAGGAACTTTAGTCGCAAAGCGATAATATCGAATTAAACTTTGACATGTTGGAACAAACTTGGGAACGGTAACACTGGGGTGGGGAAGGAGCGCACAGTAGAGAGTTAGCTCCGAGGTAGATGGGAGAGTGGGAAAGATCATGGGATCACTTTGACAGCAAAGTCAAAAGGTTGATGCGATATGCTGGAGCAACTCAGTGAGAAAAGGAGAAGGTGACATTTCGGGTCAGAACCCTTTTTCAGACTGGCCAAAAAGGTCAAAAGGCCGATGCATTCAACCCAACTTCTGGGCCTAGTAAAATGTAGCATAGCACTGCCGACACTGCATAGCCCTTTCTCCCCTTTTGCGCAGGGCTTTTGACAGGTTTGCTACTCTTGAGTATTTGTGCATGGGTTGAATCTAGACCAGGATTCCAATGAAATCCTGTCCAGGATTTTTGAAATTGGAATCCAGTTTAAACACTACTGGGCGGTTCTAGAGAAGATAAACCTTAGCACAATTATTAATTTAATTCTATGAAACCTTTATGTTGTGTATTTATAACATTATACAACTATCGATTAGAACTGGTTTAGGTTGACACAAAGCTGACATTAATGCAAACTTCAAAAGTCAATGCTGAGCTTCAGCTGCTTACCCGTGCCAGCTCTCTTTGGAAGAACATACTGTCCTGGCCTTAGCTCCGTCAGGGCTGCCTCGCATTGATGTCCTTGAAGTAGTTGTTTCAGTGTTTATGTGGACAGATGCAGGCGCAGCACTGTAAACAGAATCAAACACAACAGTCAACATTAGTTTTCTCACTTATGCCCAATCTATCAGCTCCAAAGAAAGCCACTGACTTGATACCTGCTTTGATCACAAACTATGGATAGTAATTAAACAAAATGATCTCAGGCAGCAGGCACCAACCCGGCCTCCCAAAGCACATGCTGTCTTTGGCTACCACCCTGGCTATTTCACTCCGGCCATCATGAAGATGGTACATGTCCACCACTGAATTTCCAGCAAATGGTGGTCCGACACCCCTTTTATTCCAGACAAAATTACGAGTTTGCACTTGAAATCACAGCTGGAAGTCCCCCCAAGAAAGCGCTGTGAGCTCTGTTGGTTGGGCAAAACAGGTAATACAGCAAGGCTCTGGAACCAATGGTGCTGAAAACTCTGTGGTGGACGTGTACATCTGAAAACCGAGAAAACCAGGTTCATCAGTCATAGGAGCAGAATTAGGTATTTCGGTCAATCGAGTCCACTCCGCCATTCAAACGTCTGGTCTATATTTCCCTCTCAACCACATTCTCCTGTCTTCTCCCTTTAACCTTTGACACACTTACTATTCACAAAACAGTGAATCTTCACTTTAAAAATACCCAATGTCGGGCTCTACTGTCGTCAGTGGCAATGAATTCCACAGGTTCATCACCCTCTGGCACAAGAAATTACTTATCTCTTTTCTAAAAGTACATCCTTCAAGATGTTTCTTGAACCTTCAAGAAAGGGTCAAGAATAACCTCTTCCCAACAACCATCAGGCTCTTGAACACTGCACAATACTAACTTCAATGGTCCAATTGTATGACGGTACTTTACTGTCAGATGGCCTTGGGTAGAGTGAAATTAATTTTTTGCTCACAGGCCAATACAATTCCTACCATTAGGCACAATCATGCTCAAGTGTCAGAGCGTAGGATTAGAAGATTACACTGAGTGCACAATAGCCACCACATTTTTGGCACCATTTTGTACGATTCCAATGCAAAGTTGTTAAAAATGTGGAGTCTTATCTTGCCCTTGAAGGCCTGTTGCCCTGGGTCAGTGTTACAGGGGTTGGTCAGGCGATGTTGTTAGTGCCTTCCACCAGCCCGAGCTCCTGCAACTCGCTCTGAAGTTCATAGCTCAGGCAACTATGAACTCTCTTCGGTTGCACTAAGGACTTAGATTTTTTTTTTTTTTTTTTGCTAGTATTGGAGCAATTAATTTATTTAAATTTTGTTTATTATATATTGTCGATGTGTATTGTGTTTACTGGCCTGTAATGCTGTTGCAAGTAAGAATTCCATTGTTCCGTGGTCGGTGCATGTGACAATTAAACACTTGATCCTTTGTGTAGGAAGGAACTGTAGATGCTGGTTTATTTATACAGGAGTCTCAGCAGGTTAGGCAGTATCTCTGGAGAAAAAGGATGGGTGATGTTTCGGTCAGAAGAAGGGTTCCAACTTGATTCTTTCAAGTGAGAAGCCCACCACAAGAAACAAATGTACCCAAAACATTAAGACTAAAACTTGAAATGATGCAAAACGTTAAGTAACATCAGCTAGTGGTTTTCACTACATTACAGCTGTTAACTGTAACTGATCTCTAAAGTAACAACACCCAACTTATAACAAATAACTGATTGGGAGGTTAGATAACAAGATGCTTTATAGTTCGTAGATTGACAGGTCACTAGAAATTATGAAAACATTTAAAAATAAATCACTTGCTGTTGTAATACCTCTGCTGCTTTAATACTTGCACTAATATAAAGGAAGATGTAAAAGGCACCTTTTGCAGATACAACTTTGAAAGTTATTTATAATTTTCAGCAAAAAGGACAGAGAGCAAGATTGTCCATAACATTGGGCTGTGCTGTAGATGGAAGTGATTATAATTGGAGGGTTTTCACAAGCTACTTATGGACCTTTCCGCTTCAGCGATTTTTTCGGCGACTGTTAGACGTAGCAGGTCGCCGAAAAACCGGCGACTGGACCCCGTTATGACAACGTTACAATCTACCATCTAGTCGACGTTAAGCTACCGACAACCCGCGATCCATTAGGACGTCCACCTACGACCACACCTACGACAACCTATGTCCACCCGCGACAAGCTACGACAATTCAGTCGCCGGTTGACGTAGGTAGTCGGCAATTGAACTCACCGCAGTCGGCACCGGCGGCAACCTACGCCATCCTGGCAACAACCTACGACAGCACCTACGTCAGGGGAAATCAAGCTATGACAAAAGCCCACGTACACCGACTGTCGCCAAAATGTTTTGACCATTTCAAACTCCAGCAGCGACCAGAACAATGCTACGATTCTTTGGGCAACCGAGGAGACACCCCAGCAACCATGTGGCCATAGTGGGACAAGGGCATTAATCACCATGGGATCTTGAGGTTGCATTTAGCATGAAGCTTGCAGACATTTGGAAGATCCAACAGGAAAAATCAGTGCAGGATGTGAAATAAATCAGGGTGTAGCTATATGATAAAAAAGAGAAATGCAACGTGTTGGAAGTTATGCCAGGCTGCAGCTGTATAGCAGTTACACAATTAAAGTTTCAGATTGATCATCTACTGTCCGAATTCAGAAAAAAGTTTGAAATTATGGTGTTTTATAAGGGTGGGAGATTAAATGAAAAATGGACACCAAGACAAGGACACGAAATGGCACCCGAGAGAAGGTTTAGTTTAGAGATACAGCATAGAAACAGGCCCTTCGGCCCAACGAGTCCAAAATGGACCATCGATCACCCGTTCATACAAGTACTATTCAATACTCGGGGCTATTCACAGGCCAATTAATCTGTGAATCCACACGTCTTTGGGATGAGAGAGGAAAGTCGCATGGTCACAGGGAGAATGTGTAAACTTTAGCTGCTGTCTCCCTGATGGATCGCTAGCGACTGGCCCCAGACAGCTCACCGCCCATGTGCACCGTCATAATATGTAACTTGCTGCTCTACTTGTAGACTTTTTTGCTTTCCTTGCTCTCCAAGTTGTCTATTACCGCTGGTGCTGCCATTGGATTTAAACAGTTGAACTTTGTATCCTGCTAGTGCAGCTGTTCTCAGTATTTTCTCCTGTGGCCCCCAATTCCTGACGAGCATTCAGAACCACCTTTAGTCAGCTTAAGGGTAAAGAGTGTTTAATTGCCATTTATACTGTAAATGGAACAATGAAATTCTTACTTGAAACAGCATAACGCCTGTAAACACAATTCACAGCGGTTCACAATAGATTAAAAAAAGGTCAAAGTTTAAAAAAAAACCAATATTGGTGCAAAAAGCCCAAGACAGTTTGCAGTTCATTTGGTATTTGTAGCGTTCAAGAGCCTGATGGTTGTTGGCAAGAAGCTGTTCCTGAACCTCAAGTTCATGGTCTTCAGGCTCCTGCACCTTCTTTCCGATGGCAGGAGTGAATTGGGAGCATGGCCAGGGTGGTGTGGGTCATTGATGATGCTTGCTGCCTTTGAGGTCAGTACCTGTGACGGACCGGGCAGCGTCCAGCACTTATTCCCCCTGCACCAATGACACTTGAAGTGTTCCAGGATGGATGTAGAGTCTCCCAGAATTATTGCTTCCCCTGAAGGGCTGGACGTGCACCAGTAATATTCTCGTGCCACACTTGGTTGACTAGACTTACCGTTCAGAATCCACTTTAAGCTTTTTGAATGCCATCTGCAGGCTCTCCTCATCCTCACCACCTTTCCCCTCCGGTTCCATGTTGGGGAAAACAGCCAGGCTCGATGTTATCTGTAACAGAGATCGCAAGTTGAAGAGTTACAAAACTGGAAATCTTCATTGAAAGTTTTGGATTTTCAAAATGCATCCAAAAGCTGCTTAGATTGAGAGACACAAAATGTTGGAGTACCTCAATGGGTCAGGCAGCATCTCTGGAGAAAATAAATAGATGACGTTTTGGGTTGGGGCCCTTCTACAGACTCAATCTGAAGAATGAACTAACTTCATTCTGAAGAAGAGTCCCAACCCGAAACGTCACCTATCCATGTTCTCCAGAGATGCTTCCTGACTTGCTCCAACATTGCTTCCTTTTTTAAAAGAAAAGGTCTCACGACAGCAGAAATTTTAGGTATATATATATCACATATAGAGAGTACAATGTCAAATAACACTGTTCAAATGTATATTTTACCAAAAGCACTTTAACATGTGGTCAAAGTAGCAATTTTTGGTTTGAATCAAAACTTCAAAAACTGACAATTAAAACATTAGTCATTTACTCATAACTAAGTGCCAATAATAGAGGGCAAAAATGTTCTCTTTCCATCAGTAGTTCAGTTTATCAAGCTGTCTCAGAATGAGTGGCAAAGCGACTTAGCATTTTGTGTCTATCTTTGGCATAAACCGACATCTGCATTTCCTATTTATTAGCTACATAAATTGTACCACAACAAACTCCAGGAACTCTGATCCATCAAACCTGGGCTCACATGGTTCCCGTTCACTACTCTTCCCACCCACCCAGATCAATCATCTCCTTTAAGAACAGAACATACTGAAAATATTCAGTAGGCATGTGCAGAGAGAAGAAAACACTTATTTTTTCAAGTGTGGTGGAGACAGATACTACAGTTGCGTTTAAGAGACTTCAGGGAATGAAGGGATATACATCATGTGCAGGCAAATAAGAGTTTGCCTTGACATCGTGTTAGGCACAGACATTGTGGGCCGAAGGGCCTATTCCTGTGCTATTACTGTTAAAACTTCAACAAATTTACAGAATCAACAATTTTTCCTTTTTTGAACATTTCAGCTTGCTGACTTAACCGGATCCTTCATCCTCCCTTGAAATCATTTTTAAGATTCTTATGATTCTAGCTGCCACTTTTCAGTTTCATGCAAATTGTTAAGGCGCTTTGCGATCAAGGGCACAAAAAAAAAAAGAACAGGGCAAATCTGAAATGAAGAACAAGTGATGCTCTTCGAAGTTTTGGTGCCATCATGTGGTCAATTAAATGAACAAGTATCTATACATTGAAGATAAAACAACTGCAGATGCTGGAATTTTGAGCTAAACACAAAGTGCTGGAGGAACTCAGCGGGTCCAGTTGCATCTGCGAAGTGGGGGCCCTGCTTCAGTCCGGTGGATGTTCAAGTCAAACGGAGTTAGCTCAGCAAGTGTTCGGCTCCGAAATGCGACTCATCCATTCCATTCACAGATGCTGCCTGATCCACTGATAAGCCTAGTATCTACAATTTGGCACCAGCCAGATAATGTTCCTGCCTTCTACAATTATTTCTGCTGCGACTTTCTTGTATTCTGGCTCACGTGTTTGGATTCACGCTTTAAGTCATCAAGCCTTCCTTCATTAAAAATATCCTTTCACTACAATAACTTTAGAAACAACAAAGTGCGAGTTGCCTGTGCAGTTTGCACGTTCTCCCTGCGATCGGATGGGGTTTCCTCCCACATCCCAGAGACGTACAGGTTTATATGTCATTGGGCCTCAAAATTGCCCCGAGTGTGTAGCGAGTGGATGAGAAAGTGGGATAACATAGAACTAGCATGAACGTGTGAACAATGGTCAATGTAGACTAGGTAGAAAGAAGGGGCCCGTTTCCAAGCTCTATCTTTAAACTAAATCCAAAGAGCCAAGTTGAAGAGAGGAGTGGAAGTAGGGAGTTTAGACCATTACATGAATAGAGTGGAGATACAAGAAACTGCAAATGCTGGTTAAGTAAAAGGCAAAGTGCTGGAGTAACTAAGCGGGTCTGGCAACACCTCTGGAGAACATTGATAAATGGTTTTTCGGGTCAGGACCCTTCTTCAGACCAATGTGATGAAGGTGGTAGCTAAACAAATTTAAAAACTTTTAAAAGGAGGCATCGTGCCATTGGGAAGAAGTTATAGGAGCCTGAAAACTAACATCCAGGTTCAAGAACGGCTTCTTCCCAACAATCATATGGCTATTGAAAGCTACGACCCCAACTAAACTTTGAACTGCCTTGATTGCACTAGTCATTAAGTTATTTTTTGTTTATTATATTACCCATTGAACCTGTTGTGCTGTTGCTGCAAGTAAGAATTTTGTTGTTCCATTTCGGTACGTATGACAATAAAACACTGGAACAAAAAATATTCTGCTGTGTAGGAGTAAGTTGTGAACTCTCCATTGATGGCGGATCAGAAAGAATAACCCGTCTGATAAAATACGGGGAAGGCAGAAGGGCAACAATGGAAAATACTAGCAAACTGCCAGCAGAGGTAGCAGAAGATCAGTGTGATGACACAGTTCCACCATGGAGATGGCAAAGCATGGATTTTGAGAGAATTTAGCTATACTGTGGCTGGGGAAATAAAAATAAGACACATATAATACGAGTCTTAATGTGAAAGTCTTGAGTGACAACTGAATATGAGATTTGCAGCTCAGTTTGGAAATTAAAGAGGATACCACAGGTACATACAGGTTTAGTCTCACGTAACAGTTCAAGGATTAAGTGAGAGTGGATCACATCTCAACAATACATTGTTTATCCAAGATGGTTTAAGCCAATTGAACAAACGTTGGCTTGATTGCAGATTGAGAAAACAAAGCATGGTCTTACGATGAAATGATGAGAGATCTATCCTGGTTTTGTTACTATCAGCAGAGCAAAAACCAACACATACAGGGAATGGTGGGAGGTGTCGCTGGTGATAGTGTTGTACAAGCTGCTTTATAAAATAAATAATACCTCAAATTACTGCACAAAATTGAGTTGAAGTTGATTCAGCGGGCTGTGGAGGTAAAAATCCTGGAATCATTTAAGGACCCGTCCCACTTGCCGATTTTTTCCGGCAACTGCCGCGTGAATAACTGACGTATCAGGGTTGCCGAAAGATTTTGAACATTTCAAAATCCAGCGGCGACAAAAAAAATGTTCCGACATTTGAGGAAACAACACGCATCAATACATCATCATGCCGTGACTTTTTCGGTGATACGTCAGTCAATGATGCCGAAAAAACCCGCAAGCGCTTGCAAATAGCCGCTTGTGCAGTAATGCTACAGAGATATGCAATTCGGAAATAAAGCAGCGGGCTTAAAGAATCGCTAAAGTGCAAGTTTATGCAAGTCGTCTATTGCGCAAGTCAGGGAGTGCCTATAAACTAATATAATGACAAGTATTTCAATTAGAGATACAGGATGGGGAAAAAGCCCTCCAGCCCAGAGTCTACGCTGACCATCGATCATCCGTCCCCCACTAGTTCTGTAATGGGATACAAGTTACAAAAAGCCACAGTACAAAATTCTGATGGTTGAAATGTTCCTATCATAAAACTAAACCATTATGCTTTGATGCACTTACAGCTACAGCCATTATTAAATTATGATAAAAGTAATACCATGGAAAGATAAAAGTTACTATTTAACAAACTGAAAATAAGGAAGTGATTCAGCCACCGAAACAAACTATTTATTTCCAAGTAAATATTTTTCTCCCAGAGACTAAACAATAGACAATGAGGATAGTTGTGTGGGCAAACAAAGTTTCTTGGTTTAATTGCACCATGGCTGATTCATAGTTATGAGGCTGTTGAGTTCATTCCTAAACAGAAGCCGTTGAGAAACAGGTCATGCAAAAACAGCTGCCATTAATTGTTAAAGAATAGCACGCAAATTAACTTAGCCAGATCTAGACTAAATTACGATAGAAACAGCTTCAAGCAAAGGGAAGGTGAATGGAAATAATTCAGGAAAATCGTAGTATCGTTAAGCAGAGTTAATTTTCAGATACAATACAATACCGTTTATTTGTCATTTGACCCTCACATGAAGTTCAAACGAAATTTGGTTTCTGCATTCATACAAGAAATGAACCAAGACACACACCAACACAATTTACACAAACATCCATCACAGTGAATCTCCTCCTCACTGTGATGGAAGGCAAAGTCTTGTCTCTCTCCAGCTCTCCATTCCTCTCCCGAAGTCAAAGTCAAAGCCCCCGGCGGGCGCTAGCAAGTCCCACGACCACTCAAAGCCGCGCCGGGCGATGCAAGGCCCTGCTCCGGGTCCCGATGTTGGAGCCCCCGGCGGGCGCTAGCAAGTCCGCGGCCATTTAAAGCCGCGCCAGGCGATGTGAGGCCCCGCTCCACGTCACTCTCAACCGCGCAATTCGAGCGGGAGAAGTCGCCATTGCCGGTGCCCCGCAGTCTCCCACCAGGGAGCCGCAAGCTCCCGGTGTCACCATCCACTGGAGTCGGGTCGCAGCAGCGCGCCACCGCAGCTCTCCACGCTCTGAAGCCGGCCAGCTCCACGATGGTAGGTCCGCAGCTCCGCAGGCTCCGTGACTTGAGCCCCCAGGTCGTTCCGGTTGGAGGCCGCTCCACGGTGCTAGGCCCCAACGGCAACGGAGACCCGACAGGGAAAAGGTCGGGTCCCCATACAGGGAAGAGATCTAAAAGTTTCCCGCACCCTCCACACATACAGTCAAAAACCCACCACAAACTGTACCCTCAACAGGACAATAAAATAAAAATAAAAAAGACAGACGGACTGCAGCGGCCGCTGCGACGTCAGTCGCGCCGCCAACCGGCTATCATGGCTAGCTGTGCAGAAAACCCTTTTCCCTCTCCATTTTAAAAGTGCACAGCTCCCTGCTCATCAGCAAAGCCATTTCAATTTACAATTTCAGCAAAGTTCGGATGGAACATTCACTTCTTTATTACTTTCACAGATAAGATGTCGAATTGCATTCACACTTGTTAACAGTACTCAGTGAGCAATCCAATCTGCTGAGTTGTTCCCCAGTAACATAGTGGAATTAATGTTATTTGCACAGATACATTGGGTCCTTGTTAATCATCTTTCCCACGGCTTTTCCAATATTTGTCAATTTCATTTTGATAGCTATTACTTCACGTGCATCCTCTACTCTCCATATCAATGTCCTGTAGATTGAAATGTTACATAGAATGTTGATGATTATAACAATATTCTAATAGAGTCAGTCATTCTGCGTGGAAACAGGCCCTTTGGCCCAATTTGTCTAAACAAGTCTCATCTAGACTAGACCCAACTAACCGCCTGTGTTTAGCCTATATCCCTCTAAACCATCCTATCCATGTACACGGTTAAATGTTTCTTAAACATTGCAAAAGCACTTGCCTCAATTAGTTCCTCTGGCAGCAGCATGTTCCATACACCCACCATCCTTTGTATTTAAAAAAGTTGCCCCTCAGGTTCCTATTAAATCTCTCCCCCCTCATCTTAAACCTTGGACCTCACATTCCCTACTCTGGGCAAGAGACTGTGTTTATCCGATCTATTCCTCTCATGATTTTGTACACCTCTATAGGATCACCCCTCATCCTCCTGTGCTACAAGTAATGGAGGTCTATCCTGCTCATTTTAATATTATAGCTCAAAATAAAATATTCCTTTTTTTTTTGTTTGAACCAACATAGGATAAAATCATAACCTGCATGAGAGGCTCCTGGATAGAACTCTGACATTTAGCCATCTTATGCAGTTTACACAGTACTGATGCAGCCACTGAGTGATACTGTAAAAGCTTGACTACATTAAACATTGATTACAGCTCCACCAACTGGCAAGTGGAAAAATGGTCTTAAAATTCATCATGAGCAAAACCACAACAAACTGCTGTAGAAACTCAGCAAGTCTAGTAGTATCCGTTGTGGGAGCGAGAGGGTGGAAAATTGTCAACATTTCGGGTAGAGACCCTACATCAGAACTGATGCTCAGTAAACTGGTGTAAGGGTCCCTGCACAAAACATTTGGAACATAGTAAAGTACAGCACAGAAACAGGCATTTCAGTCCATAATGTCAGTGTTGAACATAATGCTAAGATTAAATTTATCTACACATACAAGATCCATATCCCTGCATTGCTAGCGTACCCATGTGCCTATCTAAACGCCTCTTAAACGCAACTAACATATCAGCCTCCTACACACCCCTGGCAGCCCATTCCCTGTGGAGGCAGAGGGATGACTGTCATTTAGGTCGAGACCCTGCAGCAGTGAACATGCATTATAACTCCACTTACTGCTGTTAAATACGTCACTACATAGCTGAAAGCTCTCAACCACATTATTGCATTCAGTAAATCTCTTTCTTACCTCATACAGGCTCCTGATATATTCCCTAACTTTGAGTCAATTCTCTATTGAGGTGAGGCACGGAGTCAGCACAGGTTACCTTGGCCACCAATTCCCCGCCGCAATGATCACCCCTACATTATTCCATCTACACATCTAGAAACAATTTACAGAAGCCAACTAACCTAAAAACCTGCAGGTCTGTGATATGGTAGAAAAACGGAGCACCAGGAGAGAGAACGTACAATCTCCATACAGACAGCACCCGCAGTCAGGATCAAACCTAAGTCTCTGGTGTTGCAAGTCAGCAACTATGCCACCCACTAGTCTTTAGTGCCCTCTAGTTTTTGAAATTTCTACCTTGGGAAAACTGTTCCAACAGATTTAAGGTTGTTGTTTTAACAACTTTTTAAAGGACCTTTCAATAAACAGCACAATTCTTCAGCAGATTTATGTTCTCAATCTTGCAATAACATTACCACTGAACTAAAAAAAGGGGGAAAGTTAAAAAGGCTTCAATTTTAGATAGAAACAAAATGCTCAGCGGGTCGAGCAGAAACCCTGGAAAACATGGATAGGTGATATTTCAGGTCAGAATCCTTCTTCAGACCATAGTGGGGAGCAGGCAAAAGAAACAAAGTGAAAAGAGGTACAGCAAATCGCAGCAGGCAAGAGATGACCTCAGGCGAGGGGGTTCCCTGATAGTCAGATTGCTAGCGATAGAAACAGGTGTGATCCCAAGAGAGATACATAGTTGTGGTGTAGAGTTAGTTAACAATATTTTAGTGGAGGAGGGGGCTATAATGTTGCTCTCCTCATCGCTGAGGCAAGTGACGGGTCACTGGGAGACAGATTGTATTATGCTCCATCCATATAACATGCATAACATTTGGCATTCAACTGCACAGTATATCATATGGCTGCAGTTTCAGCAAGAGCTGATCAAAGGCTGAATCGAACAGATTCAAACACAAAGCCTCCTGTGGAAACAATGTCGGATTAATCATTCATTCCCTCTCCTCTCAAAAATCATAAATAATGTACTGGAATGCAGCTTAAAGATCACACGGCTGGTGAGGAAATCCCACTAAATGCTGCATTCTGTATCGGTTATAGGCTTTGCCTCAGAAATATACCTCAAAAAAGGGGAAGAATTAACAATCAAGTGAGAAAAGGGAGATATTTACAAGAATTAGTTTGTAGAAGACGCTATAAAAATAAGTGTCCCTACCAGTTGGTTAGTTTAATTTATTGTCACATGTACCGATGTACAGTGAAAAGCTTTTGTTGCGTGCTAACCAGTCAGCAGAAAGACAACACATGATTACGTGCACCATTTACTATTGTACATGGCAGAGAAATGAACCTCACTACTCAACTATGGCATGAAAACAGGCCTTCCGTCCCATGCTGACCATCAAGCACCCGTTCACATTAGTTCTTTGTTACCCCACTTACTCATCCTCTCCCAACAACAAACTTGGGGGGGAGGGGGGGCTTTTATAAGAGATAAAACTGACTTTGAAAAAATGCATCTTGTGTTTAACATAAATTATGACCAATATTTAGACATTAATTCTGCTTTGGGAAATGAACAATGAACTGTCTTTAGTTGCACTAATGGCAGTAGAGTAGCGCAGCAGTAGAATTGCAGCGCCAGAGACCCAGGTTTGATGCTGACTACAGGTGCTTTCTGTAAGGAGTTTGTACGTTCTCCCTGTGACCGCATGGGTTTTCTCTGGGTGCTCTGGTTTCATCCCACATTCTAAAGACGTTCCACTTTCCAAAAAAGTTTGTAGGTTAATTGGAGTTTATATTGTAAATTGTCCCTAGTGTGTAGGGTAATGCTAAGGTACATGGGTGATCGTTGCCCAGCGCAGTCGGTGAGCCGAAGGGCCCGTATCCACACTATATCTCTATACTCTAAGACTTTTGTATATGGTAGGAGCATATGTATTTTAATTTTATTCCTCTGATCGCCGGCATTTTTTTTTGGCGTTCTCTTGTTTGTAGCTTCAGGACTTTATGCATTCTTACTAGACCAATTAGTTTATTGAATCTGTGTATTATTATTATCTATGTGTATTGTGCTTACACGCCCATAAGTGCTTACACGCCCATAAGTGCTTACATGCTACAAGTATGTACGTCGTTGTTCCACTGTCAGTACATAACAAAAAAAACTTTTTTTTTTTTAGATACAGCATCCATCGATGTCATCCCTCTTTTGCATCCTATATACTAGGGACAATTTCACAAAATCCAATTATTGCACAAACCTGCATGTGTTTTTGGACTGTGGGAGGAAATCAGAGCACCTGAAGGAGACCCACGTTGTCACAGGGAGAGCGTACAAATTCCGCACAGACAGCACTTGAGGTCAGGATTGAATCCGGGTCCCTGCCGCTGTGAGGCAGTAGCTCAGGGAAATTGCACACATTCTCAAATAAATATGCAAGTGCAGAATTGGAAATTAATTATAACCAGCAATTTACACACAGGAAATTTGATCTGCTGCTGGAAATTCCAAACCATGGCAGATCAGAAAATGATACAAGGTATTGGGGGAAAGCCCAAATTGAAACAGTCACTGAAGCAGGATAAGATTATTGCTTAATAGCTATTAAAGTTTATGCTTCTGTTGTAAATTGGAGTTTCTTAATTGTTGCAAAATAAAGTATAACATCTATAGAAGAAATTACCATTCAGTCATACTTTAAAATGAAACTCAAATACAATTCCAAATAGGACCTATCACCCGTTTCAGAACCTACATTCATGTACTCATTTCCACCAATTTGTCCAGTAAACTCTTAGTAAACATCACAGGTTCTACAACAGGCAAGCAATCTTCATTTAAATGAAATAAGTTAGAAGGTTCTATAAACAGTGGGTAAACATTGGCTGGCCTGTGTTTGGCCCATATCTCTCAAAACCTTTCCTAGCCATTTACTTTAAGCAAATTTTAATTTTCTAGCCATTTACCTTTCAAGTGTACTTGCCTCAAATACCTCTTCTGGCAGGTTGTTCCATAATCCCACCTTCCTAGTAGTGAAATGCTGCCCCTCACACTTCCCCTACCTACGCTTGTGATACACTCAACATATATATCCCAAGGAGTTTTCTCAATCCCAAACTCATAAATTGTGCTGAAATGAACTCCCAAACATACTGCTATTTCCAAATGGAAGTAACTGCTCACAACTAATCTATCCCTGATCAGAGCCACATCTCTGAGCATCACAGACAGATTTGACTTTTTCAAAAATCCAGGTAAATTTAGAAATTGAAAGTATCAAAAGTCCAGCTTTTTTTTAAACCCAACTAGCAAATATTCAATTTTTATTCAAAATTGAACAGGAATTATTCAACAGGAAAGCACATTACTTTCCTCAATATATTTTAAATTATATTGCAATGACATCAGTACATTTTCCAATCACATAACCATTTTTTATTTCAGCCCTTCCCTATAGCATTTCTTACCTTTAAATAGTCATACAAGCAACTGGAATTTCCCTCATTTAGTTTCTTGAAGTAGGTGATCTTAATCTTTCTCTTGCTTTCATTTTCTATGCAGCCTTGTGAAACTCTGGTCAGTTTTTCTTGCATGTGGGGAAAACAAGAAAAGTGTAGAAATGATGTGACATTTCATAAAATGTATTCATAAGCAGACAGAAACATCACTTTGCAGCACGGCATTAGAAAAACTAAATTAAAATGCATTATAATTATAATATAAATTTAATTGCAGTCAAGATTACTACTATGTGCTCTCTTCCTGCGACAGTTTGTGCTTCTGTAAATTGGTTCCATGAGCGATGTGTAAGATACTACACTAGAGCATCTGGTGGTACAGTTCTTCTAATGGGAATGAATTGAATGACCCTTCTCATTTACTGCTAAGAAAATAATGAGGGTTGCTGCATTACCATAGAATTTAGCAGGAACTATAGCTAAATATAATAACAATGAAAATAATATGGTAAATGTACTGAAGAAAAAGTCAAGTGTACTTATTTGTTCATTGATTCTGGAAATAAACATTTTTGTCAATAATGCTTATTATGAAACCGTCCTGCTATCAAAAAAACCCAAACTCAATAAAATCCCTTTGGAAATTTAATTGAAGCCCTAAAAGAAGGGCGACATTTTGGGTCGAGGCCCTTTTTCAGACTGATCCACTCATTCTACGCCTACTGACAATTTCCAAATATCATCATCCTCCTCTCTCCCCTCCCCACACACGACCCTCCTTCCACATGGTCCCCCAGAGAGAACAGGAAATGCTCAATGGGACAGGAGACTTGGCAGTTTGAGAAGTGCAGAGCTGCCAAGTTTTGTCAGAGCATTTCAGTATTCTAGTACCTGAAATTCAGTATTTTCCCGAGGAAATCAGTATATTTACACGGTGCCATTTTGCTGAGAAAAGTGTTTTTTTTTAATATATGTGCGGTCATACCCATGTAAGAGTACAAGAATGCATAACTTTGCTACCAATGGACATGTTTTCTACGCACTTTACTTGACTGCATTCATTACTAGCTCTTTGTATACTGCTGTTTGAATGGCTGCTTCCTGCTTTTAGCACCGTTGTGATGTAGAAATCATTTTGGAAGCCTTCCTCCTTCCCTCTCCCACCCTCCCTCTCTCCCTTTCCCTCTCTCCTTCTTCCTCTCTCCCTCTTCCTCTCTCCCTCCCCTAACAGTCTGTGACCCATAGCACTGTGGCCATAGCGCAATCAGGGCTCTCACTTAACTTTTTTTTCCCTGTTGCCAGCCGGGCAACCTAGGCAGCTTTTTAGGTTGCCAAATGACAGTTTAGGTGGTCATTTAAGACGGTTTGCATGACGCGTGCGATAATGTGCTCGGATGAAGTGCATAGTTACCAGTTGGAATAATGCTCAATGAAGCACTCACATATTATGTTCAAGAAGGAACTGCAGATGCCGGAAAATCGAAGGTAGACAAAAGTGCTGGAGAAAGTCAGCGGGTGCAGCAGCATCTATGGAGCGAAGAAAATAGGCAACTTTTCAGGCCGAAACCCATCAGTCTGAAGAAGGGTTTCGGCCCGAAACTTTGCCCATTTCCTTCGATCCATAGATGCTGCCGCATCCACTGAGTTTCTCCAGCACCTTTGTCTGCATTCACATATTATTTCTGCTTCAAATAACTCACAAACTAAACATATTCACCAATCAAGACATGATATATACCACAATGACATGCAGCAAAATTATAATACAATATCTCAACTCTTTTTACACATTGCAATTAATGCAATGTATATTAGTTCTTTCCACTTCCAAAAAAAAATGTGGTTGGATAATTCAGCATAATTCAACCTGTGTCAATAAATCCTGGACCATGGTAACATATATGCTTAACCATGCACTCTACAGATTGATGCAAGCATGTGAAGGACCGAAAATTACCGTGACATGGCCATAGCATGGGTCGTTATTGCTATTGGCACAGAAACACTCTGGCTTCCCACATAATTTATCCATAACAAAATATACAGGTTGCAAGGACATTTCTAAAGGCATTTTATGATAATAGCTGTTAAAACCGGCTATACTCATCTGACAGGTTAAACATTACACTAACTGACAAGAAGGTACACAAAAAAGCTGGAGAAATTCAGCGGGTGTAGCAGCATCTATGGAGCGAAGGAAATAGGCAACGTTTTGGGCCGAAACCCTTCTTCAGACTGATGGGGGGTGGGAAGAAAGGAAAAAGGAGGAGAAGGAGGAGGAGCCCGAAGGCTGGGGGATGGGAGGAGACAGCAGGAGGGCTGAGGAAGGGGAGGAGACAGCAAGGACTAACAAAATTGGGAGAATTCAATGTTCATGCCCCCAGGATGTAGATTAGATTAGATTCCTTTATTGTCATTCAGACCTTTCGGTCTGAACGAAATTTCGTTGCCTGCAGTCATACATATAATAATAAATAACAAAACATACAATAAACACAAATTAACATCCACCACAGTGAGTTCACCAAGCACCTCCTCACTTTGATGGAGGCAAAAGTGTTAGTCTCTGTCTCTTCCCTCCTTGTACTCCCTCTGTGTAGACTCCCCAAGCGGAATACGAGGTGCTGTTCCTCCAATTTCTGGTGTTGCTCGCTCTGGCCATGGAGGAGACCCAGGACAGAGAGGTCGGATACGGAGTGGGAGCGATTGATGTGCTGAGCCACCGGGAGGTTAGGTTGGTTATTGCGGACCGAGCGGAGGTGTTCGGTGAAACGATCGCCCAGCCTCCGCTTGGTCTCACCGATATAGATCTGCTGACATCTAGAGCAGCGGATGCAATAGATGAGGTTGGAGGAGATGCAGGTAAACCTCTGTCGCACCTGGAACGACTGCTTGGGTCCTTGAATGGAGTCGAGGGGGGAGGTAAAGGGACAAATGTTGCATCTCTTGCGGTTGCAAGGCAAAGTGCCCGGGGAGGGGGTGGTACGGGAGGGAAGGGAAGAATTGACAGGGGAGTTACGGAGGGAGTGGTCTTTGCGGGAGGCAGACATGGGGGGAGATGGGAAGATGTGGCGAGTGGCGGGGTCACGTTGGAGGTGGCGATCAGAGTAGATCTCAGTGCCCGGTTGGAGAATTGTTGGGTATGCCGGCGGATAGCCAGTCGGTACTGATGGTCTGGCTGGGGTTTCAGAGTAGATCTCAGTAGATCTTAAACACTAACTGACAAGAGATGGCCAAAGGACATAACTGCAGCAAATATTCTTTTGGTAAAATGTTTAAAGGTGTCAAAACAAATAATAACATTGGGAATTAAAACACATTTGATTGCAATCCGTTATCAAACATAGTCAATGTTCGCTCTAAAGACCATGAAGCACAATAGGGTCAGGGGGTGTGTGAATCGGTGCGGGGTGGATAGATGGCGGGGGGTGTGAGGCACTAGTAAACCACTGACCATTTGTTGCCCAGGGACCTCTGGTGTAGGGGCCTCAATAGAAGCAACCATGTGCAGGAAATGCATACCTTAAGAAAAATCAGCACAAACAAGACAGCCAAGGCAAGCCAATAAGTGCGCAAGCTGAGAGCAATATAGATATAGATATGCCATTTATTGTCACTATACATGTACAGTGAAATTGAAAGCTGCTCGTACTCAGTGCATATATATAATTTTAGTACAAAAAACAAGAAACAGAAAAACAAAAACCAGAAGGGAGAAGGGGGGGGGGGGGTGCACAATTGGTGCACAATTCTGCGGCGCTATATACATATATACAGATGGAAGTCCGGGTGTTGGGCTGTGAAGTCAGTGCATGTGTGAATTTGAATTAAGAGTAGTTATAATTTTCGGAAAGCAACTATTTCTGAGTCTATTTGTCCTGGATTTGATGCACCTATAGCGCCTTCCAGAGGGCAGCAGGTCGAACAGTCCAAACGCAGGATGGGAGCTGTCTTTGATGATCTTCTTTGCCCTGCTAAGGCAGCGGGAGGTGTAGATATCCATCAGGGAGGGGAGAGGGCAACCAATGATCTTCTGCGCTGTCCTAGTTACCCTCTGAAGCCTCTCCCTGTCTGCCATGGTGCAGCTGCCATACCATGCTGTAATGCAGTATGTCAGCAGGCTCTCGATGGACGAGCGGTAGTGATATTTCATCGTCAGTACTTCACCAGAGGCCATCCAATTTTAAGATGCAGATGTCTGGCCCACAGCTACAGATAGAGTGCAAAAGGACTATATGGTGGAAAAAGGTGATCTCCTCAGTGTCAGATATTGTTCAAACACAATAAGCCATTTTTATCCCCCCCCCCCCCCCCCCCCCCCCCAAACATGAACACACAACTTGCATGAAGACAACCAGTGCATATTCACAATTAAATCCCCTCTTATTCATTCTTTGCAAGGATGCAAGCAACGCTGGCAAAGCCAATGTTCACTGTCCACTCCATACTGCCCCCAAGATGGTAGTGGCGAGCCACAACTTGAACAGGGCAGTCTTTCTAGTAAAGATATTCACAAAATAATGCAGACAGCACAATATTTTTGCAAGGGATATACAGGAAGCACTACCTTAATGCAGCAGCTTATAGCAAGGACCCATATAACCCTGGCCACCATCATGCTACTACATGGGAAAGATGATGAGCACGTGATTTCTATAGTTCATAAATTCTGGGAGTAGGATTAGATCATTCGGCCCATCAAGCCTACTCTTTCGTTCAATCTTGACAGATCTATCTTTCCATCTCAAACCCATTCACCCGCCTTCTCCCAATAACCCCGACACCTTACTAATCACAAATCTATCAATCTCCACCTTAAAAATGCCCATCGACTTAGCTTCCACAGCAAAGAATCTACAGATTTGCCTGCCTCCGACTAAAGAAATTCCTTCTCATCTCCTTTGTAAAGGTATGTCCCTTTTATTCTGAGGCTATTGCCTCTGGCCCTAGACTTTCCCCATTAGTGAAAATATCCTCTCCACATTCACTCTAACCAGGCCTTTCACTATTTGGTAAGTTGCAATGGGGTCCCCCTCGTCCTTCAATACTCCAGCGGGCACAGGCCCGGTGCGGTCAAAAGCTTTTCTCCATGTGCTCCAGTTTCCTCCCATATTCCAAAGACATGCAGGATTGTAGGTTAATTTGCTTCTGTAAATTGCTCTTAGCGTGTAGGATGTGACAATGGGATCATAGAGATAGGAGTAGAATTAAGGGCATGTTCCACCAGCATGCATGCGTCTAGCGCGACCAAATGTGGTAGCTTGAGGCGTACGGCTGCGCGGGGCCGGTTGCACTTCAAACCGCGGAGGCGTATGGAGTTGTGCGGGGCTGGACCAGACATCGCGCGGGGCTCCGAAAATCCTGCACTGTCTGAAAATTCCGTGCGCCAACTGCCTGTCGGCCCGCAGGCGTATTGAGGGCGTATGCAGCTTCTTGACGGCGTGGGCAGCGTCTTGGCGGCGTGGGCAGTGTCTTGACGGCATGGGCAGCGTCTTGACATCGTACGCAGCGTCTTGATGGCGTACGCCTAGCACGTGGTGCTGCTGATGACGTCACCACTCGGCGTGCCATTGTGTGATGACGTCACCGCCCGACGTCCAAATTCAGTCGGCCTGCCTCCCGCCCAGCTGATTGGCGAGTATGATGTCGGGACCAGCCCCGCACAACTCCATACGCCTCAAGCGACCACGTTTGGTCGCGCTAGACACATGCAATCGCATGCTGGTGGGACAGGCCCTTTAGGCCATTCAGTCTATCATCTATTCAATCATGGCTGATGTCACTCCTAACCCCATTCTCCTGCCTTCTCCCCATAACCTCACACCCGTATTACTCAAGAATCTATCCATCTCTGCCTTAAATATATCCACTGACTGCCTCTACACATTTCTATGACAGATTTCCACCGATTCACCACCCTCTGACTAAAGAAATTCCTCCGCAACTCCTTCCTATAACAGCTTTTAATTTTGAGGCTAGGACCTCTAGTCCTAGACTCTCCCATTGGTGGAAACATCCTCTCGACATCCAGTCTGTTTTTGTACAAGCCCTCTCAAAATAATAACATGGAACTAGTGTGCAGGTGATCAAGTCAAGAGTCAAGTGTTTTATCATCATATGTCCCAGAAGGAACAATGAAATTCTTACTTGCAGCAACACAACAGATTATGTAAACATAGCACACTGTAAATAATATAATAAACTAGAGGGAAAAGATTTCAGTGTGTGTACATACTCACAAATATATATACGTACCGATACGTAATAATCAATGGTCGGTGTGGGCCAAAGGGCATGCTTCCACGCTGTATCTCTAACCTAAACCCCAGTCGCATTCTGCAAGGTACTACCCCATGCCATACTGTTTCAGTTCCTTTGCCAATGACGCTACTTCAATGACAATTCCTCAATCATAAAACCAGAAGCAGGATGTTTGTTGATAAGTACATGATATTCTTTTCCATTCCTACCTTTTCAGATAAGTTGCACTGAAATTCATAATTCATGTAAACTTAAGCATATTTCATTTTTACTTTCATTTCTGAGGAAAAGACACCAACGTGAAATACTAGCTGTTTTCTCCCTCTACATGTATTTTGTGTATTTCTCAGCATATTTTATATTTTAGCTAATGAAGCAATCTGTGCCTCTGGACAGCACAGACTCAGTCGGAGAGTAATAATGACACCATGCTGGGTACACTTTCCACAGGAGACCATAACCTCCACTACATTAACTAGAACACAACTTGAAGCAGGAGTCATCCATACAACTCATGGATCCTGACCCACCATTCAAAACCATGGCTCCACTTACACACTCGATCCACAATATTTTGTTATATTTTAAATTTTCACAATCTCATCGTTTCTTCATGACCAACGATTGGAGATGTCGATGTCCTGACTTTTGCTGAGGATCCCACTAACAACGATGAATCTTTGAAGAAAGTATGGTGCCATTTCCTTTGAAAGCAGTTAAAATCTCACCTCAACTCCTCCAATCTTATGGATTACTCTGCCACCTGCTCCCATCTCATATCCCTTTAACCATTCTTTTCATAAATGACTAACAAAAAAATGTTGACCATACTAAAAATTCAAATTTCCATTACATCTTAAAGATTTACTGAGAATGAGCCTAATACAGCCCTTCAATTAAGTCTAGACAGGGATGCAATGTGATAGTCAGAGGTATAGAGGTGATCATACGGCAATTATACTATAAATACATCAAACGTGGACCTTGCCTTAAGTTTACATGAATTATGAATATGGCAGACTGGAAGACATACAGATAAAAACATGAAACAAAAAATTCTAAATACAACACATTAGCACTAATAGTGAATACAGAATATACTAGAGAAGATGTCGGTATTGGTTGTTATTGATGTATTATACAGAGAAAGTAACAATGTTACAACATTTTGCGATTTAAAAAAATCAAGTCTGCAATTTATCTCATCAGATAAAGCATAAAAAGACGTTTAATTTGACACCTAATTCACTTTTATGTCTGCAGTATTAAAAAAGTTATGGTCATTTTCATACTCGGAAATTAGCAACTTGTTCCCTATTGCTTTTCCATTGACTTAACACAAAAGCTGTGATCGAGGTCAGTCAAAAGCCCGTAACTTCCTTAAAAATTAAGAGAACCGAGTGAAATTTTCAGTTATATTAGATTGAAGCATTCTGAAACAAATATAAAACATCTTACTTGGATGACCTGAAATTAAAGCATATAATTAGTTAATTACCTAATTGTAGCTAATTACAAAATTGACCGTTGTGACAGAAATAGTAATAAACACCCAGACTGCCTTGAAAAATTCAAAAATGTGATATTCTCAAGATCAGAACTTTAATATTATTGTTTGATATGCTGTAAGTTCGTAACAGATAGGTAAATAAATTACAATTTCTAGCAATAGACCAAGTCTTTATGAAGAAGTTGCTAGCTGGTGGGACAGGCTCTTTAAGGGAACAACAGGAACAGAACAATTTGCAGCAGTGTCGACCGCCTGAGCCGCTTCTCCCCTTCCCCCTTCTTCCCCCCCAATCCCCTTCTCCCTCCCTTCTCCAACCCACTTTCCCCAACGTCCCCCATTTGTGGACCCAGCCTGCGACCAGTGATCCCCCGCACACTATCCCACACACGCTAGGGACAATTTATACAAACCTTTGGAGTGCGGGAGGTAACTCTAATCCTAACTCTAGGTTGGTAGGCTTGGTATTTATAAATTGTCCCTAGCATGTGTGGGATAGTGTGCAGGGGATCGCTGGTCGGTGCGGACTCGGTGGGCCGAAGGGCATTGTATCGCTGAACTAAATGTGACACAGGGGCCCCAGAGGTCGGACTCGAACCCCCAATATTCTGCATGGGAACTAAACTGTTGGGCACGAGTTGTCCCAGAGGCAGATCTCTCTTCCAATGATCTCTCCAAACCCCCAGAGACAGCGGGCTTTTCAACTGGGTACAGGCAATGTTGTCAATGTTCCAGTATAGTTCCAATGTTCGAGCGAAGTCCGTGGGAAGTTTGCGTGTGACATACAGCATCAAGACGCTGCGTATGCCCGTCGAGGTGGTGCTTATGGCGTCAAGGTGGCTGCGGGCCGGCAGGCCATTGCCGCGCTGAATTTTTGAACACGGTCACTTTTTTCGGAGCCCCGCGCGATGTCGGGACCAGCTCCGCACAACTCCATATGGCTCCAGCGATCAAAGTGGGACCGGCCCCGCGAGGCCGTACGGCTCAAGCGACCACGTTAGGTTGCGCTTGCCGCATGGAGTCGCATGCTCGTGGGACAGGCACTTGAAACAGATGTGGAGTAGACATTGTGCAGTACTATTAGTGGGATCTAGCTGTCACAGGTTGGGTCCACAAATGAGGGGCGTCTGGGAAAGTGGGAGGAGGGGATTGGAAAATGGGAGAAGGGAAGGAGATGGGGAGAAGGGGATGTGAGGGGGGGGGGGGGGGGGGGGGGGGGGGGGAAGGGGAAAAGTGGAGAAGGGGGAGAAAAAGTGGAGCGGGGAAGAGGAAGTGGGGGGGATGGGGAAGGGAGGGGAGAGAGCAGTTCAGTCTACACTCAATGAATCCATCCCTGTGAAAAGTTAGAGACGGTGATTTGCATCTGGAAGCGGACCAATACAAAATAAAACTGAACGATTCGGATATCTTTTCATTTGCACAATTGATTTCATTGTATTAATTTTAATATATTGTTTAAAATCCATGCATTGAAGGAAGAATATTTTACAGCCCATCCCTAACCCTAACCGGGCGTCGCAGGACAGCATACGTCAGCGTGTGACAGGGTGCACGACATGATGAGACACCCAAATGTCGCCCCTGGATTTTGAACATTCCAAAATCCTGAGGCGACAGGGAGACATCGCGCGTCACTACATGTGTCACGACCAGACCACGATGCAACAACCTCTTTTTAGGATGTCGCCGAAAATGTCGCCCAAGTGGGACAGGCCCTGAAATCCCTCACACCACGGGTGAAACTGCAAAGCCACCTGCCCACGTTTGGTCCATATCCCTCCAAACCTGATCTATCCTTGTACCTGTCTCTGTCCCTGTCTTTCTATCTGTCTCTGTCTCTGCTCTTTCTGTCTCTCCGTCTTTGTGACTCTCTCTTGCTTACCAGTTCTCCCCCACTTTTTCATCAGAAACCCACCCTGAAATTTGGGCATTGAAGCTCCCCCTAATGCTCCACGGTAGTGCCAAGTAACAGCCATGTTGCTGAAAGGGTCGTTGTGATACAACATGGTGTTCCTGAAGTCCCACACCAGAAGACCTACCCAACATCCGCATTCTCCTTGGCCTCGTCCTTGCCATCCCGGCAAGTTCAGCTGAGGCCGAGCGAGGCTTCAGCCTGCTGAAGCAGCTGAAGACCACCATCAGGAATTCCCTCCAGGACCAGGTGACAGACCAGCTACTCATCATGGTGTATGCCTGTAATATCAAGGACCTTGATCCCCGGCCAGCCATCAGCTTGTGGCTTGCAGGAGGGATGAGGGCAAGGAGGCCTGACATGGGAGAAGACCCAGCTGCAGCATCTGCCTCAGGACCTCACTCTGACAAGTCTGATGAGGATGCTCTGCTCGAGAGCGACTCAGATGACAATTCAAGTGACTTTTATAGGTATTTGAACAGCTCTGTCTTTACTTTGCTTTTCAGGAGATGGTTTAACTATCAAGCAGAAAAGTTACATGTACTCACAAATATAATATTTTTGTTCATTTAAAGTTGATATTTCCCCCCCCCCCCCCCCCCCCCCCCAAAAAAAAAAACCCACCAGCCATTTTTATTGCCCTTCTGGGCAATCTCACTTGCCAAGTTCCATGATTGATTCAATAGTCACCTACTTCCATGATTCGTCTTCTTAGTGGGCACAGAGTAAAATAGGTACTACAGGTGCACAACCTTTTATCCGAAGTTCCAAATAACGAAAACCTCCGAATAGCGACATTTTTTCAGTCCTTGAAGAAAGGTCCTTGAAAACGTTCACCGAGGGCGGCCCGCAGAGGTGACAGCGGAAGCTCCGGTCGGTCCTCGAAGAAAGGGGAACTAAATCCCCATTCATAAAAGAGAAGGTGAGGGTATATTGCGCGAGGGTTAATAATTGACAATCTGCTGCTGCCTGCCCGCTGAGTTAAAAAAGTTCCCACGGTAGACTCACGATACACAGTGTATCGTGAGTCTTGCATGAGAACTTTTTAACTCAGCGGGCAGGCAGCAGCAAATTGTCGCTCCCTTCAGTTTCACCCCACCTACACCCCTCTGCGTCCCGGCCATGTGTGTGACCCCTTCCCTCCCCTCTCCAGCTCCCCGCCCATTGCACCGGCGCGGGGGTTTTGCACTGTCTTCACGTCGGAGCTAGTGCCAGTCACCGGAGACGTCAGGACCAACGGGACACTGGCCCCCAGGCCCACTGCAAGCACGGAGATCCCAGAGACCCACAGCCAGCAGCAGCCCAGCCCCGTTCCAATTCCAGAGGAACACGCTCCCCGTAGGGACCGAAGCTGATGGTGTGCAAGGTGCGTCTTGGTCTTGAGGTTGCGGATGAGGGGGCGCAGCTCGGGCTGTGACGTCTCCGGCCACCCCCCTGTACAGGAGCTGAGACTGGGAACTGTGGGGTTGTTTGCAGTTGCAGAGGGAGGGGGCAAGGGCGGTACAGTTCCCAGTCTCAGCTCCATTCCAGGGGGGTGACCGGAGACGTCAGGACCAACGGGACACCGACTGCAAGCACGGAGATCCCAGAGACTCACAGCCAGCAGCAACTCTAGCCCAGCCCCGCTCCAACTCCAGAGGAACCCGGGTTGCGGATGAGGGGGCGCAGCTCGGGCTGTGGGCGAACAGCCACTTGTCACTGTAGCGGCGCATCGGGGAGCGGGTTCCTGTTGGTCCTGACGTCTCCGGCCATCCCCCTGGACAGGAGCTGAGAGACGTCAGGACCACCAGAAGCCGCTCCCCGATGCGCCGCTACAGCGACAAGTGGCAGTTCGCCCACAGCCCGAGCTGTGCCCCCTCATCGGGACACCGACCCCCAGGCCCACTGCAAGCACGGAGATCCCAGAGACTCACAGACAGCAACAACTCTAGCCCAGCCCCGCTCCAACTCCAGAGGAACCCGGGTTGCGGATGAGGGGGCGCAGCTCGGGCTGTGGGTGAACTGCCACTTGTCGCCGTAGCGGCCCATCGGGGAGCGGATTCCTCTGGAGTTGGAGGGACAGGGAGACACAGCGGCTTTTGAGAATGGTGGGCAATCACTTCCAAAGTTCTGCCCACACAGTCAGTACACCTCTCCTACACTTGTCTCCCGCACTAAGATTATCTCGCAGAGAATGATCCCAGCCTAACCCCCCCTATTCTCTCCTATTCTGCAAGAAAAAACTACATTGAAGACTCAAACTCGCGATCGAGTAACTGCCGGGATCGAGGCGCAAACTCGCGACCTTGCGGATATGAGCCGAGCACTCTACCACTGAGCCAGCCGTTAAAATCTACGCTAAAAATCTTCCATTCCGAAAGCCGAAAAATTCTGAATTACGAAAAGTGTCTGGTCCCAAGGCTTTCGGATAAAAGGTTGTGCACCTGTATATACATTCAAAGGTATGGTATAGGTCTGGTCAGGTAATAATAATAATACAGTAACAAGTATGTTACAGGAAAAAGAAAATTAAAGTACGGTTCCATTCGCTTTATTTCTTTTAAATTACAAAATCCCAGAGCAGAAGGGATATATTATGTATCTATTTTTCCCCTCATGATGGTGTTACTGTGTCCACCTTCAAAGGTGTCAAACAGATCGATTCAATTCTTTATCAACTTACCCTGCTGTGACTGGGCATAACAGAGATTGATGATTGAAGATTCAAGAGGAAAAGACCCATGCTATGGCCATATCATGATAATTTTTGGTCCTTCACAGAATACATGCTTGCATCAATCTGTAGTGTTAAACATATATGTTACCATGGTCCAGGATTTATTGACACAGGTTGATCATACGCTGAATAATCCAACCACATTTTTGTTTGGAAGTGGAAAGAAATAATAGAAATTGCATTCATTGCAACGTGTAAAAAGAGTCGAGATATTGTATTATAATTTTGCTGCATGTCATTGTGGTATATATCATGTCTTGATTGGTGAATATGTTTATTTGTGACTTTATTTGAAGCAGAAATAATATGTGAATGCTTCATTGAGCATAATTCCGAATGGTAACTACGCACTTCGTCCGAGCACATTATCGCACGCGTCATGCAAACCGTCTTAAATGACCATGTAAACTGTCATTCGGCAACCTAAAATACTGCCTAGGTTGCCTGGCTGGCAACAGTGAAAAAAATTAAGTGAAAGTCCTGCCAGAGCATCGTAGCATTATAGAGAAAGTAAAATTTTTTAAATGCACAGTCCAGAATGAGGAACGGAAAGTCAGCGAATGGTTGTTTCTCACTTCTGGTGGGCTTGCACCCAGTGTCATCGTCATAGACATCAGAGTGGTCATTGTGTGTGCGAACCTGCGGAAGGTGGCCGGCGCGGATGGAGTCCCTAGTCGTGTCCTCGGAAACCACACTGACCAGCTGGCAGGAATATTCATGGACATATTTAAACTCGCTCTATTCCAATCTGATCTTCACACCTGCTTTAAGACTACTGCCATCTCATTACCAAAAAAAATCATGGCAGCATGCCTCAATGCAATGGCCAATGGCTCTGGCATCCACCATCATGAGCTTCGTGAGGCAGGTTTGGTTTAGTTTAGCTTAGAGATAAAGGATGAAAACTGGCCCTTCAGGACACGTCGACTGTAGATCAGCCGTTCACACTAGTTCTATTATCTCACTGTCCGACTACACACTAGGGTCAACTTGGAGAGCCAATTAACCTACAAACTTGCACGTCTTGGGATGTGGGGGGGATATCAGAGCACCCGAAGGAAATCCATGTGGTCACAGAGAGAATGTGCAAATATCGCACAATCAGCATCTGAGGTTGGATCGAACGGTCTCTGGCACTGTGAGGCTCTACTAGCTGTGCCACCCATTGCGGTCATGTCACACATCAGCTCCAGCCTTAAAAAACAGCTTTAATCCACTGCAATTTGCCTACCACCTCCACAAGAAATGGCATCTCCCTGGCACTACACTCACTCTCAAAACATCTGGATAACATCTATGTCAGATGCCTATTATTGAGATTGCTCCAACTCAACGCCACAATTCCAGTCATATCTAAACTTTTGGACTTAAGTCACAACATTTCCTCTGTAATTGGATCCACAACTGCCTGACCTATAGACCATAATCAGTGAGGATAGGCAACAAAAATCATTCATGAGAATTCTCAACATCAGTGCGTCACAAGGCCGCCTCCTCAGCTCCTTAGTATACTCCCCATACACTCAAGGCTGTGAAGCTAAATGCTTTTCTTTAAATCAATTTATTAGTTTGCAGATGACACCACTGCAATGGGCCAGATCTTGAATAATGATGAGACGGGTACAGGAATGATTATAGAGTTTAGTAGCATGGTGTCCAGACTACAAACTCTCCCTCAATGTCAGTAAGATGGAGCCTGTCATCGACTTCAAGAAGCAGGGTGGAGTACTCGCTCAACTAGTGAAGGTAGGTGAGAGCATCAAGTTCCCAGGTGTAAATACAGGTGCACAACCTTTTATCCGACGATCCAAATAACGAAAACCTCCGAATAGCGACATTTTTTCAGTCCTTGAAAAAAGGTCCTTGAAAACGTTCACGGAGGGCAGCCCGCAGAGGTGACAGCGGAACCTCCGGTCGGTCCTCGAAGAAAGGGGAACTAAATTCCCATTCATAAAAGAGAAGGTGAGGGTATATTGCGCGGGAGGGTTAATAATTGACAATATGCTGCTGTCTGCCCGCTGAGTTAAAATGTTCCCACGGTAGACTCACGATACACAGTGTACCGTGAGTCTTGCGTGGGAACTTTTTAACTCAGCGGGCAGGCAGCAGCAGATTGTCGCTCCCTTCAGTTTCACCCCACCTACACCCCTCTGCTTCCTGGCCATGTGTGTGACCCCTTCCCTCCCCTCTCCAGCTCCCCGCCCATTGCACCGGCGTGGGGGCTTTGCACTGTCTTCACGTCGGCAATGCCAGTCACCGGAGACGTCAGGACCAACGGGACACCGACCCCCAGGCCCACTGCAAGCACGGAGATCCCAGAGACCCACAGCCAGCAGCAGCCCAGCCCAGCCCCGTTCCAACTCCAGAGGAAAACTGCAAACTAGCGGGAGACATCAGGACCACCAGAAGCCGCTCCCCGATGGGCCGCTACGGCGACAAGTGGCAGTTCGCCCACAGCCCGAGCTGTGCCCCCTCATCGGGACACCGACCCCACTGCAAGCACGGAGATCCCAGATCAGCAACTCCAGCCTAGCCCCGCTCCAACTCCAGAGGGGCAGAAACTGATGGTGCGCAAGGTGCGTCTTGTTCTTGGTGTCACGCAGCTCGGGCTGTGGGCGAACTGCCACTTGTCGCCGTAGCAGCCCATCGGGGAGCGGATTCCTCTGGAGTTGGAGGGGGGTATTGTGCTGTATGATCGCCCCCTGCTATCCCAGGGACAGAGAGACAGGACGTTCACCGAGGGCGGCCCGCAGAGGTGACAGCGGAACCTCCTGTCGGTCCTCGACGAAAGGGGAACTAAATCCCCATTCATAAAAGAGAAGGTGAGGGTACATTGCGTGGGAGAGTAGGAATCCCAAGACAAAGTTGAGTGAGCGTTCACCGAGGGTGGCCCGCAGAGGTGACAGCGGAACCTCGGGTCGGTCCTGGAAGAAAGGGGAACTAAATCACCTTCATAAAAGAGAAGTGGAGGGTATATTGCGCGGGAGGGTATATCGCCTACCTGGAAGAAACCAGACATTTTTCCAGGATGTCGTCTGCACACCAAAGCTCACGTTTGGCGCCTCTGCTGCACACGGATATAAGAGTGTGAAAATGTCGCCTTAGGCCGCCTTAGGGCATGTAGCCCCGCTAGGGTGACATGAGTGCGGGAGGTGATTCAATGCTGCGGTCACATTTACAAACTCAGGAATTCATTCAACACACTGCATTTCATACAGATATTTATTCTGCAAGAAAAAACTACATTGAAGAATCAAACTCGCGACCGAGGAACTGCCGGGATCAAGGCGCAAACTCGCGACCTTGCGGATATGAGCCGGGCACTCTACCACCGAGCCAGCCATTAAAATCTACGCTAAAAAATTTCCATTCCGAAGACCGACAAATTCCAAATTACGAAAAGTGTCTGGTCCCAAGGCTGTCGGATAAAAGGTTGTGCACCTGTATCACCTATTTGTTCTGATACAATCACATTGATGCTAAGGCCAAGAAAATACAGACCTCCAAATCCACAGAAGGCTAAAGAAAGTAAGCATGCCACCAGACTTATTGATTTATCCATTTGATATATCAATTGATGGATTTTAATTTTTCCACCATATGTCAGTACACTTGACAATAACAAACTAACATCAAGACCAAAGGTAGACAAAAGTGCTGGAGAAACTCCACGGGTGCAGCAGCATCTATGGAGCGAAGGATTTTGGCAATGTTTCGGGCCGAAATCCTTCTTCAGATGGAGAAGGCTGAAGAAGGGTTTTGGCCCGAAATGTTGCCCATTTCCTTCGCTCCATAGATGCTGCTGCACCCACTGAGTTTCTCCAGCACTTTTGTCTACCTTCGATTTTCCAGCATCTGCAGTTCCTTCTTTAACATCAATACCAGATGATTCGTGCTAACCTCTAAATTGAAGCTCAAATCTGTAGCTCTCCGATTGAGGACAAATAGCTCTCAGACTGTAAATGGAACTGATAAAAGCCACAGGCTCAAATTCTTTCCAGAAATTAATCACATATCCCAGATGGGGAATTACAATAATCAAGCAACAATAAATGATACCAATCAAATTAAACTATGCTACTCCATAAGAAACTTTTAAAAAATGTATACTTTTAAAAGTTATACATTTTATAATATTTGGAGGATTATGGTTCAGAATCCACCCCAATTCTGAGGACAATTACCAATGGGTCATTTCAAGTGCTAACCTCTCTTCTGTGGGAACTGGATGGCCATTGAGTATCAATGAACGATTTCTTTCCCCAGCCTCCTCGCCTACCAGATAGCTTGATGGACAAAGTTTTTAAATGGGATGCAGACCCATTATCACCACTTCAATTGAATTGCAGCAAAAAAAAAAATCAAAATTCTTGAAGGAATTCAGCAGCTCACCTTTTCCTCTCACCTCTTTCAACCGGCTATCTCCTCTACTCCAGCCTTGAAAGGTTCCAAAGCGCATTTGGCCATTTCGCTCCACAAATGTTTGCTGACCCGCCAAGTCCCACGAGTATTTTGTTCTTTGCCCCAGATTCCAGTCTCTAATATTTCCACAAGCAGTCTGTCAACTCTCAAATCAGGCCAGTACTGCCAGATTAAGTGGCACAAGCAATTGGATGGACACAGAATAAAAATAAACAAAAAAGAGCTGGAAACACTCTGGAGATTAGACAGCATCTGTGGAAATTGAAACATTTTATATCAAAGACCCTTCATCATAGCTGGCAAAATGCTGAAGCAAGGGGACCAGGCAGTACCTGTGAAGGCACAGGGATGGTCAAGCACCCCCCTGCCACCACAGATGCTGCCTGACCTGCTGAGTCACTCAAGCACTTTGTTCTTTGCTCCAGATTTTAGTCTCTTGTGTCCACAATTGCACAGCCTGTCAGTTCAACTCTGGCCAGAATTGCTGGATTAACTGTGAAGAAAAGCGACCCACAGAATAAAGGTGCTAGAAATATTCTGGAGGTCAGGAAGCATCTGAGAAAACAGAGACACAAGAAACTACAGATGTTCGAATCTTGATCTGTGGAAACCCTTGACCTGCTGAGTTTCTCCAGTTTTTTTAGTTGTTGCTGCAATTCAATTATTGTGGTGGGAAGAGCTTTACATCCCATCTGAAATCCTTATATAGCAAGCTATTTGAATAGACGAGAATGATTAAAAGAAAAAAAATGATTGCTTCTGAATGGCCAGTTTCTCCAGATCATTAGATAGAGATGAAAACTGAGGATATAAGCATCATTTCATTTAATCCAAAGATTCTCTGGCCCTGGAGAAACAAGGAACTGTTGATGCTGTCTGAAGAAGGATCCCAACCCAAAACGTCACCTATCCACGATTCTCCAGGGATTCTCCAGTTACTTGAGCAACTACAATGTTGAGAACCATATTCTGCACTGTCATCCCCTTCACTCTACACAAGTTTGGCCTGATTGTGTATGTATCACATTTCTGATTTGATAACATGCTTTTCAATGTACCTCAGTACACATGACAATAAAAACCCTAAACTTTCATCAGAGCTGAGAAAATACAGAAGCAAGGATACAAAGTTCAGGAGTCAACAGATCAGGCAGTATCTCCAGAGAACATGGATAAGTGAAGTTTTGTGTCTTTTTTTGTAAACCAGTATCTGCAGTTCCTTGTTTCTACAAAACACTGAAATAAGTTGACTGAACCCCCCCTCCCCCCCCACCACAATAAACATCATAAAGAGGGCATGAATAATCAAAGCCAGAGCAGAATTAAACAACACAGCGATGTAGCAGATGCTGGAATCTGTTAGCAAAAAGGACACAAAATACTAGAGTAACTCAGTGGGTCAGACATCTCTGGAGAATGTGGGCGGGGTCCCTTCTTCAGCCGGGGCTCGCTCACACACCCCTCCACCACACTCCAACCTACCTTCACCCACACACCCCCTCACACTGATCCACGCACCAGGCCTTCACCCAAACATTCTTGCCCACACATTAGCCCACCCCCACACAACCGGGTCACCCTCACCCACACACCCGCTACCCTCGCCCACACTCACTGCCATGCGTGAGTCAGGAGTCCCGAGCGGGGACAGGGCCGAGAACCACCATGAAGACCATGACACCCTGCTCCCCCGCAGCCGGGGCTGCTGCCTTACCTTCCGTCTCCTCGGGCGTGCAGCAGCGGCCGAGCGCTGGGCAATCGGGCCCCGACAGTCGGGCCTCGGGGTGGCGGGAGGCGCGGGGCCTGGGGCCTAGGACTGGCAGAGACGAGAAGTGCGCCTGCCTTCGCCCCCCTCACGCGCCGGGCTGGGCTGGGCTGGACCTCACCGGACAATCAAGGCCTTTACCGTGAGGGGGAGGCGGGCCCGCCGCCGTTACCGCTACCGTCTGTGATAACCCCCCACACCTCTTGTTTACATTCAAACGCTCAACTCACGCCGTGACTCCACAAAACCAGTGACGTGCCGGAGGACTACGCTGACGTCGACTGAACCTGCGTATCCCCTCCGCGCTCTCCTCAGGGCTGGAGTTCCCACCTCCTCGCCTTCCACGTGACCCGCACTGCTGAATATTAATGAATGGGGGTTGAATATAAATGAAGTGGGCTGATTCCAGAATATTAATGAAGGGGGAAGGACTGGCTCTCAATGTTAATGAAGGGAGGGGTTCGTTTAATATTAATGAATGGGCGAGACTATTATTGAATATTAAAATTGAGGATGGGCCCTCTAAACATTTTGGAATAATATGTAAGAACAAGGAACTGCAGATGCTGGTTTACACCAAAGACAAACACAAAGTGCTAGAGTAACTCAGTGGGTCAGTCAGCATCTCTGGAGAACATGGATAGGTGACGTTTCAAGTCAGGATGCTCCTTCAGACTGTGGAATAGAAATATGGAATCGGGAAGACCTAGGCACGAGAACTTCTTCAAAGTAGGCATACCTTGAGGAGATATTTTAAATCTTAATTTAGTTTATTGTCACGTGTACCGAGGTACAGTGAAAAGCTTTCATTGCGTTCAGAAAGACTTTAAAGCCAGCTGCATCTGGGACTTTGGAAATAGAACGAAAACTTGCATATCGTGCTTTTTCAATGAATTCCGCACTTAATCGGGGATTGTATTTGTATGACAATAATCTTACTCATCTGTATGCAAACAAAAGAATTTCATAGTATCTTGATGCAAGAGATAATGAAGAACCATACAAATACAACTTGATTCCCTATTTTTTCCTTTACGATTCTGTAGTGACCTCCACACCACTTTCAGTATTGAACTCGTGAATTCTATGTGGAATCACAATACAGAAATCACATGTAGAACGTTTCAACAAAGTAGGGAAAAGAAAATGGAGCGGGTGTATCCTTGGGGTAGTCGAACCGTCCGATTGGCTACCTCAGTCACGTGGGCGCGGGGAGGGGTTTTCCCGCGCTTTTGGGCAAGCCCATTCATTCTGATCACTACCCTTGTGGTAGCAACATCGTTATTTAGCCGTCTATAGACTCTCATTGTTTTTGTTTAACTTTCACAATAAAATTAGTTGAAAATCAACCTACCATCTCGACTCCGCTAAACTGGTGACTCCGCACGCCCAAATGTCAACATGCAAGCCGCCGCAGTTCCTGACGCCGTTCCCGTTGCTCATCAGAGCGCCGTCGGCTTCAAGCTGCCGGTGTTCTGGCCTGAACAGCCTCAAGTGTGGTTCGCGCATGTGGAAGCACAATTCCACCTTCGCAATATAGTGGTGGATGACACAAAATATTTCCACGTCATAGGGCCGCTTACGTAGGAGATGGCTTCACGTTGCTGCCTTTACTGCAAAACCCACCCACAGCCACCAAGTACGACGGCCTCAAGGCCCTCCTCCTTCACACTTTCGGGCTCAGCCGCTGGGATCGCGCCGCCCACCTCCTGCACATGGACGGGTTAGGCGATCGCAAGCCGTCCGTGCTCATGGCCGAGATGCTTGCTCTCTTGGACGGCCACCGTCCGTGCCTGCTTTACGAACAGGCCTTTTTGGAACAGATGGCAAACGACATCCACCTCATGCTCGCTGGTGCTGATTTCGCCGACTCTCTGCAGCTCACCGAACGGGTTGACGAACTTTGGCTGGCGAAGCAACAAGATGGCGGCACCATTAACCGTGTTTCCGCACAAGCACGCCTTTCGCCTCGGCATGACCATAATGACACCCCGCCCACGGTTTCCACCGCGGAGCCACAGCAGCGAGCCAGGTCCCGGGGTAAGCACAAATGGTACCTCTATTACCTCCACTGGGGCGCTGAGGCTCGACGCTGCCGTCAACCCTGCTCGTTTCAGGGAAATGCCTCGGCCGATCATCTGTAGAGGCAATCACGATCGGCCCAAACATCCGCCTCTATGTCCGCGACCACCGCTTCGGCAGACGCTCCGGTACCATTGTCAGCATCCTCCCGCCGACCGGGCGCCACACCCATGATGGTAAACGGGGTTACACAAAAAAGCTGGAGAAACTCAGCGGGTGCAGCAGCATCTATGGAGCGAAGGAAATAGGCAACGTTTCGGGCCGAAACCCTTCTTCAGACTGATCGGGGGCGGGGGTGGGCGGGGACAAGAAAGGAAAAAGGAGGAGGAGCCCGAAGGCTGGGGGATGGGAGGAGACAGCAGGGGGACTGAGGAAGGGGAGGAGACAGCAAGGACTAACAAAATTGGGAGAATTCGATGTTCATGCCCCCGGGATGCAGACTCCCCAAACGGAATATGAGGTGCTGTTCCTCCAATTTCCGGTGCTGCTCGCTGTGGCCATGGAGGAGACCCAGGACAGAGAGGTCGGAGACGGAGTGGGAGGGGGAGTTGAAGTGCTGAGCCACCGGGAGGTCAGCTTGGTTATTGCGGACCGAGCGGAGGTGTTCGGCGAAACGATCGCCCAACCTCCGCTTGGTCTCACCGATATAGATCTGCTGACATCTAGAGCAGCGGACGCAATAGATGAGGTTGGAAGAGATGCAGGTAAACCTCTGTCGCACCTGGAACGATTGCTTGGGTCCTTGAACGGAGTCGAGGGGGGAGGTAAAGGGACAAGTGTTGCATCTCTTGCGGTTGCAAGGGAAAGTGCCCGGGGAGGGGGTGGTACGAGAGGGAAGGGAAGAATTGACAAGGGAGTTATGGAGGGAGCGGTCTTTGCGGAAGGCAGATATGGGGGGAGATGGGAAGATGTGGCGAGTGGTGGGGTCACGTTGGAGGTGGCGAAACTGACGGAGGATTACTTTTTGTATGTGACGGCTGGTGGGGTGAAAGGTGAGGACTAGGGGGACTCGGCCCTTGTTGCGAGTGCGGGGATGGGGAGAGAGAGCAGTGTTGCGGGGTATGGAAGAGACCCTGGTGCGATCCTCATTTATGGTGGAGGAGGGGAACCCCCGTTCCCTGAATAATGAGGACATTTCAGATGTCCTGGTGTGGAACGCCTCATCCGTGGAGCAGATGCGGCGTAGACGGGGGAATTGGGAGTAGGGGATGGAGTCCTTACAGGAAGCAGGGTGGGAAGAAGTGTAGTCCAGATAGCCATGGGAGTCAGTGGGTTTATAGTGTATGTCGGTCAGAAGTCTATCACCTGCAATGGAGATAGTGAGGTCAAGGAATGGTAGGGAAGTGTCGGAAATGGTCCAGGTGTATTTGAGTGCCGGATGTGGTAAACGGGGTCCTGTGCTCACAGCCATCAATAGGAGCACCTTCCGGACTTACGGTATGCGGACCCTCTCGCTTACATTCGAATCCCGCCCGTACGAGTGGACATTCATCGTGGCCGACGTCGCTCAGCCGCTCCTGGGGGCTGAATTCCTGCGTGCGTTCTCCCTCGTCGTTGATGTACGGGGCGGGCGCATGACTGCGCGATCAGCCATTGACCCCGCCATTCCGCGGCCCCCGCCCACATCCAGCACACAGCTCAGCGTCGTCGCCAAGGTTGATGGTCCATTTGCCTCCCTGCTCACTGACATTCCTGAGCTCCTCACACCCCGTTTCAGCGGGACAGCCCCTGAACACGGGGTCGAGCACCACATCCCCACCGTGGGCCTTCCGATACACGCTCAGGCATGCCGCCTCCCGCCAAACAAGCTGTGCATCGCCCGGGACGAGTTTCAGCTAATGGGGATCGTCTGGCGCTCGGAAAGCCCGTGGGGCTCCCCGCTATATATGGTCCCCAAAGCATCTGGGGGGTGGAGACCACGCAGGGATTATCGGCGTCTGAACGTCATGACCACAGCGGACCATTACCCGGTGCCCCACATTCAAGACTTTTCTGCACATCTCGAGGGCGCCGCTTTCTTTTCGAAAGTCAACCTCGTCCGGGGATACAACCAGACCCCCGTTCGCCGTGACGACGTCCCGAAAACCGCGATGATCACCCCGTTTGGCCTGTTTGAGTAGCTCCGTATGCCCTTTGGGTTATAAAACGCCGCAAAGGCATTCCAGCGACCGGGGGGCCCAGTTCACCTCTGCCTTGTGGTCTGTCCTGGCCCAGCTCTACGGGACACGGTTACACTATACCATCCGCCTACCACCCGCAGGCCAATGGGTTGGTCGAACGGTTTCACCAGCACCTGAAATAGGCGCTGAAGGCCCAGCTCATGGGGAGACCAGTTGCCGTGGGTCCTCCTCGGCATCTGCACCGCCCCTCAAGAGGATTTGGCTGCTTCCTCCGCCGAGCTGGTGTATGGTTCGGCCCCGCTGGTGCCCAGGGATTTTCTCCCTGCCGCCCGCGGGCAGGTGGATTCCGCCCTGGCATTGCTGGCGACTCTCCGGGAGCGGGTGAGTGGGTTGGCCCCCGTTCCTACTTCGAGATATGGTTCACCTGCGGTGCATATGCAGGTGGTTTTGCAAAAATGTGCCTATGTTTTTATTCGCAGGGATGCCCACCGCTCTCCCTTACAGTGGGTCTATGAGGGGCCATTCCGGGTGCTGCGATCCGGCGTCGCCACTTTCATCATGGACGTGGGCAGCCGGGAGGAATTCTTCTACGTCAGCCGTCTCAGCCCGCCCACGTGGACGTGGACAGCCCAGTGGTGGTCGTTTTGTCCTGACGTAGAGGTCGTCCGCTGGCCATTCCGGCTGCACCTAGTGTGCCTGTTTCCCACGGCCTTGTGGTTCCTGTTCTTTCCAGCCCGTTACCTGATCCCGGCCCTGTTTTTCGCCGGTCCCTTGTGTTACGCCTGCCCCGCCTCCGCTGACCACGCGTTCTGGCCGTTGCATCCGGGTCCCCGCTCGGTTCAGTACCTCGGGTTCTGGGGGGGGGTCCTGTAGTATCACCTGCTGGTGCCTTGGTGTGGTCGAACCCTCCGTCACGGCTACCTCAGTCACGTGGGTGTGGGGAGGGGTTTTTGCGCGCATTTGGGCAAGCCCATTCATTCTGATCACCATCCTTGTGGTAGCGACATCGTTATTTAGCCGTCTATAGACTCTTGTTGTTTTTGTTTGACTTTCACAATAATGTTCGTTGAAAATCAACCTACCATCTCGACTCCGCTAAAGTGGATGCATTTTGGAAACTCTAACCAGGGCAAGACCTGCACAGTGAATGACAGAGCTATGGGGAGTGTTGTAGAGCAGTGGGATCTAGGAGTGCAGGTACATAGTTCTTTGAAAGTGGCGTCACAGGTAGGTCATCATCAGCGGAAACGAGTATGGCTATCCTCTCCTCTCCATTGGGTCGACTTGTGGTCTGCAGATGTCAGTAGAGGCCGATTTGTGATCCACACACCTTGGTGCAACGTGGGCAATGGAGACTGGCGATGCCAGTGTGAAGCTGTTGATAATCCAACACCTACCACATTCACTAAATGAAGTATCCAATCACTCAAAATTTTATTCTCCCAAGAAAATCTAATTTGCTCAAATATGGAAGAGAAACGCAGGAAATTCAGACAAACTCCCTGTTTTCATAGAAACATAGAAAATAGGTGCAGGAGTAGGCCATTCAGCCCGTCGAGCCTGCACCGCCATTCAATATGATCATCCAACTCAGTATCCTGTACCTGCCTTCTCTCCATACCCCCTGATCCCTTTAGCCACAAGGGCCACATCTAACTCCCTCTTAAATATAGCCAATGAACTGGCCTCAACTACCTTCTGTGGCAGAGAATTCCGCAGATTCACCACTCTCTGTGTAAAAAATGATTTTCTCATCTGGGTCCTAAAAGACTTCCCCCTTATCCTTAAACTGTGACCCCTTGTTCTGGACATCCCCAACATCGGGAATGTTCCCCTTAATGATTCTGTAATGACCAATATTAAAATAGTTTTCCAGTTCTTAAAGGGACTGGGTTCCACAGTATGTAAACAGCAAAGCATCTCAATCAGACAACTGAACCATCCAACCAACAACTAAGCGAGCAGCCCTGAACAACTATCTACCTAATTGGAAACCCTCAGACTATCTTTGATCGGACTTTAATGAACTTTATCTTGCACTAGATGTTATTCACGTTATTCCTTTTATCCTGTATCTGTACACTGTGGGTGGCTCGATTGTAATCATATACAGTCTTTCCGCTGACTGGTTAGCACGCAACCAAAGCTTTTCATTGACCTCGATACGCATGACAATAAACTAAACTCAAACTCTTTAAACTTATTTCCCAGAGGGAAAAAAGCCCATGCATGAGCATTGGCTGTCCATTTAAAGCACAAGCTGTGGCCAAGTCCTCCGAACACATAAATCAAATAGAAACATAGAAATTAGGTGCAGGAGTAGGCCATTCGGCCCTTCGAGCCTGCACCGCCATTCAATATGATCATGGCTGATCATCCAACTCAGTATCCCGTACCTGCCTTCTCTCCATACCCCCTGATCCCCTTAGCCACAAGGGCCACATCTAACTCCCTCTTAAATATAGCCAATGAAGTGGCCTCAACTACCCTCTGTGGCAGAGAGTTCCAGAGATTCACCACTCTCTGCGTGAAAAAAAAAAGTTCTTCTCATCTCGGTTTTAAAGGATTTCCCCTTTATCCTTAAGCTGTGACCCCTTGTCCTGGACTTCCCTAACATCGGGAACAATCTTCCTGCATCTAGCCTGTCCAACCCCTTAAGAATTTTGTAAGTTTCTATAAGATCCCCTCTCAATCTTCTAAATTCTAGAGAGTATAAACCAAGTCTATCCAGTCTTTCTTCATAAGACAGTCCTGACATCCCAGGAATCAGTCTGGTGAACCGTCTCTGCACTCCCTCTATGGCAATAATGTCCTTCCTCAGATTTGGAGACCAAAACTGTACGCAATACTCCAGGTGTGGTCTCACCAAGACCCTGTACAACTGCAGTAGAACCTCTCTGCTCCTATACTCAAATCCTTTTGCAATGAAAGCTAACATACCATTCGCTTTCTTTACTGCCTGCTGCACCTGCATGCCTACCTTCAATGACTGGTGTACCATGACACCCAGGTCTCGCTGCATCTCCCCCTTTCCCAATCGGCCACCATTTAGATAATAGTCTGCTTTCCTGTTTTTGCCACCAAAATGGATAACCTCACATTTATCCACATTATACTGCATCTGCCAAACATTTGCCCACTCACCCAGCCTATCCAAGTCACCCTGCAGTCTCCTAGCATCCTCCTCACAGCTAACACTGCCCCCCAGCTTAGTGTCATCCGCAAACTTGGAGATATTGCCTTCAATTCCCTCATCTAGATCATTAATATATATTGTAAATAGCTGGGGTCCCAGTACTGAGCCTTGGGGTACCCCACTAGTCACTGCCTGCCATTGTGAAAAGGACCCGTTTACTCCTACTATTTGCTTCCTGTTTGCCAGCCAGTTCTCTATCCACATCAATACTGAACCCCCAATGCCTTGGTGTATTTTAAATATTGTCCAAGGAAGAATACCTTTGCTTAAAAGGTTGTGGCACTCCCACTGCACACCCATTTCTCCCACTCTCTGGCCACTCTTTCCCCTTCCCTCTCCCGTCCCTCCCACCTATTTCCCTCCATTTCACAGTGTTTAAGAAACAATTAGGCAAGCCAATATGGTATATGCATAGGAATATGGATATAGATGAGGCATATTGGGCAGAGTGGGCAGAAGTGCCTGCCCATGCTTGATGACATTACGACTCGATGACTGGCTTTACATTTCATTGCTCTATTTTTATCTGACACACTTTTCTCTCTGTCTCCTTCCATCTTTATACCTTGCTCAGGCTTTGCATTCGCTCCCCTTCCATCCATATCGGACACCCTTTTTTCTCCAGTTCACCTCATTAGCAGACGGATGGAATAAGTGACTCAGCGGCTCCGGCAGCATCTCTGGAGCATCTCGGGTCCCGACCTGAAACATCACCCATCCTTTTTCTTCAGAGATACTGCCTGACCGGCTTAGTTACTAGAGCACTTTGTGTCTATTTACCACCTATTACTTGCCAGGTTTGTCGCACCTCCACCCCCCTTTTCCAGCTATCCCTTCCACCCCTAATTCAGTCAGTCTGAAGAAGGGTCCCAACTGGAAATGTCGCTTGTCCATTCCCTCCATGGATGCTGCCTGTCCCACTGAGTTACTCCAGCACTTTGTGTGTTGCACTGATCAGGATGGTAGGAAAGGTGAGAGCACTAGAGGGCAGCCTTGCCCATCAGTCCTGAAAGGATAGCTCAAGATTCATGTACACTTCTAATTAACACACAGATCATTCCTACAAACCATTTTACGATGTAGACACAAGGAACTGCAGACGCTGGTTTACAAAAAATAGCACATACAAAGCGCTGGTGTAACTCAGCAGGTCAGGCAGCATCTCTGGATAACATGGATAGGCGATGTTTCGATCGGGACCCTTCTTCAGTAATTTAACTTTTTTATACTGTTGATCCATGCAATGAAATAAGCTTTTGTGTCCCGACCCAAAACGCAGAGAGTTGTGACCATAGCCAAGCCCATCACTCAAACCAACCTCCATCCAATGACTCCATCTACGCTTCATGCTGCCTCGGCAAGGCCGCCAGCATTAATCAAGGACCAGTCTCACCCCGGTTACTCCCTCGTTTCCCCTCGCCCATCAGGCAAGAGGTACAGAGTGTGAAATCGGTCACCTCCAGTTCCAGGGACAGGTTTTTTCCAGAAGTTATCATCAACCAGAGCGCGGTCCTGACCTCCCATCTACCTGATGGGAGACCTTTGAACTATCTTTATCAAACTTTATATATTGTACCCTTTATCCTGTATCTGTACACTGTGGACGGTTTGATTGTAATTATGTATAGTCTTTTCTTTGACTGGTTAGCACGCAACACAAAGCTTTTCACTGGTTCGCAGAACACGCAATAGTAATAAACTAAACAAATAAGCCAAACTAATGTCATGGGGCAGAAGTCAGATCTGTTTTCACGAGGGTGAACTTTTGGAAAGTGACCGGCCGGGATGGAGTCCCTGGATGGGTTCTGATATCAGGCAGCAACAACAGGTCACCTTGATCGCCAACATCTTCAACATCTCACTGCATCCGACTACTGTTACCATCTGCTTCAAGGAAATATTCTTCATCATCACCTGAAATGTCACCTATCCATATTCTCCAGAGATACTGCCTGACCCGCTGAGTTACTCCAGCACTATGTGTCTTTTTTTATTAAAAAAATACAGCATCTGCAATTCCTTGTATCTCAAGAAAACCTCCATCATTATACACCCAGGAAAAGTAAAGTCACCTGACTTTCAGTTTTGTTTAGCTGAGATACAGCACGGTAACAGGCCCTTCGGCCCACCGAGTCCATGCTGACCAGCGATCACCCTGAACACTAATGCTATCTGACACACTAGGGACAATTTACAATGTGTACCAAAGTCAATTAACCAACAGACTTGCACCTGGGGAAACCCACGCAGTCACGGGGAAAGGTACAAACTCTGTACAGATAGCACCCATGGTCAGGATCGAACCCGGGTCTCTGCTGCAGTAAGGCAACAACTCTACTGTTGTGCAACTGTGCCGCCTCTAACGAATTAATGTCATGAATAGCACTCAGTTGCTCTAACATTGTCTGTAATGAGGTAGTGTGCAAAAGTACTGGTGGTCCAAATCGACACCAGTCTTCTATGCAGTTGAGATCCTCCAGTACTGGTCTTGCAGTGTATTTAACTCTCGATCACCTTGGCAATAAAGACATCTATGTCAGGGTGTTTAACATTGACTTAACTCAGCCATCTAATGATTCGATGGTGCTTTATTGTCACGTGTGCATTGTACAGTGAAATTCTTTTTTTCATAGACCACAGAGCAGAGGGTGGCACAGTGGCACAGCGGTAGAGTTGCTGCCTTACAACGCCAGAGACCTGGGT